>NC_088416.1:17574923-18774923 GCF_034236695.1 Oncorhynchus nerka
CAGAGTGCATCAAACATGATTTAGAGCTTGTTTATGGAAAAAAGTTTTTCTGTATTTCAATGTTGCAACTTGCTGAAAACTGTCCACAATGTTAATTTCATCTCAAATAGACAGCACAGCAAAAATTGGACATCCAGAGTGCATCAAACATGATTTAGAGCTTGTTTATGGAAAGTTTTTTCTGTATTTCAATGTTGCAACTTGCTGAAAACTGTCCACAATGTTAATTTCATCTCAAATAGACAGCACAGCAAAAATTGGACATCCAGAGTGCATCAAACATGATTTAGAGCTTGTTTATGGAAAAAAAGTTTTTTCTGTATTTCAATGTTGCAACTTGCTGAAAACTGTCCACAATGTTAATTTCATCTCAAATAGACAGCACAGCAAAAATTGGACATCCAGAGTGCATCAAACATGATTTAGAGCTTGTTTATGGAAAAAAAGTTTTTCTGTATTTCAATGTTGCAACTTGCTGAAAACTGTCCACAATGTTAATTTCATCTCAAATAGACAGCACAGCAAAAATTGGACATCCAGAGTGCATCAAACATGATTTAGAGCTTGTTTATGGAAAAAAAGTTTTTTCTGTATTTCAATGTTGCAACTTGCTGAAAACTGTCCACAATGTTAATTTCATCTCAAATAGACAGCACAGCAAAAATTGGACATCCAGAGTGCATCAAACATGATTTAGAGCTTGTTTATGGAAAAAAAGTTTTTCTGTATTTCAATGTTGCAACTTGCTGAAAACTGTCCACAATGTTAATTTCATCTCAAATAGACAGCACAGCAAAAATTGGACATCCAGAGTGCATCAAACATGATTTAGAGCTTGTTTATGGAAAAAAGTTTTTTCTGTATTTCAATGTTGCAACTTGCTGAAAACTGTCCACAATGTTAATTTCATCTCAAATAGACAGCACAGCAAAAATTGGACATCCAGAGTGCATCAAACATGATTTAGAGCTTGTTTATGGAAAAAAGTTTTTTCTGTATTTCAATGTTGCAACTTGCTGAAAACTGTCCACAATGTTAATTTCATCTCAAATAGACAGCACAGCAAAAATTGGACCTCCAGAGTGCATCAAACATGATTTAGAGCTTGTTTATGGAAAAAAAAGTTTATTCTGTATTTCAATGTTGCAACTTGCTGAAAACTGTCCACAATGAATATTTCATCTCAAATAGACAGCACAGCAAAAATTGGACATCCAGAGTGCATCAAACATGATTTAGAGCTTGTTTATGGAAAAAAAGTTTTTCTGTATTTCAATGTTGCAACTTGCTGAAAACTGTCCACAATGTTAATTTCATCTCAAATAGACAGCACAGCAAAAATTGGACATCCAGAGTGCATCAAACATGATTTAGAGCTTGTTTATGGAAAAAAGTTTTTTCTGTATTTCAATGTTGCAACTTGCTGAAAACTGTCCACAATGTTAATTTCATCTCAAATAGACAGCACAGCAAAAATTGGACATCCAGAGTGCATCAAACATGATTTAGAGCTTGTTTATGGAAAAAAGTTTTTTCTGTATTTCAATGTTGCAACTTGCTGAAAACTGTCCACAATGATCATTTCATCTCAAATAGACAGCACAGCAAAAATTGGACATCCAGAGTGCATCAAACATGATTTAGAGCTTGTTTATGGAAAAAAAGTTTTTCTGTATTTCAATGTTGCAACTTGCTGAAAACTGTCCACAATGTTAATTTCATCTCAAATAGACAGCACAGCAAAAATTGGACATCCAGAGTGCATCAAACATGATTTAGAGCTTGTTTATGGAAAAAAAAGTTTTTCTGTATTTCAATGTTGCAACTTGCTGAAAACTGTCCACAATGTTAATTTCATCTCAAATAGACAGCACAGCAAAAATTGGACATCCAGAGTGCATCAAACATGATTTAGAGCTTGTTTATGGAAAAAAGTTTTTTCTGTATTTCAATGTTGCAACTTGCTGAAAACTGTCCACAATGTTAATTTCATCTCAAATAGACAGCACAGCAAAAATTGGACATCCAGAGTGCATCAAACATGATTTAGAGCTTGTTTATGGAAAAAAAGTTTTTCTGTATTTCAATGTTGCAACTTGCTGAAAACTGTCCACAATGTTAATTTCATCTCAAATAGACAGCACAGCAAAAATTGGACATCCAGAGTGCATCAAACAAACATGATTTAGAGCTTGTTTATGGAAAAAAAGTTTTTTCTGTATTTCAATGTTGCAACTTGCTGAAAACTGTCCACAATGTTCATTTCATCTCAAATAGACAGCACAGCAAAAATTGGACATCCAGAGTGCATCAAACATGATTTAGAGCTTGTTTATGGAAAAAAAGTTTTTTCTGTATTTCAATGTTGCAACTTGCTGAAAACTGTCCACAATGTTAATTTCATCTCAAATAGACAGCACAGCAAAAAATTGGACATCCAGAGTGCATCAAACATGATTTAGAGCTTGTTTATGGAAAAAAAGTTTTTTCTGTATTTCAATGTTGCAACTTGCTGAAAACTGTCCACAATGTTAATTTCATCTCAAATAGACAGCACAGCAAAAATTGGACATCCAGAGTGCATCAAACATGATTTAGAGCTTGTTTATGGAAAAAAAGTTTTTCTGTATTTCAATGTTGCAACTTGCTGAAAACTGTCCACAATGTTAATTTCATCTCAAATAGACAGCACAGCAAAAATTGGACATCCAGAGTGCATCAAACATGATTTAGAGCTTGTTTATGGAAAAAAGTTTTTTTCTGTATTTCAATGTTGCAACTTGCTGAAAACTGTCCACAATGTTAATTTCATCTCAAATAGACAGCACAGCAAAAATTGGACATCCAGAGTGCATCAAACATGATTTAGAGCTTGTTTATGGAAAAAAAAGTTTTTCTGTATTTCAATGTTGCAACTTGCTGAAAACTGTCCACAATGTTAATTTCATCTCAAATAGACAGCACAGCAAAAATTGGACATCCAGAGTGCATCAAACATGATTTAGAGCTTGTTTATGGAAAAAAAAGTTTTTTCTGTATTTCAATGTTGCAACTTGCTGAAAACTGTCCACAATGTTAATTTCATCTCAAATAGACAGCACAGCAAAAATTGGACATCCAGAGTGCATCAAACATGATTTAGAGCTTGTTTATGGAAAAAAAAGTTTTTTCTGTATTTCAATGTTGCAACTTGCTGAAAACTGTCCACAATGTTAATTTCATCTCAAATAGACAGCACAGCAAAAATTGGACATCCAGAGTGCATCAAACATGATTTAGAGCTTGTTTATGGAAAAAAAGTTTTTCTGTATTTCAATGTTGCAACTTGCTGAAAACTGTCCACAATGTTAATTTCATCTCAAATAGACAGCACAGCAAAAATTGGACATCCAGAGTGCATCAAACATGATTTAGAGCTTGTTTATGGAAAAAAAGTTTTTCTGTATTTCAATGTTGCAACTTGCTGAAAACTGTCCACAATGTTAATTTCATCTCAAATAGACAGCACAGCAAAAATTGGACATCCAGAGTGCATCAAACATGATTTAGAGCTTGTTTATGGAAAAAAAGTTTTTTCTGTATTTCAATGTTGCAACTTGCTGAAAACTGTCCACAATGTTAATTTCATCTCAAATAGACAGCACAGCAAAAATTGGACATCCAGAGTGCATCAAACATGATTTAGAGCTTTTATGGGAAAAAAAGTTTTTTCTGTATTTCAATGTTGCAACTTGCTGAAAACTGTCCACAATGTTAATTTCATCTCAAATAGACAGCACAGCAAAAATTGGACATCCAGAGTGCATCAAACATGATTTAGAGCTTGTTTATGGAAAAAAAGTTTTTCTGTATTTCAATGTTGCAACTTGCTGAAAACTGTCCACAATGTTAATTTCATCTCAAATAGACAGCACAGCAAAAATTGGACATCCAGAGTGCATCAAACATGATTTAGAGCTTGTTTATGGAAAAAAAGTTTTTCTGTATTTCAATGTTGCAACTTGCTGAAAACTGTCCACAATGTTAATTTCATCTCAAATAAGACAGCACAGCAAAAATTGGACATCAGAGTGCATCAAACATGATTTAGAGCTTGTTTATGGAAAAAAGTTTTTTCTGTATTTCTATGTTGCAACTTGCTGAAAACTGTCCACAATGTTATTTCATCTCAAATAGACAGCACAGCAAAAATTGGACATCCAGAGTGCATCAAACATGATTTAGAGCTTGTTTATGGAAAAAAAGTTTTTCTGTATTTCAATGTTGCAACTTGCTGAAAACTGTCCACAATGTTAATTTCATCTCAAATAGACAGCACAGCAAAAATTGGACATCCAGAGTGCATCAAACATGATTTAGAGCTTGTTTATGGAAAAAAAGTTTTTTCTGTATTTCAATGTTGCAACTTGCTGAAAACTGTCCACAATGTTAATTTCATCTCAAATAGACAGCACAGCAAAAATTGGACATCCAGAGTGCATCAAACATGATTTAGAGCTTGTTTATGGAAAAAAGTTTTTCTGTATTTCAATGTTGCAACTTGCTGAAAACTGTCCACAATGTTAATTTCATCTCAAATAGACAGCACAGCAAAAATTGGACATCCAGAGTGCATCAAACATGATTTAGAGCTTGTTTATGGAAAAAAAGTTTTTTCTGTATTTCAATGTTGCAACTTGCTGAAAACTGTCCAATGTTAATTTCATCTCAAATAGACAGCACAGCAAAAATTGGACATCCAGAGTGCATCAAACATGATTTAGAGCTTGTTTATGGAAAAAAGTTTTTTCTGTATTTCAATGTTGCAACTTGCTGAAAACTGTCCACAATGTTAATTTCATCTCAAATAGACAGCACAGCAAAAATTGGACATCCAGAGTGCATCAAACATGATTTAGAGCTTGTTTATGGAAAAAAGTTTTTTCTGTATTTCAATGTTGCAACTTGCTGAAAACTGTCCACAATGTTAATTTCATCTCAAATAGACAGCACAGCAAAAATTGGACATCCAGAGTGCATCAAACATGATTTAGAGCTTGTTTATGGAAAAAAGTTTTTTCTGTATTTCAATGTTGCAACTTGCTGAAAACTGTCCACAATGTTAATTTCATCTCAAATAGACAGCACAGCAAAAATTGGACATCCAGAGTGCATCAAACATGATTTAGAGCTTGTTTATGGAAAAAAAGTTTTTCTGTATTTCAATGTTGCAACTTGCTGAAAACTGTCCACAATGTTAATTTCATCTCAAATAGACAGCACAGCAAAAATGGACATCCAGAGTGCATCAAACATGATTTAGAGCTTGTTTATGGAAAAAAAGTTTTTCTGTATTTCAATGTTGCAACTTGCTGAAAACTGTCCACAATGTTAATTTCATCTCAAATAGACAGCACAGCAAAAATTGGACATCCAGAGTGCATCAAACATGATTTAGAGCTTGTTTATGGAAAAAAAGTTTTTTCTGTATTTCAATGTTGCAACTTGCTGAAAACTGTCCACAATGTTAATTTCATCTCAAATAGACAGCACAGCAAAAATTGGACATCCAGAGTGCATCAAACATGATTTAGAGCTTGTTTATGGAAAAAAAGTTTTTCTGTATTTCAATGTTGCAACTTGCTGAAAACTGTCCACAATGTTAATTTCATCTCAAATAGACAGCACAGCAAAAATTGGACATCCAGAGTGCATCAAACATGATTTAGAGCTTGTTTATGGAAAAAAGTTTTTTCTGTATTTCAATGTTGCAACTTGCTGAAAACTGTCCACAATGTTAATTTCATCTCAAATAGACAGCACAGCAAAAATTGGACATCCAGAGTGCATCAAACATGATTTAGAGCTTGTTTATGGAAAAAAAGTTTTTCTGTATTTCAATGTTGCAACTTGCTGAAAACTGTCCACAATGTTAATTTCATCTCAAATAGACAGCACAGCAAAAATTGGACATCCAGAGTGCATCAAACATGATTTAGAGCTTGTTTATGGAAAAAAAAGTTTTTTCTGTATTTCAATGTTGCAACTTGCTGAAAACTGTCCACAATGTTAATTTCATCTCAAATAGACAGCACAGCAAAAATTGGACATCCAGAGTGCATCAAACATGATTTAGAGCTTGTTTATGGAAAAAAGTTTTTTCTGTATTTCAATGTTGCAACTTGCTGAAAACTGTCCACAATGTTAATTTCATCATCTCAAATAGACAGCACAGCAAAAATTGGACATCCAGAGTGCATCAAACATGATTTAGAGCTTGTTTATGGAAAAAAAAAGTTTTTCTGTATTTCAATGTTGCAACTTGCTGAAAACTGTCCACAATGTTAATTTCATCTCAAATAGACAGCACAGCAAAAATTGGACATCCAGAGTGCATCAAACATGATTTAGAGCTTGTTTATGGAAAAAAAGTTTTTCTGTATTTCAATGTTGCAACTTGCTGAAAACTGTCCACAATGTTAATTTCATCTCAAATAGACAGCACAGCAAAAATTGGACATCCAGAGTGCATCAAACATGATTTAGAGCTTGTTTATGGAAAAAAAAGTTTTTCTGTATTTCAATGTTGCAACTTGCTGAAAACTGTCCACAATGTTAATTTCATCTCAAATAGACAGCACAGCAAAAATTGGACATCAGAGTGCATCAAACATGATTTAGAGCTTGTTTATGGAAAAAAGTTTTTTCTGTATTTCAATGTGCAACTTGCTGAAAACTGTCCACAATGTTAATTTCATCTCAAATAGACAGCACAGCAAAAATTGGACATCCAGAGTGCATCAAACATGATTTAGAGCTTGTTTATGGAAAAAAGTTTTTTCTGTATTTCAATGTTGCAACTTGCTGAAAACTGTCCACAATGTTAATTTCATCTCAAATAGACAGCACAGCAAAAATTGGACATCCAGAGTGCATCAAACATGATTTAGAGCTTGTTTATGGAAAAAAGTTTTTTCTGTATTTCAATGTTGCAACTTGCTGAAAACTGTCCACAATGTTAATTTCATCTCAAATAGACAGCACAGCAAAAATTGGACATCCAGAGTGCATCAAACATGATTTAGAGCTTGTTTATGGAAAAAAAGTTTTTTCTGTATTTCAATGTTGCAACTTGCTGAAAACTGTCCACAATGTTAATTTCATCTCAAATAGACAGCACAGCAAAAATTGGACATCCAGAGTGCATCAAACATGATTTAGAGCTTGTTTATGGAAAAAAAGTTTTTCTGTATTTCAATGTTGCAACTTGCTGAAAACTGTCCACAATGTTCATTTCATCTCAAATAGACAGCACAGCAAAAATTGGACATCCAGAGTGCATCAAACATGATTTAGAGCTTGTTTATGGAAAAAAAGTTTTTCTGTATTTCAATGTTGCAACTTGCTGAAAACTGTCCACAATGTTAATTTCATCTCAAATAGACAGCACAGCAAAAATTGGACATCCAGAGTGCATCAAACATGATTTAGAGCTTGTTTATGGAAAAAAAGTTTTTTCTGTATTTCAATGTTGCAACTTGCTGAAAACTGTCCACAATGTTAATTTCATCTCAAATAGACAGCACAGCAAAAATTGGACATCCAGAGTGCATCAAACATGATTTAGAGCTTGTTTATGGAAAAAAAGTTTTTTCTGTATTTCAATGTTGAAACTTGCTGAAAACTGTCCACAATGTTAATTTCATCTCAAATAGACAGCACAGCAAAAATGGGACCTCCAGAGTGCATCAAACATGAATTAGAGCTTGATTATGGAAAAAAAAGTTTTTTCTGTATTTCAATGTTGCAACTTGCTGAAAACTGTCCACAATGTTAATTTCATCTCAAATAGACAGCACAGCAAAAATTGGACATCCAGAGTGCATCAAACATGATTTAGAGCTTGTTTATGGAAAAAAGTTTTTTCTGTATTTCAATGTTGCAACTTGCTGAAAACTGTCCACAATGTTAATTTCATCTCAAATAGACAGCACAGCAAAAATTGGACATCCAGAGTGCATCAAACATGATTTAGAGCTTGTTTATGGAAAAAAAGTTTTTTCTGTATTTCAATGTTGAAACTTGCTGAAAACTGTCCACAATGTTAATTTCATCTCAAATAGACAGCACAGCAAAAATTGGACATCCAGAGTGCATCAAACATGATTTAGAGCTTGTTTATGGAAAAAAGTTTTTCTGTATTTCAATGTTGCAACTTGCTGAAAACTGTCCACAATGTTAATTTCATCTCAAATAGACAGCACAGCAAAAATTGGACATCCAGAGTGCATCAAACATGATTTAGAGCTTGTTTATGGAAAAAAGTTTTTTCTGTATTTCAATGTTGCAACTTGCTGAAAACTGTCCACAATGTTAATTTCATCTCAAATAGACAGCACAGCAAAAATTGGACATCCAGAGTGCATCAAACATGATTTAGAGCTTGTTTATGGAAAAAAAAGTTTTTTCTGTATTTCAATGTTGCAACTTGCTGAAAACTGTCCACAATGTTAATTTCATCTCAAATAGACAGCACAGCAAAAATTGGACATCCAGAGTGCATCAAACATGATTTAGAGCTTGTTTATGGAAAAAAAGTTTTTTCTGTATTTCAATGTTGCAACTTGCTGAAAACTGTCCACAATGTTAATTTCATCTCAAATAGACAGCACAGCAAAAAATTGGACATCCAGAGTGCATCAAACATGATTTAGAGCTTGTTTATGGAAAAAAAGTTTTTTCTGTATTTCAATGTTGCAACTTGCTGAAAACTGTCCACAATGTTAATTTCATCTCAAATAGACAGCACAGCAAAAATTGGACATCCAGAGTGCATCAAACATGATTTAGAGCTTGTTTATGGAAAAAAAAAAAATTTTCTGTATTTCAATGTTGCAACTTGCTGAAAACTGTCCACAATGTTAATTTCATCTCAAATAGACAGCACAGCAAAAATTGGACATCAGAGAGTGCATCAAACATGATTTAGAGCTTGTTTATGGAAAAAAAAAGTTTTTTCTGTATTTCAATGTTGCAACTTGCTGAAAACTGTCCACAATGTTAATTTCATCTCAAATAGACAGCACAGCAAAAATTGGACATCCAGAGTGCATCAAACATGATTTAGAGCTTGTTTATGGAAAAAAAGTTTTTTCTGTATTTCAATGTTGCAACTTGCTGAAAACTGTCCACAATGTTAATTTCATCTCAAATAGACAGCACAGCAAAAATTGGACATCAGAGTGCATCAAACATGATTTAGAGCTTGTTTATGGAAAAAAAAGTTTTTTCTGTATTTCAATGTTGCAACTTGCTGAAAACTGTCCACAATGTTAATTTCATCTCAAATAGACAGCACAGCAAAAATTGGACATCCAGAGTGCATCAAACATGATTTAGAGCTTGTTTATGGAAAAAAGTTTTTTCTGTATTTCAATGTTGAACTTGCTGAAAACTGTCCACAATGTTAATTTCATCTCAAATAGACAGCACAGCAAAAATGGACATCCAGAGTGCATCAAACATGATTTAGAGCTTGTTTATGGAAAAAAGTTTTTTCTGTATTTCAATGTTGCAACTTGCTGAAAACTGTCCACAATGTTAATTTCATCTCAAATAGACAGCACAGCAAAAATTGGACATCCAGAGTGCATCAAACATGATTTAGAGCTTGTTTATGGAAAAAAGTTTTTCTGTATTTCAATGTTGCAACTTGCTGAAAACTGTCCACAATGTTAATTTCATCTCAAATAGACAGCACAGCAAAAATTGGACATCCAGAGTGCATCAAACATGATTTAGAGCTTGTTTATGGAAAAAAAGTTTTTCTGTATTTCAATGTTGCAACTTGCTGAAAACTGTCCACAATGTTAATTTCATCTCAAATAGACAGCACAGCAAAAATTGGACATCCAGAGTGCATCAAACATGATTTAGAGCTTGTTTATGGAAAAAAAGTTTTTTCTGTATTTCAATGTTGCAACTTGCTGAAAACTGTCCACAATGTTAATTTCATCTCAAATAGACAGCACAGCAAAAATTGGACATCCAGAGTGCATCAAACATGATTTAGAGCTTGTTTATGGAAAAAAGTTTTTTCTGTATTTCAATGTTGCAACTTGCTGAAAACTGTCCACAATGTTAATTTCATCTCAAATAGACAGCACAGCAAAAATTGGACATCCAGAGTGCATCAAACATGATTTAGAGCTTGTTTATGGAAAAAAAAATTTTCTGTATTTCAATGTTGCAACTTGCTGAAAACTGTCCACAATGTTAATTTCATCTCAAATAGACAGCACAGCAAAAATTGGACATCCAGAGTGCATCAAACATGATTTAGAGCTTGTTTATGGAAAACAAGTTTTTTCTGTATTTCAATGTTGCAACTTGCTGAAAACTGTCCACAATGTTAATTTCATCTCAAATAGACAGCACAGCAAAAATTGGACATCCAGAGTGCATCAAACATGATTTAGCTTGTTTATGGAAAAAAAAAAAAAAGTTTTTCTGTATTTCAATGTTGCAACTTGCTGAAAACTGTCCACAATGTTAATTTCATCTCAAATAGACAGCACAGCAAAAATTGGACATCCAGAGTGCATCAAACATGATTTAGAGCTTGTTTATGGAAAAAAAGTTTTTTCTGTATTTCAATGTTGCAACTTGCTGAAAACTGTCCACAATGTTAATTTCATCTCAAATAGACAGCACAGCAAAAAAATTGGACATCCAGAGTGCATCAAACATGATTTAGAGCTTGTTTATGGAAAAAAAGTTTTTCTGTATTTCAATGTTGCAACTTGCTGAAAACTGTCCACAATGTTAATTTCATCTCAAATAGACAGCACAGCAAAAATTGGACATCCAGAGTGCATCAAACATGATTTAGAGCTTGTTTATGGAAAAAAAAATTTTTCTGTATTTCAATGTTGCAACTTGCTGAAAACTGTCCACAATGTTAATTTCATCTCAAATAGACAGCACAGCAAAAATTGGACATCCAGAGTGCATCAAACATGATTTAGAGCTTGTTTATGGAAAAAAAGTTTTTTCTGTATTTCAATGTTGCAACTTGCTGAAAACTGTCCACAATGTTAATTTCATCTCAAATAGACAGCACAGCAAAAATTGGACATCCAGAGTGCATCAAACATGATTTAGAGCTTGTTTATGGAAAAAAAGTTTTTTCTGTATTTCAATGTTGCAACTTGCTGAAAACTGTCCACAATGTTAATTTCATCTCAAAATAGACAGCACAGCAAAAATTGGACATCCAGAGTGCATCAAACATGATTTAGAGCTTGTTTATGGAAAAAAGTTTTTCTGTATTTCAATGTTGCAACTTGCTGAAAACTGTCCACAATGTTAATTTCATCTCAAATAGACAGCACAGCAAAAATTGGACATCCAGAGTGCATCAAACATGATTTAGAGCTTGTTTATGGAAAAAAAGTTTTTTCTGTATTTCAATGTTGCAACTTGCTGAAAACTGTCCACAATGTTAATTTCATCTCAAATAGACAGCACAGCAAAAATTGGACATCCAGAGTGCATCAAACATGATTTAGAGCTTGTTTATGGAAAAAAGTTTTTTCTGTATTTCAATGTTGCAACTTGCTGAAAACTGTCCACAATGTTAATTTCATCTCAAATAGACAGCACAGCAAAAATTGGACATCCAGAGTGCATCAAACATGATTTAGAGCTTGTTTATGGAAAAAAGTTTTTCTGTATTTCAATGTTGCAACTGCAACTTGCTGAAAACTGTCCACAATGTTAATTTCATCTCAAATAGACAGCACAGCAAAAATTGGACATCCAGAGTGCATCAAACATGATTTAGAGCTTGTTTATGGAAAAAAAGTTTTTTCTGTATTTCAATGTTGCAACTTGCTGAAAACTGTCCACAATGTTAATTTCATCTCAAATAGACAGCACAGCAAAAATTGGACATCCAGAGTGCATCAAACATGATTTAGAGCTTGTTTATGGAAAAAAAGTTTTTTCTGTATTTCAATGTTGCAACTTGCTGAAAACTGTCCACAATGTTAATTTCATCTCAAATAGACAGCACAGCAAAAATTGGACATCCAGAGTGCATCAAACATGATTTAGAGCTTGTTTATGGAAAAAAGTTTTTCTGTATTTCAATGTTGCAACTTGCTGAAAACTGTCCACAATGTTAATTTCATCTCAAATAGACAGCACAGCAAAAAAATTGGACATCCAGAGTGCATCAAACATGATTTAGAGCTTGTTTATGGAAAAAAAGTTTTTTCTGTATTTCAATGTTGCAACTTGCTGAAAACTGTCCACAATGTTAATTTCATCTCAAATAGACAGCACAGCAAAAATTGGACATCCAGAGTGCATCAAACATGATTTAGAGCTTGTTTATGGAAAAAAAAGTTTTTCTGTATTTCAATGTTGCAACTTGCTGAAAACTGTCCACAATGTTAATTTCATCTCAAATAGACAGCACAGCAAAAATTGGACATCCAGAGTGCATCAAACATGATTTAGAGCTTGTTTATGGAAAAAAGTTTTTTCTGTATTTCAATGTTGCAACTTGCTGAAAACTGTCCACAATGTTAATTTCATCTCAAATAGACAGCACAGCAAAAATTGGACATCCAGAGTGCATCAAACATGATTTAGAGCTTGTTTATGGAAAAAGTTTTTTCTGTATTTCAATGTTGCAACTTGCTGAAAACTGTCCACAATGTTAATTTCATCTCAAATAGACAGCACAGCAAAAATTGGACATCCAGAGTGCATCAAACATGATTTAGAGCTTGTTTATGGAAAAAAAAGTTTTTTCTGTATTTCAATGTTGCAACTTGCTGAAAACTGTCCACAATGTTAATTTCATCTCAAATAGACAGCACAGCAAAAATTGGACATCCAGAGTGCATCAAACATGATTTAGAGCTTGTTTATGGAAAAAAAAAAAATTTTTTCTGTATTTCAATGTTGCAACTTGCTGAAAACTGTCCACAATGTTAATTTCATCTCAAATAGACAGCACAGCAAAAATTGGACATCCAGAGTGCATCAAACATGATTTAGAGCTTGTTTATGGAAAAAAAGTTTTTCTGTATTTCAATGTTGCAACTTGCTGAAAACTGTCCACAATGTTAATTTCATCTCAAATAGACAGCACAGCAAAAATTGGACATCCAGAGTGCATCAAACATGATTTAGAGCTTGTTTATGGAAAAAAAAGTTTTTTCTGTATTTCAATGTTGCAACTTGCTGAAAACTGTCCACAATGTTAATTTCATCTCAAATAGACAGCACAGCAAAAATTGGACATCCAGAGTGCATCAAACATGATTTAGAGCTTGTTTATGGAAAAAAGTTTTTTCTGTATTTCAATGTTGCAACTTGCTGAAAACTGTCCACAATGTTAATTTCATCTCAAATAGACAGCACAGCAAAAATTGGACATCCAGAGTGCATCAAACATGATTTAGAGCTTGTTTATGGAAAAAAAAGTTTTTTCTGTATTTCAATGTTGCAACTTGCTGAAAACTGTCCACAATGTTAATTTCATCTCAAATAGACAGCACAGCAAAAATTGGACATCCAGAGTGCATCAAACATGATTTAGAGCTTGTTTATGGAAAAAAGTTTTTTCTGTATTTCAATGTTGCAACTTGCTGAAAACTGTCCACAATGTTAATTTCATCTCAAATAGACAGCACAGCAAAAATTGGACATCCAGAGTGCATCAAACATGATTTTAGAGCTTGTTTATGGAAAAAAAGTTTTCTGTATTTCAATGTTGCAACTTGCTGAAAACTGTCCACAATGTTAATTTCATCTCAAATAGACAGCACAGCAAAAATTGGACATCCAGAGTGCATCAAACATGATTTAGAGCTTGTTTATGGAAAAAAGTTTTTTCTGTATTTCAATGTTGCAACTTGCTGAAAACTGTCCACAATGTTAATTTCATCTCAAATAGACAGCACAGCAAAAATTGGACATCCAGAGTGCATCAAACATGATTTAGAGCTTGTTTATGGAAAAAAAGTTTTTTCTGTATTTCAATGTTGCAACTTGCTGAAAACTGTCCACAATGGTAATTTCATCTCAAATAGACAGCACAGCAAAAATTGGACATCCAGAGTGCATCAAACATGATTTAGAGCTTGTTTATGGAAAAAAGTTTTTCTGTATTTCAATGTTGCAACTTGCTGAAAACTGTCCACAATGATCATTTCATCTCAAATAGACAGCACATGATTTAGAGCTTGTTTATGGAAAAAAGTTTTTTCTGTATTTCAATGTTGCAACTTGCTGAAAACTGTCCACAATGGTAATTTCATCTCAAATAGACAGCACAGCAAAAATTGGACATCCAGAGTGCATCAAACATGATTTAGAGCTTGTTTATGGAAAAAAAGTTTTTTCTGTATTTCAATGTTGCAACTTGCTGAAAACTGTCCACAATGTGTTCATTTCATCTCAAATAGACAGCACAGCAAAAATTGGACATCCAGAGTGCATCAAACATGATTTAGAGCTTGTTTATGGAAAAAAGTTTTTTCTGTATTTCAATGTTGCAACTTGCTGAAAACTGTCCACAATGGTAATTTCATCTCAAATAGACAGCACAGCAAAAATTGGACATCCAGAGTGCATCAAACATGATTTAGAGCTTGTTTATGGAAAAAAGTTTTTTCTGTATTTCAATGTTGCAACTTGCTGAAAACTGTCCACAATGGTAATTTCATCTCAAATAGACAGCACAGCAAAAATTGGACATCCAGAGTGCATCAAACATGATTTAGAGCTTGTTTATGGAAAAAAAGTTTTTTCTGTATTTCAATGTTGCAACTTGCTGAAAACTGTCCACAATGGTAATTTCATCTCAAATAGACAGCACAGCAAAAATTGGACATCCAGAGTGCATCAAACATGATTTAGAGCTTGTTTATGGAAAAAAGTTTTTTCTGTATTTCAATGTTGCAACTTGCTGAAAACTGTCCACAATGTTAATTTCATCTCAAATAGACAGCACAGCAAAAATTGGACATCCAGAGTGCATCAAACATGATTTAGAGCTTGTTTATGGAAAAAAGTTTTTTCTGTATTTCAATGTTGCAACTTGCTGAAAACTGTCCACAATGTTAATTTCATCTCAAATAGACAGCACAGCAAAAATTGGACATCCAGAGTGCATCAAACATGATTTAGAGCTTGTTTATGGAAAAAAAGTTTTTTCTGTATTTCAATGTGCAACTTGCTGAAAACTGTCCACAATGTTAATTTCATCTCAAATAGACAGCACAGCAAAAATTGGACATCCAGAGTGCATCAAACATGATTTAGAGCTTGTTTATGGAAAAAAAGTTTTTTCTGTATTTCAATGTTGCAACTTGCTGAAAACTGTCCACAATGTTAATTTCATCTCAAATAGACAGCACAGCAAAAATTGGACATCCAGAGTGCATCAAACATGATTTAGAGCTTGTTTATGGAAAAAAAGTTTTTCTGTATTTCAATGTTGCAACTTGCTGAAAACTGTCCACAATGTTAATTTCATCTCAAATAGACAGCACAGCAAAAATTGGACATCCAGAGTGCATCAAACATGATTTAGAGCTTGTTTATGGAAAAAAAGTTTTTCTGTATTTCAATGTTGCAACTTGCTGAAAACTGTCCACAATGTTAATTTCATCTCAAATAGACAGCACAGCAAAAATTGGACATCCAGAGTGCATCAAACATGATTTAGAGCTTGTTTATGGAAAAAAGTTTTTTCTTTATTTCAATGTTGCAACTTGCTGAAAACTGTCCACAATGGTCATTTCATCTCAAATAGACAGCACAGCAAAAATTGGACATCCAGAGTGCATCAAACATGATTTAGAGCTTGTTTATGGAAAAAAAAGTTTTTTCTTTATTTCAATGTTGCAACTTGCTGAAAACTGTCCACAATGTTAATTTCATCTCAAATAGACAGCACAGCAAAAATTGGACATCCAGAGTGCATCAAACATGATTTAGAGCTTGTTTATGGAAAAAAAGTTTTTTCTGTATTTCAATGTTGCAACTTGCTGAAAACTGTCCACAATGTTAATTTCATCTCAAATAGACAGCACAGCAAAAATTGGACATCCAGAGTGCATCAAACATGATTTAGAGCTTGTTTATGGAAAAAAGTTTTTTCTGTATTTCAATGTTGCAACTTGCTGAAAACTGTCCACAATGTTAATTTAATCTCAAATAGACAGCACGCAAAATTGGACATCCAGAATGCATCAAACATGATTTAGAGCTTGTTTATGGAAAAAAAGTTTTTTCTGTATTTCAATGTTGCAACTTGCTGAAAACTGTCCACAATGTTAATTTCATCTCAAATAGACAGCACAGCAAAAATTGGACATCCAGAGTGCATCAAACATGATTTAGAGCTTGTTTATGGAAAAAAAGTTTTTTCTGTATTTCAATGTTGCAACTTGCTGAAAACTGTCCACAATGTTAATTTCATCTCAAATAGACAGCACAGCAAAAAAATTGGACATCCAGAGTGCATCAAACATGATTTAGAGCTTGTTTATGGAAAAAAGTTTTTTCTGTATTTCAATGTTGCAACTTGCTGAAAACTGTCCACAATGTTAATTTCATCTCAAATAGACAGCACAGCAAAAATTGGACATCCAGAGTGCATCAAACATGATTTAGAGCTTGTTTATGGAAAAAAAGTTTTTCTGTATTTCAATGTTGCAACTTGCTGAAAATGTCCACAATGTTAATTTCATCTCAAATAGACAGCACAGCAAAAATTGGACATCCAGAGTGCATCAAACATGATTTAGAGCTTGTTTATGGAAAAAAAGTTTTTTCTGTATTTCAATGTTGCAACTTGCTGAAAACTGTCCACAATGTTAATTTCATCTCAAATAGACAGCACAGCAAAAAAAATTGGACATCCAGAGTGCATCAAACATGATTTAGAGCTTGTTTATGGAAAAAAAAAAAGTTTTCTGTATTTCAATGTTGCAACTTGCTGAAAACTGTCCACAATGTTAATTTCATCTCAAATAGACAGCACAGCAAAAATTGGACATCCAGAGTGCATCAAACATGATTTAGAGCTTGTTTATGGAAAAAAGTTTTTTCTGTATTTCAATGTTGCAACTTGCTGAAAACTGTCCACAATGTTAATTTCATCTCAAATAGACAGCACAGCAAAAATTGGACATCCAGAGTGCATCAAACATGATTTAGAGCTTGTTTATGGAAAAAAGTTTTTCTGTATTTCAATGTTGCAACTTGCTGAAAACTGTCCACAATGTTAATTTCATCTCAAATAGACAGCACAGCAAAAATTGGACATCCAGAGTGCATCAAACATGATTTAGAGCTTGTTTATGGAAAAAAGTTTTTCTGTATTTCAATGTTGCAACTTGCTGAAAACTGTCCACAATGTTAATTTCATCTCAAATAGACAGCACAGCAAAAATTGGACATACAGAGTGCATCAAACATGATTTAGAGCTTGTTTATGGAAAAAAGTTTTTTCTGTATTTCAATGTTGCAACTTGCTGAAAACTGTCCACAATGTTAATTTCATCTCAAATAGACAGCACAGCAAAAATTGGACATCCAGAGTGCATCAAACATGATTTAGAGCTTGTTTATGGAAAACAAGTTTTTTTTGTATTTCAATGTTGCAACTTGCTGAAAACTGTCCACAATGTTAATTTCATCTCAAATAGACAGCACAGCAAAAATTGGACATCCCAGAGTGCATCAAACATGATTTAGAGCTTGTTTATGGAAAAAAGTTTTTCTGTATTTCAATGTTGCAACTTGCTGAAAACTGTCCACAATGTTAATTTCATCTCAAATAGACAGCACAGCAAAAATTGGACATCCAGAGTGCATCAAACATGATTTAGAGCTTGTTTATGGAAAAAAAAGTTTTTTCTGTATTTCAATGTTGCAACTTGCTGAAAACTGTCCACAATGTTAATTTCATCTCAAATAGACAGCACAGCAAAAATTGGACATCCAGAGTGCATCAAACATGATTTAGAGCTTGTTTATGGAAAAAAAGTTTTTTCTGTATTTCAATGTTGCAACTTGCTGAAAACTGTCCACAATGTTAATTTCATCTCAAATAGACAGCACAGCAAAAATTGGACATCCAGAGTGCATCAAACATGATTTAGAGCTTGTTTATGGAAAAAAGTTTTTTTTTTCTGTATTTCAATGTTGCAACTTGCTGAAAACTGTCCACAATGTTCATTTCATCTCAAATAGACAGCACAGCAAAAAATTGGACATCCAGAGTGCATCAAACATGATTTAGAGCTTGTTTATGGAAAAAAAGTTTTTTCTGTATTTCAATGTTGCAACTTGCTGAAAACTGTCCACAATGTTAATTTCATCTCAAATAGACAGCACAGCAAAAATTGGACATCCAGAGTGCATCAAACATGATTTAGAGCTTGTTTATGGAAAAAAAGTTTTTTCTGTATTTCAATGTTGCAACTTGCTGAAAACTGTCCACAATGTTAATTTCATCTCAAATAGACAGCACAGCAAAAATTGGACATCCAGAGTGCATCAAACATGATTTAGAGCTTGTTTATGGAAAAAAAGTTTTTTCTGTATTTCAATGTTGCAACTTGCTGAAAACTGTCCACAATGTTAATTTCATCTCAAATAGACAGCACAGCAAAAATTGGACATCCAGAGTGCATCAAACATGATTTAGAGCTTGTTTATGGAAAAAAGTTTCTGTATTTCAATGTTGCAACTTGCTGAAAACTGTCCACAATGTTAATTTCATCTCAAATAGACAGCACAGCAAAAATTGGACATCCAGAGTGCATCAAACATGATTTAGAGCTTGTTTATGGAAAAAAAGTTTTTTCTGTATTTCAATGTTGCAACTTGCTGAAAACTGTCCACAATGTTAATTTCATCTCAAATAGACAGCACAGCAAAAATTGGACATCCAGAGTGCATCAAACATGATTTAGAGCTTGTTTATGGAAAAAAAGTTTTTTCTGTATTTCAATGTTGCAACTTGCTGAAAACTGTCCACAATGTTAATTTCATCTCAAATAGACAGCACAGCAAAAATTGGACATCCAGAGTGCATCAAACATGATTTAGAGCTTGTTTATGGAAAAAAGTTTTTTCTGTATTTCAATGTTGCAACTTGCTGAAAACTGTCCACAATGTTAATTTCATCTCAAATAGACAGCACAGCAAAAATTGGACATCCAGAGTGCATCAAACATGATTTAGAGCTTGTTTATGGAAAAAAGTTTTTTCTGTATTTCAATGTTGCAACTTGCTGAAAACTGTCCACAATGTTAATTTCATCTCAAATAGACAGCACAGCAAAAATTGGACATCCAGAGTGCATCAAACATGATTTAGAGCTTGTTTATGGAAAAAAAGTTTTTTCTGTATTTCAATGTTGCAACTTGCTGAAAACTGTCCACAATGTTAATTTCATCTCAAATAGACAGCACAGCAAAAATTGGACATCCAGAGTGCATCAAACATGATTTAGAGCTTGTTTATGGAAAAAAGTTTTTTCTGTATTTCAATGTTGCAACTTGCTGAAAACTGTCCACAATGTTAATTTCATCTCAAATAGACAGCACAGCAAAAATTGGACATCCAGAGTGCATCAAACATGATTTAGAGCTTGTTTATGGAAAAAAGTTTTTTCTGTATTTCAATGTTGCAACTTGCTGAAAACTGTCCACAATGTTAATTTCATCTCAAATAGACAGCACAGCAAAAATTGGACATCCAGAGTGCATCAAACATGATTTAGAGCTTGTTTATGGAAAAAAGTTTTTTCTGTATTTCAATGTTGCAACTTGCTGAAAACTGTCCACAATGTTAATTTCATCTCAAATAGACAGCACAGCAAAAAAAAATTGGACATCCAGAGTGCATCAAACATGATTTAGAGCTTGTTTATGGAAAAAAAGTTTTTTCTGTATTTCAATGTTGCAACTTGCTGAAAACTGTCCACAATGTTAATTTCATCTCAAATAGACAGCACAGCAAAAATTGGACATCCAGAGTGCATCAAACATGATTTAGAGCTTGTTTATGGAAAAAAGTTTTTTCTGTATTTCAATGTTGCAACTTGCTGAAAACTGTCCACAATGTTAATTTCATCTCAAATAGACAGCACAGCAAAAATTGGACATCCAGAGTGCATCAAACATGATTTAGAGCTTGTTTATGGAAAAAAGTTTTTCTGTATTTCAATCAATGTTGCAACTTGCTGAAAACTGTCCACAATGTTAATTTCATCTCAAATAGACAGCACAGCAAAAATTGACATCCAGAGTGCATCAAACATGATTTAGAGCTTGTTTATGGAAAAAAGTTTTTTCTGTATTTCAATGTTGCAACTTGCTGAAAACTGTCCACAATGTTAATTTCATCTCAAATAGACAGCACAGCAAAAATGGACATCCAGAGTGCATCAAACATGATTTAGAGCTTGTTTATGGAAAAAAGTTTTTTCTGTATTTCAATGTTGCAACTTGCTGAAAACTGTCCACAATGTTAATTTCATCTCAAATAGACAGCACAGCAAAAATTGGACATCCAGAGTGCATCAAACATGATTTAGAGCTTGTTTATGGAAAAAAAGTTTTTTCTGTATTTCAATGTTGCAACTTGCTGAAAACTGTCCACAATGTTAATTTCATCTCAAATAGACAGCACAGCAAAAATTGGACATCCAGAGTGCATCAAACATGATTTAGAGCTTGTTTATGGAAAAAAGTTTTTTCTGTATTTCAATGTTGCAACTTGCTGAAAACTGTCCACAATGTTAATTTCATCTCAAATAGACAGCACAGCAAAAATTGGACATCCAGAGTGCATCAAACATGATTTAGAGCTTGTTTATGGAAAAAAGTTTTTTCTGTATTTCAATGTTGCAACTTGCTGAAAACTGTCCACAATGTTAATTTCATCTCAAATAGACAGCACAGCAAAAATTGGACATCAAAGAGTGCATCAAACATGATTTAGAGCTTGTTTATGGAAAAAAAGTTTTTTCTGTATTTCAATGTTGCAACTTGCTGAAAACTGTCCACAATGTTAATTTCATCTCAAATAGACAGCACAGCAAAAATTGGACATCCAGAGTGCATCAAACATGATTTAGAGCTTGTTTATGGAAAAAAAAAAAGTTTTTTCTGTATTTCAATGTTGCAACTTGCTGAAAACTGTCCACAATGTTAATTTCATCTCAAATAGACAGCACAGCAAAAAAATTGGACATCCAGAGTGCATCAAACATGATTTAGAGCTTGTTTATGGAAAAAAAGTTTTTTCTGTATTTCAATGTTGCAACTTGCTGAAAACTGTCCACAATGTTAATTTCATCTCAAATAGACAGCACAGCAAAAATTGGACATCCAGAGTGCATCAAACATGATTTAGAGCTTGTTTATGGAAAAAAAGTTTTTTCTGTATTTCAATGTTGCAACTTGCTGAAAACTGTCCACAATGTTAATTTCATCTCAAATAGACAGCACAGCAAAAATTGGACATCCAGAGTGCATCAAACATGATTTAGAGCTTGTTTATGGAAAAAAAGTTTTTTCTGTATTTCAATGTTGCAACTTGCTGAAAACTGTCCACAATGTTAATTTCATCTCAAATAGACAGCACAGCAAAAATTGGACATCCAGAGTGCATCAAACATGATTTAGAGCTTGTTTATGGAAAAAAAGTTTTTTCTGTATTTCAATGTTGCAACTCTGAAAACTGTCCACAATGTTAATTTCATCTCAAATAGACAGCACAGCAAAAATTGGACATCCAGAGTGCATCAAACATGATTTAGAGCTTGTTTATGGAAAAAAGTTTTTTCTGTATTTCAATGTTGCAACTTGCTGAAAACTGTCCACAATGTTAATTTCATCTCAAATAGACAGCACAGCAAAAATGGACATCCAGAGTGCATCAAACATGATTTAGAGCTTGTTTATGGAAAAAAAGTTTTTTCTGTATTTCAATGTTGCAACTTGCTGAAAACTGTCCACAATGTTAATTTCATCTCAAATAGACAGCACAGCAAAAATTGGACATCCAGAGTGCATCAAACATGATTTAGAGCTTGTTTATGGAAAAAACGTTTTTTCTGTATTTCAATGTTGCAACTTGCTGAAAACTGTCCACAATGTTAATTTCATCTCAAATAGACAGCACAGCAAAAATTGGACATCCAGAGTGCATCAAACATGATTTAGAGCTTGTTATGGAAAACAAGTTTTTTCTGTATTTCAATGTTGCAACTTCCTGAAAACTGTCCACAATGTTAATTTCATCTCAAATAGACAGCACTGCAAAAATTGGACATCCAGAGTGCATCAAACATGATTTAGAGCTTGTTTATGGAAAAAAATTTTTTCTGTATTTCAATGTTGCAACTTGCTGAAAACTGTCCACAATGTTAATTTCATCTCAAATAGACAGCACAGCAAAAATTGACATCCAGAGTGCATCAAACATGATTTAGAGCTTGTTTATGGAAAAAAAAAAGTTTTTTCTGTATTTCAATGTTGCAACTTGCTGAAAACTGTCCACAATGTTAATTTCATCTCAAATAGACAGCACAGCAAAAAAATGGACATCCAGAGTGCATCAAACATGATTTAGAGCTTGTTTATGGAAAAAAAAAGTTTTTTCTGTATTTCAATGTTGCAACTTGCTGAAAACTGTCCACAATGTTAATTTCATCTCAAATAGACAGCAGCAGCAAAAAATGGACATCCAGAGTGCATCAAACATGATTTAGAGCTTGTTTATGGAAAAAAGTTTTTTCTGTATTTCAATGTTGCAACTTGCTGAAAACTGTCCACAATGTTAATTTCATCTCAAATAGACAGCACAGCAAAAATTGGACATCCAGAGTGCATCAAACATGATTTAGAGCTTGTTTATGGAAAAAAAAAGTTTTTCTGTATTTCAATGTTGCAACTTGCTGAAAACTGTCCACAATGTTAATTTCATCTCAAATAGACAGCACAGCAAAAATTGGACATCCAGAGTGCATCAAACATGATTTAGAGCTTGTTTATGGAAAAAAGTTTTTTCTGTATTTCAATGTTGCAACTTGCTGAAAACTGTCCACAATGTTAATTTCATCTCAAATAGACAGCACAGCAAAAATTGGACATCCAGAGTGCATCAAACATGATTTAGAGCTTGTTTATGGAAAAAAAGTTTTTTCTGTATTTCAATGTTGCAACAACTTGCTGAAAACTGTCCAAATGTTAATTTCATCTCAAATAGACAGCACAGCAAAAATTGGACATCCAGAGTGCATCAAACATGATTTAGAGCTTGTTTATGGAAAAAAAGTTTTTTCTGTATTTCAATGTTGCAACTTGCTGAAAACTGTCCACAATGTTAATTTCATCTCAAATAGACAGCACAGCAAAAATTGGACATCCAGAGTGCATCAAACATGATTTAGAGCTTGTTTATGGAAAAAAAAAAATTTTTCTGTATTTCAATGTTGCAACTTGCTGAAAACTGTCCACAATGTTAATTTCATCTCAAATAGACAGCACAGCAAAAATTGGACATCCAGAGTGCATCAAACATGATTTAGAGCTTGTTTATGGAAAAAAAAAGTTTTTTCTGTATTTCAATGTTGCAACTTGCTGAAAACTGTCCACAATGTTAATTTCATCTCAAATAGACAGCACAGCAAAAATTGGACATCCAGAGTGCATCAAACATGATTTAGAGCTTGTTTATGGAAAAAAGTTTTTCTGTATTTCAATGTTGCAACTTGCTGAAAACTGTCCACAATGTTAATTTCATCTCAAATAGACAGCACAGCAAAAATTGGACATCCAGAGTGCATCAAACATGATTTAGAGCTTGTTTATGGAAAAAAAGTTTTTTCTGTATTTCAATGTTGCAACTTGCTGAAAACTGTCCACAATGTTAATTTCATCTCAAATAGACAGCACAGCAAAAATGGACATCCAGAGTGCATCAAACATGATTTAGAGCTTGTTTATGGAAAAAAAGTTTTTCTGTATTTCAATGTTGCAACTTGCTGAAAACTGTCCACAATGTTAATTTCATCTCAAATAGACAGCACAGCAAAAATTGGACATCCAGAGTGCATCAAACATGATTTAGAGCTTGTTTATGGAAAAAAAGTTTTTTCTGTATTTCAATGTTGCAACTTTGCTGAAAACTGTCCACGATGATCATTATTTCATCTCAAATAGACAGCACAGCAAAAATTGGACATCCAGAGTGCATCAAACATGATTTAGAGCTTGTTTATGGAAAAAAGTTTTTTCTGTATTTCAATGTTGCAACTTGCTGAAAACTGTCCACAATGTTAATTTCATCTCAAATAGACAGCACAGCAAAAAAAATTGGACATCCAGAGTGCATCAAACATGATTTAGAGCTTGTTTATGGAAAAAAGTTTTTTCTGTATTTCAATGTTGCAACTTGCTGAAAACTGTCCACAATGTTAATTTCATCTCAAATAGACAGCACAGCAAAAATTGGACATCCAGAGTGCATCAAACATGATTTAGAGCTTGTTTATGGAAAAAAAAGTTTTTTTTCTGTATTTCAATGTTGCAACTTGCTGAAAACTGTCCACAATGTTAATTTCATCTCAAATAGACAGCACAGCAAAAATTGGACATCCAGAGTGCATCAAACATGATTTAGAGCTTGTTTATGGAAAAAAAAGTTTTTTCTGTATTTCAATGTTGCAACTTGCTGAAAACTGTCCACAATGATCATTTCATCTCAAATAGACAGCACAGCAAAAATTGGACATCCAGAGTGCATCAAACATGATTTAGAGCTTGTTTATGGAAAAAAAGTTTTTCTGTATTTCAATGTTGCAACTTGCTGAAAACTGTCCACAATGTTAATTTCATCTCAAATAGACAGCACAGCAAAAATTGGACATCCAGAGTGCATCAAACATGATTTAGAGCTTGTTTATGGAAAAAAAGTTTTTTCTGTATTTCAATGTTGCAACTTGCTGAAAACTGTCCACAATGTTAATTTCATCTCAAATAGACAGCACAGCAAAAATTGGACATCCAGAGTGCATCAAACATGATTTAGAGCTTGTTTATGGAAAAAAAGTTTTTTCTGTATTTCAATGTTGCAACTTGCTGAAAACTGTCCACAATGTTAATTTCATCTCAAATAGACAGCACAGCAAAAATTGGACATCCAGAGTGCATCAAACATGATTTAGAGCTTGTTTATGGAAAAAAAAAAGTTTTCTGGATTTCAATGTTGCAACTTGCTGAAAACTGTCGACAATGTTAATGTCATCTCAAATAGACAGCACAGCAAAAAATTTGACATCCAGAGTGCATCAAACATGATTTAGAGCTTGTTTATGGAAAAAACGTTTTTTCTGTATTTCAATGTTGCAACTTGCTGAAAACTGTCCACAATGTTAATTTCATCTCAAATAGACAGCACAGCAAAAATTGGACATCCAGAGTGCATCAAACATGATTTAGAGCTTGTTTATGGAAAAAAAAGTTTTTTCTGTATTTCAATGTTGCAACTTGCTGAAAACTGTCCACAATGTTAATTTCATCTCAAATAGACAGCACAGCAAAAATTGGACATCCAGAGTGCATCAAACATGATTTAGAGCTTGTTTATGGAAAAAAGTTTTTTCTGTATTTCAATGTTGCAACTTGCTGAAAACTGTCCACAATGTTAATTTCATCTCAAATAGACAGCACAGCAAAAATTGGACATCCAGAGTGCATCAAACATGATTTAGAGCTTGTTTATGGAAAAAAAAGTTTTTCTGTATTTCAATGTTGCAACTTGCTGAAAACTGTCCACAATGTTAATTTCATCTCAAATAGACAGCACAGCAAAAATTGGACATCCAGAGTGCATCAAACATGATTTAGAGCTTGTTTATGGAAAAAAGTTTTTTCTGTATTTCAATGTTGCAACTTGCTGAAAACTGTCCACAATGTTAATTTCATCTCAAATAGACAGCACAGCAAAAATTGGACATCCAGAGTGCATCAAACATGATTTAGAGCTTGTTTATGGAAAAAAAGTTTTTTCTGTATTTCAATGTTGCAACTTGCTGAAAACTGTCCACAATGTTAATTTCATCTCAAATAGACAGCACAGCAAAAATTGGACATCCAGAGTGCATCAAACATGATTTAGAGCTTGTTTATGGAAAAAAGTTTTTTCTGTATTTCAATGTTGCAACTTGCTGAAAACTGTCCACAATGTTAATTTCATCTCAAATAGACAGCACAGCAAAAATTGGACATCCAGAGTGCATCAAACATGATTTAGAGCTTGTTTATGGAAAACAAGTTTTTTGTATTTCAATGTTGCAACTTGCTGAAAACTGTCCACAATGTTAATTTCATCTCAAATAGACAGCACAGCAAAAATTGGACATCCAGAGTGCATCAAACATGATTTAGAGCTTGTTTATGGAAAAAAAAGTTTTTTCTGTATTTCAATGTTGCAACTTGCTGAAAACTGTCCACAATGTTAATTTCATCTCAAATAGACAGCACAGCAAAAATTGGACATCCAGAGTGCATCAAACATGATTTAGAGCTTGTTTATGGAAAAAAGTTTTTTCTGTATTTCAATGTTGCAACTTGCTGAAAACTGTCCACAATGTTAATTTCATCTCAAATAGACAGCACAGCAAAAATTGGACATCCAGAGTGCATCAAACATGATTTAGAGCTTGTTTATGGAAAAAAGTTTTTTCTGTATTTCAATGTTGCAACTTGCTGAAAACTGTCCACAATGTTAATTTCATCTCAAATAGACAGCACAGCAAAAATTGGACATCAAACATGATTTAGAGCTTGTTTATGGAAAAAAAGTTTTTCTGTATTTCAATGTTGCAACTTGCTGAAAACTGTCCACAATGTTAATTTCATCTCAAATAGACAGCACAGCAAAAATTGGACATCCAGAGTGCATCAAACATGATTTAGAGCTTGTTTATGGAAAAAAAAGTTTTTTCTGTATTTCAATGTTGCAACTTGCTGAAAACTGTCCACAATGTTAATTTCATCTCAAATAGACAGCACAGCAAAAATTGGACATCCAGAGTGCATCAAACATGATTTAGAGCTTGTTTATGGAAAAAAGTTTTTTCTGTATTTCAATGTTGCAACTTGCTGAAAACTGTCCACAATGTTAATTTCATCTCAAATAGACAGCACAGCAAAAATTGGACATCCAGAGTGCATCAAACATGATTTAGAGCTTGTTTATGGAAAAAAAGTTTTTTCTGTATTTCAATGTTGCAACTTGCTGAAAACTGTCCACAATGTTAATTTCATCTCAAATAGACAGCACAGCAAAAATTGGACATCCAGAGTGCATCAAACATGATTTAGAGCTTGTTTATGGAAAAAAAGTTTTTTCTGTATTTCAATGTTGCAACTTGCTGAAAACTGTCCACAATGTTAATTTCATCTCAAATAGACAGCACAGCAAAAATTGGACATCCAGAGTGCATCAAACATGATTTAGAGCTTGTTTATGGAAAAAAGTTTTTTCTGTATTTCAATGTTGCAACTTGCTGAAAACTGTCCACAATGTTAATTTCATCTCAAATAGACAGCACAGCAAAAATTGGACATCCAGAGTGCATCAAACATGATTTAGAGCTTGTTTATGGAAAAAAAAAAAATTTTTTCTGTATTTCAATGTTGCAACTTGCTGAAAACTGTCCACAATGTTAATTTCATCTCAAATAGACAGCACAGCAAAAATTGGACATCCAGAGTGCATCAAACATGATTTAGAGCTTGTTTATGGAAAAAAGTTTTTCTGTATTTCAATGTTGCAACTTGCTGAAAACTGTCCACAATGTTAATTTCATCTCAAATAGACAGCACAGCAAAAATTGGACATCCAGAGTGCATCAAACATGATTTAGAGCTTGTTTATGGAAAAAAAAGTTTTTTCTGTATTTCAATGTTGCAACTTGCTGAAAACTGTCCACAATGTTAATTTCATCTCAAATAGACAGCACAGCAAAAATTGGACATCCAGAGTGCATCAAACATGATTTAGAGCTTGTTTATGGAAAAAAAGTTTTTTTCTGTATTTCAATGTTGCAACTTGCTGAAAACTGTCCACAATGTTAATTTCATCTCAAATAGACAGCACAGCAAAAATTGGACCTCCAGAGTGCATCAAACATGATTTAGAGCTTGTTTATGGAAAAAAAGTTTTTCTGTATTTCAATGTTGCAACTTTGAAAAAACTGTCCACAATGTTAATTTCATCTCAAATAGACAGCACAGCAAAAATGGACATCCAGAGTGCATCAAACATGATTTAGAGCTTGTTTATGGAAAAAAAAGTTTTTTCTGTATTTCAATGTTGCAACTTGCTGAAAACTGTCCACAATGTTAATTTCATCTCAAATAGACAGCACAGCAAAAATTGGACATCCAGAGTGCATCAAACATGATTTAGAGCTTGTTTATGGAAAAAAGTTTTTTGTATTTCAATGTTGCAACTTGCTGAAAACTGTCCACAATGTTAATTTCATCTCAAATAGACAGCACAGCAAAAATGGACATCCAGAGTGCATCAAACATGATTTAGAGCTTGTTTATGGAAAAAAGTTTTTTCTGTATTTCAATGTTGCAACTTGCTGAAAACTGTCCACAATGTTAATTTCATCTCAAATAGACAGCACAGCAAAAATTGGACATCCAGAGTGCATCAAACATGATTTAGAGCTTGTTTATGGAAAAAGTTTTTTCTGTATTTCAATGTTGCAACTTGCTGAAAACTGTCCACAATGTTAATTTCATCTCAAATAGACAGCACAGCAAAAATTGGACATCCAGAGTGCATCAAACATGATTTAGAGCTTGTTTATGGAAAAAAGTTTTTCTGTATTTCAATGTTGCAACTTGCTGAAAACTGTCCACAATGTTAATTTCATCTCAAATAGACAGCACAGCAAAAATTGGACATCCAGAGTGCATCAAACATGATTTAGAGCTTGTTTATGGAAAAAAAGTTTTTCTGTATTTCAATGTTGCAACTTGCTGAAAACTGTCCACAATGTTAATTTCATCTCAAATAGACAGCACAGCAAAAATTGGACATCCAGAGTGCATCAAACATGATTTAGAGCTTGTTTATGGAAAAAAAGTTTTTCTGTATTTCAATGTTGCAACTTGCTGAAAACTGTCCACAATGTTAATTTCATCTCAAATAGACAGCACAGCAAAAATTGGACATCCAGAGTGCATCAAACATGATTTAGAGCTTGTTTATGGAAAAAAAGTTTTTTCTGTATTTCAATGTTGCAACTTGCTGAAAACTGTCCACAATGTTAATTTCATCTCAAATAGACAGCACAGCAAAAATTGGACATCCAGAGTGCATCAAACATGATTTAGAGCTTGTTTATGGAAAAAAAGTTTTTTCTGTATTTCAATGTTGCAACTTGCTGAAAACTGTCCACAATGTTAATTTCATCTCAAATAGACAGCACAGCAAAAATTGGACATCCAGAGTGCATCAAACATGATTTAGAGCTTGTTTATGGAAAAAAGTTTTTTCTGTATTTCAATGTTGCAACTTGCTGAAAACTGTCCACAATGTTAATTTCATCTCAAATAGACAGCACAGCAAAAATTGGACATCCAGAGTGCATCAAACATGATTTAGAGCTTGTTTATGGAAAAAAAAGTTTTTCTGTATTTCAATGTTGCAACTTGCTGAAAACTGTCCACAATGTTAATTTCATCTCAAATAGACAGCACAGCAAAAATTGGACATCCAGAGTGCATCAAACATGATTTAGAGCTTGTTTATGGAAAAAAAGTTTTTCTGTATTTCAATGTTGCAACTTGCTGAAAACTGTCCACAATGTTAATTTCATCTCAAATAGACAGCACAGCAAAAATTGGACATCCAGAGTGCATCAAACATGATTTAGAGCTTGTTTATGGAAAAAAAAGTTTTTTCTGTATTTCAATGTTGCAACTTGCTGAAAACTGTCCACAATGTTAATTTCATCTCAAATAGACAGCACAGCAAAAATTGGACATCCAGAGTGCATCAAACATGATTTAGAGCTTGTTTATGGAAAAAAAAAAGTTTTCTGGATTTCAATGTTGCAACTTGCTGAAAACTGTCGACAATGTTAATGTCATCTCAAATAGACAGCACAGCAAAAAATTTGACATCCAGAGTGCATCAAACATGATTTAGAGCTTGTTTATGGAAAAAACGTTTTTTCTGTATTTCAATGTTGCAACTTGCTGAAAACTGTCCACAATGTTAATTTCATCTCAAATAGACAGCACAGCAAAAATTGGACATCCAGAGTGCATCAAACATGATTTAGAGCTTGTTTATGGAAAAAAAGTTTTTCTGTATTTCAATGTTGCAACTTGCTGAAAACTGTCCACAATGTTAATTTCATCTCAAATAGACAGCACAGCAAAAATTGGACATCCAGAGTGCATCAAACATGATTTAGAGCTTGTTTATGGAAAAAAGTTTTTCTGTATTTCAATGTTGCAACTTGCTGAAAACTGTCCACAATGTTAATTTCATCTCAAATAGACAGCACAGCAAAAATTGGACATCCAGAGTGCATCAAACATGATTTAGAGCTTGTTTATGGAAAAAAAAGTTTTTCTGTATTTCAATGTTGCAACTTGCTGAAAACTGTCCACAATGTTAATTTCATCTCAAATAGACAGCACAGCAAAAATTGGACATCCAGAGTGCATCAAACATGATTTAGAGCTTGTTTATGGAAAAAAGTTTTTTTCTGTATTTCAATGTTGCAACTTGCTGAAAACTGTCCACAATGTTATTTCATCTCAAATAGACAGCACAGCAAAAATTGGACATCCAGAGTGCATCAAACATGATTTAGAGCTTGTTTATGGAAAAAAAGTTTTTCTGTATTTCAATGTTGCAACTTGCTGAAAACTGTCCACAATGTTAATTTCATCTCAAATAGACAGCACAGCAAAAATTGGACATCCAGAGTGCATCAAACATGATTTAGAGCTTGTTTATGGAAAAAAAAGTTTTTCTGTATTTCAATGTTGCAACTTGCTGAAAACTGTCCACAATGTTAATTTCATCTCAAATAGACAGCACAGCAAAAATTGGACATCCAGAGTGCATCAAACATGATTTAGAGCTTGTTTATGGAAAAAAAAGTTTTTCTGTATTTCAATGTTGCAACTTGCTGAAAACTGTCCACAATGTTAATTTCATCTCAAATAGACAGCACAGCAAAAATTGGACATCCAGAGTGCATCAAACATGATTTAGAGCTTGTTTATGGAAAAAAGTTTTTTCTGTATTTCAATGTTGCAACTTGCTGAAAACTGTCCACAATGTTAATTTCATCTCAAATAGACAGCACAGCAAAAATTGGACATCCAGAGTGCATCAAACATGATTTAGAGCTTGTTTATGGAAAAAAAGTTTTTCTGTATTTCAATGTTGCAACTTGCTGAAAACTGTCCACAATGTTAATTTCATCTCAAATAGACAGCACAGCAAAAATTGGACATCCAGAGTGCATCAAACATGATTTAGAGCTTGTTTATGGAAAAAATTTTTTTTTCTGTATTTCAATGTTGCAACTTGCTGAAAACTGTCCACAATGTTAATTTCATCTCAAATAGACAGCACAGCAAAAATGGACATCCAGAGTGCATCAAACATGATTTAGAGCTTGTTTATGGAAAAAAAGTTTTTCTGTATTTCAATGTTGCAACTTCTGAAAACTGTCCACAATGTTAATTTCATCTCAAATAGACAGCACAGCAAAAATTGGACATCAGAGTGCATCAAACATGATTTAGAGCTTGTTTATGGAAAAAAGTTTTTTTTCTGTATTTCAATGTTGCAACTTGCTGAAAACTGTCCACAATGTTAATTTCATCTCAAATAGACAGCACAGCAAAAATTGGACATCCAGAGTGCATCAAACATGATTTAGAGCTTGTTTATGGAAAAAAGTTTTTTTCTGTATTTCAATGTTGCAACTTGCTGAAAACTGTCCACAATGATCATTTCATCTCAAATAGACAGCACAGCAAAAATTGGACATCAGAGTGCATCAAACATGATTTAGAGCTTGTTTATGGAAAAAAAGTTTTTCTGTATTTCAATGTTGCAACTTGCTGAAAACTGTCCACAATGTTAATTTCATCTCAAATAGACAGCACAGCAAAAATTGGACATCCAGAGTGCATCAAACATGATTTAGAGCTTGTTTATGGAAAAAAGTTTTTTCTGTATTTCAATGTTGCAACTTGCTGAAAACTGTCCACAATGTTAATTTCATCTCAAATAGACAGCACAGCAAAAATTGGACATCCAGAGTGCATCAAACATGATTTAGAGCTTGTTTATGGAAAAAAAGTTTTTCTGTATTTCAATGTTGCAACTTGCTGAAAACTGTCCACAATGTTAATTTCATCTCAAATAGACAGCACAGCAAAAATTGGACATCCAGAGTGCATCAAACATGATTTAGAGCTTGTTTATGGAAAAAAGTTTTTTCTGTATTTCAATGTTGCAACTTGCTGAAAACTGTCCACAATGTTAATTTCATCTCAAATAGACAGCACAGCAAAAATTGGACATCCAGAGTGCATCAAACATGATTTAGAGCTTGTTTATGGAAAAAAAGTTTTTCTGTATTTCAATGTTGCAACTTGCTGAAAACTGTCCACAATGTTAATTTCATCTCAAATAGACAGCACAGCAAAAATTGGACATCCAGAGTGCATCAAACATGATTTAGAGCTTGTTTATGGAAAAAAAAGTTTTTCTGTATTTCAATGTTGCAACTTGCTGAAAACTGTCCACAATGTTAATTTCATCTCAAATAGACAGCACAGCAAAAATTGGACATCCAGAGTGCATCAAACATGATTTAGAGCTTGTTTATGGAAAAAAAGTTTTTTCTGTATTTCAATGTTGCAACTTGCTGAAAACTGTCCACAATGTTAATTTCATCTCAAATAGACAGCACAGCAAAAATTGGACATCAGAGTGCATCAAACATGATTTAGAGCTTGTTTATGGAAAAAAAGTTTTTTCTGTATTTCAATGTTGCAACTTGCTGAAAACTGTCCACAATGTTAATTTCATCTCAAATAGACAGCACAGCAAAAATTGGACATCCAGAGTGCATCAAACATGATTTAGAGCTTGTTTATGGAAAAAAGTTTTTTTCTGTATTTCAATGTTGCAACTTGCTGAAAACTGTCCACAATGTTATTTCATCTCAAATAGACAGCACAGCAAAAATTGGACATCCAGAGTGCATCAAACATGATTTAGAGCTTGTTTATGGAAAAAAAAGTTTTTTCTGTATTTCAATGTTGCAACTTGCTGAAAACTGTCCACAATGTTAATTTCATCTCAAATAGACAGCACAGCAAAAATTGGACATCCAGAGTGCATCAAACATGATTTAGAGCTTGTTTATGGAAAAAAGTTTTTTCTGTATTTCAATGTTGCAACTTGCTGAAAACTGTCCACAATGTTAATTTCATCTCAAATAGACAGCACAGCAAAAATTGGACATCCAGAGTGCATCAAACATGATTTAGAGCTTGTTTATGGAAAAAAAGTTTTTCTGTATTTCAATGTTGCAACTTGCTGAAAACTGTCCACAATGTTAATTTCATCTCAAATAGACAGCACAGCAAAAATGGACATCCAGAGTGCATCAAACATGATTTAGAGCTTGTTTATGGAAAAAAAGTTTTTCTGTATTTCAATGTTGCAACTTGCTGAAAACTGTCCACAATGTTAATTTCATCTCAAATAGACAGCACAGCAAAAATTGGACATCCAGAGTGCATCAAACATGATTTAGAGCTTGTTTATGGAAAAAAAAGTTTTTTCTGTATTTCAATGTTGCAACTTGCTGAAAACTGTCCACAATGTTAATTTCATCTCAAATAGACAGCACAGCAAAAATTGGACATCCAGAGTGCATCAAACATGATTTAGAGCTTGTTTATGGAAAAAAAGTTTTTCTGTATTTCAATGTTGCAACTTGCTGAAAACTGTCCACAATGTTAATTTCATCTCAAATAGACAGCACAGCAAAAATTGGACATCCAGAGTGCATCAAACATGATTTAGAGCTTGTTTATGGAAAAAAAGTTTTTTCTGTATTTCAATGTTGCAACTTGCTGAAAACTGTCCACAATGTTAATTTCATCTCAAATAGACAGCACAGCAAAAATTGGACATCCAGAGTGCATCAAACATGATTTAGAGCTTGTTTATGGAAAAAAGTTTTTTCTGTATTTCAATGTTGCAACTTGCTGAAAACTGTCCACAATGTTAATTTCATCTCAAATAGACAGCACAGCAAAAATTGGACATCAGAGTGCATCAAACATGATTTAGAGCTTGTTTATGGAAAAAAAAAAAATTTTCTGTATTTCAATGTTGCAACTTGCTGAAAACTGTCCACAATGTTAATTTCATCTCAAATAGACAGCACAGCAAAAAATGGACATCCAGAGTGCATCAAACATGATTTAGAGCTTGTTTATGGAAAAAAAGTTTTTCTGTATTTCAATGTTGCAACTTGCTGAAAACTGTCCACAATGTTAATTTCATCTCAAATAGACAGCACAGCAAAAATTGGACATCCAGAGTGCATCAAACATGATTTAGAGCTTGTTTATGGAAAAAAAAGTTTTTCTGTATTTCAATGTTGCAACTTGCTGAAAACTGTCCACAATGTTAATTTCATCTCAAATAGACAGCACAGCAAAAATTGGACATCCAGAGTGCATCAAACATGATTTAGAGCTTGTTTATGGAAAAAAAGTTTTTCTGTATTTCAATGTTGCAACTTGCTGAAAACTGTCCACAATGTTAATTTCATCTCAAATAGACAGCACAGCAAAAATTGGACATCCAGAGTGCATCAAACATGATTTAGAGCTTGTTTATGGAAAAAAAGTTTTTTCTGTATTTCAATGTTGCAACTTGCTGAAAACTGTCCACAATGTTAATTTCATCTCAAATAGACAGCACAGCAAAAATTGGACATCCAGAGTGCATCAAACATGATTTAGAGCTTGTTTATGGAAAAAAAGTTTTTCTGTATTTCAATGTTGCAACTTGCTGAAAACTGTCCACAATGTTAATTTCATCTCAAATAGACAGCACAGCAAAAAAATTGGACATCCAGAGTGCATCAAACATGATTTAGAGCTTGTTTATGGAAAAAAAAGTTTTTTCTGTATTTCAATGTTGCAACTTGCTGAAAACTGTCCACAATGTTAATTTCATCTCAAATAGACAGCACAGCAAAAAAAATTGGACATCCAGAGTGCATCAAACATGATTTAGAGCTTGTTTATGGAAAAAAGTTTTTTCTGTATTTCAATGTTGCAACTTGCTGAAAACTGTCCACAATGTTAATTTCATCTCAAATAGACAGCACAGCAAAAATTGGACATCCAGAGTGCATCAAACATGATTTAGAGCTTGTTTATGGAAAAAAAAGTTTTCTGTATTTCAATGTTGCAACTTGCTGAAAACTGTCCACAATGTTAATTTCATCTCAAATAGACAGCACAGCAAAAATTGGACATCCAGAGTGCATCAAACATGATTTAGAGCTTGTTTATGGAAAAAAAGTTTTTCTGTATTTCAATGTTGCAACTTGCTGAAAACTGTCCACAATGTTAATTTCATCTCAAATAGACAGCACAGCAAAAAATTGGACATCCAGAGTGCATCAAACATGATTTAGAGCTTGTTTATGGAAAAAAGTTTTTCTGTATTTCAATGTTGCAACTTGCTGAAAACTGTCCACAATGTTAATTTCATCTCAAATAGACAGCACAGCAAAAATTGACATCCAGAGTGCATCAAACATGATTTAGAGCTTGTTTATGGAAAAAAAAAAAATTTCTGTATTTCAATGTTGCAACTTGCTGAAAACTGTCCACAATGTTAATTTCATCTCAAATAGACAGCACAGCAAAAATTGGACATCCAGAGTGCATCAAACATGATTTAGAGCTTGTTTATGGAAAAAAAGTTTTTCTGTATTTCAATGTTGCAACTTGCTGAAAACTGTCCACAATGTTAATTTCATCTCAAATAGACAGCACAGCAAATAAATTGACATCCAGAGTGCATCAAACATGATTTAGAGCTTGTTTATGGAAAAAAAAAAATTTCTGTATTTCAATGTTGCAACTTGCTGAAAACTGTCCACAATGTTAATTTCATCTCAAATAGACAGCACAGCAAAAATTGGACATCCAGAGTGCATCAAACATGATTTAGAGCTTGTTTATGGAAAAAAAAGTTTTTCTGTATTTCAATGTTGCAACTTGCTGAAAACTGTCCACAATGTTAATTTCATCTCAAATAGACAGCACAGCAAAAATTGGACATCCAGAGTGCATCAAACATGATTTAGAGCTTGTTTATGGAAAAAAAGTTTTTCTGTATTTCAATGTTGCAACTTGCTGAAAACTGTCCACAATGTTAATTTCATCTCAAATAGACAGCACAGCAAAAATTGGACATCCAGAGTGCATCAAACATGATTTAGAGCTTGTTTATGGAAAAAAAAGTTTTTCTGTATTTCAATGTTGCAACTTGCTGAAAACTGTCCACAATGTTAATTTCATCTCAAATAGACAGCACAGCAAAAATTGGACATCCAGAGTGCATCAAACATGATTTAGAGCTTGTTTATGGAAAAAAAAGTTTTTTCTGTATTTCAATGTTGCAACTTGCTGAAAACTGTCCACAATGTTAATTTCATCTCAAATAGACAGCACAGCAAAAATTGGACATCAGAGTGCATCAAACATGATTTAGAGCTTGTTTATGGAAAAAAAGTTTTTTCTGTATTTCAATGTTGCAACTTGCTGAAAACTGTCCACAATGTTAATTTCATCTCAAATAGACAGCACAGCAAAAATTGGACATCCAGAGTGCATCAAACATGATTTAGAGCTTGTTTATGGAAAAAAGTTTTTCTGTATTTCAATGTTGCAACTTGCTGAAAACTGTCCACAATGTTAATTTCATCTCAAATAGACAGCACAGCAAAAATTGGACATACAGAGTGCATCAAACATGATTTAGAGCTTGTTTATGGAAAAAAAGTTTTTCTGTATTTCAATGTTGCAACTTGCTGAAAACTGTCCACAATGTTAATTTCATCTCAAATAGACAGCACAGCAAAAATTGGACATCCAGAGTGCATCAAACATGATTTAGAGCTTGTTTATGGAAAAAAAAGTTGTTCTGTATTTCAATGTTGCAACTTGCTGAAAACTGTCCACAATGTTAATTTCATCTCAAATAGACAGCACAGCAAAAATTGGACATCCAGAGTGCATCAAACATGATTTAGAGCTTGTTTATGGAAAAAAAAGTTTTTCTGTATTTCAATGTTGCAACTTGCTGAAAACTGTCCACAATGTTAATTTCATCTCAAATAGACAGCACAGCAAAAATTGGACATCAAACATGATTTAGAGCTTGTTTATGGAAAAAAAGTTTTTCTGTATTTCAATGTTGCAACTTGCTGAAAACTGTCCACAATGTTAATTTCATCTCAAATAGACAGCACAGCAAAAATTGGACATCCAGAGTGCATCAAACATGATTTAGAGCTTGTTTATGGAAAAAAGTTTTTTCTGTATTTCAATGTTGCAACTTGCTGAAAACTGTCCACAATGTTAATTTCATCTCAAATAGACAGCACAGCAAAAATTGGACATCAGAGTGCATCAAACATGATTTAGAGCTTGTTTATGGAAAAAAAGTTTTTTCTGTATTTCAATGTTGCAACTTGCTGAAAACTGTCCACAATGTTAATTTCATCTCAAATAGACAGCACAGCAAAAATTGGACATCCAGAGTGCATCAAACATGATTTAGAGCTTGTTTATGGAAAAAAAAGTTTTTCTGTATTTCAATGTTGCAACTTGCTGAAAACTGTCCACAATGTTAATTTCATCTCAAATAGACAGCACAGCAAAAATTGGACATCCAGAGTGCATCAAACATGATTTAGAGCTTGTTTATGGAAAAAAAAGTTTTTTCTGTATTTCAATGTTGCAACTTGCTGAAAACTGTCCACAATGTTAATTTCATCTCAAATAGACAGCACAGCAAAAATTGGACATCCAGAGTGCATCAAACATGATTTAGAGCTTGTTTATGGAAAAAAGTTTTTTCTGTATTTCAATGTTGCAACTTGCTGAAAACTGTCCACAATGTTAATTTCATCTCAAATAGACAGCACAGCAAAAATTGGACATCCAGAGTGCATCAAACATGATTTAGAGCTTGTTTATGGAAAAAAAGTTTTTTCTGTATTTCAATGTTGCAACTTGCTGAAAACTGTCCACAATGTTAATTTCATCTCAAATAGACAGCACAGCAAAAATTGGACATCCAGAGTGCATCAAACATGATTTAGAGCTTGTTTATGGAAAACAAGTTTCTTTTGTATTTCAATGTTGCAACTTGCTGAAAACTGTCCACAATGTTAATTTCATCTCAAATAGACAGCACAGCAAAAATTGGACACTCAGAGTGCATCAAACATGATTTAGAGCTTGTTTATGGAAAAAAAAGTTTTTCTGTATTTCAATGTTGCAACTTGCTGAAAACTGTCCACAATGTTAATTTCATCTCAAATAGACAGCACAGCAAAAATTGGACATCCAGAGTGCATCAAACATGATTTAGAGCTTGTTTATGGAAAAAAAAGTTTTTTCTGTATTTCAATGTTGCAACTTGCTGAAAACTGTCCACAATGTTAATTTCATCTCAAATAGACAGCACAGCAAAAATTGGACATCCAGAGTGCATCAAACATGATTTAGAGCTTGTTTATGGAAAAAAAGTTTTTCTGTATTTCAATGTTGCAACTTGCTGAAAACTGTCCACAATGTTAATTTCATCTCAAATAGACAGCACAGCAAAAATTGGACATCCAGAGTGCATCAAACATGATTTAGAGCTTGTTTATGGAAAAAAAAGTTTTTTCTGTATTTCAATGTTGCAACTTGCTGAAAACTGTCCACAATGTTAATTTCATCTCAAATAGACAGCACAGCAAAAATTGGACATCCAGAGTGCATCAAACATGATTTAGAGCTTGTTTATGGAAAAAAAGTTTTTCTGTATTTCAATGTTGCAACTTGCTGAAAACTGTCCACAATGTTAATTTCATCTCAAATAGACAGCACAGCAAAAATTGGACATCCAGAGTGCATCAAACATGATTTAGAGCTTGTTTATGGAAAAAAAAGTTTTTCTGTATTTCAATGTTGCAACTTGCTGAAAACTGTCCACAATGTTAATTTCATCTCAAATAGACAGCACAGCAAAAATTGGACATCCAGAGTGCATCAAACATGATTTAGAGCTTGTTTATGGAAAAAAGTTTTTCTGTATTTCAATGTTGCAACTTGCTGAAAACTGTCCACAATGTTAATTTCATCTCAAATAGACAGCACAGCAAAAATTGGACATCCAGAGTGCATCAAACATGATTTAGAGCTTGTTTATGGAAAAAAAAGTTTTTCTGTATTTCAATGTTGCAACTTGCTGAAAACTGTCCACAATGTTAATTTCATCTCAAATAGACAGCACAGCAAAAATTGGACATCCAGAGTGCATCAAACATGATTTAGAGCTTGTTTATGGAAAAAAAGTTTTTTCTGTATTTCAATGTTGCAACTTGCTGAAAACTGTCCACAATGTTAATTTCATCTCAAATAGACAGCAGCACACACAAAAATTGGACATCCAGAGTGCATCAAACATGATTTAGAGCTTGTTTATGGAAAAAAGTTTTTCTGTATTTCAATGTTGCAACTTGCTGAAAACTGTCCACAATGTTAATTTCATCTCAAATAGACAGCACAGCAAAAATTGGACATCCAGAGTGCATCAAACATGATTTAGAGCTTGTTTATGGAAAAAAAAGTTTTTCTGTATTTCAATGTTGCAACTTGCTGAAAACTGTCCACAATGTTAATTTCATCTCAAATAGACAGCACAGCAAAAATTGGACATCCAGAGTGCATCAAACATGATTTAGAGCTTGTTTATGGAAAAAAGTTTTTTTCTGTATTTCAATGTTGCAACTTGCTGAAAACTGTCCACAATGTTAATTTCATCTCAAATAGACAGCACAGCAAAAATTGGACATCCAGAGTGCATCAAACATGATTTAGAGCTTGTTTATGGAAAAAAAGTTTTTCTGTATTTCAATGTTGCAACTTGCTGAAAACTGTCCACAATGTTAATTTCATCTCAAATAGACAGCACAGCAAAAATTGGACATCCAGAGTGCATCAAACATGATTTAGAGCTTGTTTATGGAAAAAAAAGTTTTTTTCTGTATTTCAATGTTGCAACTTGCTGAAAACTGTCCACAATGTTAATTTCATCTCAAATAGACAGCACAGCAAAAATTGGACATCCAGAGTGCATCAAACATGATTTAGAGCTTGTTTATGGAAAAAAAGTTTTTTCTGTATTTCAATGTTGCAACTTGCTGAAAACTGTCCACAATGTTAATTTCATCTCAAATAGACAGCACAGCAAAAATTGGACATCAGAGTGCATCAAACATGATTTAGAGCTTGTTTATGGAAAAAAAGTTTTTTCTGTATTTCAATGTTGCAACTTGCTGAAAACTGTCCACAATGTTAATTTCATCTCAAATAGACAGCACAGCAAAAAAAATTGGACATCCAGAGTGCATCAAACATGATTTAGAGCTTGTTTATGGAAAACGAGTTTTTTCTGGATTTCAATGTTGCAACTTGCTGAAAACTGTCCACAATGTTAATTTCATCTCAAATAGACAGCACAGCAAAAATTGGACATCCAGAGTGCATCAAACATGATTTAGAGCTTGTTTATGGAAAAAAAAGTTTTTTCTGTATTTCAATGTTGCAACTTGCTGAAAACTGTCCACAATGTTAATTTCATCTCAAATAGACAGCACAGCAAAAATTGGACATCCAGAGTGCATCAAACATGATTTAGAGCTTGTTTATGGAAAAAAAGTTTTTCTGTATTTCAATGTTGCAACTTGCTGAAAACTGTCCACAATGTTAATTTCATCTCAAATAGACAGCACAGCAAAAATTGGACATCCAGAGTGCATCAAACATGATTTAGAGCTTGTTTATGGAAAAAAGTTTTTTCTGTATTTCAATGTTGCAACTTGCTGAAAACTGTCCACAATGTTAATTTCATCTCAAATAGACAGCACAGCAAAAATTGGACATCCAGAGTGCATCAAACATGATTTAGAGCTTGTTTATGGAAAAAAGTTTTTCTGTATTTCAATGTTGCAACTTGCTGAAAACTGTCCACAATGTTAATTTCATCTCAAATAGACAGCACAGCAAAAATGGACATCCAGAGTGCATCAAACATGATTTAGAGCTTGTTTATGGAAAAAAAAATTTCTGTATTTCAATGTTGCAACTTGCTGAAAACTGTCCACAATGTTAATTTCATCTCAAATAGACAGCACAGCAAAAATTGGACATCCAGAGTGCATCAAACATGATTTAGAGCTTGTTTATGGAAAAAAAAGTTTTTTCTGTATTTCAATGTTGCAACTTGCTGAAAACTGTCCACAATGTTAATTTCATCTCAAATAGACAGCACAGCAAAAATTGGACATTACAGAGTGCATCAAACATGATTTAGAGCTTGTTTATGGAAAAAAAAGTTTTTTCTGTATTTCAATGTTGCAACTTGCTGAAAACTGTCCACAATGTTAATTTCATCTCAAATAGACAGCACAGCAAAAATTGGACATCCAGAGTGCATCAAACATGATTTAGAGCTTGTTTATGGAAAAAAGTTTTTCTGTATTTCAATGTTGCAACTTGCTGAAAACTGTCCACAATGTTAATTTCATCTCAAATAGACAGCACAGCAAAAATTGGACATCCAGAGTGCATCAAACATGATTTAGAGCTTGTTTATGGAAAAAAAGTTTTTCTGTATTTCAATGTTGCAACTTGCTGAAAACTGTCCACAATGTTAATTTCATCTCAAATAGACAGCACAGCAAAAATTGGACATCCAGAGTGCATCAAACATGATTTAGAGCTTGTTTATGGAAAAAAGTTTTTCTGTATTTCAATGTTGCAACTTGCTGAAAACTGTCCACAATGTTATTTCATCTCAAATAGACAGCACAGCAAAAATTGGACATCCAGAGTGCATCAAACATGATTTAGAGCTTGTTTATGGAAAAAAAGTTTTTTCTCGATTTCAATGTTGCAACTTGCTGAAAACTGTCCACAATGGTAATTTCATCTCAAATAGACAGCACAGCAAAAATTGGACATCCAGAGTGCATCAAACATGATTTAGAGCTTGTTTATGGAAAAAAAGTTTTTTCTGTATTTCAATGTTGCAACTTGCTGAAAACTGTCCACAATGTTAATTTCATCTCAAATAGACAGCACAGCAAAAATTGGACATCCAGAGTGCATCAAACATGATTTAGAGCTTGTTTATGGAAAAAAGTTTTTTCTGTATTTCAATGTTGCAACTTGCTGAAAACTGTCCACAATGTTAATTTCATCTCAAATAGACAGCACAGCAAAAATTGGACATCCAGAGTGCATCAAACATGATTTAGAGCTTGTTTATGGAAAAAAAAGTTTTTTCTGTATTTCAATGTTGCAACTTGCTGAAAACTGTCCACAATGTTAATTTCATCTCAAATAGACAGCACAGCAAAAATTGGACATCCAGAGTGCATCAACATGATTTAGAGCTTGTTTATGGAAAAAAGTTTTTCTGTATTTCAATGTTGCAACTTGCTGAAAACTGTCCACAATGTTAATTTCATCTCAAATAGACAGCACAGCAAAAATTGGACATCCAGAGTGCATCAAACATGATTTAGAGCTTGTTTATGGAAAAAAAAGTTTTTCTGTATTTCAATGTTGCAACTTGCTGAAAACTGTCCACAATGTTAATTTCATCTCAAATAGACAGCACAGCAAAAATTGGACATCCAGAGTGCATCAAACATGATTTAGAGCTTGTTTATGGAAAAAAAGTTTTTTCTGTATTTCAATGTTGCAACTTGCTGAAAACTGTCCACAATGTTAATTTCATCTCAAATAGACAGCACAGCAAAAATTGGACATCCAGAGTGCATCAAACATGATTTAGAGCTTGTTTATGGAAAAAAAAGTTTTTTCTGTATTTCAATGTTGCAACTTGCTGAAAACTGTCCACAATGTTAATTTCATCTCAAAATAGACAGCACAGCAAAAATTGGACATCCAGAGTGCATCAAACATGATTTAGAGCTTGTTTATGGAAAAAAAGTTTTTCTGTATTTCAATGTTGCAACTTGCTGAAAACTGTCCACAATGTTAATTTCATCTCAAATAGACAGCACAGCAAAAATTGGACATCCAGAGTGCATCAAACATGATTTAGAGCTTGTTTATGGAAAAAAAAGTTTTTTTCTGTATTTCAATGTTGCAACTTGCTGAAAACTGTCCACAATGTTAATTTCATCTCAAATAGACAGCACAGCAAAAATTGGACATCCAGAGTGCATCAAACATGATTTAGAGCTTGTTTATGGAAAAAAAGTTTTTTCTGTATTTCAATGTTGCAACTTGCTGAAAACTGTCCACAATGTTAATTTCATCTCAAATAGACAGCACAGCAAAAATTGGACATCCAGAGTGCATCAAACATGATTTAGAGCTTGTTTATGGAAAAAAAGTTTTTCTGTATTTCAATGTTGCAACTTGCTGAAAACTGTCCACAATGTTAATTTCATCTCAAATAGACAGCACAGCAAAAATTGGACATCCAGAGTGCATCAAACATGATTTAGAGCTTGTTTATGGAAAAAAGTTTTTTCTGTATTTCAATGTTGCAACTTGCTGAAAACTGTCCACAATGTTAATTTCATCTCAAATAGACAGCACAGCAAAAATTGGACATCCAGAGTGCATCAAACATGATTTAGAGCTTGTTTATGGAAAAAAGTTTTTTCTGTATTTCAATGTTGCAACTTGCTGAAAACTGTCCACAATGTTAATTTCATCTCAAATAGACAGCACAGCAAAAATTGGACATCCAGAGTGCATCAAACATGATTTAGAGCTTGTTTATGGAAAAAAGTTTTTTCTGTATTTCAATGTTGCAACTTGCTGAAAACTGTCCACAATGTTAATTTCATCTCAAATAGACAGCACAGCAAAAATTGGACATCCAGAGTGCATCAAACATGATTTAGAGCTTGTTTATGGAAAAAAGTTTTTCTGTATTTCAATGTTGCAACTTGCTGAAAACTGTCCACAATGTTAATTTCATCTCAAATAGACAGCACAGCAAAAATTGGACATCCAGAGTGCATCAAACATGATTTAGAGCTTGTTTATGGAAAAAAAGTTTTTTCTGTATTTCAATGTTGCAACTTGCTGAAAACTGTCCACAATGTTAATTTCATCTCAAATAGACAGCACAGCAAAAAAATTGGACATCCAGAGTGCATCAAACATGATTTAGAGCTTGTTTATGGAAAAAAAGTTTTTTCTGTATTTCAATGTTGCAACTTGCTGAAAACTGTCCACAATGTTAATTTCATCTCAAATAGACAGCACAGCAAAAATTGGACATCCAGAGTGCATCAAACATGATTTAGAGCTTGTTTATGGAAAAAAAGTTTTTTCTGTATTTCAATGTTGCAACTTGCTGAAAACTGTCCACAATGTTAATTTCATCTCAAATAGACAGCACAGCAAATTGGACATCCAGAGTGCATCAAACATGATTTAGAGCTTGTTTATGGAAAAAAAGTTTTTCTGTATTTCAATGTTGCAACTTGCTGAAAACTGTCCACAATGTTAATTTCATCTCAAATAGACAGCACAGCAAAAATTGGACATCCAGAGTGCATCAAACATGATTTAGAGCTTGTTTATGGAAAAAAGTTTTTCTGTATTTCAATGTTGCAACTTGCTGAAAACTGTCCACAATGTTAATTTCATCTCAAATAGACAGCACAGCAAAAATTGGACATCCAGAGTGCATCAAACATGATTTAGAGCTTGTTTATGGAAAAAAAAGTTTTTTCTGTATTTCAATGTTGCAACTTGCTGAAAACTGTCCACAATGTTAATTTCATCTCAAATAGACAGCACAGCAAAAATTGGACATCCAGAGTGCATCAAACATGATTTAGAGCTTGTTTATGGAAAAAAAGTTTTTTCTGTATTTCAATGTTGCAACTTGCTGAAAACTGTCCACAATGTTAATTTCATCTCAAATAGACAGCACAGCAAAAATTGGACATCCAGAGTGCATCAAACATGATTTAGAGCTTGTTTATGGAAAAAAGTTTTTCTGTATTTCAATGTTGCAACTTGCTGAAAACTGTCCACAATGTTAATTTCATCTCAAATAGACAGCACAGCAAAAATTGGACATCCAGAGTGCATCAAACATGATTTAGAGCTTGTTTATGGAAAAAAAGTTTTTTCTGTATTTCAATGTTGCAACTTGCTGAAAACTGTCCACAATGTTAATTTCATCTCAAATAGACAGCACAGCAAAAATTGGACATCCAGAGTGCATCAAACATGATTTAGAGCTTGTTTATGGAAAAAAAGTTTTTCTGTATTTCAATGTTGCAACTTGCTGAAAACTGTCCACAATGTTAATTTCATCTCAAATAGACAGCACAGCAAAAATTGGACATCCAGAGTGCATCAAACATGATTTAGAGCTTGTTTATGGAAAAAAAGTTTTCTGTATTTCAATGTTGCAACTTGCTGAAAACTGTCCACAATGTTAATTTCATCTCAAATAGACAGCACAGCAAAAATTGGACATCCAGAGTGCATCAAACATGATTTAGAGCTTGTTTATGGAAAAAAAGTTTTTTCTGTATTTCAATGTTGCAACTTGCTGAAAACTGTCCACAATGTTAATTTCATCTCAAATAGACAGCACAGCAAAAATTGGACATCCAGAGTGCATCAAACATGATTTAGAGCTTGTTTATGGAAAAAAAAGTTTTTCTGTATTTCAATGTTGCAACTTGCTGAAAACTGTCCACAATGTTAATTTCATCTCAAATAGACAGCACAGCAAAAATTGGACATCCAGAGTGCATCAAACATGATTTAGAGCTTGTTTATGGAAAAAAAGTTTTTCTGTATTTCAATGTTGCAACTTGCTGAAAACTGTCCACAATGTTAATTTCATCTCAAATAGACAGCACAGCAAAAATTGGACATCCAGAGTGCATCAAACATGATTTAGAGCTTGTTTATGGAAAAAAAGTTTTTTTCTGTATTTCAATGTTGCAACTTGCTGAAAACTGTCCACAATGTTAATTTCATCTCAAATAGACAGCACAGCAAAAATTGGACATCCAGAGTGCATCAAACATGATTTAGAGCTTGTTTATGGAAAAAAAGTTTTTCTGTATTTCAATGTTGCAACTTGCTGAAAACTGTCCACAATGTTAATTTCATCTCAAATAGACAGCACAGCAAAAATTGGACATCCAGAGTGCATCAAACATGATTTAGAGCTTGTTTATGGAAAAAAAGTTTTTTCTGTATTTCAATGTTGCAACTTGCTGAAAACTGTCCACAATGTTAATTTCATCTCAAATAGACAGCACAGCAAAAATTGGACATCCAGAGTGCATCAAACATGATTTAGAGCTTGTTTATGGAAAAAAAGTTTTTCTGTATTTCAATGTTGCAACTTGCTGAAAACTGTCCACAATGTCATTTCATCTCAAATAGACAGCACAGCAAAAATTGGACATCCAGAGTGCATCAAACATGATTTAGAGCTTGTTTATGGAAAAAAAGTTTTTTCTGTATTTCAATGTTGCAACTTGCTGAAAACTGTCCACAATGTTAATTTCATCTCAAATAGACAGCACAGCAAAAATTGGACATCCAGAGTGCATCAAACATGATTTAGAGCTTGTTTATGGAAAAAAAGTTTTTCTGTATTTCAATGTTGCAACTTGCTGAAAACTGTCCACAATGTTAATTTCATCTCAAATAGACAGCACAGCAAAAATTGGACATCCAGAGTGCATCAAACATGATTTAGAGCTTGTTTATGGAAAAAAGTTTTTTCTGTATTTCAATGTTGCAACTTGCTGAAAACTGTCCACAATGTTAATTTCATCTCAAATAGACAGCACAGCAAAAATTGGACATCCAGAGTGCATCAAACATGATTTAGAGCTTGTTTATGGAAAAAAGTTTTTTCTGTATTTCAATGTTGCAACTTGCTGAAAACTGTCCACAATGTTAATTTCATCTCAAATAGACAGCACAGCAAAAATTGGACATCCAGAGTGCATCAAACATGATTTAGAGCTTGTTTATGGAAAAAAGTTTTTTCTGTATTTCAATGTTGCAACTTGCTGAAAACTGTCCACAATGTTAATTTCATCTCAAATAGACAGCACAGCAAAAATTGGACATCCAGAGTGCATCAAACATGATTTAGAGCTTGTTTATGGAAAAAAAGTTTTTTCTGTATTTCAATGTTGCAACTTGCTGAAAACTGTCCACAATGTTAATTTCATCTCAAATAGACAGCACAGCAAAAATTGGACATCCAGAGTGCATCAAACATGATTTAGAGCTTGTTTATGGAAAAAAAGTTTTTTCTGTATTTCAATGTTGCAACTTGCTGAAAACTGTCCACAATGTTAATTTCATCTCAAATAGACAGCACAGCAAAAATTGGACATCCAGAGTGCATCAAACATGATTTAGAGCTTGTTTATGGAAAAAAAGTTTTTTGTATTTCAATGTTGCAACTTGCTGAAAACTGTCCACAATGTTAATTTCATCTCAAATAGACAGCACAGCAAAAATTGGACATCCAGAGTGCATCAAACATGATTTAGAGCTTGTTTATGGAAAAAAAGTTTTTTTCTGTATTTCAATGTTGCAACTTGCTGAAAACTGTCCACAATGTTAATTTCATCTCAAATAGACAGCACAGCAAAAATTGGACATCCAGAGTGCATCAAACATGATTTAGAGCTTGTTTATGGAAAAAAGTTTTTGTATTTCAATGTTGCAACTTGCTGAAAACTGTCCACAATGTTAATTTCATCTCAAATAGACAGCACAGCAAAAAAAAATTGGACATCCAGAGTGCATCAAACATGATTTAGAGCTTGTTTATGGAAAAAAAGTTTTTCTGTATTTCAATGTTGCAACTTGCTGAAAACTGTCCACAATGTTAATTTCATTTCATCTCAAATAGACAGCACAGCAAAAATTGGACATCCAGAGTGCATCAAACATGATTTAGAGCTTGTTTATGGAAAAAAAAAGTTTTCTGTATTTCAATGTTGCAACTTGCTGAAAACTGTCCACAATGTTAATTTCATCTCAAATAGACAGCACAGCAAAAATTGGACATCCAGAGTGCATCAAACATGATTTAGAGCTTGTTTATGGAAAAAAAGTTTTTCTGTATTTCAATGTTGCAACTTGCTGAAAACTGTCCACAATGTTAATTTCATCTCAAATAGACAGCACAGCAAAAATTGGACATCCAGAGTGCATCAAACATGATTTAGAGCTTGTTTATGGAAAAAAAAAGTTTTTCTGTATTTCAATGTTGCAACTTGCTGAAAACTGTCCACAATGTTAATTTCATCTCAAATAGACAGCACAGCAAAAATTGGACATCCAGAGTGCATCAAACATGATTTAGAGCTTGTTTATGGAAAAAAGTTTTTTCTGTATTTCAATGTTGCAACTTGCTGAAAACTGTCCACAATGTTAATTTCATCTCAAATAGACAGCACAGCAAAAATTGGACATCCAGAGTGCATCAAACATGATTTAGAGCTTGTTTATGGAAAAAAAGTTTTTTCTGTATTTCAATGTTGCAACTTGCTGAAAACTGTCCACAATGTTAATTTCATCTCAAATAGACAGCACAGCAAAAATTGGACATCCAGAGTGCATCAAACATGATTTAGAGCTTGTTTATGGAAAAAAAATTTTTTTCTGTATTTCAATGTTGCAACTTGCTGAAAACTGTCCACAATGTTAATTTCATCTCAAATAGACAGCACAGCAAAAATTGGACATCCAGAGTGCATCAAACATGATTTAGAGCTTGTTTATGGAAAAAAAAGTTTTTTCTGTATTTCAATGTTGCAACTTGCTGAAAACTGTCCACAATGTTAATTTCATCTCAAATAGACAGCACAGCAAAAATTGGACATCCAGAGTGCATCAAATCATGATTTAGAGCTTGTTTATGGAAAAAAGTTTTTTCTGTATTTCAATGTTGCAACTTGCTGAAAACTGTCCACAATGTTATTTCATCTCAAATAGACAGCACAGCAAAAAAATTGGACATCCAGAGTGCATCAAACATGATTTAGAGCTTGTTTATGGAAAAAAAGTTTTTTCTGTATTTCAATGTTGCAACTTGCTGAAAACTGTCCACAATGTTAATTTCATCTCAAATAGACAGCACAGCAAAAATTGGACATCCAGAGTGCATCAAACATGATTTAGAGCTTGTTTATGGAAAAAAGTTTTTTTCTGTATTTCAATGTTGCAACTTGCTGAAAACTGTCCACAATGTTAATTTCATCTCAAATAGACAGCACAGCAAAAATTGGACATCCAGAGTGCATCAAACATGATTTAGAGCTTGTTTATGGAAAAAAAGTTTTTCTGTATTTCAATGTTGCAACTTGCTGAAAACTGTCCACAATGTTAATTTCATCTCAAATAGACAGCACAGCAAAAATTGGACATCCAGAGTGCATCAAACATGATTTAGAGCTTGTTTATGGAAAAAAGTTTTTTTTCTGTATTTCAATGTTGCAACTTGCTGAAAACTGTCCACAATGTTAATTTCATCTCAAATAGACAGCACAGCAAAAATTGGACATCCAGAGTGCATCAAACATGATTTAGAGCTTGTTTATGGAAAAAAAGTTTTTCTGTATTTCAATGTTGCAACTTGCTGAAAACTGTCCACAATGTTAATTTCATCTCAAATAGACAGCACAGCAAAAATTGGACATCCAGAGTGCATCAAACATGATTTAGAGCTTGTTTATGGAAAAAAAAGTTTTTTTTGTATTTCAATGTTGCAACTTGCTGAAAACTGTCCACAATGTTAATTTCATCTCAAATAGACAGCACAGCAAAAATTGGACATCCAGAGTGCATCAAACATGATTTAGAGCTTGTTTATGGAAAAAAAGTTTTTTCTGTATTTCAATGTTGCAACTTGCTGAAAACTGTCCACAATGTTAATTTCATCTCAAATAGACAGCACAGCAAAAATTGGACATCCAGAGTGCATCAAACATGATTTAGAGCTTGTTTATGGAAAAAAGTTTTTCTGTATTTCAATGTTGCAACTTGCTGAAAACTGTCCACAATGTTAATTTCATCTCAAATAGACAGCACAGCAAAAATTGGACATCCAGAGTGCATCAAACATGATTTAGAGCTTGTTTATGGAAAAAAAGTTTTTTCTGTATTTCTATGTTGCAACTTGCTGAAAACTGTCCACAATGAATATTTCATCTCAAATAGACAGCACAGCAAAAATTGGACATCCAGAGTGCATCAAACATGATTTAGAGCTTGTTTATGGAAAAAAGTTTTTTCTGTATTTCAATGTTGCAACTTGCTGAAAACTGTCCACAATGTTAATTTCATCTCAAATAGACAGCACAGCAAAAATTGGACATCCAGAGTGCATCAAACATGATTTAGAGCTTGTTTATGGAAAAAAAGTTTTTTTCTGTATTTCAATGTTGCAACTTGCTGAAAACTGTCCACAATGTTAATTTCATCTCAAATAGACAGCACAGCAAAAATTGGACCTCCAGAGTGCATCAAACATGATTTAGAGCTTGTTTATGGAAAAAAAAGTTTTTTTTGTATTTCAATGTTGCAACTTGCTGAAAACTGTCCACAATGTTAATTTCATCTCAAATAGACAGCACAGCAAAAATTGGACATCCAGAGTGCATCAAACATGATTTAGAGCTTGTTTATGGAAAAAAGTTTTTCTGTATTTCAATGTTGCAACTTGCTGAAAACTGTCCACAATGTTAATTTCATCTCAAATAGACAGCACAGCAAAAATTGGACATCCAGAGTGCATCAAACATGATTTAGAGCTTGTTTATGGAAAAAAAAGTTTTTTCTGTATTTCAATGTTGCAACTTGCTGAAAACTGTCCACAATGTTAATTTCATCTCAAATAGACAGCACAGCAAAAATTGGACATCCAGAGTGCATCAAACATGATTTAGAGCTTGTTTATGGAAAAAAAGTTTTTTCTGTATTTCAATGTTGCAACTTGCTGAAAACTGTCCACAATGTTAATTTCATCTCAAATAGACAGCACAGCAAAAATTGGACATCCAGAGTGCATCAAACATGATTTAGAGCTTGTTTATGGAAAAAAAGTTTTTTCTGTATTTCAATGTTGCAACTTGCTGAAAACTGTCCACAATGTTAATTTCATCTCAAATAGACAGCACAGCAAAAATTGGACATCCAGAGTGCATCAAACATGATTTAGAGCTTGTTTATGGAAAAAAAGTTTTTCTGTATTTCAATGTTGCAACTTGCTGAAAACTGTCCACAATGTTAATTTCATCTCAAATAGACAGCACAGCAAAAATTGGACATCCAGAGTGCATCAAACATGATTTAGAGCTTGTTTATGGAAAAAAAAAAAATTTTCTGTATTTCAATGTTGCAACTTGCTGAAACTGTCCACAATGTTATTTCATCTCAAATAGACAGCACAGCAAAAATTGGACATCCAGAGTGCATCAAACATGATTTAGAGCTTGTTTATGGAAAAAAAAGTTTTTTCTTTATTTCAATGTTGCAACTTGCTGAAAACTGTCCACAATGGTCATTTCATCTCAAATAGACAGCACAGCAAAAATTGGACATCCAGAGTGCATCAAACATGATTTAGAGCTTGTTTATGGAAAAAAAAGTTTTTCTTTTTATTTCAATGTTGCAACTTGCTGAAAACTGTCCACAATGTTAATTTCATCTCAAATAGACAGCACAGCAAAAATTGGACATCCAGAGTGCATCAAACATGATTTAGAGCTTGTTTATGGAAAAAAAGTTTTTCTGTATTTCAATGTTGCAACTTGCTGAAAACTGTCCACAATGTTAATTTCATCTCAAATAGACAGCACAGCAAAAATTGGACATCCAGAGTGCATCAAACATGATTTAGAGCTTGTTTATGGAAAAAAGTTTTTCTGTATTTCAATGTTGCAACTTGCTGAAAACTGTCCACAATGTTAATTTCATCTCAAATAGACAGCACAGCAAAAATTGGACATCCAGAGTGCATCAAACATGATTTAGAGCTTGTTTATGGAAAAAAAGTTTTTCTGTATTTCAATGTTGCAACTTGCTGAAAACTGTCCACAATGTTAATTTCATCTCAAATAGACAGCACAGCAAAAATTGGACATCCAGAGTGCATCAAACATGATTTAGAGCTTGTTTATGGAAAAAAGTTTTTTCTGTATTTCAATGTTGCAACTTGCTGAAAACTGTCCACAATGTTAATTTCATCTCAAATAGACAGCACAGCAAAAATTGGACATCCAGAGTGCATCAAACATGATTTAGAGCTTGTTTATGGAAAAAAAAGTTTTCTGTATTTCAATGTTGCAACTTGCTGAAAACTGTCCACAATGTTAATTTCATCTCAAATAGACAGCACAGCAAAAATGGACATCCAGAGTGCATCAAACATGATTTAGAGCTTGTTTATGGAAAAAAAAAAATTTTCTGTATTTCAATGTTGCAACTTGCTGAAAACTGTCCACAATGTTAATTTCATCTCAAATAGACAGCACAGCAAAAATTGGACATCCAGAGTGCATCAAACATGATTTAGAGCTTGTTTATGGAAAAAAAGTTTTTCTGTATTTCAATGTTGCAACTTGCTGAAAACTGTCCACAATGTTAATTTCATCTCAAATAGACAGCACAGCAAAAATTGGACATCCAGAGTGCATCAAACATGATTTAGAGCTTGTTTATGGAAAAAAGTTTTTTCTGTATTTCAATGTTGCAACTTGCTGAAAACTGTCCACAATGTTAATTTCATCTCAAATAGACAGCACAGCAAAAATTGGACATCCAGAGTGCATCAAACATGATTTAGAGCTTGTTTATGGAAAAAAAGTTTTTCTGTATTTCAATGTTGCAACTTGCTGAAAGTCCACAATGTTAATTTCATCTCAAATAGACAGCACAGCAAAAATTGGACATCCAGAGTGCATCAAACATGATTTAGAGCTTGTTTATGGAAAAAAAAAAAAGTTTTCTGTATTTCAATGTTGCAACTTGCTGAAAACTGTCCACAATGTTAATTTCATCTCAAATAGACAGCACAGCAAAAATTGGACATCCAGAGTGCATCAAACATGATTTAGAGCTTGTTTATGGAAAAAAGTTTTTTCTGTATTTCAATGTTGCAACTTGCTGAAAACTGTCCACAATGTTAATTTCATCTCAAATAGACAGCACAGCAAAAATTGGACATCCAGAGTGCATCAAACATGATTTAGAGCTTGTTTATGGAAAAAAGTTTTTCTGTATTTCAATGTTGCAACTTGCTGAAAACTGTCCACAATGTTAATTTCATCTCAAATAGACAGCACAGCAAAAATTGGACATCCAGAGTGCATCAAACATGATTTAGAGCTTGTTTATGGAAAAAAAGTTTTTTCTGTATTTCAATGTTGCAACTTGCTGAAAACTGTCCACAATGTTAATTTCATCTCAAATAGACAGCACAGCAAAAATTGGACATCCAGAGTGCATCAAACATGATTTAGAGCTTGTTTATGGAAAAAAGTTTTTTCTGTATTTCAATGTTGCAACTTGCTGAAAACTGTCCACAATGTTAATTTCATCTCAAATAGACAGCACAGCAAAAATTGGACATCCAGAGTGCATCAAACATGATTTAGAGCTTGTTTATGGAAAAAAGTTTTTCTGTATTTCAATGTTGCAACTTGCTGAAAACTGTCCACAATGTTAATTTCATCTCAAATAGACAGCACAGCAAAAATTGGACATCCAGAGTGCATCAAACATGATTTAGAGCTTGTTTATGGAAAAAAGTTTTTTCTGTATTTCAATGTTGCAACTTGCTGAAAACTGTCCACAATGATAATTTCATCTCAAATAGACAGCACAGCAAAAATTGGACATCCAGAGTGCATCAAACATGATTTAGAGCTTGTTTATGGAAAAAAAGTTTTTCTGTATTTCAATGTTGCAACTTGCTGAAAACTGTCCACAATGTTAATTTCATCTCAAATAGACAGCACAGCAAAAAAAAATTGGACATCCAGAGTGCATCAAACATGATTTAGAGCTTGTTTATGGAAAAAAAGTTTTTCTGTATTTCAATGTTGCAACTTGCTGAAAACTGTCCACAATGTTAATTTCATCTCAAATAGACAGCACAGCAAAAATTGGACATCCAGAGTGCATCAAACATGATTTAGAGCTTGTTTATGGAAAAAAAGTTTTTTCTGTATTTCAATGTTGCAACTTGCTGAAAACTGTCCACAATGATAATTTCATCTCAAATAGACAGCACAGCAAAAATTGGACATCCAGAGTGCATCAAACATGATTTAGAGCTTGTTTATGGAAAAAAAAGTTTTTTCTGTATTTCAATGTTGCAACTTGCTGAAAACTGTCCACAATTTAATTTCATCTCAAATAGACAGCACAGCAAAAATTGGACATCCAGAGTGCATCAAACATGATTTAGAGCTTGTTTATGGAAAAAAAGTTTTTTCTGTATTTCAATGTTGCAACTTGCTGAAAACTGTCCACAATGTTAATTTCATCTCAAATAGACAGCACAGCAAAAATTGGACATCCAGAGTGCATCAAACATGATTTAGAGCTTGTTTATGGAAAAAAAGTTTTTCTGTATTTCAATGTTGCAACTTGCTGAAAACTGTCCACAATGTTAATTTCATCTCAAATAGACAGCACAGCAAAAATTGGACATCCAGAGTGCATCAAACATGATTTAGAGCTTGTTTATGGAAAAAAGTTTTTTCTGTATTTCAATGTTGCAACTTGCTGAAAACTGTCCACAATGATAATTTCATCTCAAATAGACAGCACAGCAAAAATTGGACATCCAGAGTGCATCAAACATGATTTAGAGCTTGTTTATGGAAAAAAAAAGTTTTTTTTCTGTATTTCAATGTTGCAACTTGCTGAAAACTGTCCACAATGTTAATTTCATCTCAAATAGACAGCACAGCAAAAATTGGACATCCAGAGTGCATCAAACATGATTTAGAGCTTGTTTATGGAAAAAAAAGTTTTTTCTGTATTTCAATGTTGCAACTTGCTGAAAACTGTCCACAATGTTAATTTCATCTCAAATAGACAGCACAGCAAAAATTGGACATCCAGAGTGCATCAAACATGATTTAGAGCTTGTTTATGGAAAAAAAGTTTTTTCTGTATTTCAATGTTGCAACTTGCTGAAAACTGTCCACAATGTTAATTTCATCTCAAATAGACAGCACAGCAAAAATTGACATCCAGAGTGCATCAAACATGATTTAGAGCTTGTTTATGGAAAAAAAGTTTTTTTCTGTATTTCAATGTTGCAACTTGCTGAAAACTGTCCACAATGTTAATTTCATCTCAAATAGACAGCACAGCAAAAATTGGACATCCAGAGTGCATCAAACATGATTTAGAGCTTGTTTATGGAAAAAAAGTTTTTTCTGTATTTCAATGTTGCAACTTGCTGAAAACTGTCCACAATGATAATTTCATCTCAAATAGACAGCACAGCAAAAATTGGACATCCAGAGTGCATCAAACATGATTTAGAGCTTGTTTATGGAAAAAAAAGTTTTTTCTGTATTTCAATGTTGCAACTTGCTGAAAACTGTCCACAATGTTAATTTCATCTCAAATAGACAGCACAGCAAAAATTGGACATCCAGAGTGCATCAAACATGATTTAGAGCTTGTTTATGGAAAAAAAGTTTTTTCTGTATTTCAATGTTGCAACTTGCTGAAAACTGTCCACAATGTTAATTTCATCTCAAATAGACAGCACAGCAAAAATTGGACATCCAGAGTGCATCAAACATGATTTAGAGCTTGTTTATGGAAAAAAGTTTTTTCTGTATTTCAATGTTGCAACTTGCTGAAAACTGTCCACAATGTTAATTTCATCTCAAATAGACAGCACAGCAAAAATTGGACATCCAGAGTGCATCAAACATGATTTAGAGCTTGTTTATGGAAAAAAAAGTTTTTTCTGTATTTCAATGTTGCAACTTGCTGAAAACTGTCCACAATGTTAATTTCATCTCAAATAGACAGCACAGCAAAAATTGGACATCCAGAGTGCATCAAACATGATTTAGAGCTTGTTTATGGAAAAAAAGTTTTTCTGTATTTCAATGTTGCAACTTGCTGAAAACTGTCCACAATGTTAATTTCATCTCAAATAGACAGCACAGCAAAAATTGGACATCCAGAGTGCATCAAACATGATTTAGAGCTTGTTTATGGAAAAAAGTTTTTCTGTATTTCAATGTTGCAACTTGCTGAAAACTGTCCACAATGTTAATTTCATCTCAAATAGACAGCACAGCAAAAATTGGACATCCAGAGTGCATCAAACATGATTTAGAGCTTGTTTATGGAAAAAAAAGTTTTTCTGTATTTCAATGTTGCAACTTGCTGAAAACTGTCCACAATGTTAATTTCATCTCAAATAGACAGCACAGCAAAAATTGGACATCCAGAGTGCATCAAACATGATTTAGAGCTTGTTTATGGAAAAAAGTTTTTTCTGTATTTCAATGTTGCAACTTGCTGAAAACTGTCCACAATGTTAATTTCATCTCAAATAGACAGCACAGCAAAAATTGGACATCCAGAGTGCATCAAACATGATTTAGAGCTTGTTTATGGAAAAAAGTTTTTTCTGTATTTCAATGTTGCAACTTGCTGAAAACTGTCCACAATGTTAATTTCATCTCAAATAGACAGCACAGCAAAAATTGGACATCCAGAGTGCATCAAACATGATTTAGAGCTTGTTTATGGAAAAAAAGTTTTTTCTGTATTTCAATGTTGCAACTTGCTGAAAACTGTCCACAATGTTAATTTCATCTCAAATAGACAGCACAGCAAAAATTGGACATCCAGAGTGCATCAAACATGATTTAGAGCTTGTTTATGGAAAAAAGTTTTTTCTGTATTTCAATGTTGCAACTTGCTGAAAACTGTCCACAATGTTAATTTCATCTCAAATAGACAGCACAGCAAAAATTGGACATCCAGAGTGCATCAAACATGATTTAGAGCTTGTTTATGGAAAAAAAGTTTTTTCTGTATTTCAATGTTGCAACTTGCTGAAAACTGTCCACAATGTTAATTTCATCTCAAATAGACAGCACAGCAAAAATTGGACATCCAGAGTGCATCAAACATGATTTAGAGCTTGTTTATGGAAAAAAGTTTTTTCTGTATTTCAATGTTGCAACTTGCTGAAAACTGTCCACAATGATAATTTCATCTCAAATAGACAGCACAGCAAAAATTGGACATCCAGAGTGCATCAAACATGATTTAGAGCTTGTTTATGGAAAAAAAGTTTTTCTGTATTTCAATGTTGCAACTTGCTGAAAACTGTCCACAATGTTAATTTCATCTCAAATAGACAGCACAGCAAAAATTGGACATCCAGAGTGCATCAAACATGATTTAGAGCTTGTTTATGGAAAAAAAGTTTTTCTGTATTTCAATGTTGCAACTTGCTGAAAACTGTCCACAATGTTAATTTCATCTCAAATAGACAGCACAGCAAAAAAAATTGGACATCCAGAGTGCATCAAACATGATTTAGAGCTTGTTTATGGAAAAAAGTTTTTTCTGTATTTCAATGTTGCAACTTGCTGAAAACTGTCCACAATGTTAATTTCATCTCAAATAGACAGCACAGCAAAAATTGGACATCCAGAGTGCATCAAACATGATTTAGAGCTTGTTTATGGAAAAAAGTTTTTTCTGTATTTCAATGTTGCAACTTGCTGAAAACTGTCCACAATGTTAATTTCATCTCAAATAGACAGCACAGCAAAAATTGGACATCCAGAGTGCATCAAACATGATTTAGAGCTTGTTTATGGAAAAAAGTTTTTCTGTATTTCATGTTGCAACTTGCTGAAAACTGTCCACAATGTTAATTTCATCTCAAATAGACAGCACAGCAAAAATTGGACATCCAGAGTGCATCAAACATGATTTAGAGCTTGTTTATGGAAAAAAAAGTTTTTTTCTGTATTTCAATGTTGCAACTTGCTGAAAACTGTCCACAATGTTAATTTCATCTCAAATAGACAGCACAGCAAAAATTGGACATCCAGAGTGCATCAAACATGATTTAGAGCTTGTTTATGGAAAAAAAGTTTTTCTGTATTTCAATGTTGCAACTTGCTGAAAACTGTCCACAATGTTAATTTCATCTCAAATAGACAGCACAGCAAAAATTGGACATCCAGAGTGCATCAAACATGATTTAGAGCTTGTTTATGGAAAAAAAGTTTTTTCTGTATTTCAATGTTGCAACTTGCTGAAAACTGTCCACAATGTTAATTTCATCTCAAATAGACAGCACAGCAAAAATTGGACATCCAGAGTGCATCAAACATGATTTAGAGCTTGTTTATGGAAAAAAAGTTTTTCTGTATTTCAATGTTGCAACTTGCTGAAAACTGTCCACAATGTTAATTTCATCTCAAATAGACAGCACAGCAAAAATTGGACATCCAGAGTGCATCAAACATGATTTAGAGCTTGTTTATGGAAAAAAAGTTTTTTCTGTATTTCAATGTTGCAACTTGCTGAAAACTGTCCACAATGTTAATTTCATCTCAAATAGACAGCACAGCAAAAATTGGACATCCAGAGTGCATCAAACATGATTTAGAGCTTGTTTATGGAAAAAAGTTTTTCTGTATTTCAATGTTGCAACTTGCTGAAAACTGTCCACAATGTTAATTTCATCTCAAATAGACAGCACAGCAAAAATTGGACATCCAGAGTGCATCAAACATGATTTAGAGCTTGTTTATGGAAAAAAAAGTTTTTTCTGTATTTCAATGTTGCAACTTGCTGAAAACTGTCCACAATGTTAATTTCATCTCAAATAGACAGCACAGCAAAAATTGGACATCCAGAGTGCATCAAACATGATTTAGAGCTTGTTTATGGAAAAAAAGTTTTTCTGTATTTCAATGTTGCAACTTGCTGAAAACTGTCCACAATGTTAATTTCATCTCAAATAGACAGCACAGCAAAAATTGGACATCCAGAGTGCATCAAACATGATTTAGAGCTTGTTTATGGAAAAAAAGTTTTTCTGTATTTCAATGTTGCAACTTGCTGAAAACTGTCCACAATGATAATTTCATCTCAAATAGACAGCACAGCAAAAATTGGACATCCAGAGTGCATCAAACATGATTTAGAGCTTGTTTATGGAAAAAAGTTTTTTCTGTATTTCAATGTTGCAACTTGCTGAAAACTGTCCACAATGTTAATTTCATCTCAAATAGACAGCACAGCAAAAATTGGACATCCAGAGTGCATCAAACATGATTTAGAGCTTGTTTATGGAAAAAAGTTTTTTCTGTATTTCAATGTTGCAACTTGCTGAAAACTGTCCACAATGTTAATTTCATCTCAAATAGACAGCACAGCAAAAATTGGACATCCAGAGTGCATCAAACATGATTTAGAGCTTGTTTATGGAAAAAAGTTTTTTCTGTATTTCAATGTTGCAACTTGCTGAAAACTGTCCACAATGATAATTTCATCTCAAATAGACAGCACAGCAAAAATTGGACATCCAGAGTGCATCAAACATGATTTAGAGCTTGTTTATGGAAAAAAAGTTTTTTCTGTATTTCAATGTTGCAACTTGCTGAAAACTGTCCACAATGTTAATTTCATCTCAAATAGACAGCACAGCAAAAATTGGACATCCAGAGTGCATCAAACATGATTTAGAGCTTGTTTATGGAAAACAAGTTTCTTTTGTATTTCAATGTTGCAACTTGCTGAAAACTGTCCACAATGTTAATTTCATCTCAAATAGACAGCACAGCAAAAATTGGACATCCAGAGTGCATCAAACATGATTTAGAGCTTGTTTATGGAAAAAAATTTTTTTTCTGTATTTCAATGTTGCAACTTGCTGAAAACTGTCCACAATGATAATTTCATCTCAAATAGACAGCACAGCAAAAATTGGACATCCAGAGTGCATCAAACATGATTTAGAGCTTGTTTATGGAAAAAAAGTTTTTCTGTATTTCAATGTTGCAACTTGCTGAAAACTGTCCACAATGTTAATTTCATCTCAAATAGACAGCACAGCAAAAATTGGACATCCAGAGTGCATCAAACATGATTTAGAGCTTGTTTATGGAAAAAAAAGTTTTTTCTGTATTTCAATGTTGCAACTTGCTGAAAACTGTCCACAATGTTAATTTCATCTCAAATAGACAGCACAGCAAAAATTGGACATCCAGAGTGCATCAAACATGATTTAGAGCTTGTTTATGGAAAAAAGTTTTTCTGTATTTCAATGTTGCAACTTGCTGAAAACTGTCCACAATGTTAATTTCATCTCAAATAGACAGCACAGCAAAAATTGGACATCCAGAGTGCATCAAACATGATTTAGAGCTTGTTTATGGAAAAAAGTTTTTTCTGTATTTCAATGTTGCAACTTGCTGAAAACTGTCCACAATGATAATTTCATCTCAAATAGACAGCACAGCAAAAATTGGACATCCAGAGTGCATCAAACATGATTTAGAGCTTGTTTATGGAAAAAAGTTTTTCTGTATTTCAATGTTGCAACTTGCTGAAAACTGTCCACAATGTTAATTTCATCTCAAATAGACAGCACAGCAAAAATTGGACATCCAGAGTGCATCAAACATGATTTAGAGCTTGTTTATGGAAAAAAGTTTTTTCTGTATTTCAATGTTGCAACTTGCTGAAAACTGTCCACAATGATAATTTCATCTCAAATAGACAGCACAGCAAAAATTGGACATCCAGAGTGCATCAAACATGATTTAGAGCTTGTTTATGGAAAAAAAGTTTTTCTTTATTTCAATGTTGCAACTGCTGAAAACTGTCCACAATGTTAATTTCATCTCAAATAGACAGCACAGCAAAAATTGGACATCCAGAGTGCATCAAACATGATTTAGAGCTTGTTTATGGAAAAAAAGTTTTTTCTGTATTTCAATGTTGCAACTTGCTGAAAACTGTCCACAATGTTAATTTCATCTCAAATAGACAGCACAGCAAAAATTGGACATCCAGAGTGCATCAAACATGATTTAGAGCTTGTTTATGGAAAAAAAGTTTTTCTGTATTTCAATGTTGCAACTTGCTGAAAACTGTCCACAATGATCATTTCATCTCAAATAGACAGCACAGCAAAAATTGGACATCCAGAGTGCATCAAACATGATTTAGAGCTTGTTTATGGAAAAAAAGTTTTTTCTGTATTTCAATGTTGCAACTTGCTGAAAACTGTCCACAATGTTAATTTCATCTCAAATAGACAGCACAGCAAAAATTGGACATCCAGAGTGCATCAAACATGATTTAGAGCTTGTTTATGGAAAAAAGTTTTTTCTGTATTTCAATGTTGCAACTTGCTGAAAACTGTCCACAATGTTAATTTCATCTCAAATAGACAGCACAGCAAAAATTGGACATCCAGAGTGCATCAAACATGATTTAGAGCTTGTTTATGGAAAAAAAAGTTTTTCTGTATTTCAATGTTGCAACTTGCTGAAAACTGTCCACAATGTTAATTTCATCTCAAATAGACAGCACAGCAAAAATTGGACATCCAGAGTGCATCAAACATGATTTAGAGCTTGTTTATGGAAAAAAGTTTTTTCTGTATTTCAATGTTGCAACTTGCTGAAAACTGTCCACAATGATAATTTCATCTCAAATAGACAGCACAGCAAAAATTGGACATCCAGAGTGCATCAAACATGATTTAGAGCTTGTTTATGGAAAAAAGTTTTTTTCTGTATTTCAATGTTGCAACTTGCTGAAAACTGTCCACAATGATAATTTCATCTCAAATAGACAGCACAGCAAAAATTGGACATCCAGAGTGCATCAAACATGATTTAGAGCTTGTTTATGGAAAAAAAGTTTTTTCTGTATTTCAATGTTGCAACTTGCTGAAAACTGTCCACAATGTTAATTTCATCTCAAATAGACAGCACAGCAAAAATTGGACATCCAGAGTGCATCAAACATGATTTAGAGCTTGTTTATGGAAAAAAAGTTTTTTCTGTATTTCAATGTTGCAACTTGCTGAAAACTGTCCACAATGTTAATTTCATCTCAAATAGACAGCACAGCAAAAATTGGACATCCAGAGTGCATCAAACATGATTTAGAGCTTGTTTATGGAAAAAGTTTTTTCTGTATTTCAATGTTGCAACTTGCTGAAAACTGTCCACAATGTTAATTTCATCTCAAATAGACAGCACAGCAAAAATTGGACATCCAGAGTGCATCAAACATGATTTAGAGCTTGTTTATGGAAAAAAAGTTTTTTCTGTATTTCAATGTTGCAACTTGCTGAAACTGTCCACAATGTTAATTTCATCTCAAATAGACAGCACAGCAAAAATTGGACATCCAGAGTGCATCAAACATGATTTAGAGCTTGTTTATGGAAAAAAGTTTTTCTGTATTTCAATGTTGCAACTTGCTGAAAACTGTCCACAATGTTAATTTCATCTCAAATAGACAGCACAGCAAAAATTGGACATCCAGAGTGCATCAAACATGATTTAGAGCTTGTTTATGGAAAAAAAGTTTTTCTGTATTTCAATGTTGCAACTTGCTGAAAACTGTCCACAATGTTAATTTCATCTCAAATAGACAGCACAGCAAAAATTGGACATCCAGAGTGCATCAAACATGATTTAGAGCTTGTTTATGGAAAAAAAGTTTTTTCTGTATTTCAATGTTGCAACTTGCTGAAAACTGTCCACAATGTTAATTTCATCTCAAATAGACAGCACAGCAAAAATTGGACATCCAGAGTGCATCAAACATGATTTAGAGCTTGTTTATGGAAAAAGTTTTTTTTCTGTATTTCAATGTTGCAACTTGCTGAAAACTGTCCACAATGTTAATTTCATCTCAAATAGACAGCACAGCAAAAATTGGACATCCAGAGTGCATCAAACATGATTTAGAGCTTGTTTATGGAAAAAAAGTTTTTTCTGTATTTCAATGTTGCAACTTGCTGAAAACTGTCCACAATGTTAATTTCATCTCAAATAGACAGCACAGCAAAAATTGGACATCCAGAGTGCATCAAACATGATTTAGAGCTTGTTTATGGAAAAAAGTTTTTCTGTATTTCAATGTTGCAACTTGCTGAAAACTGTCCACAATGTTAATTTCATCTCAAATAGACAGCACAGCAAAAATTGGACATCCAGAGTGCATCAAACATGATTTAGAGCTTGTTTATGGAAAAAAAGTTTTTTCTGTATTTCAATGTTGCAACTTGCTGAAAACTGTCCACAATGTTAATTTCATCTCAAATAGACAGCACAGCAAAAATTGGACATCCAGAGTGCATCAAACATGATTTAGAGCTTGTTTATGGAAAAAAAAGTTTTTTCTGTATTTCAATGTTGCAACTTGCTGAAAACTGTCCACAATGTTAATTTCATCTCAAATAGACAGCACAGCAAAAATTGGACATCCAGAGTGCATCAAACATGATTTAGAGCTTGTTTATGGAAAAAAGTTTTTTCTGTATTTCAATGTTGCAACTTGCTGAAAACTGTCCACAATGTTAATTTCATCTCAAATAGACAGCACAGCAAAAATTGGACATCCAGAGTGCATCAAACATGATTTAGAGCTTGTTTATGGAAAAAAAGTTTTTCTGTATTTCAATGTTGCAACTTGCTGAAAACTGTCCACAATGTTAATTTCATCTCAAATAGACAGCACAGCAAAAATTGGACATCCAGAGTGCATCAAACATGATTTAGAGCTTGTTTATGGAAAAAAAGTTTTTTCTGTATTTCAATGTTGCAACTTGCTGAAAACTGTCCACAATGAATTTCATCTCAAATAGACAGCACAGCAAAAATTGGACATCCAGAGTGCATCAAACATGATTTAGAGCTTGTTTATGGAAAAAAAAGTTTTTTCTGTATTTCAATGTTGCAACTTGCTGAAAACTGTCCACAATGTTAATTTCATCTCAAATAGACAGCACAGCAAAAATTGGACATCCAGAGTGCATCAAACATGATTTAGAGCTTGTTTATGGAAAAAAAGTTTTTTCTGTATTTCAATGTTGCAACTTGCTGAAAACTGTCCACAATGATAATTTCATCTCAAATAGACAGCACAGCAAAAATTGGACATCCAGAGTGCATCAAACATGATTTAGAGCTTGTTTATGGAAAAAAATTTTTTTTCTGTATTTCAATGTTGCAACTTGCTGAAAACTGTCCACAATGTTAATTTCATCTCAAATAGACAGCACAGCAAAAATTGGACATCCAGAGTGCATCAAACATGATTTAGAGCTTGTTTATGGAAAAAAAGTTTTTTCTGTATTTCAATGTTGCAACTTGCTGAAAACTGTCCACAATGATAATTTCATCTCAAATAGACAGCACAGCAAAAATTGGACATCCAGAGTGCATCAAACATGATTTAGAGCTTGTTTATGGAAAAAAAAGTTTTTTCTGTATTTCAATGTTGCAACTTGCTGAAAACTGTCCACAATGTTAATTTCATCTCAAATAGACAGCACAGCAAAAATTGGACATCCAGAGTGCATCAAACATGATTTAGAGCTTGTTTATGGAAAAAAGTTTTTTCTGTATTTCAATGTTGCAACTTGCTGAAAACTGTCCACAATGATAATTTCATCTCAAATAGACAGCACAGCAAAAATTGGACATCCAGAGTGCATCAAACATGATTTAGAGCTTGTTTATGGAAAAAAGTTTTTCTGTATTTCAATGTTGCAACTTGCTGAAAACTGTCCACAATGTTAATTTCATCTCAAATAGACAGCACAGCAAAAATTGGACATCCAGAGTGCATCAAACATGATTTAGAGCTTGTTTATGGAAAAAAAGTTTTTTCTGTATTTCAATGTTGCAACTTGCTGAAAACTGTCCACAATGTTAATTTCATCTCAAATAGACAGCACAGCAAAAATTGGACATCCAGAGTGCATCAAACATGATTTAGAGCTTGTTTATGGAAAAAAAGTTTTTTCTGTATTTCAATGTTGCAACTTGCTGAAAACTGTCCACAATGTTAATTTCATCTCAAATAGACAGCACAGCAAAAATTGGACATCCAGAGTGCATCAAACATGATTTAGAGCTTGTTTATGGAAAAAAAAGTTTTTTTTGTATTTCAATGTTGCAACTTGCTGAAAACTGTCCACAATGTTAATTTCATCTCAAATAGACAGCACAGCAAAAATTGGACATCCAGAGTGCATCAAACATGATTTAGAGCTTGTTTATGGAAAAAAAGTTTTTTCTGTATTTCAATGTTGCAACTTGCTGAAAACTGTCCACAATGTTAATTTCATCTCAAATAGACAGCACAGCAAAAATTGGACATCCAGAGTGCATCAAACATGATTTAGAGCTTGTTTATGGAAAAAAAAGTTTTTTCTGTATTTCAATGTTGCAACTTGCTGAAAACTGTCCACAATGTTAATTTCATCTCAAATAGACAGCACAGCAAAAATTGGACATCCAGAGTGCATCAAACATGATTTAGAGCTTGTTTATGGAAAAAAGTTTTTTCTGTATTTCAATGTTGCAACTTGCTGAAAACTGTCCACAATGTTAATTTCATCTCAAATAGACAGCACAGCAAAAATTGGACATCCAGAGTGCATCAAACATGATTTAGAGCTTGTTTATGGAAAAAAAGTTTTTTTTTTCTGTATTTCAATGTTGCAACTTGCTGAAAACTGTCCACAATGTTAATTTCATCTCAAATAGACAGCACAGCAAAAATTGGACATCCAGAGTGCATCAAACATGATTTAGAGCTTGTTTATGGAAAAAAGTTTTTTGTATTTCAATGTTGCAACTTGCTGAAAACTGTCCACAATGATAATTTCATCTCAAATAGACAGCACAGCAAAAATTGGACATCCAGAGTGCATCAAACATGATTTAGAGCTTGTTTATGGAAAAAAAGTTTTTTTCTGTATTTCAATGTTGCAACTTGCTGAAAACTGTCCACAATGATAATTTCATCTCAAATAGACAGCACAGCAAAAATTGGACATCCAGAGTGCATCAAACATGATTTAGAGCTTGTTTATGGAAAAAAAAGTTTTTTCTGTATTTCAATGTTGCAACTTGCTGAAAACTGTCCACAATGTTAATTTCATCTCAAATAGACAGCACAGCAAAAATTGGACATCCAGAGTGCATCAAACATGATTTAGAGCTTGTTTATGGAAAAAAGTTTTTCTGTATTTCAATGTTGCAACTTGCTGAAAACTGTCCACAATGTTAATTTCATCTCAAATAGACAGCACAGCAAAAAAATTGGACATCCAGAGTGCATCAAACATGATTTAGAGCTTGTTTATGGAAAAAAGTTTTTTCTGTATTTCAATGTTGCAACTTGCTGAAAACTGTCCACAATGTTAATTTCATCTCAAATAGACAGCACAGCAAAAATTGGACATCCAGAGTGCATCAAACATGATTTAGAGCTTGTTTATGGAAAAAAGTTTTTCTGTATTTCAATGTTGCAACTTGCTGAAAACTGTCCACAATGATAATTTCATCTCAAATAGACAGCACAGCAAAAATTGGACATCCAGAGTGCATCAAACATGATTTAGAGCTTGTTTATGGAAAAAAGTTTTTTCTGTATTTCAATGTTGCAACTTGCTGAAAACTGTCCACAATGATAATTTCATCTCAAATAGACAGCACAGCAAAAATTGGACATCCAGAGTGCATCAAACATGATTTAGAGCTTGTTTATGGATTTTTTTTTTCTGTATTTCAATGTTGCAACTTGCTGAAAACTGTCCACAATGTTAATTTCATCTCAAATAGACAGCACAGCAAAAATTGGACATCCAGAGTGCATCAAACATGATTTAGAGCTTGTTTATGGAAAAAAGTTTTTCTGTATTTCAATGTTGCAACTTGCTGAAAACTGTCCACAATGATAATTTCATCTCAAATAGACAGCACAGCAAAAATTGGACATCCAGAGTGCATCAAACATGATTTAGAGCTTGTTTATGGAAAAAAAGTTTTTCTGTATTTCAATGTTGCAACTTGCTGAAAACTGTCCACAATGATAATTTCATCTCAAATAGACAGCACAGCAAAAATTGGACATCCAGAGTGCATCAAACATGATTTAGAGCTTGTTTATGGAAAAAAAAGTTTTTTCTGTATTTCAATGTTGCAACTTGCTGAAAACTGTCCACAATGTTAATTTCATCTCAAATAGACAGCACAGCAAAAATTGGACATCCAGAGTGCATCAAACATGATTTAGAGCTTGTTTATGGAAAAAAAGTTTTTCTGTATTTCAATGTTGCAACTTGCTGAAAACTGTCCACAATGATAATTTCATCTCAAATAGACAGCACAGCAAAAATTGGACATCCAGAGTGCATCAAACATGATTTAGAGCTTGTTTATGGAAAAAAAGTTTTTTCTGTATTTCAATGTTGCAACTTGCTGAAAACTGTCCACAATGTTAATTTCATCTCAAATAGACAGCACAGCAAAAATTGGACATCCAGAGTGCATCAAACATGATTTAGAGCTTGTTTATGGAAAAAAAGTTTTTTCTGTATTTCAATGTTGCAACTTGCTGAAAACTGTCCACAATGTTAATTTCATCTCAAATAGACAGCACAGCAAAAATTGGACATCCAGAGTGCATCAAACATGATTTAGAGCTTGTTTATGGAAAAAAGTTTTTCTGTATTTCAATGTTGCAACTTGCTGAAAACTGTCCACAATGATAATTTCATCTCAAATAGACAGCACAGCAAAAAATTGGACATCCAGAGTGCATCAAACATGATTTAGAGCTTGTTTATGGATTTTTTTTTCTGTATTTCAATGTTGCAACTTGCTGAAAACTGTCCACAATGTTAATTTCATCTCAAATAGACAGCACAGCAAAAATTGGACATCCAGAGTGCATCAAACATGATTTAGAGCTTGTTTATGGAAAAAAGTTTTTCTGTATTTCAATGTTGCAACTTGCTGAAAACTGTCCACAATGATAATTTCATCTCAAATAGACAGCACAGCAAAAATTGGACATCCAGAGTGCATCAAACATGATTTAGAGCTTGTTTATGGAAAAAAAGTTTTTTCTGTATTTCAATGTTGCAACTTGCTGAAAACTGTCCACAATGTTAATTTCATCTCAAATAGACAGCACAGCAAAAATTGGACATCCAGAGTGAAAACTGTCCACACTTATTTCATCTCAAATAGACAGCACAGCAAAAATTGTTTGCATCAAACATGATTTAGAGCTTGTTTATGGAAAAAAGTTTTTTCTGTATTTCAATGTTGCAACTTGCTGAAAACTGTCCACAATGTTAATTTCATCTCAAATAGACAGCACAGCAAAAATTGGACATCCAGAGTGCATCAAACATGATTTAGAGCTTGTTTATGGAAAAAAAGTTTTTTCTGTATTTCAATGTTGCAACTTGCTGAAAACTGTCCACAATGTTAATTTCATCTCAAATAGACAGCACAGCAAAAATTGGACATCCAGAGTGCATCAAACATGATTTAGAGCTTGTTTATGGAAAAAAAGTTTTTTCTGTATTTCAATGTTGCAACTTGCTGAAAACTGTCCACAATGTTAATTTCATCTCAAATAGACAGCACAGCAAAAATTGGACATCCAGAGTGCATCAAACATGATTTAGAGCTTGTTTATGGAAAAAATTTTTCTGTATTTCAATGTTGCAACTTGCTGAAAACTGTCCACAATGTTAATTTCATCTCAAATAGACAGCACAGCAAAAATTGGACATCCAGAGTGCATCAAACATGATTTAGAGCTTGTTTATGGAAAAAAGTTTTTTTCTGTATTTCAATGTTGCAACTTGCTGAAAACTGTCCACAATGATAATTTCATCTCAAATAGACAGCACAGCAAAAATTGGACATCCAGAGTGCATCAAACATGATTTAGAGCTTGTTTATGGAAAAAAAGTTTTTCTGTATTTCAATGTTGCAACTTGCTGAAAACTGTCCACAATGATAATTTCATCTCAAATAGACAGCACAGCAAAAATTGGACATCCAGAGTGCATCAAACATGATTTAGAGCTTGTTTATGGAAAAAAAGTTTTTTCTGTATTTCAATGTTGCAACTTGCTGAAAACTGTCCACAATGATAATTTCATCTCAAATAGACAGCACAGCAAAAATTGGACATCCAGAGTGCATCAAACATGATTTAGAGCTTGTTTATGGAAAAAAGTTTTTTCTGTATTTCAATGTTGCAACTTGCTGAAAACTGTCCACAATGTTAATTTCATCTCAAATAGACAGCACAGCAAAAATTGGACATCCAGAGTGCATCAAACATGATTTAGAGCTTGTTTATGGAAAAAAGTTTTTTCTGTATTTCAATGTTGCAACTTGCTGAAAACTGTCCACAATGATAATTTCATCTCAAATAGACAGCACAGCAAAAATTGGACATCCAGAGTGCATCAAACATGATTTAGAGCTTGTTTATGGAAAAAAAAAATTTTTTTTATTTCAATGTTGCAACTTGCTGAAAACTGTCCACAATGTTAATTTCATCTCAAATAGACAGCACAGCAAAAATTGGACATCCAGAGTGCATCAAACATGATTTAGAGCTTGTTTATGGAAAAAAGTTTTTTCTGTATTTCAATGTTGCAACTTGCTGAAAACTGTCCCAATGATCAATTTCATCTCAAATAGACAGCACAGCAAAAATTGGACATCCAGAGTGCATCAAACATGATTTAGAGCTTGTTTATGGAAAAAAAGTTTTTTCTGTATTTCAATGTTGCAACTTGCTGAAAACTGTCCACAATGATAATTTCATCTCAAATAGACAGCACAGCAAAAATTGGACATCCAGAGTGCATCAAACATGATTTAGAGCTTGTTTATGGAAAAAAAGTTTTTTCTGTATTTCAATGTTGCAACTTGCTGAAAACTGTCCACAATGATAATTTCATCTCAAATAGACAGCACAGCAAAAATTGGACATCCAGAGTGCATCAAACATGATTTAGAGCTTGTTTATGGAAAAAAGTTTTTTCTGTATTTCAATGTTGCAACTTGCTGAAAACTGTCCACAATGATAATTTCATCTCAAATAGACAGCACAGCAAAAATTGGACATCCAGAGTGCATCAAACATGATTTAGAGCTTGTTTATGGAAAAAAATTTTTTTTCCTTATTTCAATGTTGCAACTTGCTGAAAACTGTCCACAATGATAATTTCATCTCAAATAGACAGCACAGCAAAAATTGGACATCCAGAGTGCATCAAACATGATTTAGAGCTTGTTTATGGAAAAAAAAAAAAGTTTTTTTCTGTATTTCAATGTTGCAACTTGCTGAAAACTGTCCACAATGTTAATTTCATCTCAAATAGACAGCACAGCAAAAATTGGACATCCAGAGTGCATCAAACATGATTTAGAGCTTGTTTATGGAAAAAAGTTTTTTCTGTATTTCAATGTTGCAACTTGCTGAAAACTGTCCACAATGATAATTTCATCTCAAATAGACAGCACAGCAAAAATTGGACATCCAGAGTGCATCAAACATGATTTAGAGCTTGTTTATGGAAAAAAAGTTTTTTCTGTATTTCAATGTTGCAACTTGCTGAAAACTGTCCACAATGATAATTTCATCTCAAATAGACAGCAAAGCAAAAAATTGGACATCCAGAGTGCATCAAACATGATTTAGAGCTTGTTTATGGAAAAAAAAGTTTTTTCTGTATTTCAATGTTGCAACTTGCTGAAAACTGTCCACAATGTTTTTCATCTCAAATAGACAGCACAGCAAAAATTCCAGAGTGCATCAAACATGATTTAGAGCTTGTTTATGGAAAAAAAGTTTTTCTGTATTTCAATGTTGCAACTTGCTGAAAACTGTCCACAATGTTAATTTCATCTCAAATAGACAGCACAGCAAAAATTGGACATCCAGAGTGCATCAAACATGATTTAGAGCTTGTTTATGGAAAAAAAGTTTTTCTTTATTTCAATGTTGCAACTTGCTGAAAACTGTCCACAATGTTAATTTCATCTCAAATAGACAGCACAGCAAAAATTGGACATCCAGAGTGCATCAAACATGATTTAGAGCTTGTTTATGGAAAAAAGTTTTTTCTTTATTTCAATGTTGCAACTTGCTGAAAACTGTCCACAATGTTAATTTCATCTCAAATAGACAGCACAGCAAAAATTGGACATCCAGAGTGCATCAAACATGATTTAGAGCTTGTTTATGGAAAAAAGTTTTTTCTTTATTTCAATGTTGCAACTTGCTGAAAACTGTCCACAATGATAATTTCATCTCAAATAGACAGCACAGCAAAAATTGGACATCCAGAGTGCATCAAACATGATTTAGAGCTTGTTTATGGAAAAATATTTTTTTTATTTTATTTCAATGTTGCAACTTGCTGAAAACTGTCCACGATGTTAATTTCATCTCAAATAGACAGCACAGCAAAAATTGGACATCCAGAGTGCATCAAACATGATTTAGAGCTTGTTTATGGAAAAAAGATTTTTCTTTATTTCAATGTTGCAACTTGCTGAAAACTGTCCACAATGATAATTTCATCTCAAATAGACAGCACAGCAAAAATTGGACATCCAGAGTGCATCAAACATGATTTAGAGCTTGTTTATGGAAAAAGTTTTTCTGTATTTCAATGTTGCAACTTGCTGAAAACTGTCCACAATGTTAATTTCATCTCAAATAGACAGCACAGCAAAAATTGGACATCCAGAGTGCATCAAACATGATTTAGAGCTTGTTTATGGAAAAAAAAGTTTTTCTGTATTTCAATGTTGCAACTTGCTGAAAACTGTCCACAATGATAATTTCATCTCAAATAGACAGCACAGCAAAAATTGGACATCCAGAGTGCATCAAACATGATTTAGAGCTTGTTTATGGAAAAAAGTTTTTTCTGTATTTCAATGTTGCAACTTGCTGAAAACTGTCCACAATGATAATTTCATCTCAAATAGACAGCACAGCAAAAATTGGACATCCAGAGTGCATCAAACATGATTTAGAGCTTGTTTATGGAAAAAAAGTTTTTCTGTATTTCAATGTTGCAACTTGCTGAAAACTGTCCACAATGTTAATTTCATCTCAAATAGACAGCACAGCAAAAATTGGACATCCAAGTGCATCAAACATGATTTAGAGCTTGTTTATGGAAAAAAAGTTTTTTCTGTATTTCAATGTTGCAACTTGCTGAAAACTGTCCACAATGTTAATTTCATCTCAAATAGACAGCACAGCAAAAATTGGACATCCAGAGTGCATCAAACATGATTTAGAGCTTGTTTATGGAAAAAAAAAATTTTTCTGTATTTCAATGTTGCAACTTGCTGAAAACTGTCCACAATGATAATTTCATCTCAAATAGACAGCACAGCAAAAATTGGACATCCAGAGTGCATCAAACATGATTTAGAGCTTGTTTATGGAAAAAAAGTTTTTCTTTATTTCAATGTTGCAACTTGCTGAAAACTGTCCACAATGTTAATTTCATCTCAAATAGACAGCACAGCAAAAATTGGACATCCAGAGTGCATCAAACATGATTTAGAGCTTGTTTATGGAAAAAAAGTTTTTTCTCGATTTCAATGTTGCAACTTGCTGAAAACTGTCCACAATGTTAATTTCATCATCCAACATTGGACATCCAGAGTGCATCAAACATGATTTAGAGCTTGTTTATGGAAAAAAAGTTTTTTCTTTATTTCAATGTTATTTCAATGTTGCATCTTGCTGAAAACTGTCCACAATGGTAATTTCATCTCAAATAGACAGCACAGCAAAAATTGGACATCCAGAGTGCATCAAACATGATTTAGAGCTTGTTTATGGAAAAAAGTTTTTTCTGTATTTCAATGTTGCAACTTGCTGAAAACTGTCCACAATGATAATTTCATCTCAAATAGACAGCACAGCAAAAATTGGACATCCAGAGTGCATCAAACATGATTTAGAGCTTGTTTATGGAAAAAAAAAAAAATTCTGTATTTCAATGTTGCAACTTGCTGAAAACTGTCCACAATGTTAATTTCATCTCAAATAGACAGCACAGCAAAAATTGGACATCCAGAGTGCATCAAACATGATTTAGAGCTTGTTTATGGAAAAAAGTTTTTCTGTATTTGTTGCAACTTGCTGAAAACTGTCCACAATGATAATTTCATCTCAAATAGACAGCACAGCAAAAATTGGACATCCAGAGTGCATCAAACATGATTTAGAGCTTGTTTATGGAAAAAAAGTTTTTTCTGTATTTCAATGTTGCAACTTGCTGAAAACTGTCCACAATGATAATTTCATCTCAAATAGACAGCACAGCAAAAATTGGACATCCAGAGTGCATCAAACATGATTTAGAGCTTGTTTATGGAAAAAAGTTTTTTCTGTATTTCAATGTTGCAACTTGCTGAAAACTGTCCACAATGATAATTTCATCTCAAATAGACAGCACAGCAAAAATTGGACATCCAGAGTGCATCAAACATGATTTAGAGCTTGTTTATGGAAAAAAGTTTTTTCTGTATTTCAATGTTGCAACTTGCTGAAAACTGTCCACAATGATAATTTCATCTCAAATAGACAGCACAGCAAAAATTGGACATCCAGAGTGCATCAAACATGATTTAGAGCTTGTTTATGGAAAAAAGTTTTTTGTATTTCAATGTTGCAACTTGCTGAAAACTGTCCACAATGATAATTTCATCTCAAATAGACAGCACAGCAAAAATTGGACATCCAGAGTGCATCAAACATGATTTAGAGCTTGTTTATGGAAAAAAAAGTTTTTTTTTTCTGTATTTCAATGTTGCAACTTGCTGAAAACTGTCCACAATGTTAATTTCATCTCAAATAGACAGCACAGCAAAAATTGGACATCCAGAGTGCATCAAACATGATTTAGAGCTTGTTTATGGAAAAAAAGTTTTTTCTGTATTTCAATGTTGCAACTTGCTGAAAACTGTCCACAATGATAATTTCATCTCAAATAGACAGCACAGCAAAAATTGGACATCCAGAGTGCATCAAACATGATTTAGAGCTTGTTTATGGAAAAAAAGTTTTTTCTGTATTTCAATGTTGCAACTTGCTGAAAACTGTCCACAATGTTAATTATCTCAAATAGACAGCACAGCAAAAATTCCAGAGTGCATCAAACATGATTTAGAGCTTGTTTATCAAAAATGATTTTTCAATGTTGCAACTTGCTGAAAACTGTCCACAATGTTAATTTCATCTCAAATAGACAGCACAGCAAAAATTGTCAAACATGATTTAGAGCTTGTTTATGGAAAAAAGTTTTTTCATTTCAATGTTGCAACTTGCTGAAAACTGTCCACAATGTTAATTTCATCTCAAATAGACAGCACAGCAAAAATTGGACATCCAGAGTGCATCAAACATGATTTAGAGCTTGTTTATGGAAAAAAAGTTTTTCTGTATTTCAATGTTGCAACTTGCTGAAAACTGTCCACAATGTTAATTTCATCTCAAATAGACAGCACAGCAAAAATTGGAATCCAGCAAAAAAAAGTTTTTGGATTTCAATGTTGCAACTTGCATCCAAATCATCAATGATTTAGAGCTTGTTTATGGAAAAAAGTTTTTTCTGTATTTCAATGTTGCAACTTGCTGAAAACTGTCCACAATGTTAATTTCATCTCAAATAGACAGCACAGCAAAAATTGGACATCCAGAGTGCATCAAACATGATTTAGAGCTTGTTTATGGAAAAAAAGTTTTTTCTGTATTTCAATGTTGCAACTTGCTGAAAACTGTCCACAATGATAATTTCATCTCAAATAGACAGCACAGCAAAAATTGGACATCCAGAGTGCATCAAACATGATTTAGAGCTTGTTTATGGAAAAAAGTTTTTTCTGTATTTCAATGTTGCAACTTGCTGAAAACTGTCCACAATGATAATTTCATCTCAAATAGACAGCACAGCAAAAATTGGACATCCAGAGTGCATCAAACATGATTTAGAGCTTGTTTATGGAAAAAAGTTTTTTCTGTATTTCAATGTTGCAACTTGAAAAACCTGTCCACAATGATAATTTCATCTCAAATAGACAGCACAGCAAAAATTGGACATCCAGAGTGCATCAAACATGATTTAGAGCTTGTTTATGGAAAAAAAGTTTTTCTGTATTTCAATGTTGCAACTTGCTGAAAACTGTCCACAATGATAATTTCATCTCAAATAGACAGCACAGCAAAAATTGGACATCCAGAGTGCATCAAACATGATTTAGAGCTTGTTTATGGAAAAAAAAAGTTTTTTCTGTATTTCAATGTTGCAACTTGCTGAAAACTGTCCACAATGTTAATTTCATCTCAAATAGACAGCACAGCAAAAATTGGACATCCAGAGTGCATCAAACATGATTTAGAGCTTGTTTATGGAAAAAAAAGTTTTTCTGTATTTCAATGTTGCAACTTGCTGAAAACTGTCCACAATGATAATTTCATCTCAAATAGACAGCACAGCAAAAATTGGACATCCAGAGTGCATCAAACATGATTTAGAGCTTGTTTATGGAAAAAAGTTTTTCTGTATTTCAATGTTGCAACTTGCTGAAAACTGTCCACAATGTTAATTTCATCTCAAATAGACAGCACAGCAAAAATTGGACATCAGAGTGCATCAAACATGATTTAGAGCTTGTTTATGGAAAAAAAAGTTTTTTCTGTATTTCAATGTTGCAACTTGCTGAAAACTGTCCACAATGTTAATTTCATCTCAAATAGACAGCACAGCAAAAATTGGACATCCAGAGTGCATCAAACATGATTTAGAGCTTGTTTATGGAAAAAAGTTTTTTTCTGTATTTCAATGTTGCAACTTGCTGAAAACTGTCCACAATGTTAATTTCATCTCAAATAGACAGCACAGCAAAAATTGGACATCCAGAGTGCATCAAACATGATTTAGAGCTTGTTTATGGAAAAAAGTTTTTTCTGTATTTCAATGTTGCAACTTGCTGAAAACTGTCCACAATGTTAATTTCATCTCAAATAGACAGCACAGCAAAAATTGGACATCACAGAGTGCATCAAACATGATTTAGAGCTTGTTTATGGAAAAAAAATTTTTTCTTTATTTCAATGTTGCAACTTGCTGAAAACTGTCCACAATGTTAATTTCATCTCAAATAGACAGCACAGCAAAAATTGGACATCCAGAGTGCATCAAACATGATTTAGAGCTTGTTTATGGAAAAAAAGTTTTTCTGTATTTCAATGTTGCAACTTGCTGAAAACTGTCCACAATGTTAATTTCATCTCAAATAGACAGCACAGCAAAAATTGGACATCCAGAGTGCATCAAACATGATTTAGAGCTTGTTTATGGAAAAAAAGTTTTTCTGTATTTCAATGTTGCAACTTGCTGAAAACTGTCCACAATGTTAATTTCATCTCAAATAGACAGCACAGCAAAAATTGGACATCCAGAGTGCATCAAACATGATTTAGGAGAGCTTGTTTATGGAAAAAAAAGTTTTTTCTGTATTTCAATGTTGCAACTTGCTGAAAACTGTCCACAATGTTAATTTCATCTCAAATAGACAGCACAGCAAAAATTGGACATCCAGAGTGCATCAAACATGATTTAGAGCTTGTTTATGGAAAAAAAGTTTTTTCTGTATTTCAATGTTGCAACTTGCTGAAAACTGTCCACAATGTTAATTTCATCTCAAATAGACAGCACAGCAAAAATTGGACATCCAGAGTGCATCAAACATGATTTAGAGCTTGTTTATGGAAAAAAGTTTTTTCTGTATTTCAATGTTGCAACTTGCTGAAAACTGTCCACAATGATAATTTCATCTCAAATAGACAGCACAGCAAAAATTGGACATCCAGAGTGCATCAAACATGATTTAGAGCTTGTTTATGGAAAAAAGTTTTTTCTGTATTTCTATGTTGCAACTTGCTGAAAACTGTCCACAATGTTAATTTCATCTCAAATAGACAGCACAGCAAAAATTGGACATCCAGAGTGCATCAAACATGATTTAGAGCTTGTTTATGGAAAAAAAGTTTTTTTCTGTATTTCAATGTTGCAACTTGCTGAAAACTGTCCACAATGATAATTTCATCTCAAATAGACAGCACAGCAAAAATTGGACATCCAGAGTGCATCAAACATGATTTAGAGCTTGTTTATGGAAAAAAGTTTTTTCTGTATTTCAATGTTGCAACTTGCTGAAAACTGTCCACAATGTTAATTTCATCTCAAATAGACAGCACAGCAAAAATTGGACATCCAGAGTGCATCAAACATGATTTAGAGCTTGTTTATGGAAAAAAAGTTTTTTCTGTATTTCAATGTTGCAACTTGCTGAAAACTGTCCACGATGATCATTTCATCTCAAATAGACAGCACAGCAAAAATTGGACATCCAGAGTGCATCAAACATGATTTAGAGCTTGTTTATGGAAAAAAAGTTTTTCTTATTTCAATGTTGCAACTTGCTGAAAACTGTCCACAATGTTAATTTCATCTCAAATAGACAGCACAGCAAAAATTGGACATCCAGAGTGCATCAAACATGATTTAGAGCTTGTTTATGGAAAAAAGTTTTTTCTGTATTTCAATGTTGCAACTTGCTGAAAACTGTCCACAATGATAATTTCATCTCAAATAGACAGCACAGCAAAAATTGGACATCCAGAGTGCATCAAACATGATTTAGAGCTTGTTTATGGAAAAAAAGTTTTTTCTGTATTTCAATGTTGCAACTTGCTGAAAACTGTCCACAATGATAATTTCATCTCAAATAGACAGCACAGCAAAAATTGGACATCCAGAGTGCATCAAACATGATTTAGAGCTTGTTTATGGAAAAAAGTTTTTTCTGTATTTCAATGTTGCAACTTGCTGAAAACTGTCCACAATGTTAATTTCATCTCAAATAGACAGCACAGCAAAAATTGGACATCCAGAGTGCATCAAACATGATTTAGAGCTTGTTTATGGAAAAAAGTTTTTCTGTATTTCAATGTTGCAACTTGCTGAAAACTGTCCACAATGATAATTTCATCTCAAATAGACAGCACAGCAAAAATTGGACATCCAGAGTGCATCAAACATGATTTAGAGCTTGTTTATGGAAAAAAGTTTTTTCTGTATTTCAATGTTGCAACTTGCTGAAAACTGTCCACAATGATAATTTCATCTCAAATAGACAGCACAGCAAAAATTGGACATCCAGAGTGCATCAAACATGATTTAGAGCTTGTTTATGGAAAAAACGTTTTTTTTTTTGTATTTCAATGTTGCAACTTGCTGAAAACTGTCCACAATGTTAATTTCATCTCAAATAGACAGCACAGCAAAAATTGGACATCCAGAGTGCATCAAACATGATTTAGAGCTTGTTTATGGAAAAAAGTTTTTCTGTATTTCAATGTTGCAACTTGCTGAAAACTGTCCACAATGATTAATTTCATCTCAAATAGACAGCACAGCAAAAATTGGACATCCAGAGTGCATCAAACATGATTTAGAGCTTGTTTATGGAAAAAAGTTTTTTCTGTATTTCAATGTTGCAACTTGCTGAAAACTGTCCACAATGTTAATTTCATCTCAAATAGACAGCACAGCAAAAACATTGCATCAAACATGATTTAGAGCTTGTTTATGAAAAAAAGTTTTTTCTGTATTTCAATGTTGCATTGCTGAAAACTGTCCACAATGTTATTTCATCTCAAATAGACAGCACAGCAAAAATTGGACATCCAGAGTGCATCAAACATGATTTAGAGCTTGTTTATGGAAAAAAAGTTTTTCTGTATTTCAATGTTGCAACTTGCTGAAAACTGTCCACAATGTTAATTTCATCTCAAATAGACAGCACAGCAAAAATTGGACATCCAGAGTGCATCAAACATGATTTAGAGCTTGTTTATGGAAAAAAAAGTTTTTTCTGTATTTCAATGTTGCAACTTGCTGAAAACTGTCCACAATGTTAATTTCATCTCAAATAGACAGCACAGCAAAAATTGGACATCCAGAGTGCATCAAACATGATTTAGAGCTTGTTTATGGAAAAAAGTTTTTTCTGTATTTCAATGTTGCAACTTGCTGAAAACTGTCCACAATGTTAATTTCATCTCAAATAGACAGCACAGCAAAAATTGGACATCCAGAGTGCATCAAACATGATTTAGAGCTTGTTTATGGAAAAAAGTTTTTTCTGTATTTCAATGTTGCAACTTGCTGAAAACTGTCCACAATGTTAATTTCATCTCAAATAGACAGCACAGCAAAAATTGGACATCCAGAGTGCATCAAACATGATTTAGAGCTTGTTTATGGAAAAAAAAGTTTTTTCTGTATTTCAATGTTGCAACTTGCTGAAAACTGTCCACAATGTTAATTTCATCTCAAATAGACAGCACAGCAAAAATTGGACATCCAGAGTGCATCAAACATGATTTAGAGCTTGTTTATGGAAAAAGTTTTTTCTGTATTTCAATGTTGCAACTTGCTGAAAACTGTCCACAATGTTAATTTCATCTCAAATAGACAGCACAGCAAAAATTGGACATCCAGAGTGCATCAAACATGATTTAGAGCTTGTTTATGGAAAAAAAGTTTTTCTGTATTTCAATGTTGCAACTTGCTGAAAACTGTCCACAATGTTAATTTCATCTCAAATAGACAGCACAGCAAAAATTGGACATCCAGAGTGCATCAAACATGATTTAGAGCTTGTTTATGGAAAAAAAAGTTTTTTCTTTATTTCAATGTTGCAACTTGCTGAAAACTGTCCACAATGATAATTTCATCTCAAATAGACAGCACAGCAAAAATTGGACATCCAGAGTGCATCAAACATGATTTAGAGCTTGTTTATGGAAAAAAAGTTTTTTCTGTATTTCAATGTTGCAACTTGCTGAAAACTGTCCACAATGTTAATTTCATCTCAAATAGACAGCACAGCAAAAATTGGACATCCAGAGTGCATCAAACATGATTTAGAGCTTGTTTATGGAAAACAAGTGTTTTCTGTATTTCAATGTTGCAACTTGCTGAAAACTGTCCACAATGATAATTTCATCTCAAATAGACAGCACAGCAAAAATTGGACATCCAGAGTGCATCAAACATGATTTAGAGCTTGTTTATGGAAAAAAGTTTTTTCTGTATTTCAATGTTGCAACTTGCTGAAAACTGTCCACAATGATAATTTCATCTCAAATAGACAGCACAGCAAAAATTGGACATCCAGAGTGCATCAAACATGATTTAGAGCTTGTTTATGGAAAAACAAGTTTTTCTGTATTTAGAGCTTGGAAAAAAAGTTTTTTCTGTATTTCAATGTTGCAACTTGCTGAAAACTGTCCACAATGTTAATTTCATCTCAAATAGACAGCACAGCAAAAATTGGACATCCAGAGTGCATCAAACATGATTTAGAGCTTGTTTATGGAAAAAAGTTTTTTCTGTATTTCAATGTTGCAACTTGCTGAAAAACTGTCCACAATGTTAATTTCATCTCAAATAGACAGCACAGCAAAAATTGGACATCCAGAGTGCATCAAACATGATTTAGAGCTTGTTTATGGAAAAAAAAGTTTTTTTTCTTTATTTCAATGTTGCAACTTGCTGAAAACTGTCCACAATGTTAATTTCATCTCAAATAGACAGCACAGCAAAAATTGGACATCCAGAGTGCATCAAACATGATTTAGAGCTTGTTTATGGAAAAAAAGTTTTTTCTGTATTTCAATGTTGCAACTTGCTGAAAACTGTCCACAATGATAATTTCATCTCAAATAGACAGCACAGCAAAAATTGGACATCCAGAGTGCATCAAACATGATTTAGAGCTTGTTTATGGAAAAAAGTTTTTTCTGTATTTCAATGTTGCAACTTGCTGAAAACTGTCCACAATGTTAATTTCATCTCAAATAGACAGCACAGCAAAAATTGGACATCCAGAGTGCATCAAACATGATTTAGAGCTTGTTTATGAAAAAAAGTTTTTTCTTTATTTCAATGTTGCAACTTGCTGAAAACTGTCCACAATGTTAATTTCATCTCAAATAGACAGCACAGCAAAAATTGGACATCCAGAGTGCATCAAACATGATTTAGAGCTTGTTTATGGAAAAAAGTTTTTCTTTATTTCAATGTTGCAACTTGCTGAAAACTGTCCACAATGTTAATTTCATCTCAAATAGACAGCACAGCAAAAATTGGACATCCAGAGTGCATCAAACATGATTTAGAGCTTGTTTATGGAAAAAAAGTTTTTCTGTATTTCAATGTTGCAACTTGCTGAAAACTGTCCACAATGTTAATTTCATCTCAAATAGACAGCACAGCAAAAATTGGACATCCAGAGTGCATCAAACATGATTTAGAGCTTGTTTATGGAAAAAAGTTTTTTCTGTATTTCAATGTTGCAACTTGCTGAAAACTGTCCACAATGTTAATTTCATCTCAAATAGACAGCACAGCAAAAATTGGACATCCAGAGTGCATCAAACATGATTTAGCTTGTTTATGGAAAAAAAAGTTTTTTCTTTATTTCAATGTTGCAACTTGCTGAAAACTGTCCACAATGTTAATTTCATCTCAAATAGACAGCACAGCAAAAATTGGACATCCAGAGTGCATCAAACATGATTTAGAGCTTGTTTATGGAAAAAAGTTTTTCTGTATTTCAATGTTGCAACTTGCTGAAAACTGTCCACAATGATAATTTCATCTCAAATAGACAGCACAGCAAAAATTGGACATCCAGAGTGCATCAAACATGATTTAGAGCTTGTTTATGGAAAAAAAAGTTTTTCTGTATTTCAATGTTGCAACTTGCTGAAAACTGTCCACAATGTTAATTTCATCTCAAATAGACAGCACAGCAAAAATTGGACATCCAGAGTGCATCAAACATGATTTAGAGCTTGTTTATGGAAAAAAGTTTTTCTCTGTATTTCAATGTTGCAACTTGCTGAAAACTGTCCACAATGTTAATTTCATCTCAAATAGACAGCACAGCAAAAATTGGACATCCAGAGTGCATCAAACATGATTTAGAGCTTGTTTATGGAAAAAAAAGTTTTTTCTGTATTTCAATGTTGCAACTTGCTGAAAACTGTCCACAATGATAATTTCATCTCAAATAGACAGCACAGCAAAAATTGGACATCCAGAGTGCATCAAACATGATTTAGAGCTTGTTTATGGAAAAAAAGTTTTTTCTGTATTTCAATGTTGCAACTTGCTGAAAACTGTCCACAATGTTAATTTCATCTCAAATAGACAGCACAGCAAAAATTGGACATCCAGAGTGCATCAAACATGATTTAGAGCTTGTTTATGGAAAAAAAGTTTTTCTGTATTTCAATGTTGCAACTTGCTGAAAACTGTCCACAATGTTAATTTCATCTCAAATAGACAGCACAGCAAAAATTGGACATCCAGAGTGCATCAAACATGATTTAGAGCTTGTTTATGGAAAAAAGTTTTTTCTGTATTTCAATGTTGCAACTTGCTGAAAACTGTCCACAATGATAATTTCATCTCAAATAGACAGCACAGCAAAAATTGGACATCCAGAGTGCATCAAACATGATTTAGAGCTTGTTTATGGAAAAAAGTTTTTTCTGTATTTCAATGTTGCAACTTGCTGAAAACTGTCCACAATGATAATTTCATCTCAAATAGACAGCACAGCAAAAATTGGACATCCAGAGTGCATCAAACATGATTTAGAGCTTGTTTATGGAAAAAAGTTTTTTCTGTATTTCAATGTTGCAACTTGCTGAAAACTGTCCACAATGTTAATTTCATCTCAAATAGACAGCACAGCAAAAATTGGACATCCAGAGTGCATCAAACATGATTTAGAGCTTGTTTATGGAAAAAAAGTTTTTTCTGTATTTCAATGTTGCAACTTGCTGAAAACTGTCCACAATGTTAATTTCATCTCAAATAGACAGCACAGCAAAAATTGGACATCCAGAGTGCATCAAACATGATTTAGAGCTTGTTTATGGAAAAAAAGTTTTTTCTGTATTTCAATGTTGCAACTTGCTGAAAACTGTCCACAATGTTAATTTCATCTCAAATAGACAGCACAGCAAAAATTGGACATCCAGAGTGCATCAAACATGATTTAGAGCTTGTTTATGGAAAAAAAAAAAAGTTTTCTGTATTTCAATGTTGCAACTTGCTGAAAACTGTCCACAATGTTAATTTCATCTCAAATAGACAGCACAGCAAAAATTGGACATCCAGAGTGCATCAAACATGATTTAGAGCTTGTTTATGGAAAAAAAGTTTTTTCTGTATTTCAATGTTGCAACTTGCTGAAAACTGTCCACAATGTTAATTTCATCTCAAATAGACAGCACAGCAAAAATTGGACATCCAGAGTGCATCAAACATGATTTAGAGCTTGTTTATGGAAAAAAGTTTTTTCTGTATTTCAATGTTGCAACTTGCTGAAAACTGTCCACAATGTTAATTTCATCTCAAATAGACAGCACAGCAAAAATTGGACATCCAGAGTGCATCAAACATGATTTAGAGCTTGTTTATGGAAAAAAAGTTTTTCTGTATTTCAATGTTGCAACTTGCTGAAAACTGTCCACAATGTTAATTTCATCTCAAATAGACAGCACAGCAAAAATTGGACATCCAGAGTGCATCAAACATGATTTAGAGCTTGTTTATGGAAAAAAAGTTTTTCTGTATTTCAATGTTGCAACTTGCTGAAAACTGTCCACAATGATAATTTCATCTCAAATAGACAGCACAGCAAAAATTGGACATCCAGAGTGCATCAAACATGATTTAGAGCTTGTTTATGGAAAAAAGTTTTTCTGTATTTCAATGTTGCAACTTGCTGAAAACTGTCCACAATGTTAATTTCATCTCAAATAGACAGCACAGCAAAAATTGGACATCCAGAGTGCATCAAACATGATTTAGAGCTTGTTTATGGAAAAAAGTTTTTCTTATTTTCAATGTTGCAACTTGCTGAAAACTGTCCACAATGTTAATTTCATCTCAAATAGACAGCACAGCAAAAATTGGACATCCAGAGTGCATCAAACATGATTTAGAGCTTGTTTATGGAAAAAAGTTTTTTCTGTATTTCAATGTTGCAACTTGCTGAAAACTGTCCACAATGATAATTTCATCTCAAATAGACAGCACAGCAAAAATTGGACATCCAGAGTGCATCAAACATGATTTAGAGCTTGTTTATGGAAAAAAAAGTTTTTTCTTTATTTCAATGTTGCAACTTGCTGAAAACTGTCCACAATGGTAATTTCATCTCAAATAGACAGCACAGCAAAAATTGGACATCCAGAGTGCATCAAACATGATTTAGAGCTTGTTTATGGAAAAAAGTTTTTTCTGTATTTCAATGTTGCAACTTGCTGAAAACTGTCCACAATGATCATTTCATCTCAAATAGACAGCACAGCAAAAATTGGACATCCAGAGTGCATCAAACAAAATTTAGAGCTTGTTTATGGAAAAAAAAAAGTTTTTTCTTTATTTCAATGTTGCAACTTGCTGAAAACTGTCCACAATGTTAATTTCATCTCAAATAGACAGCACAGCAAAAATTGGACATCCAGAGTGCATCAAACATGATTTAGAGCTTGTTTATGGAAAAAAAAGTTTTTTCTGTATTTCAATGTTGCAACTTGCTGAAAACTGTCCACAATGATAATTTCATCTCAAATAGACAGCACAGCAAAAATTGGACATCCAGAGTGCATCAAACATGATTTAGAGCTTGTTTATGGAAAACAAGTTTTTTCTGTATTTCAATGTTGCAACTTGCTGAAAACTGTCCACAATGTTAATTTCATCTCAAATAGACAGCACAGCAAAAATTGGACATCCAGAGTGCATCAAACATGATTTAGAGCTTGTTTATGGAAAAAAAGTTTTTTCTGTATTTCAATGTTGCAACTTGCTGAAAACTGTCCACAATGATAATTTCATCTCAAATAGACAGCACAGCAAAAATTGGACATCCAGAGTGCATCAAACATGATTTAGAGCTTGTTTATGGAAAAAAAGTTTTTTCTTTATTTCAATGTTGCAACTTGCTGAAAACTGTCCACAATGATAATTTCATCTCAAATAGACAGCACAGCAAAAATTGGACATCCAGAGTGCATCAAACATGATTTAGAGCTTGTTTATGGAAAAAAGTTTTTTCTGTATTTCAATGTTGCAACTTGCTGAAAACTGTCCACAATGATCATTTCATCTCAAATAGACAGCACAGCAAAAATTGGACATCCAGAGTGCATCAAACATGATTTAGAGCTTGTTTATGGAAAAAAAGTTTTTCTGTATTTCAATGTTGCAACTTGCTGAAAACTGTCCACAATGTTAATTTCATCTCAAATAGACAGCACAGCAAAAATTGGACATCCAGAGTGCATCAAACATGATTTAGAGCTTGTTTATGGAAAAAAGTTTTTTCTGTATTTCAATGTGCAACTTGCTGAAAACTGTCCACAATGATCATTTCATCTCAAATAGACAGCACAGCAAAAATTGGACATCCAGAGTGCATCAAACATGATTTAGAGCTTGTTTATGGAAAAAAGTTTTTCTGTATTTCAATGTTGCAACTTGCTGAAAACTGTCCACAATGTTAATTTCATCTCAAATAGACAGCACAGCAAAAATTGGACATCCAGAGTGCATCAAACATGATTTAGAGCTTGTTTATGGAAAAAAAGTTTTTCTGTATTTCAATGTTGCAACTTGCTGAAAACTGTCCACAATGGTAATTTCATCTCAAATAGACAGCACAGCAAAAATTGGACATCCAGAGTGCATCAAACATGATTTAGAGCTTGTTTATGGAAAAAAGTTTTTTCTGTATTTCAATGTTGCAACTTGCTGAAAACTGTCCACAATGTTAATTTCATCTCAAATAGACAGCACAGCAAAAATTGGACATCCAGAGTGCATCAAACATGATTTAGAGCTTGTTTATGGAAAAAAGTTTTTCTGTATTTCAATGTTGCAACTTGCTGAAAACTGTCCACAATGATAATTTCATCTCAAATAGACAGCACAGCAAAAATTGGACATCCAGAGTGCATCAAACATGATTTAGAGCTTGTTTATGGAAAAAAGTTTTTTCTGTATTTCAATGTTGCAACTTGCTGAAAACTGTCCACAATGATCATTTCATCTCAAATAGACAGCACAGCAAAAATTGGACATCCAGAGTGCATCAAACATGATTTAGAGCTTGTTTATGGAAAAAAGTTTTTTCTGTATTTCAATGTTGCAACTTGCTGAAAACTGTCCACAATGATAATTTCATCTCAAATAGACAGCACAGCAAAAATTGGACATCCAGAGTGCATCAAACATGATTTAGAGCTTGTTTATGGAAAAAAGTTTTTTCTGTATTTCAATGTTGCAACTTGCTGAAAACTGTCCACAATGGTAATTTCATCTCAAATAGACAGCACAGCAAAAATTGGACATCCAGAGTGCATCAAACATGATTTAGAGCTTGTTTATGGAAAAAAAGTTTTTCTGTATTTCAATGTTGCAACTTGCTGAAAACTGTCCACAATGATAATTTCATCTCAAATAGACAGCACAGCAAAATTGGACATCCAGAGTGCATCAAACATGATTTAGAGCTTGTTTATGGAAAAAAGTTTTTCTGTATTTCAATGTTGCAACTTGCTGAAAACTGTCCACAATGTTAATTTCATCTCAAATAGACAGCACAGCAAAAATTGGACATCCAGAGTGCATCAAACATGATTTAGAGCTTGTTTATGGAAAAAAGTTTTTTCTGTATTTCAATGTTGCAACTTGCTGAAAACTGTCCACAATGTTAATTTCATCTCAAATAGACAGCACAGCAAAAATTGGACATCCAGAGTGCATCAAACATGATTTAGAGCTTGTTTATGGAAAAAAGTTTTTCTGTATTTCAATGTTGCAACTTGCTGAAAACTGTCCACAATGATCATTTCATCTCAAATAGACAGCACAGCAAAAATTGGACATCCAGAGTGCATCAAACATGATTTAGAGCTTGTTTATGGAAAAAAAAGTTTTTCTGTATTTCAATGTTGCAACTTGCTGAAAACTGTCCACAATGTTAATTTCATCTCAAATAGACAGCACAGCAAAAATTGGACATCCAGAGTGCATCAAACATGATTTAGAGCTTGTTTATGGAAAAAAAAAGTTTTTCTGTATTTCAATGTTGCAACTTGCTGAAAACTGTCCACAATGTTAATTTCATCTCAAATAGACAGCACAGCAAAAATTGGACATCCAGAGTGCATCAAACATGATTTAGAGCTTGTTTATGGAAAAAAGTTTTTTCTGTATTTCAATGTTGCAACTTGCTGAAAACTGTCCACAATGATCATTTCATCTCAAATAGACAGCACAGCAAAAAATTGGACATCCAGAGTGCATCAAACATGATTTAGAGCTTGTTTATGGAAAAAAAGTTTTTCTGTATTTCAATGTTGCAACTTGCTGAAAACTGTCCACAATGTTAATTTCATCTCAAATAGACAGCACAGCAAAATTGGACATCCAGAGTGCATCAAACATGATTTAGAGCTTGTTTATGGAAAAAAGTTTTTTCTGTATTTCAATGTTGCAACTTGCTGAAAACTGTCCACAATGTTAATTTCATCTCAAATAGACAGCACAGCAAAAATTGGACATCCAGAGTGCATCAAACATGATTTAGAGCTTGTTTATGGAAAAAAAGTTTTTCTGTATTTCAATGTTGCAACTTGCTGAAAACTGTCCACAATGATCATTTCATCTCAAATAGACAGCACAGCAAAAATTGGACATCCAGAGTGCATCAAACATGATTTAGAGCTTGTTTATGGAAAAAAAGTTTTTTCTTTATTTCAATGTTGCAACTTGCTGAAAACTGTCCACAATGGTAATTTCATCTCAAATAGACAGCACAGCAAAAATTGGACATCCAGAGTGCATCAAACATGATTTAGAGCTTGTTTATGGAAAAAAGTTTTTTCTGTATTTCAATGTTGCAACTTGCTGAAAACTGTCCACAATGATCATTTCATCTCAAATAGACAGCACAGCAAAAATTGGACATCCAGAGTGCATCAAACATGATTTAGAGCTTGTTTATGGAAAAAAAGTTTTTCTGTATTTCAATGTTGCAACTTGCTGAAAACTGTCCACAATGTTAATTTCATCTCAAATAGACAGCACAGCAAAAATTGGACATCCAGAGTGCATCAAACATGATTTAGAGCTTGTTTATGGAAAAAAAGTTTTTTCTGTATTTCAATGTTGCAACTTGCTGAAAACTGTCCACAATGATCATTTCATCTCAAATAGACAGCACAGCAAAAATTGGACATCCAGAGTGCATCAAACATGATTTAGAGCTTGTTTATGGAAAAAAAGTTTTTCTGTATTTCAATGTTGCAACTTGCTGAAAACTGTCCACAATGATCATTTCATCTCAAATAGACAGCACAGCAAAAATTGGACATCCAGAGTGCATCAAACATGATTTAGAGCTTGTTTATGGAAAAAAGTTTTTCTGTATTTCAATGTTGCAACTTGCTGAAAACTGTCCACAATGGTAATTTCATCTCAAATAGACAGCACAGCAAAAATTGGACATCCAGAGTGCATCAAACATGATTTAGAGCTTGTTTATGGAAAAAAAAGTTTTTCTGTATTTCAATGTTGCAACTTGCTGAAAACTGTCCACAATGATCATTTCATCTCAAATAGACAGCACAGCAAAAATTGGACGTCCACAATGTTAATTTCATCTCAAATAGACAGCACAGCAAAAATTGGACATCCAGAGTGCATCAAACATGATTTAGAGCTTGTTTATGGAAAAAGCTTTTTCTGCATTTCAATGTTGCAACTTGCTGAAAACTGTCCACAATGTTCATTTCATCTCAAATAAACAGCACAGCAAAATTGGACATCCAGAGTGCATCAAACATGATTTAGAGCTTGTTTATGGAAAAGTGCTTTTTCTGCATTTCAATGTTGCAACTTGCTGAAAATTGTCCACCTTGTTCATATTTCATCTCAAATAAACAGCACAGCAAAAATTGGACATCCAGAGTGCATCAAACATGATTTAGAGCTTGTTTATGGAAAAAAGTTATTTCTGTATGTTGCAACTTGCTGAAAACTTATGACAATGATCACATACGCTATCCACCTATATCTTTACTAATCTACACAGTGTGTGTGTGGCATATCTGACACCTGGGTGTCCTCACAGTTCTTCATCCTCAAGGATCTGGTTCCTTGTTCGGTTGACAAATATTACCCTTTCAAGGCTGCTGATTGTGAGACAGTACACTTGTTATCTCTGAGAAGCGTGCGCCTGTCCCAATCGTTTGATAACTTGGGTTTTACATTGAATCTCTTTCCCTTGGCAGTTACAATATCAAACAGGTATCCCAGACTGTCCTCATCCATATAATGGATTATGGCAGCTGGGTTGGTGTACATGTTTGTCTTCATTTGTAGAAGCTCTATCACTTCACCATGCGGTGGGGACATTTCCAAACTGAGGAATGCAGCTCCCCACCATGAGCCTTTCATCACTTTTAGCATGTAACACATCTCGTTCACTATATGTGTCATAGCAAAATATTCAGGGTTATGAGACATTCCCCTGGGTCTACGTAGCAAGTGTCCTTCTCCCAGTTTTACGGACCAGAACTTTCATAATGTCAATAGGAGTTGAAAATAGACTGCCATCTGTCAGTGCAGATGTACCGGCCTCGACTAATAACAACAGTAAAGGTCAAGACTGATGAGACCTCTTTTACTGAGTGGTGTCGGAGCTGGGTATCTCCACACGTCTCCTCTCAGTTCCCATGGATGCCAGAGCATTGGACGGATGCTCTATTAGCATGGTCACTCACAGTACAATTCCTATCAACATGCAAGTGTCAGGGAATCACAGTCAGTTCATGCAGTTTCTACTTAGTGAATCTCCTCATGTACTCGTGGTTTTGGGGTTGTCATGGCTCCAGAGGCACAACCCCCTGATTGACTGGGCTACCGGTTCAATTATGTGTTGGAGCCATCCTGCCACACGCATTGCCCCAAGGCAGCGCAGCCCGCCCCTGGATGTCCTCCTGCGGGCTTGGGTAAAGCCTCGGATCTCTCTGCTATTCCCACGGCCTATCAGGACAAGGCCAAGGACAAGGCAATCTCTTCCTTCGCATCGGCCCTATGACTGTGCCATTGACCTCCTCCCTGGCACTACACCGCCTTGGGGGCAGCTTTATTCCCTGTCTGGTCCGGAGACCAAGCCCAATGAAGGGTACATTGAGGAATCTCTGGGGGCAAAGATCATTCGTTCTTCTTCTTCCCCTGCCAGCGCAGGGTTCTTCTTTGTGGAGAAGGACAAAACCTTGCGCCAGTGTATCGACTACCGGGGGCTTAATGACATTACGGTAAAGAACCGTTTCCCGCTACCACTTCTCTCCTCAGCTTTCGAGCATCTCCAGTGGTCGACTGTATTCTCGATGTTGGACATTGGAATGACTACCATCTGGTTCGGATACCAGAAAGAGATAAATGGAAGACGGGCTTTAAACCCTTCCTGACTATTTTAGCAGTATCAGTTTCTAGTCAGGGTTCATCATTGTCATTGTCTGAGTCAGGCTGTGGGCGCCTCTCTCCTTTTTTTATTTTTACCCCCCTTTCCATTTGGTTTCTGTTTACAATCGCGGCGCTGATATGTCCTTTTTTGTTTCTAATATCCACATGGAGCCTCGCATACCCTGGCGAAATGTCCATTTTTATTACAATTGTAACATTTTTAGCACCCTCTTTCTCCCTTCCTTTCTGTCTGCCCCCGTCCTGCTCTCTCTGTTTTTAACTCCCTTTAAATTCCTTTTTAATCTTCTATAGCACTGCCATTAAGAACTCATCTGTCTTATTCTCTTGACTGACCCTATATACTTCTAAAATGGGTTCCTGTCCTTCTTCCCCCGCCCGTGGGTTCAGTAAGGCAATTAGGGGATATTGACTGACCTCTTCTCCAACTCAGCCTTGACTCTTTTCCTGGCTTCAGAAATCCAGACCCTAGCTGTATTCAAACCTTGTTTATTCTGCTTCATGAAACGCTGATCTCCTCCTCCTTGCCTGACTATGTGTGTGTCTCTTTTAATGCTTACAATCTATGTCTATGGATTTCTATTTGTGTTTTCTCCTTTCTGGAAACTGTATCTATAGAACGCTGACTGTCGATCAGATACTAGGTCTCACCCGTACAACTATAAGCTATTACCCAGGGGTCGTAAATCCCTAGTTAACCTCCTATTTCATGTTGCGTCATAAGGACTTTTAAAGTACACCAACATCTTGTATCTCACTCCGCTATATTAGGCATCCCTCTCCTAATTTTTTTGACTTTATTTCAGTACTGTTTGTTAAATCGGAACGATGGTCAATTCACCCTGAGTTTAATTGACCATTCAAGTTGACCATCTTGTACGCATAGAATTCCCTTCCTGTCTCCCCAAGCCTAGTTAATATTCCCTCTTAATCCTATGAGTTATCCTATGTGTTTAAAATCACCGTCCTATCTCCCAGCACCTATTTAATATCCCCTCTTAATAACCCCTCTGGCCACCAAGGCACCCGGGTCTATTAACCTAATTTTATTTATGAGTGTGCACCTTACCTCAGGTCATTTCGGACCTGCCCTGTTATCGATATATGTATATTGGTCATACAAAACCCAGTGGATCTGTTTGGAATAGCAAAGCTACTATTATCTAGAAATTCAAAACATTTTAGAACATCAAATCAAAGATAACTTAAATCATTCCCCCCAGAATCGAGAATATAGGCTACTGACCTTGTCGCCGACTGGGAAAAGCAATGTTCGTTGGATCTAGTCACCGTCCTTGTCGGTCTGGGGTGTATACCGGCCTGTTATAGAGCCCCAATGTCAGGGACAGGACTTTGTTATAAATAGGAACAAAATTCCTTTAACAATTGGTCCTACGAGAGCCGGATCTAAATACCTGTCCTCTGAAGGTAATAAGCCGTGAATCGTGCACGGGCGGGCCGTTAACCAATTCAATTAAAACACTTTGCCCATTTCTAAGAATTTGAGACCAGTCTCAAAATCAATCAGTAGTGTTTATTCTCGAGAGTACTGATCATGGTACAATTTACAACAGGTTATACACTAAAAATGACGGTTTTATTCTGTCCTTCCTCCTCTCCGATACAATGGCAGTATAGTTCACAAACCTTCCCACATTGTCCACCACCTGTTCCTCACAGCATTCTAGCCAGTCTGACGATAACTTCATTCGTTTCTAACAAGGAACAGTATGTCCTAATTCTGGATGAAAACTACACACATTGCATTCAGTATTATGATTATAATAAGGTTCATACATCCATACAGTAACATAGCAGTATTCTGTTGTCATAGTTCTGATTGAAATGTATACATCATTTGACTAAATTATTATTCATAAAAATCCCTTAACAAACATCCATCTACTTTGTGTACTTCCTCCCAAGTAATCATCGTTATTCAGATAAGTATTACATTATTCAAACACATCTCCAATTGATCATTTGTTTCAAACCCCGAGTTAGTTTGTGAGTATTCATTCAGATGGGAGTAGGAACCAAAACACTGCCATATGCTCCCTCTTCTCCTGTACACCCATTATGCAGACGACATATATCATTTGACAAGACAATTAATGTTGTGTACTATTTTTATGTCAGAATCTGGAGTAAGGTATGTCATCCCTTTACCACAAGACCGGTTTGAAATATACAAGCAGAGATGTCCTGTACATTTTATGAATGTTTGGTTGCTCTGTAATACTACTCGCCACTTACTACTCGCAATTTTATGAAGTTGGTTTTAGGTTCCCCACCTGGGCTAGCCATCTCCCAACTAGCTACGAAGAAGCCATTTCAGGCTATCAATCAAGTTAGTAAGCTAGATTGTCTATGTTAGCTGGCATGCCTACTGGCAAGGTTGGTAGACTTTAGAAAAGCAAGCAATTACTAAATGTACTGAATAAGATTCACATTCCTTTAATCTTTTACCCAGATTTGAGCATTTATAGTTTCATTAAAAGAACAACCACTCAGGAGGATACAGACTGCTCAAGAGGTATATGCTTTAATTAAGCATAATGATTATGGTTCTAGATTGCAGGAGAAAGCTGTTTCAGGTGTTTGAAAAATGCTAAATTCGCCAACTTCCTAGTTCACCCCCGAACCACCCGCCAGCCATCCTCACTTTGTTCCCCCTTAGATTTTTGGGGTAAAGCTCATGGACATGGGACATTCTATAAAGAAGAATTGTGAAAAGTGGATGTCTCGTGTGTGTGTGTGTGTGTGTGTGTGTGTGTGTGTGTAAAAAAGAATGCGCTCAACCTATACTCTCATTTCCACACACACTTTTTGTTGACTTGGGCCATAGAGGGTACGAGTTTGTTACCCACATGGCATTTAGCAAAGCAGTCTTCTTAGTCACAGTGCAATTCTGCTTAATGCTGACAGTGATAGTACGGACTTGAACTAAAAATCCAAATGAAGTGAGGGGAAAAAGAAACATTAAAAAGGCAAGAAATTCTCTCAAACTTTAAAAACGTGAAACTGATAGGCAATGTAACTTTAAAAGGTTTTATGAAGCTTTCATTATAACACCAAGGCTTCCATACGGTAGATGCTTTAGAAATCATTTATTAGCAAATACCATTCTGTATACATAAAGGGTGAAATAAGATCTGTCATATTTGGATAAACACTAGATGTTCTATTTTTTTTTTATATAGTACAATTTGGCTTCTAAATTATTTGTGAATATTTTGCCCTTATAATGGGTTCATGAAGGCTTTGTTAAGCCTATAAAGTTGTTCATTTAAAGGTGGGTCCAGAAACACTAATCATGACAAAAACTTTAAGGGGTAATGGTGGATTGTATTAGCCTGGTCCAGTTACCTGGGATAGATCTGTAATCAAGAACAATTTGAGAGGAACAAATACTCCGCCCACATTGACACGGTGGTGACAGAGTAAAATAAAAAAGACAACATACAGGACATGACTTCTATGAAATGAAAGTGAATCACCACTTTAATGGAAAAAAATAATACAACCTTGAAACTAAAACAATCCTTACCTAATAAACACAGCTTGGGGTTACATGACTTGTCTGTCTACAGGAGAATTGCACAGAATGCAGTTATAGTTTAACTATCACATACGTACTCTTCTTTACAAACAGATATACACATTAAACCAACAGTCACACAATCCTTGCAATATACACCGAACAAACAAACCCATTGTCATGCTTTCATTTAATAAATGCTGATTTAGAGAGACAATAAAAATCTCAGATCTCCATTTGAAATTCAGTCAAAACGACAGGAACATTTTGTTGTTGTTGGAGGCCGTTTGTGATGTATAACAAGACAGGAGAGATGACAGCTGACCTACATCAGCTGATGTAGTGCTAAATGAAGCCAAGAGGAGATCAGAACACCAGAAACACCATTTGTGTCCCCTAGGCTTACCCAAAACTGCATATAGTATTACACCATACCCTGCAGAGGGACCAAATTAGTGCTGAGTCCTGATTATCCTTCATTCACAGGTAACATATACTGTATGTGTGATCTCAAATGACACGTCTTGTTCATTTTTGTCCTTCTCTGTTTATTTCTCAGATTGTGGATAGTCCTCCAAGTCTCTGTTCCTCTAAGTCTCTGTTAAGACAGTTTTTCTACTCATTCGCTCGTTCTTTCACTCACTTGCACGCTCTTCTCTCAAACACACACACATTACCCTGGATTCACATTTTGTGGAGAGAAAAAAAGAACTACGAATAAGCTAGCCTGCTGCTTTACCATTAGCAAGGTGCTAATGGTAAAGCAGCAGGCTAGCTTATTCGTAGTTCTTTTTTTCTCCCCACAAAATGTGAATCCAGGGTAATGCTAAACAGAGTATAAAGTCCTTCATTTTTTACAATATTATTAATCAAGATAATCATGTACAACAATTTTACGCTATTTTCATTCCTCCTGTCGTACTGAAATAGGAAATAAAGCAAGTTTTTTTTAAAAAGAGTTGAGTTCTCATTTCTGCTCACAAAGGCTGAAGAGATTCACTCAGCACATGTCAAAATTAGTGGTGTAAAAAAACATCCAGATGTCTACAGCTGAAGTAGAGTTGGAGATGGGCGGAGCTCTTCATACCGCTCTGACTGAAAGGCATGGCAGCCAGTCAAGAGTGCTAGAGCCCTCAGTGGACCCGCCCAATACTGTATTGGGCGGGTCCACTGAGGGCTCTATAGCACTCTTGACTGGCTGCCATGCCTGTCAGTCAGAGCGGTATGAAGAGCTCCGCCCATCTCCTTCCTTGACTGGCGAATGAAAACTGGGGGAGCAGAGTGGTTCGGGTGCGCCCTACATTCATGAGAGAACAGATTGCTAAGTCAGATTTTTTTCAGCTTGGGTTCTCCCATCTGCACAGAGAAGCAGCAGACGGGAGGAGAAAGAGTCCTGGAATTAAAGAAGAAAGGTCAGATGAAAGAAAGAAGAGAGAGAGAAATAGAGGGAGATTGTGGGTCTGTTCCCCCCATGTTCTGTTCAGAGAGCTGCGGCAGTGTGTGAGATGTTCTCTCTCACGCTCACCACCGAGTGTTTAAGGTCACAATGGATGACTGTGGACGGGGTTAGTCAAGGGGAGGCAGTGGGAAGGCAGGTAGGGTCAGGGGAGAAGGGAAGGCAGTAGGAGGCTGGGGGAGCCAGGTCCTGGGGGTGATAGGCCCAGTACAGTGGGAAGGCAGGTAGGGTCAGGGGGAGAAGGGAAGGCAGTAGAAGGCTGGGGGAGCCAGGTCCTGGGGGTGATAGGCACAGTACAGTGGGAAGGCAGGTAGGGTCAGGGGGGAGAAGGGAAGGCAGTAGGAGGCTGGTGGAGCCAGACCCTGGGGGTGATAGGCCCAGTACAGTGGGAAGAAGGCTTGTTCATTCCAGTCCTATCACAACATTATTATTATTATTATTTTACAATCTAGGTAGATCAGGCTGGGGGGGGGCGGCAATCAGAGGCACCTACGGGGTGTAGTGTGTGACAGACAGAGCCCTATGAATGGCTTTAGTAGTAGTGATTAGCTTGCCCCCTTGTCACATGACATGTACCAATGTCCCCCATACACAGAGCTGATCAGGGTCATATTCATTAGTGCACACCGTAGCAAATCATTTTGCAACGAAAAACAAGCTTTTCTTATTGGACACATTCAGGTAGTCTCTCCCTGTTTTGGTCCGTTTTCTTCCCAGTGAATACAACCGAGGATGGTCTTAAAGGGACAGAGACCATCTGGTTGGACAGGCGGTTTGTATACCAGTGTCATTTATTCCTTTCAGATCCCTCCGGCGGTCTAACTGACCAGCCTACTGAGCTAAAGCAGTCTCCAAATCAACAGCCAACACTGGACCAAACCAATATAAGATAAAGGAGGGGGTTGACTGGGTGAAGAGGGGCCCCTGATTTAGATATGTCCACCTCCTTCCTCCATATACAAGTATAGTTCGGACCGCAAACAGTTCACCACCATCCCATCCAAGACCATGTCCATGAGCGTCGATGCCTTCACCATCCCCGGGCACCTGTGGCAGAGGGAACCAGGGACCCCCAAGAAGCTGGGGAACCCCAAATAATAATGAGAACATCTCAAAGATGGAGGTGGTGGCCCATCACCACCTCCATCTTTGAGATGTTCTCATTATTATTTGGGGTTCCCCAGCTTCTTGGGGGTCCCTGGGTCCCTCTGCCACAGGTGCCCGGGGATGGTGAAGGCATCAACGCTCATGGACATGGTCTTGGATGGGATGGTGGTGAACTGTTTGCAGTCCGAACTATACTTGTATATGGACTCCACCATGGCAGAGCTGATGACACGAGGCCCGATGCCCGTCAGGCGCATCATCTCCTCGGTCTCTGCGTTCATGGTGTAGACGGCCCGGAACTGACAGCTGGAGTCACGGAAGAGATGAGAAGATGAGGAAGTGTTTGGCCTGGCACTTCTCCATCTCCTGAACCATAGAAGGAGAAGGGAAGATAAAAACAATGTTAAAAACGCTTTAACAATGACAATTCAACAAATTCAATACAAATACACATTAGAAAGAGTGGCGCTTTGCCAATGTAAACACATGTTTCCCACGCCAATAAAGCATTGAATTGAATTGAATTGAGAGAGAGAAGCAAAGAGAGAGAGTCCCATAAGCAAGCTGGTCCTCTGTTCACAAACAGAGCCCAAGGACAGCAACACAATTAGACCCAACCAAATCATGAGAAAACAAAAAAAGTATTACTTGACACATTGGAAAGAACAAACAAAAAAAATGAGCAAACTACAATGCCATTTAGCCCTGAACATAGAGTACACAGTGGCAGAATACCTGACCACTGTGACTGACCAAAATTAAGGAAAGCTTTGACTATGTACAGACTCAGTAAGCATAGCCTTGCTATTGAGCAAGGTTGCCGTAGGCTGACCTGGCTCTCAAGAGAAGACAGGCTATGTGCCCACAAAATTAGGTGGAAAATGACCTGCACTTCCTAATCTCCTGCCAAATGTATGACCATAGAGACATATTTCCCTCAGATTACACAACCCACAAAGAATATGAAAACAAATCCAATTTTGATAAACTCCCATATCTATTGGGTGGAGTTTGCAATCACAGCAGCAAGATGTGTGAACGGTTGCCACAAGAAAAGGGAAACCAATGAAGAACAAATATCATTGTAAATACAACCAATATTGATGTTGACTTATTTTCCCTTTTGTACTTTATCTATTTGCACATCGTTACAACACTTTATACAGACATAACGACATTTGAAATGTCTTTATTATTTTGGAACTGTAATATTTACTGTTCACCTTTTATTGTTTATTTCACTTTTGTAAACACGTTTCCCATGCCAATTAAAGCCCTTTGAATTGAATTGAGAGAGAGGAGGTAAACGGGATATGAACAGAGGCAGTGGGGAGGCTCCAACCAGGTAGACTGACAGCCTGTCCAGCCAGCGGAGCGGAGAGGGGGTTAGTGTCAGGAGAATTCTATACTCCTGTTCATTTACCAATTAAATTGTTATCCTCAGTCTGTTATATCAGGATTTGTAAGATACTGATAGAAACAAAAACAGACAGAGGCCCAGTCTACCATCAGTATCTTACAAATCCTGATATAACAGACTGAGGGTAACATAATTTAATTGGTAAATGAACAGGAGTATAGAATTCTCCTGACCGTTAGAAAGGTTGTTGATTTAAAGGGCTCTAACAGGGGTTGTTTGCATCCCAAATGGCACCCCTATTCCCTAAGTGCACTATAATGGATTATGGTGGTGCCATTTGGGATGCACACATTGATTTAAAAGGATCTAAGGGGAGTTGTTGATTTAAAGACTTCTGACCTGATCTTGTTTTTCTGCAGTTCGTTGACCTTGCCGGCAAGGCAGCAGCGGGAGATGGCGTTGTGGATGATGAACTTGTTGGACTTGAAGCTGGGCTCCTTGTACAGCTTGGGCCCTGGAAGCCAACACAAATCAACACCGAAACAATCAATACAAATAACATGCCATATATCAAAGACCAAGTACGTTCCCATATGGGCTTTCTGTTAATATGTGGTGGATTGGTTCAAACAGATACTTATGATGACATCGTATTCCCATATCCACACTAGCATTCCACTTATGATAAAGTAATCTATCGTAAACATAAATGGTAGCGTAGATCTGTCATGATTACAAAGGGATGCGTGAGATAACGAGCAGCATTAGTTCTGGTACTTTGGACAAATCACGATTTTGCAGGTCTTAGCATCTTTCCTTTCCATATTCGGACGGGGAGGGAACATTTAAAGAGAGGGTTCTTTGTTCTGGTTCGCTTTCTTAATCGAGCATCTGGCCAATAACACAATACTTTAGTTCTGGGTTAAGTAAGATTATTGATTAATGCTAGTGTGGATATTATTGGAACAGGAATATTGGAAGAGGGTATGTCACAGTCATGGACCCCGAGTGATGGTTAACAGTAAGCTGTAACGTAAGGTAAACGTACCGGTGTATTCTGGAATGGAGGTGGGAGACGAGGCCGTGGAGGCGTTCTCCCAGTCCTTCTCTCCGTTCTGATTGGCCATTCGTCCTGGTGACATCAGCCTTGAGGGGGAGTGAGATCGGCTGTAGGGAGGAGAGGAAATGTGTTGTGAAGCATAACAACAAAACAATCTATATACTGGTACATAAAACAGACAGACACTGAATCACATATTTATTTAAAAAACAGGCCGATAGTGAGGACGGGAGCATAGTCGGGCAGCTACAGGTCCCTGTGGGGGGGGGGGGGGGGGGGAATTACAACTCGTTATGATTAACCAACTGTGCGGTATAGTTACCTGTGCAGTAAAATACAACTTGTTATGGTTGACAGTTAGTTACCTGGGAGATTTCCTGACGGCCAGTGTCCCGCTATTGCCAGTGTCGTTAGCCATTGAGGACAGGTTCATGGTAGAGTGGGAATAGACCTTGTTGAGTTTGGAGCCTAGTGAGTGAGTGAGTGAGTGAGAGAGAGACAGAGAGAGTGAGAGAAACACAAACACAGAAAAAAACACATTAATATGACACAGCAATCTTCTGATATACGCAGCAACAACAAAAAAACGACAAGGAACGGCCCAGGACTGACTCAGCAACGGGACAGCAGGCGGTGGAGTTTATATCTACCCATTAATCCCTTGGTGGGGCACCGGACAAGCACTGACTCATCCCGGAACATGGTCTTGGGTCTCTGCTTCTTCACGCCACGCACCGTGGTGGGCTTCTGCCGCAACACCTTGTCCAGATCCTCCATGATCTTCAGCTGCTGCCTCCGCTCGTACTCCTGCCTGGTAAAGGTGTCTCTACGCTGGGTCGTGCTATCCGAAGAGTGGGTACAGGGGGTCCGGGGCTTGTCCTCACCTCCGCCACCACCACCACTCTTGTCTCCACATCCCTCGATGTTAAACCACTCAGGTCGGCTACAGGTATAGAGAGAGGAGAGGGGGTAACCAATTAATCAATCAAATAAAGAAACATAAGCAGCTCCATCTAGTTGATTCAGAGAGTCGACTATTGGACAATGCAGTTCTATAAGTGGCTTGAAAACACAACGCACATCGCATGCTCTTTCTCGCTCTTCTCCTCCTGCTCGAGTCTGCGTCTCTTCATCTCCTCCGCCCTCTTCTGCTGTTTCTCCATTCAGGGCTGCTTTCCTCTGGGCCATTTCGTCCTCCGGCCGCACCCTTCCATCCTGATGGAGGACACAAACGCACACATACAGATACAGAATTAGTCAGGCTTAAACACATACACAGACAAACAAACACACACACATAGTCCGACTAACCTTAAAGAAGAAGCCGACCCCTCCCTTCATCTCAGGTTCGGTCACGTCGCCCATGGAGTCATCCATGACACTCAGGTCATCCTCGTCCCCACGCAAGGCTGATAGAGAAATCTCGATCAGGCTGCTGCGCTTGCCATAAAAAAAAAACGCCGCCAGAACATCACTCTCAAACGAGCACTCTGAGGGCGCCCCAGAGCTCCCACAACCCACACGCTCCTTTCTCCCCGAGGTGGAAGAGTTCTGGTCCCGGCACTGCCAGGGGGAGGCGCGGCGCAGGTGGGGGATAGTGTCCACATTCTTCGGGGGGGTGAGCACGCACGACAGGCCCTGCACTTTGAGGTCCTGGGGGCGGACGTGGTGGTAGTGGGTGGCCTGGTGCTTGGGGCTCTTGGGAGGCACCGACTTGGCCCGGCGCTGGACCTGGGGCGACTTGGATGTTCTGGTGGGACTGGTGGCGTTGCGGCGGGATGACGAGGGGGAAGAAGAGACAGAGGCGAGGTCACGGGGGGTGGACGCGCGGGACATGCGGGTCGAGGGAGGGGCCGAGGATTTGAGACTGGGCAGGATCACCCAGGACTTGTTGCTGGCGGGAGCGACGGGCTTCTTCCTGATGAGTTGGTCCTGTTGTTCGGAGAGGCGCTGCATGTCGCTCTGCAGGAGCTTAGTGCCGCGTTCAGCTTTGATACGGTGTTGTCGTAATCCCCCAAGGGCGCTGGCTGATGCCCTGCCACCCCGACCTGCTCTCCTCCTGGCCCTGCCACCCCTGCACCCTTCTCCCTTCTGAGTAAGGAGGCCTGCTTGTTGTCCAGGTGTGATGAAGGATTGACGTTCCCCTCCTGCTGATCCTCGTCCTCCACGCGAGCCAGCCCCCTTAGGTCCTCCTCTGTGGAGAAGGCGCTGACTTGACCGCCCTCCTCCTCCTCTCTCTCCCCCTCTCCGTGCTCCTTCTTCAACTGCAGGAAGGCGCTCTTGCCAAGTCTCTGGCGGTGCTTGGCAAAGATGGCCTCAATACGTTTCTTCTGGGCCTCGATGGCCTTCCTCTTCTCCTCCAGCCGGGCTCCCAGCTCAGACATCTCGGTGGTCAGTCCAGGGCGCTTACTGGGGCTCTCCTCTGTCGACTTCTGGGGCTGGGCCACCCAGCTTGTCACCGGAGCCGTTTCTGCCAGGGCGACGGGTTCACTGCTGCTGGCGCCACCGCTTTTAGGTGATTCACCCACTGTCGACGGTTTCTTCTTGAACTCAGCAAAGCTGGTCATCCTCACGCCACTGTCCGGCACGTCGTCCCCTCCGTGGCCTCTGGTGTGGACAGCAGGAGTGGACTGGGCATTGGGGAGGAGAAGGAGGTCCTCAGAGGCGTCAGAGTCCATGCTCCCGTCCCTCAGCACAGAGTCATCGTCTCGCGAGCCCTCCGAAGTGTGTCGGGTATGGAAGGAGGAGGGCTGCTCCCTGGGTGCCTGCGTCTTGCCCCCCATGGGGAGGTGGGGGTGGTACATCATCCCAGAGCGGGACGGGGCAGAGCAGCTGAGGGGTATGGGGTTAGGCGGGTAGGAGGGGTGAGTGGCGTGACCGTTGTGTCTGGTGCTGGCCAGGTCATCGGGCGAGTGCAGGAAGAATCCGTCGGCCGCCCCGTCGGGGTGGAGCCGGGGCTCCATCTTGCCCTCGTTGTGGATGATCTGCAGGGCCTCCTCGATGGTGGGCAGCTCCCCGTCCCAGTCTCTCAGGCAGTTCTCCTTCAGCAGCAAGGGCACCACAGAGGAGATCTGGGTGGCCCAGGAGCCTCTGTGGGAGCCTGGGGTGGCTGGGGGCTTGTTGAGCAGATGGCTAAGGTCCTCTGGGGGAGTGTAGGGCACACGGGTCACAGTCTGGCCGGGGGCCACGTTGTCAGAGCTGACCGAGCAGGTGATGGCTCCGCCCATCACGACGTCCACGTCGCTGTCCAGGCCGAAGGGAATGCTAAATGACACGTCTGGGGACAGGGGATGACTGGACAGAGACGGAGGGAGACAGGAAGAGAGAGAGAGTTTACTTCCTGAATTGACCTCAACCGTTGTATTCTCAATACAACGGTTGAGGTCAATTGAAATATGGAGCTAACACAGAGACAGAGAGAGACAGAGAGAGCAAGACAATGAGATGGGGCCTACCTGAAAGGCTTCTTGGTACATGTTATTCCAGCTCCCTCTACATGAGACATGGAGGCAGACTGAGTCAGAGATCCTGTACACACTCTCACACACACACACACACACACACACACACACACACACACGCACGTCAGAGCATGCATAGATGCAAACATCAACAAACAAACAAAAAGCACAAAAAACAGAGACAGAAAAATATTGCAGATAGAAAGGTAATAACTAGAGCTGACATAATTCCCTATTCTACTTGACAGACCATCTGTTCTATAGGACACATTTCTACGTGTCAAAGACCCCAGCAATAGACTGTTCTCTCTACTACTGCATGGCAAGCGGTACCAGAGTGCCAAGTCTAGGACAAAAAGGCTTCTCAACAGTTTTTACCCCCAAGCCATAAGACTCCTGAACAGGTAATCAAATGGCTACCTGGACTATTTGCATTGTGTGCCCCCTTCCCAAACCCTCTTTTCTTTGATGGGCAACTTTGATGGGATCGGGGTCCAAAAAAGTCTGAACTCATAAGGGCACACAATTTGCCATGAGGCGGAGAGAAGATTTAGCAATTTTATAAATCCCTCAATGCAATTCTATTCATTTTGCAACTTAACAAGAAAAACTGCCCTTTTCAGGACCCTGGCTTTAAAAGATAATTCGTAAAAATCCAAAAGACTTCACAGATCTTCATTGTAAAGGGTTTAAACACAGACTCTTGTTCACAGACACAGATGCTTGTTCAATGAACCATAAACAATTAATGAGCATAAACCTGTGGAACGGTCGTTCCAGAACTCAGAACTCTATGGGCCCTGGTCATAAGTAGTGCACTCTATTAGGTATAGTAAAAGTAGTGCAATAAATAGGGAATAGGGTTCCATTTGGGACACAGCCTGTGCCTGACATGAATCCACACAGCAGCAGCAGTGGGCCTCCTCCCTTCTCTCTATTGGCTAACCGCATCCCCCTCTCTCTGTTATAATCATTAACCCTGTCTGAGTCTCAAATGGCACACTATTTGCTACATAGTGCACTACTTTTGACCAGAGACCAATGGGGCCTGGTCAAAAGTAGAGCAGTGGAGAGGACAGACAGGTCAACAACAGATTCCCTTGTCAGGGGGCCCTTTCTTCCATCTCAACCCCTCTCTAGTCTGAGCCTAATCTGTAACGAACAAGTGCCGGGCCCCTTTTACATGTTGTTTTACTCCAATTTTTTATTTTACTCAAATTCTCCCTGACTGGTAGTCATCATAGCGCGCACACACACGAACACACTGCTGCAGCTGCTACAAGGCTGCGGCCTGAATCTCTCCACACAACTGCTGTTCGGTCTGTCTGTCTCTTTCTCCATGTTGGGTGTAAAGTGCTGACCTCGGCACCTTGCTGTGTGTGTGCACGCGAGAGAGAGAGAGAGACTAGAAAGAGAGAGAGACTAGAGACTACATGGCAGTGCCAGCCCAGCCAGCATAGCCCTGCTGTCATATACCACTCTATCTAGGGGAGGGATAGAGGGTGCTGGGCGCTGGGAGAGACAGATGGACTCTCCCCTCCTCACTCTAGGGGTGTGTTGTGCTCAATGGAGGCAAGGTCACACTACTAGCTTATCTGTGAGTCAAGACATGTCTGTTCGACGTATATGTCTCATCTGCAGTGTAGTGCAAGGGGAGACGGGCTGAGGGAAGAGACGGAGACGGGGGCTGAGGGGAGAGACGGAGACGGGGGGCTGAGGGAAGAGACGGAGACGGGGCTGAGGGAAGAGACGGAGACGGGGGCTGAGGGAAGAGACGGAGACGGGGCTGAGGGAAGAGACGGAGACGGGGGGCTGAGGGAAGAGAAGGAGACGGGGGCTGAGGGAAGAGAAGGAGACGGGGGCTGAGGGAAGAGAAGGAGACGGGGGCTGAGGGAAGAGAAGGAGACGGGGGGCTGAGGGAAGAGAAGGAGACGGGGGCTGAGGGAAGAGACGGAGACGGGGCTGAGGGAAGAGACGGAGACGGGGGCTGAGGGAAGAGACGGAGACGGGGCTGAGGGAAGAGACGGAGACGGGGGCTGAGGGAAGAGACGGAGACGGGGCTGAGGGAAGAGAAGGAGACGGGGCTGAGGGAAGAGAAGGAGACGGGGGCTGAGGGAAGAGAAGGAGACGGGGGCTGAGGGAAGAGAAGGAGACGGGGCTGAGGGAAGAGACGGAGACGGGGCTGAGGGAAGAGACGGAGACGGGGCTGAGGGAAAAGACGGAGACGGGGGCTGAGGGAAGAGACGGAGACGGGGCTGAGGAAGAGACGGAGACGGGGCTGAGGGAAGAGACGGAGACGGGGGCTGAGGGGAGAGACGGAGACGGGGGCTGAGGAGAGAGACGGAGACGGGGCTGAGGGGAGAGACTGAGACGGGGGGCTGAGGGAGAGACAGGGGCTGAGGGAGGGGCTGAGGGAAGAGACAGGGGCTGAGGGAAGAGACAGGGGCTGAGGGAAGAGACAGGGGATGAGGGAAGAGACAGGGGATGAGGGAAGAGACAGGGGATGAGGGAAGAGACAGGGGCTGAGGGAAGAGACAGGGGCTGAGGGAAGAGACGGAGACAGGGGCTGAGGGGAGAGACGGAGACAGGGGCTGAGTGGAGAGACAGGGGCTGAGTGGAGAGACAGGGGCTGAGTGGAGAGACAGGGGCTGAGTGGAGAGACAGGGGCTGAGGGGAGAGACAGGGGCTGAGGGGAGAGACAGGGGCTGAGGGGAGAGACAGGGGCTGAGGGGAGAGACAGGGGCTGAGGGGAGAGACAGGGGCTGAGGGGAGAGACAGGGGCTGAGGGGAGAGACAGGGGCTGAGGGGAGAGACAGGGGCTGAGGGGAGAGACAGGGGCTGAGGGGAGAGACAGGGGCTGAGGGGAGAGACAGGGGCTGAGGGAAGAGACAGGGGCTGAGGGAAGAGACAGGGGCTGAGGGAAGAGACAGGGGCTGAGGGAAGAGACGGAGACAGGGGCTGAGGGAGAGACGGAGACAGGGGCTGAGGGAGAGACGGAGACAGGGGCTGAGTGGAGAGACAGGGGCTGAGGGGAGAGACAGGGGCTGAGGGGAGAGACAGGGGCTGAGGGGAGAGACAGGGGCTGAGGGAGAGACAGGGGCTGAGGGGAGAGACAGGGGCTGAGGGGAGAGACAGGGGCTGAGGGGAGAGACAGGGGCTGAGGGGAGAGACAGGGGCTGAGGGAAGAGACAGGGGCTGAGGGAAGAGACGGGGGCTGAGGGAAGAGACAGGGGCTGAGGGAAGAGACAGGGGCTGAGGGAAGAGACAGGGGCTGAGGGAAGAGACGGGGCTGAGGGAAGAGACGGGGGCTGAGGGAAGAGACGGGGCTGAGGGAAGAGACGGGGGCTGAGGGAAGAGACGGGGGCTGAGGGAAGAGACGGGGCTGAGGGAAGAGACGGGGGCTGAGGGAAGAGACGGGGGCTGAGGGAAGAGACGGGGCTGAGGGAAGAGACGGGGCTGAGGGAAGAGACGGGGGCTGAGGGAAGAGACGGGGCTGAGGGAAGAGACGGGGCTGAGGGAAGAGACGGGGGCTGAGGGAAGAGACGGGGCTGAGGGGAAGAGACGGGGCTGAGGGAAGAGACGGGGCTGAGGGAAGAGACGGGGGCTGAGGGAAGAGACGGGGGCTGAGGGAAGAGACGGGGGCTGAGGGAAGAGACGGGGGCTGAGGGAAGAGACGGGGCTGAGGGAAGAGACGGGGCTGAGGGAAGAGACGGGGGCTGAGGGAAGAGACGGGGCTGAGGGAAGAGACGGGGGCTGAGGGAAGAGACGGGGGCTGAGGGAAGAGACAGGGGCTGAGGGAAGAGACAGGGGCTGAGGGAAGAGACAGGGGCTGAGGGAAGAGACAGGGGCTGAGGGAAGAGACAGGGGCTGAGGAAGAGACAGGGGCTGAGGGAAGAGACGGAGACAGGGGCTGAGGGAAGAGACGGAGACAGGGGCTGAGGGAAGAGACGGAGACAGGGGCTGAGGAAGAGACGGAGACAGGGGCTGAGGGAAGAGACGGAGACAGGGGCTGAGGGAAGAGACGGAGACAGGGGCTGAGGAAGAGACGGAGACAGGGGCTGAGGGAAGAGACGGAGACAGGGGCTGAGGGAAGAGACGGAGACAGGGGCTGAGGGAAGAGACGGAGACAGGGGCTGAGGGAAGAGATGGAGACGGGTTGAGGGAAGAGACGGAGAGATGGGCTAAGGGGAGAGACAGGGGCTGAGTGGAGAGACAGGGGCTGAGGGAAGAGACGGAGGCTGAGGGAAGAGACAGGGGCTGAGGGAAGAGACAGAGGCTGAGGGAAGAGACAGAGGCTGAGGGAAGAGACAGAGGCTGAGGGAAGAGACAGAGGCTGAGGGAAGAGACAGAGGCTGAGGGAAGAGACAGAGGCTGAGGGAAGAGACGGAGACAGGGGCTGAGTGGAGAGACAGGGGCTGAGGGAAGAGAAGGAGACAGGGGCTGAGGGAAGAGAAGGAGACAGGGGCTGAGGGAAGAGAAGGAGACAGGGGCTGAGTGGAGAGACAGGTGCTGAGGGAAGAGAAGGAGACAGGGGCTGAGTGGAGAGATGGGCTGAGCGAAGAGACGGAGACAGGGGCTGAGGGAAGAGAAGGAGACAGGGGCTGAGTGGAGAGACAGGGGCTGAGGGAAGAGACGGAGACAGGGGCTGAGTGGAGAGACAGGGGCTGAGGGAAGAGACGGAGACAGGGGCTGAGTGGAGAGACAGGGGCTGAGGGAAGAGAAGGAGACAGGGGCTGAGTGGAGAGACAGGGGCTGAGGGAAGAGAAGGAGACAGGGGCTGAGTGGAGAGACAGGGGCTGAGGGAAGAGAAGGAGACAGGGGCTGAGTGGAGAGACGGGCTGAGGGAAGAGACGGAGACAGGGGCTGAGGGAAGAGAAGGAGACAGGGCTGAGTGGAGAGACGGGGGCTCAGGGAAGAGAAGGAGACAGGGGCTGAGTGGAGAGACAGGGGCTGAGGGAAGAGACGGAGACAGGGGCTGAGTGGAGAGACGGGCTGAGGGAAGAGACAGGGGCTGAGGGAACAGACGAAGACAGGGGCTGAGTGGAAAGCTGTCATGATGTCTGCATGGTCTAGGTTTAGCTGGGCTGTCTGAGGGGGGATGGGGATGCCATTTCCAGCCAGCAGCTCTCTCTAAATGGACAGAGAGAGAAAGAGAGAAGGACTGACAGTAGAGAGGAATGTGATAGAGTGACAGAATGGAAGGAGGAGGAGACTGAGGTCGGTTTCACATTGACGATAGCAAAGGGACATTCGAGAGGGATCGATTCAAGAGACAATACTTACCTCCGAAGGTCACACTTGACAGTTTCCCCCCTCTTAGCAGGGCAGTGTAAACAACTGTCTCGTTGAGCTCAACACTCCTACAGTATAAAATGGTAATAGCAGAGCAATGTTTTTGAAATGGCTGAAATTTTCCTCATATTTGAGTTTACATTAAATATTTCGTTTTTACCTTACATTTACCTTACATTGCCTGTTACATTCTGAAATTGTCTCAGTAGCTGCTGCCTGCTGAGCCACGTAAAACTATGGGCGCCCATTCCCACCACCATAAAAAGTCTATGTCCACAAAATGTTGAGATGTGCAAGTCAAACTACATAAGTCAACATTTTTGAGATAGAATAAATGTTGTTTCATTTGAAATATGTGGTGATTTCGGGGGTGGCACCACAAGTCCCAGAGTGGGGGGAATTGTTTTCCTGGGGCCCAGAGTTGTTCTTGGTCTGGTAGGCTTACCTACCCAGGTAAAACTCTGGGTATGATATAGTAATAAATCAGCTGTAAAAAAATATTTAAAAAATACGATTTTGATCTGATAAGAAAAAATCTGGTCCTATGTTTTTTTTTTTTTACTCCTGGAGAATGAAAACATTAAAATCCTGTCAAACGAATCACGAGGCGAAAAAATAAAACATAAACCATTATTTTGTCCCTCTTTTTTTCAACACTTTGTGTCAATATTTTGTATTAAACCTAATTAAAAGTGCTGGGGCAAATGCCAGGTTGCCGGCGGACCTGCTGTGCAGATCTCTTCAACATGGATAGATTGAAATCAGCCACACAATGCTACAAATGAAGAAACATAACCTATATGTAAGATCTATATGCATTTTATTTTTGGGTGGCAGGAATGGGCTTCCACATAAAACAGCTCAACAACTCCCCGGTGAATTATTCCAATCGCAATTTTCTTGTACCACATGTAGCCTAATGATTTGTATGATATTGATACAAAATTATTACAAACCATGCTACTGTACTTTTATATTCGTATTAGAGGGGTAATCGTTAATTTTGATAGTCTAATGTTACTTGATTAAGACATGTTAGCTTTTGATTTTGTCTTGAAACAAAAACGTAATACGTGTACAGAAGACAAAATAAACCCTTTAAATTGTCTGCACATGCTTCCGAAATGTTGCGTAAGCAAGAAAGTCAACCAAACCCTCTCGGCTCGTGACATTCCCGTAGCTAAGGTGAATTGAAAATTGTATGTACATATTATGGCAATCAACATTTTGTCCAGATAACTCTATTCAGTGAGAATAAGCCCTGAACTGGTGGGGCTGGGACTATTTTACTGTGATCACTGTTATTGTGATCATTCAGGGGGGAGCAGACTACAGGATAATTCACAACAAAAGCATGGAATGAGAGCAGAGTAAAGAGGAAGAGAGGAGGGGTTGGGGTCACATATTTCCCGTCCTGACCAGGAGCTCGCTAAGCCAAATCACAAGTTCACCTTAATGAGAAGGGAGAGAGAGGTGCAAACCTGGAACATTGGGCACACACTCTCCCAGCCAAATCGCCATAACAACCAACAATCTGACCGACAATGCTCCTCAGCACCCAAAATCGTGGGCGTGGAGGTGGTGCTCTACTCCCCCCACCGGCTTAACACCGGGTCGGTCTGCTCAGAATCCTCCTGAGCTGACCGGACATAACATATCCTCCAATAATTAAATAATATTAAGCTATATATTAACCTGTCTATAAGGAAGTCATTAATTGCTGCTTAAGGAATACTGCGACGATCATCCATGTCAATAATAACAACAAGAGGAAAACAAACACCAAATGAGGGGAATTCTGATTATATCTGAAATATGACAACCCTCTCAACCCCTCCCCCCCAGCCACAGCCCCCATGAAATCCAGGGTTAGACAGAGGGACAAACAGAAGGATCAGACAGCCAGCCAGCCAGGACGGGGGGATAAGTGGCGTTGGTGGGTGCAGAGTGCTCTTGGGGTGCAGAGTGCTCTTGGGGGCAGTGCGGCAGGGTTGGGTGGAGCTGGTGCGCTTACCCAGCACCCCTCCACCCCTCTGACAGAACATAGCTCCCTGAGTATTGACATGTCATATTTAGATACTAAATACTGAAGCAGCAGGAAAACCACACCAATCTGTGCCGTGCCAGCTTTTTACAACCTTCCCATCTGGATAACACTGGTGTCCCCTCCCCCCAACAAAAAACATATTACAAGACCAATGTTACGATCTCAGGCAGCTTTCCTTTGTTGACTCTGTTTTATTTTTTATTTATTTATTTATTTCACCTTTATTTAACCAGGTAGGCTAGTTGAGAACAAGTTCTCATTTTCAACTGCGACCTGGCCAAGATAAAGCATAGCAGTGTGAACAGACAGAGTTACACATGAAGTAAACAATTAACAAGTCAATAACACAGTAGAAAAAAAGAGAGTATATACATTGTGTGCAAAAGACATGAGGAGGTAGGCGAATAATTACAATTTTGCAGATTAACACTGGAGTGATAAATGATCAGATGGTCATGTACAGGTAGAGATACTGGTGTGCAAAAGAGCAAAAAAGTAAATAAATATAAACAGTATGGGGATGAGGTAGGTAAAGTTGGGTGGACTATTTACCGATAGACTATGTACAGCTGCAGCGAACGGTTAGCTGCTCAGATAGCAGATGTTTGAAGTTGGTGAGGGAGATAAAAGTCTCCAACTTCAGCGATTTTTGCAATTCATTAGGCGGCCAAATGAGGTGTTGGCTTTAGGGATGATCAGTGAGATACACCTGCTGGAGCGCGTGCTACGGGTGGGTGTTGCCATCGTGACCAGTGAACTGAGATAAGGCGGAGCTTTACCTAGCGTGGACTTGTAGATGACCTGGAGCCAGTGGGTCTGGCGACGAATATGTAGCGAGGGCCAGCCGACTAGAGCATACAGGTCGCAGTGGTGGGTGGTATAAGGTGCTTTAGTAACAAAACGGATGGCACTGTGATAAACTGCATCCAGTTTGCTGAGTAGAGTATTGGAAGCTATTTTGTAGATGACATCGCCAAAGTCGAGGATCGGTAGGATAGTCAGTTTTACTAGGTTAAGTTTGGCGGCGTGAGTGAAGGAGGCTTTGTTGCGGAATAGTAAGCCGATTCTAGATTTGATTTTAGATTGGAGATGTTTGATATGAGTCTGGAAGGAGAGTTTACAGTCTAGCCAGACACCTAGGTACTTATAGATGTCCACATATTCTAGGTCGGAACCATCCAGGGTGGTGATGCTAGTCGGGCGTGCGGGCGCAGGCAGCGAACAGTTGAAAAGCATGCATTTGGTTTTACTAGCTTTTAAGAGCAGTTGAAGGCCACGGAAGGAGTGTTGTATGGCATTGAAGCTCGATTGGAGGTTAGATAGCACAGTGTCCAAGGACAGGCCGGAAGTACACAGAATGGTGTCGTCTGCATAGAGGTGGATCAGGGAATCACCCGCAGCAAGAGCAACATCATTGATATATACAGAGAAAAGAGTCGGCCCGAGAATTGAACCCTGTGGCACCCCCATAGAGACTGCCAGAGGACCGGACTGCATGCCCTCCGATTTGACACACTGAACTCTGTCTGCAAAGTAGTTGGTGAACCAGGCAAGGCAGTCATCAGAAAAACCGAAGCTACTGAGTCTGCCGATATGGTGATTGACAGAGTCGAAAGCCTTGGCAAGGTCGATGAAGACGGCTGCACAGTACTGTCTTTTATCGATGGCGGTTATGATATCGTTTAGTACCTTGAGCGTGGCTGAGGTGCACCCGTGACCGGCCTGGAAACCAGATTGCACACCGGAGAAGGTACGGTGGGATTCGAGATGGTCAGTGACCTGTTTGTTGACTTGGCTTTCGAAGACCTTAGATAGGCAGGGCAGGATGGATATAGGTCTGTAACAGTTTGGGTCCAGGATGTCTCCCCCTTTGAAGAGGGGGATGACTGTGGCAGCTTTCCAATCCTTGGGGATCACAGACGATATGAAAGAGAGGTTGAACAGGCTGGTAATAGGGGTTGCGACAATGGCGGCGGATAGTTTCAGAAATAGAGGGTCCAGATTGTCAAGCCCAGCTGATTTGTACGGGTCCAGGTTTTGCAGCTCTTTCAGGACATCTGCTATCTGGATTTGGGTAAAGGAGAACCTGGAGAGGCTTGGGCGAGTAGCTGCGGGGGGCGGAGCTGTTGGCCGAGGTTGGAGTAGCCAGGAGGAAGGCATGGCCAGCCGTTGAGAATTGCTTGTTGAAGTTTTCGATAATCATGGATTTATCGGTGGTGACCGTGTTACCTAGCCTCAGTGCAGTGGGCAGCTGGGAGGAGGTGCTCTTGTTCTCCATGGACTTCACAGTGTCCCAGAACTTTTTTGAGTATTTTTTGAGTATACAGGATGCACATTTCTGCCAGAAGAAGCTGGCCTTCGCTTTCCTGACTGACTGTGTGTATTGGTTCCTGACTTCCCTGAACAGTTGCATATCGCGGGGACTATATGATGCTATTGCAGTCCGCCACAGGATGTTTTTGTGCTGGTCGAGGGCAGTCAGGTCTGGAGTGAACCAAGGGCTATATCTGTTCTTAGTTCTGCATTTTTTGAACGGAGCATGCTTATCTAAAATGGTGAGGGAGTTACTTTTAAAGAATGACCAGGCATCCTCAACTGACGGGATGAGGTCAATATCCTTCCAGAATACCCGGGCCAGGTCGATTAGAAAGGCCTGCTCACAGAAGTGTTTTAGGGAGCGTTTGACAGTGATGAGGGGTGGTCGTTTGACTGCGGATCCGTAGCGAATACAGGCAATGAGGCAGTGATCGCTGAGATCCTGGTTGAAGACAGCAGAGGTGTATTTGGAGGGCCAGTTGGTCAGGATGACGTCTATGAGGGTGCCCTTGTTTACAGATTTAGGGTTGTACCTAGTGGGTTCCTTGATGATTTGTGTGAGATTGAGGGCATATCCCATTATAGGTCACCTAACAGAACAAACTCTGAAGCTAGATGGGGGCCGATCAATTCACAAATGGTGTCCAGGGCACAGCTGGGAGCTGAGGGGGGTCGGTAGCAAGCGGCAACAGTGAGAGACTTATTTCTGGAGAGAGTCATTTTTAAAATTAGTAGTTCGAACTGTTTGGGTATGGACCTGGAAAGTATGACATTACTTTGCAGGCAATCTCTGCAGTAGACTGCAACTCCTCCCCCTTTGGCAGTTCTATCTTGACGGAAGATGTTATAGTTGGGTATGGAAATCTCCGAATTTTTGGTGGCCTTCCTGAGCCAGGATTCAGACACGGCAAGGACATCAGGGTTGGCAGAGTGTGCTAAAGCAGTGAGTAAAAACAAACTTAGGGAGGAGGCTTCTGATGTTGACATGCATGAAACCAAGGCCTTTTCGATCACAGAAGTCAACAAATGAGGGTGCCTGGGGACATGCAGGGCCTGGGATTACCTCCACATCACCCGCGGAACAGAGGAGGAGTAGTATGAGGGTGCGGCTAAAGGCTATCAAAACTGGTCGCCTAGAACGTTGGGACAACGAATAAAAGGAGCAGAAGCATGGTAGAATATATTCAGGGCATAATGCGCAGACAGGGGTATGGTGGGGTGCGGGTACAGCGGAGGTAAGCCCAGGCACTGGGTGATAAGAGAGGTTGCATCTCTGGACATGCTGGTTGTAATGGGTGAGGTCACCACATGTGTGGGAGGTGGGACAAAGGAGGTATCAGGGGTATGAAGAGTGGAACTAGGGGCTCCATTGTAAACTAAAACAATGATAACTAACCTGAACCACAGTATACAAGGCATATTTTGCATTTGAGAAAGACATACAGCGAGGCATACAGTAATCACAGGTGTTGAATGGGAGAGCTAGCTAAAACAGTAGGTGAGACAACAGCTAATCAGCTAGCACAACAACAGCAGGTAAAATGGGGTTGACTAGGCAGAGAGGGTCGGATTAACTACACACAGAGCCTGAGTGTGGCCGACAGATAAAACATAAACAAACAGAATGGAGTACCGTGATTAATGGACAGTCCAGCAGGCATCAGCTATGTAGCTAAGTGAACACAGTGTCCAGGGGGCAGCGGTGGATGGGACTGGGAAGCTAGACTGGCGAGTATTATCGAGGCTAAAAAAAACTGGCTGGCTGTGCAGAAGGTAAAAGCCGCTAGCAGTGGCTAACAATAACTAAATAGCTTGTAGCTAGTTAGCTGGTTAGCTTCTGGGGGTTCTTGAATGTGTTCTAAAAATTAAAAATAATAGCGATTCCGTATCACATTGGGTGAGGCAGGTTACCGGAAGGTATAATCTAATTAAAAATCGAAAAGAGATTGAAAGTAAATATGGGTCCAGTGAGTGGTTGGGCTGGCTGGGGACGCGGAGATTCAGACAGTTAGCAGGCCTGTGCTAACAAGCTAACAGTTAGTAGGCCGGGGCTAAACAAGCTAGCAGTTAGCAGACCGGGGCAAAACAAGCTAGCAGTTAGCAGACCGGGGCTAAACAAGCTAGCAGTTAGCAGGCCTCTTCATGCGGTGACATCGATAGACCGGTCGTGGGTCCGGATATTGTAGCCCAGGAGTATGCTTCGGTGGTAGCACAGGAGCTCTGGCCGGGCTAGCTTCAAGCTAAGTGGATGGAAACGCTAGCCAGGAGTAGTCATCTGGGGTTGCGGATAGCTAGTTAGCTAGTTGTGAAGATCCAGATGAAAATGTTCCGTTTGTGGTGGGAATCCGGGGATAAAAATAATAGGTCCGTTATGCTCTGGTTAGAGTCGCGTTGTTCGAACTGGCAAGAGCTTTCCGAGCTAAAGGTTAGCTGATGACCGCTAGCAATGGTTTGCTGACTGATAGCTGGTAGTTAGCTGGCTAGCTTCAGTTGAGGGGTTCCGGATCCGAAGTAAATATAAATACTTTAGAAAAAAAAGCAGATCCACGCTACATTGGGTGAGGCGGGTTGCAGGAGAGTATTTAGATGTTGAGGTTTAGCAAAATGTTTTAAAAGATATGCAAAGAAAAATATGTTTAAAAAAACGATATATACAAGCGACACGACAAGACGTCTGACTGCTACGCCATCTTCTCTGTAACAAACAAAAGAAAAACTCAAATGTTATTTCTCCCCTTGGCAGGCCTGGGAGGTCCCGTGACGGGCCAAATGTTGCGAGACGATGTTCAGCAGCATTCCGTTTTTTGTCCTAAATGGCACCCTATCTCCTATATAGTGTGCATCTTTTGACCAGAGCCCTATGGGTGCACTACTGGGGCCTGGTCAAAAGTAGTAGACTAAATAGGGAATAGGGTGCCATTTGGTACACAGCCTGTGCCACTTCTCATTCCTACTGAGCTCTAGACGGATGCTAACTTGAGCGAAAACTTGCGTACCCAGCAGTATGACTTAAGTCAACAAGTCAGCGACTCACTAACCAAAACCAACCATAGACACAGGCAGGGATTTCTGGAACAGGGCAATCCTGTGACCACCCCCACTGCTCCCCTTAAGTACATTCATGCCTTTGTCATATGTAGGCTACATAACATTTGAATGAACTTCACTGACTGTAAGTCACTCTGGATGAGAGTGTCTGCTAAATTACCAAAACATAAATGTAACAAACAAGGATTCCTTTTAAAAACACTTGTCTGTGACTGATACACAGCAACCAGATGTGAAATACACAGAGTATGGCTATTGGTGCACCATCAATATCACGGTGCACAATGATATCTGGGGTCTGTTCAGGAGGGTGCAACGTTACAGAACGTTCAGATAGGACCGACTGTAAGGTATAGCTGGGAATCACATCAGCTCTATTCAGTGTATTTCTATCTGCAACATTCTGAAATGTTTCAGCTCACTGAATACACCCCTGACGATGATAGATAATATATACTGTGTGTGTGGTATGAGTCAGAGGAGGTCAAAAAGTAGTGCACTATATAGAGCGGGGGTATTCAACTCTTACCCTACAAGGTCCGTAGCCTGCTGGTTTTCTGCTCTACTGGATAATGAATTGCACCCACCTGGTGTTCCAGGTCAAAAATCAGTCCCTGATTAGAGGGGAACAATACATTTTTAAAAACATAGCGGAACTGGCTTTGGAGGTCCAGAGTTGAGTTTGATGGACATAGGGTGCTATTTGGGACACAGGCCCAAGACCAGGTGTAGTATAGCAAGACTGGCTGAGTGATCTAGAAGGCTTCAGTGACAGAGAAAGTATCCTATTTCTTCAGCGCCCTAGAGAAAGTATCCTATTTAAAATATATATTTAAATGCAGCTTTTTTTGCACAAGCTTCATTTAGGAGCTGATGGTGTAAGCTGTGAGGTTATTGAAAAGAGGCTACCTCACAAATGACACCCTATTCCTTCCATAGTGCACTACTTTGACCAGGGCCCATAGGAAATAGGGTTCTACGGAAGCAATACTGATTACGTGTGTGCGCTTTGAGTGGTGTGTGAACATGCTTTGTGTGTGCGTGACTGCATGCATGCGTGTATGACACAGATGAGCCTTAATATAAAACAGCACATTACAGCAGCAGATTGCTGTCAAGGCTGTTTACTGGCCAGGGCCCACATTGTTGCACTGCTCCATCCTCTTAATGCTGTGCGTGTTGCATGACCCACTTTCCCCCCTGACAGAGCCAGGCAGTGGCGGCCCAACTCAGACAGCAGCACTGTCCCAAAGCTCAAGCTCAGAGAGCACTACAAGTGCAAGTTGAGTAGCAGCAGTAGCAGCAGCCTAACAGTGGCAGCCAAGCAGTGAGTGTCAATATCAGCTCTTGGCCAGCTGAGGCAGCCTCCCAGGTCTGGCGGCATGGCAGCAACACCATCACCAGCATGGAGCTGAGACAGCACCAGCTGAGCACAGAACACAGCACACAATGTACTAGCTGACCACAGAACACAGCACAGACAGTACTAGCTCCACTATTCCATCGGTTCCACTGTGCCAGCCAGGCAAGCTCAATTGATCGCAGCTTAAGTGTTAAAAGAAAGTCAATACTATTTGAACCTAGGTCTGGATGAGACATAACAGCACACTTCTCCCCTCACACACCACTGGTCCAATTAGTACAAGGACCTGCAGACAGCGACACCACCAGGTGCCCTTGCCAACAGGTAGAGAGCTCAAGGCAGTTTCGCGAAGAGGCGTGTGCTGCTCACAGCATAACATTACACTCTGGTTCTATTTTCAAGAATTGCTCACAGCCGAGAACACTTGATAAAGTGACTCGACAGCCCAGTGTAGCTCCCCTGTTAGAGACACCAGGGAGAGTTAGTGGCAGAAACAGGGGCACAGGCAGAGAGGTAGAAGTAGAGAGGCAAAGGCATCAGGCAGAGAAGCAGAGAAAGAGGTGGAGTGAGAGAGAGGTGGAGGCAGGGGTAAAGGAGCGTTCTACTTTTCACCTGACTGACTACAGCTACACAGGTTCTCCAGAAACAGAATTCAGGGCACTCAAGTCACAGAGTTGTTGGGCTGGTGTCTGCTAGAGGAGCTGGGCTGGCTGAGGGTGAGAACATAGATGTTGTAGTGAAGATTATATATATAGTATAGGGGGGGTAATATGGTCAAAGCCACAAAGTATGCTCATGCAGCCAAAATGTAGTTGGAAGTTGGAATTCCATTAATTGTTTACAAAATCTTCTACATCTCATTAAGATATATATTTTTTTAAATCGAGAAGGTATAATATTTAATTAGTTAAAGACTGTAATGTTACACAGACTAAATTGGGTCACAGTGAATTCAGAGAAATTAAGCTGTAATACATCTGTTCCTATTTGAACAGGCTCAGGCCTCCGGAACCATGCGGGTTCCCCTTCTAATTGGCTGCTGAGAGAGATCATTTGGCCAATTGAATGGGAATATGGTTCTCAGACAGAGCAGACATGATCAAGCTTCAATGACCACATTACAATGCAAGAGCGAGAGAGAGAGAAACAGGCAAGTTAGATTTCCATCCAATTGGCGACAGATTTTCTTGCAAATATTCTAAAATCTGCATAAAGACTTGTTATAAAAATCAGTGCATGATGACGTAGTGCATTTTTATATTTCACTTAAGTTTTCATGTACCTAATAACATTTCAATATGTTTCCATTGCATTTTCAACTCTACCACTAAGTTCTTTAACAAAAACTGTTGCGTTAAATAGCAAATGTGCCCAATCGGGTCTTGGCACGTGCACTCCAGCCAACAGCTCGTAGTTACAGTGCGGGTAGGCTAGTCTATATGATGAGATTATTATGGATAAGAGTCCGAATATTTGTATGTCAAACAGGAGTCAAGCATCGATCATCAAGCTCATCATCTTGCACTTTCACCACTATGAAGTTCATCATAACATACGGTGCCTTCAGAAAGTTACAGCCTGAATTAAAAATATATTTAAAAAAATGTTCTGACCCATCTACACACAATAGCCCATAAAGACACAGAAATACTAACTTACAAAAATATTCACAACCCTGAGTCAATACATGTTAGAATCCCCTTTGGCATCGATTACATCTGTGGGTATTTCTGGGTAAGTCTAAGAGATGTGCACACCTGGATTGTACAATATTTGCACATTATTCTTTTGAAAATTCTTCAAGCATTGTCAAGTTGGTAGTAGATCGACATTTTCAAGCCTCGTCATAGATTTTCAAGACGATTTAAGTCAAAACTGTAACTAGGCCACTCAGGAACATTCAATGTCATCTTGGTAAGCAACCCAAATATTTGGCCTTGTGTTTTAGGTTATTGCCCTGCTGAAAGGTGAATTTGTCTCCCAGTGTCTGTTGGAAAGCAGACAAGTTTTCCTTTTGGATTTTGCCTGTGAGTAGCTCTAATTCGGTTTATTTTTATCTTAAAAACTCTGTAGTTCTTTCCGATGACAAGCATACACATAACACGATGAAGCCACGACCATACTTGAAAATATTAAGAGTGGTACTCAGTGTTGTGTTGGATTTTCCCCAAACATAAGGCTTTGTATTCAAGACATGAAGTACATTTCTTTGGCAATTTATTTTGTGCCTTTTTGCAAACAGTATGCATGTACAGGCTTCCATCTTTTCACTCTGTCATTTAGGTTAGTATTATGGAGTAACTACAATGTTGATCCATCCTCAATGATATCTTATCACAGCCATTAAAAACAGTTTTAATGTCACCATTGGCCTCATGGTGAAATCCCAGAGCGGTTTTGTTCCTCTCCGGCAACTGAGTTAGGAAGGACACATGTATCTTTGTAGTGACTGGGTGTATTGATTCACCATCCAAAGTGTAATTAATAACTTCACCATGCTCAAAAGCGATATTCAATGGCTGCTTTTTTTTTATACCCTTCTACCAATAGGTGTCCTTCTTTGCAAAGCATTGGAAAACCTCCCCGGTCTTTATGGTTGAATCTGTGTTTGAAATTCACTGCTCAGCTGATGGGCCTTACAGATAATTGTATGTGTAGGGTACAGAGAGGTAGTAGTCATTCAAAAATAAATGTTAAACACTATTAATGTACAGGTGTGGCCAAAAGTTTTGAGAATGACAAATATTAATTTTCACAAAGTTTGCTGCTTCAATGTCTTTAGATATTTTGTCAGATGTTACTATGGAATACTGAAGTATAATTACAAGCATTTCATAAGTGTCAAAGGCTTTTATTGACAATTACATTAAGTTGATGCAAAGAATCAATATTTGCAGTGTTGACCCTTTTTGTCAATTAACTTCTGGGCCACATCCTGACTGATGGCAGCCCATTCTTGCATAATCAATGCTTGGAGTTTGTCAGAATGTGGGTTTTTGTTTGTCCACCCGCCTCTTGAGGATTGACCACAAGTTCTCAATAGGATTAAAGTCTGAGGAGTTTCCTGGCCATGGACCCAAAATATCGATGTTTTGTTCACCGGGCCACGTTGTTATCACTTTTGCCTTATGGCAAGGTGCTCCATCATGCTGGAAAAGGCATTGTTCGTCACCAAACTGTTCCTGGATGGTTGGGAGAAGATGCTCTCGGAGAATGTGTTGGTACCATTCTTTATTCGTGGCTGTGTTCTTAGGCAAAATAGTGAGTGAGCCCACTCCCTTGGCTGAGAAGCAACCTCACACATGAATGGTCTCAGGATGCTTTACTGTTGGCATGTCACAGGACAGATGGTAGCGCTCACCTTGTCTTCTCCAGACAGGCTTTTTTCCAGATGCCCAAAACAATCAGAAAGGGGATTCATCAGAGAAAATGACTTTACCCCAGTCCTCAGCAGTCCAACCCCGGTACCTTTTGCAGAATATCAGTCTGTCCCTGATATTTTTCCTGGAGAGAAATGGCTTCTTTGCTGCCCTCCTAACATGAGGCCATCCTCCAAAAGTATTCGCCTCACTATGCGTGCAGATGCACTCACACCTGCCTGCTGCCATACCTGAGCAAACTCTGTACTGGTGGTGCCCCGATCCCGCAGCTGAATCAACATTAGGAGACGGTCCTGGCGCTTGCTGGACTTTCTTGGGCGCCCTGAAGCCTTCTTCACAACAATTGAACTGCTCTCCTTGAAGTTCTTGATGATCCGATAAATGGTTGATTTAAGTGCAATCTTACTAGCAGCAATATCCTTGCCTGTGAAGCGCTTTGTGCAAAGCAATGATGACAGCACTTGTTTCCTTGCAGGTAACCATGGTTGACAGAGGAAGAACAATGATTCCAAGCACCACCCTCCTTTTGAAGCTTCCAGTTTGTTATTCGAACTCAATCAGCATGAAAGTGATCTCCAGCATTGTCATTGTCAACACTCACACACCTGTGTTAACGAGAGAATCACTGACATGATGTCAGCTGGTCCTTTTGTGGCAGGGCTGAAATGCAAATATTTTGGGGGATTCAGTTAATTTGCATGGCAAAGAGGGACTTTGCAATTAATCTGATCACTCTTCATAACATTCTGGAGTATATGCTATTTGCCATCATACAAACTGAGACAGTATACTTTGTGAAAATTAATATTTGTGTCATTCTCAAATCTTTTGGCCACAACTGTCTTTTAGCCACAGAGTGAGTCCATGCAACTTGTGAAGCAAATTTTTACTCAATTTATTTAGGCTTGCCATAAACAAAAGTTGAATATTTTTTTTATTTTTAACTAGGCAAGTCAGTTTTAACTTCTTATGGGCAGGTGGGACGGTAACTACAGAATTATCAATATTTAACTTCATAAAATCACAAGTGTAATACATCAAAATAAAGCTTAATTTCTTGTTAATCCAGCCGTTGTGTCAGATTTCAAAAAGGCTTTATGGCGAAAGCACACCATGCGATTATCTGAGGACAGCGCCCCGCATACAAAACATATTTCAACCAGGCAGGTGCGACACGAAAGTCAGAAATAGCAATATAAAAAAATGCCTTACCTTTGATGATCTTCTTCTGTTGGCACTCCAAAAGGTCCCAGTTACAACACAAATGGTCCTTTTGTTCGATAATGTCCTTCTATAAAATCCATAAAAACTCAGTTTAGCTGGCACGCTTCAGTCAATATTCCACCCAGTTTCCCTCCATCAAAATGCATACAAAATTAACCCCAAACATTACTGATATACTTTTCAAACCAGTCAAACAACATTTATAAATCAAACCTTATGTACCCTAATACGTAAATAAACGATAAAATTTCTCTCCGGTTATTGTCTTTACTGGAGAAAAATACCAAAGAACGCACTCTGATTCACGCACTTGGAAACACTACAGCCAATATGGGAGCCACCTAGAAAAACTGCAATTTCTGTCTCATTATTCCAAAAACCAGCCTGAAACTTTCTAAAGACTTACATCTAGTGGAAGCCCTAGGAACTGCAATCTGGGAGGACTTCGCGTTATAATAAAAGTGACATCCATTGAAAATAGTGGTCGGCTGCATTTTTTTTAGGGGGGCATGGTTTGTCCTCGGGGTTTCCCCTGCCATATCAGTTCTGTTATACTCACAGACATTATTTTAACAGTTTTAGAAACGTTAGAGTGTTATGGATATCCTAGCTTCTGGGCCTGAGTAACAGGCAGTTTACTTATCATCCTGACGTGAAAATACTGCCCCCTACCCAACAGAGGTTAATTAAGAACAAATTCTTATTTTCGATGACGACCTAGGAACAGTGGGTTAACTGCCTTGATCAGGTGCCGAACAACAGATGTGTACCTTGTCAGCTCGGGGATTCGATCTTGCAACCTTCCGGTTACTAGTCCAACGCTCTAACCACTATGGAGTATTGTGTGTAGGCCAGTGACACAAAATCTCATATTAATCTATTTTAAATTCAGGCTGTAACAGAACAAAATGTAGAAAAAGTAATGGGGTGTGAACACTTTCTGAAGGCTCTGTATTGCATCTGTAGTCTAATAAACTGCATGGTTTCCCCGAGTCTAGTGGGAGGACCAAACACCATATCATCGTGTGACTCCATGTTTACTTCGATATGATGGTTATTATATCAATATTTGCACATAGTTGTTTCCACCGCTGTTTCTCACATAACACATTTTACCAACACAAACAAATCCAACCATGTCGAATGAACAACGTATATGTTGGCATTTATAAAATTGTACCGAAACTTCCTGTTTCCATCACAGCTGTTTTTTTTTCATTCAGTATGACTTTACTCGCATAAAAACAGTGGACAGAAACGTGGTGAGTGAATAAGACCAAAATATTAATTGTGAATGACTAGAGATGACAAACCAGTTTCTCTTGCTTCAGAAGCTGCATTGACAGCCAGCTACAGGGAGCTCTGGTTTCACTGGTGCTGCGCAGTTTGCTTATTGTTCTAATCTAAGGCCTAGTCAGAGTCACCGATTGTCTAGTAAACTCAAATCAAAATCAAATCAAATGTATTTATATAGCCCTTCGTACATCAGCTGATATCTCAAAGTGCTGTACAGAAACCCAGCCTAACCCAGCCTAAAACCCCAAACAGCAAGCAATGCAGGTGTAGAAACACTACCTTCTCCAGGCCTCCAAGCTCTCCCTCCCAGTCCCACCCCTACCATGCTACGCCCAGAATTAAGACTGAATCCCCGCTGGAGTTGCTCTGACATCCCCCTGGTCCTCACAGCTGAATCCACTCATCTTCAGGAGATCGGCTTGGGTGAAGGTGGGGGGGGGTTGGGAAGGACCAGGGAATGGGTCCAGAAAGGGGGTATTTTTAATGTCGTCTAATCCGTGGAAACAAAGCATAAACAAGACCCACAGCCCAATCCCATCCACAGCTTTAACATCCCCACTCCCCCATGGCCAGCAGTCATTGCTGAGGGTGACCAGACAATGCCTGTGTGTGTCCCTATGAGGCAGACCGTATGCCCAGACGACCAGATCGATCACTGCTGTATGGATTATTGTGACACCAGGACCGGTCCAGTGGCAGTTTCCAGTGCAGCTTCGATCTTACCTCAATTGAACCTGTGTGTTGTGGCAGTCGTCCCCAGTCACCTCAATCCCATCCCAGGGGCATTACTAATACTGGGAGACTGGTAGCCAACAGTAAAACAGGAATCCTTCTCCTTTTACATATTTCCATAACTCGAATCATAGTCTCACGTCAGACTAAAAACATAACACAAGACTTGGTTCCGGGTACCAAGATTACCCAAAATCACAATGGACTAAACCATGTCAACATGCCATATGCCACACCCACTCCCACCTCTTACCATTTTGATTGGTTTATGCCGGAGGTCCACGTCAGACACGGGGACGTCTTGATCTTTGGGGACCACGCCCCTGTTGGCGAGGAGCTGCAGCAGGGTGGCGTTGTCTTTTGGGGCCCCTGACCCCCCCTGGTCCCCCTGCAGCAGACCGTAGGTGCGGCAGTAGAGTTCGGAGGAGAGCAGGAGGCGTGTGACAGGGGGCTTCAGGTGCTCCTGCTCATACTGGTCACAGTAGAAGGGCTCCCCCGCAACTCCACTGGAACATGCTCTACGGACGGAGAAGAGGGACAAAAACAGTGAGTGAAATAATCATGTTGTGGGAGACGAGTACACGATTAATAGGTCAAACAAGCGCATCAATAGAACGTGTTTCCACTGAGGGAGAAAATAATAAAAAGATACCCATACTGCATCCAATATACATGTGAATTCACAATGCAGCTGTGCTGCTGCATGCAACATTTTGGGTTTCACGGTGCGTCGCTTTCAGATGGTTAAGCATCGCACCTGTACCACCATTACTGTACCTCAATTTCACCTCGCAAAGTTTGTATTTCATTCTCATTTAACTTCTCAAAGTATTGCCATACAGGACTTAACAGCTGCCATTGTTCCAACTGTTAACGACATTGACTTAGTCGTCGTGGAGAGTCGACTCCTTGCACGGCTCCTTATACGTTGACTCCCATTTCTGAGTGTCAAGATTCGATTCCGGTAGGATTCAGTATTTTTGGAACGAAGTACGGCAACTAATCGAACACTCGCATCTTTCATAGCATGCTAGCGAGGGACGGAGAATGAAGGGAGGGGCACAGTATAGGCAGTAGGGTCGGGAACGATACTACTATAGTGATACACTACATTAACAAAAGTATGTGGACACCTGCTTGTCGAATATCTCATTCCAAAATCATGGGCATTAATATGGAGTTGGTCCCTCCTTTGCTGCTATAACAGCCTCCACTCAGTTTAATCGGCTTCGTGTTTACATTTTTGATATGGAAAAAAATATTGGCATCATCCCGGCCCTAATGGGCATGTCGGCTACCAGCCAGACAGAGTCAGAACCGTGGACTATTTACAATCAAAAGCTTTATCTCACAATGGCATACTGTATATCACAGATTTCTTGGCTTGCCAAGTCTCGTAACTTCAGTAAATCAGGTCCTATCATCAATGAATAGGCTAGGATATTGAGATGAGCAAGATGCAAAACAAAGTATCTGTGCATGTGCACAGGTTCGCTTCAAGCTGTTCACAGTGTGGTAGCAAGGGCACCAAAGCTCTTAGTTGTTGCGAAAATTGACCCGCTATGCTGTTTACTTTCTGCATTTACAAAAACATTAACAATTATAATTAGGTTCGATTTTTCTTAACATTAAGGATCACAATTTAGTTAACGTTTAAAATTTCACACCCTTAATACCAGAGAACTTTAAAAGGAATAGTGTGCCATTTCAGATGCAGCCACAATCTCTCAGCAGTGTGTTGTGGATATAGGTTACACAGAACATCAACGAAAAACGCCGTTCTAAGTCCTAACAAGATCATTGACAAAACACAGTTTAAAGTCCTATTGTCAGATAAACACACATTCTGTTTATCTCTAAACACACATTCTGTTTATCTCTAATAGAAACAAACTTAAATAAGTGGGTGTTTCCTCATCAGTTATACACAGAGTATACAAAACATTAGGAACACTAGCTCTTTCTATGGCATAGCTGTCACCTGGATTCATCCTGGTCAGTCGATGATCCCTTGTTGATATCAATTGTTAAAGCCACTTCAAAATCAGTGCATATGAAGGGGAGGAGACAGGTTAAAGAAACATTTTTAAAGTCTTGAGACATGGATTGTGTATGTGTGCCATTAAGTGCCTTTGAACGAGGTATGTTAGTAGGTGCCAAGCGCACCAGTTTGAGTGTGTCTAGAACTCCGACGCTGCAGGGATTTTTCCTGTGCGTATCAAGAATGGTCCAAACCCAAAGGACATCCAGCCAACTTGACACAGCTTAGGAAAGCATTGAAGTCAACATGGGCCATCATCCCTGTGGAATGCTTTCGACACCTTGTAGAGTCCACGCCCTGACAAATTGAGGCTGATCTGAGGGCAACAGGAGGTGCAACTCAATATTAGGAAGGGGTTCCTAATGTTTTATACACGCAGTGTATAGTGAAGGTATAGCGTTTAGTTACCTTGCCAGTACTATGGGCATAGTTAGATATGGATAGGCAATGCTGGGCATCTGCTTGTCGTGCATTTGTGTGTGTGTGTGGCATGTGTCTCGGTGTTGTTTTTCACAGCAAATCCAGCCAGCCAATCATAGGGTCTGCAGGAGTCATAAGGTTACAGATATAGGCACGATACACTGGTTACAATTTGATATTTTCTGGGGGCTTGTATCAACTCCTCCCTCCATTTCCCTGTCTAAATGTTCATTCAGCAGTTCAGGTCTCATGGTGACAGTGTCATTCTCCCCCCACGGGAACGATACTGTGGTGCATTCCATTTCCAACCCCACGTCAGTCCGTGGTTACGTCCCAAATGACACCCTATTCCCTATATAGTGCACTACCTGTATTTTTTTCCCTCTGCCCCTATTTCGAGACAGGTGCATGACAGGTCCATTCTAAATCAAAACAAATTTCACATATATTATTTAGTATATGTAAAGACTAGATTAAATCAAGAACAGTCTGATGGGTGACAACATTAGCCTATCACTTGTGAATGATATATTATCACTTATGAATGATGCCCAGCTTGTGTGCAGTAAGGCAAGAAACAGCACGCCTATTTTTTGGCACATTTTTCAAATCATAGTCGCACATCCATTGGTCTATATGTTTTATTAAGGTTTGTATCAGAACTAAAAAGTGACCAAATAACTTCTTAAATTAAGCACATTCATCTGCTTTACAACAGCTTAACTGACATGATTTCAAGTTTGGGGAAAATAATTTGCACCATAAAAATGCACCTTTATAATAAAGCATAACATGCATAATCACATTTGCAGTCCCTTTTGTGAATGGTGTTTTCCTGCTAATTGATTGCATTATGGAACATTTGCCCTTATAGCCTACTGCCATGTGCGCATTGCTGCGCTTATGTGAAGAAATAGCCTAATAGTTTATCAACATTTTAAGCGAAACATTCTGACCTGTTGCATCAGCCTCAATGCTTAAAAAAAAGTTACAAGTTTTAGGGATGGTAGTGGTAGTACTAATTTGGGATCTATCGCATCCCACAACTGTCCAAGAATATGTTTGGAATATTACTTTCTCACACGGAATAGGTCAACTTTTGTACTATGGTGGATAGTAGATTGATATACAGTGGGGTAAAAAAGTATTTAGTCAGCCACCAATTGTGCAAGTTCTCACACTTAAAAAGATGAGAGAGGCCTGTAATTTTCATCATAGGTACACTTCAACTATGACAGAGAAAATTTGAAAAAAAATTATGGTGGAAAATAAGTATTTGGTCAATAACAAAAGTTTATCTCAATACTTCGTTATATACCCTTTGTTGGCAATGACAGAGGTCAAACATTTTCTGTAAATCTTCACAAGGTTTTCACACACTGTTGCTGGTATTTTGGCCCATTCCTCCATGCAGATCTCCTCTAGAGCAGTGATGTTTTGGGGCTGTTAGTGGGCAACACGAACTTTCAACTCCCTCCAAAGATTTTCTATGGGGTTGAGATCTGGAGACTGGCTAGGCCACTCCAGGACCTTGATATGCTTCTTACGAAACCACTCCTTCGTTGCCCGGGTGGTGTGTTTGGGATCATTGTCATGCTGAAAGACCCAGCCACGTTTCATCTTCAATGCCCTTGCTGATGGAAGGAGGTTTTCACTCAAAATCTCACGATATATGGCCCCATTCATTCTTTCCTTTACACGGATCAGTCGTCCTGGTCCCTTTGCAGAAAAACAGCCCCAAAGCATGATGTTTCCACCCTATGCTTCACAGTAGGTATGGTGTTCTTTGGATGCAACTCAGCATTCTTTGTCCTCCAAACACGACGAGTTGAGTTTTTACCAAAAAGTCATTCTCCCAATCTTCTTCTGGATCATCCAAATGCTCTCTAGCAAAACTTCAGACGGGCGACAATGGGGGGCGCTAGAGAGTGTGCTATGGAGTAGACGTGCTTTGCTAGAGCTCCGCTCCATTTTGAAACAAATGAGTATTTATCTTAACATCTCACGACCTATATCTTCAAACAAATATGACAAAGGGAAAAGGCACCAGAAAAGGGAACGCTAAACAAGATAACTTGAATGAGATAGACAGCGAACCAATTTCAACGTCGCCAACCCACGAGGAGTTAGCTGAAGAGGCTAGCTTCCAAGAGTCCCCCACAGAGCCTACGCAAAGTGACATACTGGCTGCCATCAACTCACTAAGCAAGAAGGTGGACACAAGGTTGGCTGATATCTCAAAGAGTATTGGGACTTTGGCCGAAACTGTGAAGGCAACTCAGAGAAGGGTGCATGAGGTTGAGCAAACGACAGTCGATCACAAGGCCAGGCTACAGGACATAGAGAAACAGTGCGCAACGTTCAAAAACGACAACAAAACCCTGAAAGCCCGACTGGAAATGCTCGAGTCGCATTCAAGACGCCAGAACATCCGAATATGTGGCATCCAGGAGGACACTGAGAAAGGGAAACCCACTGAATTTGTCTCGGAGCTGATACCGGCCTTGCTGGGGAGTGAACACTTCAAAACGGCCATCCTGATCGACGCGCACACAGATCTCAGGCAATGAAGCCGGCCAAGGGCGGGCCACCAAGGCCATTCATTGTACGGCTGCACTATCCCCAAACCAGGGATCTCATCCTCAAGCTGGCTAGTCAAAAGATCCCCCTTAACTTCAACGGAGCCAGGGTGTCTTTCAACCCAGATCTTACCTTGGAGGTGAGGAACCAACGGAAAGACTATGATGAGGTACGCAACAAATGCAGGGCGGCTAACATCCGATATGGATTCCTCTTCCCAGCCCGGTTTAAGGTGACAGTCGAAGGCTCAACACGTACGTTTGACAACCCAAAAGAGGCCGATCTGTTCTTGACAAGCAAGCTCCCTGGCTGAGGATGCAGAACGGCTGTGTCAGCCGGCTAAATGACCAAATACAGGCCAGGAATGTGTTTGGATTTCCGGACTATGGCTTTTCGATTAGAAGATCAGAATTTGGGACTTATGATTGGTGAGATGTTGTGGCTAATATAGCATTGTTTGGCACATCATGTTTTAGCGCCACTCACCCCCTAACGTGAGAGTTAAGTGTTATTTAATATTAGCGTATATGCGGAGCATCTATAGACGACGAGTTAGTTCAAGCTGTATGTCTAGACACCCTAAGGTTTGTGTGTTAGCCAAGGAGTGCTTCGTTTGGGGAAGTCACTCAGTAAAGGGACGGGAGGGGGGATTGGGTATGTGTTTTATGTTCACGTTTATTATTAGTACAGGTGGCATGACAAGCTCCCGCACGGCAGGACGTTTTTCTTCTGAGTTTTGTATGACAGCAACAATTTGCTCTAAAATAAGAAATGCCACATAGTGACAGAGCACAAAGTAGACCAGGTGGAATAAAGATAGTCAGCTGGAACTGTAATGGCTTAGGGCATGTGGTGAAGCGAGCTAAGGTTCTCTCTCATCTTAAATCACTGGGTGCTGACATAGTGTTTCTTCAAGAAACTCATATTAAACGCTCAGCTCAGGCCAAGCTACGAGTCGGCTGGATCGTTCAGATATACCAGTCTAACTTTGATGCAAAAGCAAGAGGGGTAGCAATCCTGATGAGGAAAAACATTCTGTTTGTTTACTCATCCTCGATTTCAGATCCTAATGGTCGGTATATTATTGTGGCTGGTACAATGAATTCGAAACCAGTAACCTTGGTCAATTTATATGGACCCAACTTCGATGATCCATTATTTTTTCAAAGGGGATTTAAGGACATACCAAATATCTTGGATACAAGTGTTATTGTTGAAGGGGACTTTAACTGTACGTTAGATCCTCTTTTAGATAAACAGCTATCAAGGTCACTTCAACAATCAAATGCCAGTGTCTGTCTAAATACATTGATGACAAACCTTAACATTGTCGATATTTGGAGACTGACGCACCCAACAGACAGGGATTACTCTTTCTTTTCATCAGTTCATAAATCATATTCCAGAATTGACTATTTTTTGTTGGACTCCAAACTAATTTCAGCAGCTGAGTCGGTTACCTATCACCCTATTCTAATTACGGACCACTCTCCTGTGTCCATGATGCTGAAACTCGACAATATGTCGACAGGTCGGCGACCGTGGCGCTTAGATGCATACCTGCTGAAAGATGAGGCTTTTTGTCAGTATTTGAAGGAGCAGATTGCCTTTTTCCTCGGAACTAACGACATGGGGGATGTTGACGACTCCACCCTTTGGGAATCTCTAAAGGCTGTGATTAGAGGTTACATTATTTCTTATACATCAGAGAGGAAGAAACGCGCCAATACTAGGCTAAGAGAAATTGAAAGAGAGTTAGGGGAACAGGAGAACGTTTTTAGGACGAATTCCTCGTATACAGTCCTTGAGAAGATCAAAGTTAAAATATGAATACAATTACCATCCTTTCGAAACGGGTGGGCTCTTTACTTGCTAGAATGCAACAAAGTTATTTTGAACTGGGTGACAAACCACAAATTATTAGCAAGACAGCTAAGGCATGTACAGGCATCTAGAGCTATTCACAAAATAAAAGACAAGAAGGGTAAAATAGTTAAAGATCCGCAGGATATTAATAAATGCTTTGCGCAGTTTTAATCAGAGCTATACCAATCAAAATGCGATGCTACAGATCCACAAACTATGGAACGCTTTCTCGCTGAATGTGAACTTCATAAACTAGACAGGGGGGCAGCTTCTGCACTCGATGCAGGGATAACTTTGGAGGAAATTAACACAGCGATAGCACAATTTCCAAACAGCAAGTACTGCGCCAGTCTAGCTCCACTTATGTTGCGAATGTTTAAACAATCCAAAGAAAATGCCAAACTCCCGCAAACACTGTATGAGGCTACAATAGCACTGATCTTGAAAAAAGATAGAGATTCCACGGAGATGTCGTCTTATCGCCCCGTGTCGTTACTCCACATAGAAAACAAGGTGTCGACAAAGATATTGGCAAACCGATTGAAAACATACAGTGCCTTGCGAAAGTATTCGGCCCCCTTGAACTTTGCGACCTTTTGCCACATTTCAGGCTTCAAACAAAGATATAAAACTGTATTTTTTTTGTGAAGAATCAACAACAAGTGGGACACAATCATGAAGTGGAACGACATTTATTGGCTATTTCAAACTTTTTTAACAAATCAAAAACTGAAAAATTGGACGTGCAAAATTATTCAGCCCCTTTTACTTTCAGTGCAGCAAACTCTCTCCAGAAGTTCAGTGAGGATCTCTGAATGATCTAATGTTGACCTATATCCATTCTGCCCTGCCTATCTAAGGTCTTCGAAAGCCAAGTCAACAAACAGGTCACTGACCATCTCGAATCCCACCGTACCTTCTCCGCTATGCAATCTGGTTTCCGAGCCGGTCACGGGTGCACCTCAGCCACACTCAAGGTACTAAACGACATCATAACCGCCATCGATAAAAGACAGTACTGTGCAGCCGTCTTCATCGACCTTGCCAAGCTTCTGTTAAAATAAGGACACACAACACAAAATTTCCCTATATGCAGACGATGTTCTTTTGTTTTTGTCCAAACCTAAAACTTCTATTCCACCCTTACTTAACTTGATAAACACATTTGGCTCCTTCTCTGGCTACAAGATATACTGGAAAAAAAAGTGAGTTGATGCCAATATCACGGCCTGTGGATATGCAATTTCTGCAATGTACCCCGTTTAGAACAGTGATGGACAAGTTCACAAGCCTTGGCATTGTAGTGACAGGAGACCTTGATCAGCTATTGATAGCGAATTGGGACATGAAAATATCAGCTTAAACAAAATATAGATTTTTGGAAAACTCTGCCTATCTCCTTGGTTGGTCGTATAAACGCTATTAAAAATGGTTGTCCTACCCAGGTTTCTTTACCTCTTCCAATGTCTACAAAGCTATTTTAAGAAACTGGATTCAATAGTAACTCAATTTTTATGGGATAACAAGGCAGCCAGAATTTCAAAGAAGCATTTATGCAAGTACAAAATAGAGGGGGGCTTTGGCCTTCCTCACTTTAAACTGTATTATTGGGCTGCTAATCTGAACATTGTGTCTTTCTGGAGGGAAAGCTTACCTGCGATGAGACAGAAGGATATGCCTGCATGGCTTTTGATTGAGCAGGCCTCCTGTCAACGTTCCTCACTCCCTGCACTTGTTAATAGCCCATCATATGTGAAAAAAATCAACTTATGACTCTAACCCAGTCATTTGTCATATGCTTAGGATCTGGAAACAGATTAGGTATTTTCTTAACATACCCACTGTATACATTGACAGCCCGATTTGCCTGAATCATGCTTTCCACCCCGCATTGGATGATGTGGTGTTTTCACAGTGGAGGGAGAAGGGGCTCACAACAATTGGTAATCTATACATAGATGGTCAGTTAGCTTCATTTCAACAATTACAGGGAAAGTTCAACATGCCAACAACACATTTTTTTCAGATACCTCCAAATCAGGAATTTCGTAAGGACACATATCCCATGTATGATGTGCTACAGGCCCACATAGAGGTATCCACAGACACCATTAAAAGGGCTTGGGAACAAGAACTTGGGTCAGAAATCTCAGATGAGGACTGGGTAGAAGCTCTCAGGAATATAAACCACAGTTCGGTGTACACAACCTTGTACAGTTTAAGGTGATACACAGGTTACATTACTCAAAAGTAAAACTGCATAAAATATTCCCGGACACCTCACCACTGTGTGAGAGGTGCAAGCAGGATGAGGGGACGTTGACCCACTTATTCTGGACATGTCCTAAGTTACATGTTTACTGGGCTCTCATTTTTGATTATTTATCTAGAGCCTTTGATAGAGTTCTAGCCCCAGACCCATTGACTGCTCTGTTTGGTACAGTTGATGGGAATAACCACGAAGGGAAAGCTGTCTCTCTTTGTACTCTATTAGCCAAAAGGCTCATATTGCAATTTTGGAAACTGGAGACTGTACCTACCTTTGAAATGTGGTTACGGGATTTAGGGAATGTAATACATATGGAAAAGATTCGATACAATACCACCAATAGAAGTCCAATGTTTTACAAAATATGGCAGCCGATACTGGATAAATGGTCTAGTCCCGCTTCATAACTGGGTTGACGATCTGCTGCTACTCTGTGCTGTACTCCACTCAACATTTATTTTTGGCTTAACTACACTGCTTGTAATGACTATATGCTGTCTTCATATACATGTACCACCTAATAGGATTTTGTTTTATTTTGTGTAAGTGAGTTAAGTTTTGTCCTCTAAATTGGCCATCCCATTCAACAGTACAATGAATGTCATTGTTAGTATTGCTGTCTTTTTTATTAGATTTTTTATTGTAAAATAATAAACATATTATAAAAATTTAAAAAACTTCAGACGGGCTTGGACATGTACTGGCTTAAGCAGGGGGGACAAGTATGGCACTGCAGGATTTGAGTCCCTGGCGGCGTAGTGTGTTACTGATGGTAGGCTTTGTTACTTTGGTCCCAGCTCTCTGCAGGTCATTCCCTAGGTCCCCCCGTGTGGTTCTGGGATTTTTGCTCACCGTTCTTGTGATCATTTTGACCCCACGAGGTGAGATCTTGCGTGGAGCCCCAGATCGAGGGATATTATCAGTGGTCTTGTATGTCTTCCATTTCCTAATAATTGCTCCCACAGTTGATTTCTACAAACCAAGCTGCTTACCTATTGCAGATTCAGTCGTCACAGCCTGGTGCAGGTCTACAATTTTGTTTCTGGTGTCCTTTGACAGCTCTTTGGTCTTGGCCATAGTGGAGTTTGGAGTGTGACTGTTTGAGGTTGTGGACAGGTGTCTTTTATACTGATAACAAGTTCAACCAGTGGCATTAATACAGGTAACGAGTGGAGGACAGAGGAGCCTCTTAAATAAGAAGTTACAGGTCTGTGAGAGCCAGAAATCTTGCTTGTTTGTAGGTGACCAAATACTTATTTTCCACCATAATTTGCAAATAAATTCATTAAAAATCCTACAATGTGATTTTCTGGATTTTTTTCCCTCATTTTGTCTGTCATAGTTGAAGTGTACCTATGATGAAAATTACAGGCCTCATCTTTTTAAGTGGGAGAACTTGAACAATTGGTGGCTGAATTGAATTGGTGGCTCAATGCACCAGTCGAATTTGGCAAGCAGCGAGCTGGATCTTAAATCGGCTTAAGTCAACTACTGTAGATCAAATAGGCTGCTGTGATCCAAACAAAAGTGCCTCTGTTTTTAGGATGTTGTTAATAATATATTTTAGAAGTTATACAATATTTAGGTAGAACACCTGGGAATCTGAGGAAGGACCGCTATTCGTGTTAAATGGGGTACAGAGTAGGACTTACATACCACACACGCTCTCTGTCCCACCGCTCATGTACTTTGGGCTATTACTCTTTGTGTGCCCAAAATCGCAGAGTTTACACAACGCGCAGTCAGTTCACCTTCACGCACACGCTTTTCAATACACTGACAGTCAGGGAACAACGCTGGATTACATAGGAGGGAGGGGATGTAGGAAAAACAGAACACGATATAAACGTTTGGCCACAATAGCCTAAGCCACATACCTGCATTGCCGTAAGATTTAGCCAAGAGCCATCCCACACTTGCGCATATTTTTGCCCTGGTACAATCATACAGATCCAAAGGTTTTATGTCCGGGACTACAAAAGTCTTCCTCGTCGCGTCGGAGTCCACCATAGCAAGTCCGCAGACAGGCCGTGATAATGGGAGGGGGATAGAGACCTAGAAAAATAGTTGGTGGCGAAAGAAGCTTCAAATCAAGCATTCATTGTTTTATTCATCCTATTTCATAACACTGGGGCTGAGGCACACGGATGTGGGTAAGCGTTTTCTCAGGAACTATCCTGACACTATGGGCCCCAGCTCATAGTGTCAACTCCCGTTTCTCTCCTGATTCCAGACCAAAATAAATGGTCATAAAATGAAGGTGCGCGCAGTCTTAAAGCCATACAGAAGCCCCCAACACATCGGGTTATAAATTGTATTCATATATATAATATATATATATATATATATATATATATATTTTTTTTAAAGGCGTATTATTTTCCGTTTCGCCGTCCCCATTGCTAACGTTTGGTTAGCGCTCTACAGTAGGCTAGAGCCGGGCCGATGACTGATTTCCAGGTGCTCCACAATGGCATCATTCACTCAGCCGACTGGCCAATCGTGTTTGAGGAAGAGTGAAGGGGCGGGATCTTGGTCGTGTGAACGCGACCAGCAGGTATGATGACAGCTCTCGAGACAGGTGCATTAGGTTGGTGAAACTTGCCGTGTTGAGTTGAGCAAGTAGCCTACAGGAGGTTTTCATACACTTGTCTCCAAATATTGTCCTCTGACCATGAAACATACCATACAGATAAAAGAAAACACCAACGATGCATTTTGAGAATTATATGCCATGTATAGGCTTTTACGTTTTAATTAAACAAGTGCATAAATGGCCTAGGTGCGATAAATTATAATGCAAGTAGGCCTACTCTGTGGGGTGTTGAACAAAAAGTAGCCCATCAAATTATAAGCAACTTCTATCAAAATAAAACACATGGACTGCCACAAACCATCAAATTGTACTAAAATAAACATGTGAAGTAGGAGACTAGGCCTTAATTTCTTCTCTTTACACTTTCCAGTCAACGCTCAAGCTTTGCAAACCACACAGGAAACACCGAATTCTCAGCAGGCACACAGATCTCCCAATCACATCACGGCCTTGAAAGTTCCAAGAGCTCTTTCAGCGTCCCTCAGCAGTAACATTGGTTGCGTCCCAAATGGTACTCTATTCCTTATATAGTGCACTACTTTCAACCAGGGCCCATAAGGCTCTGATCAAAAGTAAAACACTAGCGTCCCAAATGGTACTCTATTCCTTATATAGTGCACTACTTTCAACCAGGGCCCATAAGGCTCTGATCAAAAGTAAAACACTATGTATGTAAAAGGGTGTCATTTGGGACATAAGTGCACTACTTTCAACCAGGGCCCATAAGGCTCTGATCAAAAGTAAAACACTATGTATGTAAAAGGGTGTCATTTGGGACATAACCTGTGAGGATCAACTATTTTGATCTAATTATGAAAGAGAAGAATGCTAAGGCCTATTATTTTCCATTCCAGGTGTATTCCCTTCTCTGAATAACTAATTGATCACTGAAAACAGAAGATGGAAGAGAATGCTAGGTCTATTTCTTTTTCCGTTCTAGGGTTATTCATTTCCCTTCATAACAATACAAAACTAATCAGTAAAAAACTGGTTTAAGGGTTAGTTTAGGTGGAAGTTTAAATTATATAACTTTTGGCTACAATTCACAACATACTGCTCAGATCCAGTCTTGGATATGATGATTTTTTTTCCCTAATTCCTAAGAATTTTTGAATGCCAGCTAGAGTGAGTGCTAAACAGTTTTTAATCAAAAACAATAAGCCAGGGAGCATGACAAGGCTGTAAAATATGGCTCTTGTTGCTTACTAAAACTCCAAGCTCCAGTATCAATGAAATATTCCCTATTCACCCAGCGTAACTACTCCCTCTGTTTTTCTAGGGAAGTAAGCTCCTCTTTCTGCAGCAAAGCACTGCTGCACAGACTCTGTCAGTCATGGTGTTGGACTTACAGTGAGAGTTGTCAGCAGTTTACACATCAATTTCATAGAACCATTGTGAACAGACTCAAATGTCATGCAGGTTGAAATAATCGCAATGGCAAGACATACAACAGACTCAAAAATATGTGCAAGTGTAGGGTGGTAGTGGTGGAGTAGGGGCATGAGAGCACACAGTGTGTTGTGAAATCTGTGAATGTATTGTTTCGCTTTTAAAATTGTATGAACTGCCTTAATTTTGCTGGAGCCCAGGAAGAGTAGCTGCGCTAATGGGGATCCATAAAAATACAATACTGTAGCAAACAGTGATTTCAACTGTAGAAAGTGCCACCTTGTTGCCAATGCTAGTTTTGCTTTAATGCATCACTACATCAAGAAGGAGCATTTGTTGAAAAAAAGAATAGGAAGCGCTGCTAGGATACACTACTAGTAGATCTTTGTATGTTGAAGGCGCTCTTTGGTTAAGGGGTTCATTTGACATAAATAACAAGGAGGACCAAGGCCCACATACAGAGCATGTTCAATAGAAAAATCTTAAAAACTACCTGACAAAACTTGTGACAAAACACGTCATTCGTTTTTACGATTTTGTTCTATTGAACATGCCGTCGTAATTTAAACATTTTAACTTTATGAAACGTGCCTTGGTCCTCATGTTTAGAAGGAAATTGAGCATTTACATTGTTTTTAGAATAAGGAGCATTTAAACTTTATTCACAAATCTCATTTTTATTCACTGATCTAGCAAAACACTTACAGTCGACAACATACTGTGGCAAGAAAAAGTATGAACCCTTTGGAATTACTTGGCTTTCGGCCTAAATTGGTCATCAAATTTGGTCTGATCATCTAAGTCACAATAATAGACAAACAGTGTGCTTAAACTAATAACACACAAATTATTGTATTTTTCTTGTCTATATTGAATACATAATTTAAACATTCACAGTGTAGGTTGGGAAAAGTATGAACCCCTAGACTTCTGAAAAAGCTATTGCAGTCAGGAGTCAGCTAACCTGGAGCCCAATCAATGAGACGAAATTGGAGATGTTGGTTAGAGCTGCCTTGCCCTATAAAAAAACACTCAAAGTTTGCTATTCACAAGAAGCATTGCCTCATGTAAACCATGCCTCGAACAAAAAAGATCTCAGAAGACCTAAGATTAAGAATGGTTGACTTTCATAAAGCTGGAAAGGGTTACAAAAATATCTCTAAAAGCCTTAACGTTCATCAGTCCACGGTAAGACTAATTGTCTATAAATGGTGAAAGTTCAGCACTGTTGCTACTCTCCTTAGGGGTGGCTGTCCTGCAAAGATGACTGCAATAGCACAGCGCAGAATGCTCAATGGGGTTAAGAAGAATCCTAGTGTCAGCTAAAGACTTTACAGAAATCTCTGGAACATGCTAACATCTCTGACGAGTCAACACTAAACAAGAATGGTGTTCATGGAAGGAACCACGGAAGCAGCCACAGCTGTCCAAAAACATTCATGCACATCTTTAGTTTACAAAAGTGCACCTGGACGGTCCACAGCGCTACTGGCAAAATATTTTGTGTACAGATGAAACTACAGTTGAGTTGTTTGGAAGGAACACACAACAATTATGTGTGAAGAAAAAAGGCACAACACACCAACATCAAAACCTCATCCCATCTGAAAATACACCTTCTGGAGTGGCCCAGTCAGAATCCTGACCTCAACCCGATTGAGATGCTGTGGCATGAACTCAAGAGAGCAGTTCAAGTATATTGCTGAACTGAAACAGTTTTGTAAAGAGGAATGGTCCAAAACTCCTCCTGATCGTGGTGCAGGTCTGATCCGCAACTACAGAAAACGTTTGGTTGAGGTTATTGCTGCCAAAGGAGGGTCATCCAGTTATTATATCCAAGGGTTCACATACTTTTCCCACCTGCACTGTGAATGTTTATATGGTGTGTTCAATAGACATGAAAACGTATAATTGTTTGTGTGTTATTAGTTTAAGCAGACTGTGTTTGTATGTTGTTGTGACCTAGATGATCAAATTTCATGACCAATTTATGCAGAAACCCAGGTATTTCCAAAGGGTTCACATACTTTTTCTTGCCACTGTAGAAAAGATCAACGACGAAGTTCACATTCCATACAATCTATTTTCATCATACATTTTACAGGGGTTGAAAAGCCTCCATTCGTAGACCATGGAGCTCGTCTGTGATGTCATGTCTGTGGGACAGATACCATCCCAACATTCTGTATTCAATCTTCTCCTTCTTTCAGCCCTCCAAAGACAGCAGTGGGGACACTTTTCTGTTCCAGCTGCACCTCTGGAGAGAGACAAACATAATCAAATCACATTTACATAAACAACATTGTAGTGTCTCAAATGGCACCCTATCCTCTATATAGTGCACTACCTATGACCAGTTAAAAAAGTGCACTATATAGGGGATAGGGTGCCATTTGGAACATTGACACCACTCTCAAAGTAAACAGGTCACATGCTTGTTGCAGCCATCACGCTGTGCTGCAAGGCATCTCTCGCTCTCTCAAAGTATGTGGACACACATCTGCTCGTTAAACATCTCATTCCAAAATGTCATTCCACATTCAAAAACATTTGGGATGAATTGGAACCTAATTGGTCAACATCCGTACCCGCAGCAATGTTCCAACGTCTAGTGGAGTTGGTCCCCCCTTTGTTGCTATTACAGCCTCCACTCTTCTGGGAATGCGCTCCACTAGATGTTGGAACATTGCTGCGGGCACTGATGTTGGGCGATTAGGTTCCAATTCATCCCAAAGGTGTTTGATGGGGTTGAGGTCAGGACTCCACCCTGATCTCGACAAACCATTTCTGTATGGACCTCGCTTTGTGGACTGGGGCATTGTCATGCTGAAACAGGAAAGAGCCTTCCCCCAAACTGTTGCCACAAAGTTGGAAGCACAGAATCGTCTAGAATGTCATTGCATGCTGGAGCGTTAAGATTTCCCTTCATTGGAACTAAGGGGCCTTGCCCAAACCATGAAAAACAGCACCAGACCATTAATCCTCCTCCACCAAACTTTAGTTGGCACTAGGCATTCAGGCAGGTAGCGTTCTCCTGGCATCCGCCAAACCCAGAATGTGAAGCGTGATTCATCACTCCAAAGAACACATTTCTACTGCTCCAGAGTTCAATACTGGCGAGCTTTACACCACTCCAGCTGATGCTTGGCATTGCGCATGGGGATCTTAGGCTTGTGTGCGCCTGCTTGGCCACGGAAACGCATTTCATGACGCTCCCAACAACAGTTCTTCTGCTTCCAGAGGCAGTTTAGAACTCAGTAGTGAGTGTTGCAACCGAGGACAGATGTGTGTCCTACCTCTTCGCGGCTGAACCATATTGCTCCTAGATGATTTCACTTCACAATAACAGCACTTAGTTGACCGGGGCAGCTCTAGCAGGACAGAAATTTGACAAACTGACTTGTTGGAAAGGTGGCATCCTATGACGGTGCCACGTTGAAAGTCACTGTGCTTTCATCAAGGCCATTCTACTGCTCATTTTTGAGATTGCATGGCTCTATCCTCAATGTTATACACCTGTCAGCAACAGGTGTGGCTGAAATAGCCGAATACACTAATTTGAAGGGGTGTTTATATATTTATTAATATTTTTTATTATTAGGGTTGTCAAGAAAACAGCTAGAACATATTAAATCAAGTGAAACATTCAAAACATTGCAGATAGAAATGCAATGTATAGAGTTGTCATGCTTCTATATTATATGACAGAATAATTTTCTGTAATCTACACAGTCCATTTCTATGTGAATGTTCTGTAGCATTGCTCCCTCCTGAACAGCGCCACCTGGTGGTGTTGTAACTCACCATCTGGGCCCTGGTCTTCATCATCACCATCCTCATCCTCATCATCAATATCAATCTCATCGGGGTTGGCTTGTTTGGCCAGTTCAGCCAGCTCACTGCGAGATGTGTCACTCCTAAACAAACAGATTCACAATGACACAGAGTGGTTAAGACCAGTATTGAACCATTTCTGCATTGTTGTATTTATATTAAATGACTGGCCACTTACTGGGCCCGTATCCACACAGCATCTAAAAATAGGAGTGCTGATCGAGGATCTGTCCATATTATCTTATTCATTATGATTTAAAATCTTAGATCAGCGCTAATATTCTGAGACGGTTTGTGGATACGGGCCCTGGTCTGCAGTTGGGTTTTCGGAGGACAATGGAAAGGATGCTAAATGGGTGGGTGAATGGATGACAGACCTGACGAAGAGGATCTTCTCTTTGAGTTTAGGTTTGTCCTGTTCAGCCTCGGCGGCCAGCTGTTGGGCCTGCTGCTCCAACAGCTTCATATCATCCAGTCCCAGCTGGCCCGGGGCAAGGTCTGAGACTGCACAGACATAAAATAACAGAGTTATACAGAGGTACACCCTAACCCTGATTTAGCCCTAACACTAACCAAGCCCCATCTGGCCTGTGTTTTTCATGAAAAACATTTACAGCTGTAAGCATGACACTTCAAAATCATGTTAAAAATCAACATGGAAGATGACACGAGATTAATTGATTCATCATTGGAGACCGAAGGTGTGGGTGCGTATATGTTTGTATGCGTGTGTGTGTGCATTCTTACTGGTGGCGTTGGTGGTGGCCTTCATCATCTGTGAGGACATGAAGTTGACCTGTGTGTTGTACGTGGCCTGGACGCTGCGCTTGATCCTCAGCATCTCCCGGATAGTGTCTTCGTTCCCGTGGCGGATCTCAAACTCCTTCCACGTCTGCCAGAACGTGGCCGTCATCTGAAGCAAACACACACACAGGAAGTAAAACTTTTTATCGCTACTGTGCACAAACCTGTGTTTTCACAAATTGAGGAAAGGACTGAAACAGGGAAGGAGTACGTGGATTGTCCAATAAGAACAGCTAGTTTTCTGTTCAATAACATTTTCCTACTGTGTGCGTTACAGCTTGGACGATAAACCACAAATTATCGTCACCGACCATACCGATAACTTATCGCAGGCATTTTGCTTATATCATTAATTATGATAAGTAGCGTACACTAGAGAAATGTGAAGTTTGAAATTAAATAAGTTTGCAGAGTGATTGTTAATGGCACAATTTGTGGCTACAACCATCAAACTAGTAGTAGTGGTAGCACATTAATGTTATAAACGTATCACTCTATTTATTGTTATCACATCAATTCAGGCAATTTATCGCAATATGGATTTTTGTTCATATTGCCCAGCTCTAGTGTGCACTAATGAAGAGGACCCTGGGTCAGAGTGTGAGAGCTCACCCTTGGGTCACAGATCTGAGAGCAGTAGGAGTATATGGCTCTGCCCCGGTCGATCTCGCCCAGTTTGCTCTCCATGTCAGCGAAGCGCAGGCACATGTCCCTGGAGTGTTCGTCTGGAAGCACCTGGAAGAAAACAACATATGATATTATATATTCGAATATATTAGTTGCATAACCATATACACCATCTCAATAAATAAAAATCACATGATTAATTTAGGGGTGTCTAACTCATTTTGCCATGGGGGCTGCATTCGTTCTTCAACGAAGTTTAAAGCCGGATTTGCATACAAAAAGATTTCCCAAGCTTTAAACATCCCAAGGAGCACTGTGCAAGCGATAATATTGAAATGGAAGGAGTATCAGACCACTGCAAATCTACCAAGACCTAGCCGTCCCTCTAAACTTTCAGCTCATACAAGGAGAAGACTGATCAGAGATGCAGCCAAGAGGCCCATGATCACTCTGGATGAACTGCAGAGATCTACAGCTGAGGTGGGAGACTCTGTCCATAAGACAACAATCAGTCGTATATTGCACAAATCTGGCCTTTATGGAAGAGTGGCAAGAAGAAAGCCATTTCTTAAAGATATCCATAAAAAGTGTTGTTTAAAGTTTGCCACAAGCCACCTGGGAGACACACCAAACATGTGGAAGAAGGTGCTCTGGTCAGATGAAACCAAAATTGAACTTTTTGGCAACAATACAAAACGTTATGTTTGGCGTAAAAGCAACACAGCTCATCAATCCTGAACACACCATCCCCACTGTCAAACATGGTGGCAGCATCATGGTTTGGGCCTGCTTTTCTTCAGCAGGGACAGGGAAGATGGTTAAAATTGATGGGAAGATGGATGGAGCCAAATACAGGACCATTCTGGAAGAAAACCTGATGGAGTCTGCAAAAGACCTGAGACTGGGACGGAGATTTGTCTTCCAACAAGACAATGATCCAAAACATAAAGCAAAATCTACAATGGAATGGTTCAAAAATAAACATATCCAGGTGTTAGAATGGCCAAGTCAAAGTCCAGACCTGAATCCAATCGAGAATCTGTGGAAAGAACTGAAAACTGCTGTTCACAAATGCAAAACTGATAGAGACATACCCCAAGCGACTTACAGCTGTAATCGCAGCAAAAGGTGGCGCTACAAAGTATTAACTTAAGTGCAAAACTGAATAATTTTGCACACCCAATTTTTCAGTTTTTGATTTGTTAAAAAAGTTTGTAATATCCAATAAATGTCGTTCCACTTCATGATTGTGTCCCACTTGTTGTTGATTCTTCACAAAAAAATACAGTTTTATATCTTTATGTTTGAAGCCTGAAATGTGGCAAAAGGTCGCAAAGTTCAAGGGGGCCGAATACTTTCGCAAGGCACTGTAGGTCTCTTATCATTTTTACAACATTTCTATTTGGTTTTAATCATTTGAAAGTATATTGAGTTTGTCCCCCCCCCCCACAATTTTTTTGAATCTATAAGTTTGGACACACCTACTTATTCAAGGGTTTTTCTTTATTTGTACTATTTTCTACATTGTAGAATAATAGTGAATACATCAAAACTATGAAATAACACATACGGAATCATGTAGGGGAAAAAAAGTGTTAAACAAATCAAAATATATTTTAGATTCATCAAATAGGTGCCCTTTGCCTTGATGACAGCTTTGCACACTCTTGGCATTCTCTCAAACCGCTTCACGAGGAATGCTTTTCCAACAGTCTTGAAGGAATTCCCACATACGCTGAGCACTTGTGGCTGCTTTCCTTTACTCTGCGGTCCAACTCATCCCAAGCCACACTCTTCTAGGGTTACTTCCGGTCACAACTTGCAGACTTGTTTACGTGTTGATGTGCGTTTTGTTGACAACCTTACTTTGCTACCTGACAACTTTACGGTTTTTACCTTTTAGTTACCGTTTATATTTTTTGTTTTTCCCTCACTCAACTTTTTCACTTCGGACGCTTTATCTGGACATTGTTCGTCAGGACCTCCAATAGCCGAAGCTAAGTAGTAACATTAACATGATGCCTTCTAATTGCAGTCGCTGTACTCATAATATACAGGAGAACGATCGCCTTATGGCGAGGATAGCTGTGCTGCAAGCCCAGCTTCAGACGCAATCGTTAGGCAAGGGTAATTTCAGTGTAGGAAAGGATGAAACAGCGTCTGTGCCACCAGTAAGTACAGATGGTAACGTTAGTATAAATCCCCTCGCACGGTCCCCGCAGCTGGACAACTTTCTCACGGCTTCTGGAGGGAAATGCTGTAGGAATGCTCAACCGGTGTCGCTCATTCAGCCGACAGAAACTTTCAACCGGTTTTCCCCGAGTTGGAGTCAGAGGCCGAGCCATCTCCCGTTACGGGGTCTGAGACGCCGAAGCTTCCCACCATTAGCTCTGACGAATTGAAAACCCTAGTCATTGTATGACTCCATTACCCGCAGTATTAGACTTAAAACGAATCATCCAGCGATCATACACTGTTTACCAGGGGGCAGGGCTACCGACGGTAATGCTAATCTGGAGATGGTGCTGGCTAAAGCTAAAACTGGCGAGTGGAGAGAGTATAGAGATATTGTTATCCACGTCAGCACCAATGAGGTTAGGATGAAACAGTCAGAAGTCACCAAGCGCAACATAGCTTCAGCGTGTAAATCAGCTAGAAAGATGTGTAGGCATCGAGTAATTGTCTCTGGCCCCCTCCCAGTTAGGGGGAGTGATGAGCTCTACAGCAGAGTCTCACAACTCAATCGCTGGTTGAAAACTGTTTTCTGCCCCTCCCAAAATATAGATAGATATAGATAATTGGCCCTCTTTCTGGGACTCACCCACAAACAGGACCAAACCTGGCCTGCTGAGGAGTGACGGACTCCATCCTAGCTGGAGAGGTGCTCTCATCTTATCTACCAACATAGACAGGGCTCTAAATCCTCTAGCTCCACAATGAAATAGGGTGCAGGACAGGCAGCAGGCTGTTAGCCAGCCTGCCAGCTTAGTGGAGTCTGCCACTAGCACAGTCAGTGTAGTCAGCTCAGCTATCCCCATTGAGACAGTGTCTGTGCACCTTAGCAAACTCACTAGGATAAAGACCTCCTCCACTGATGCCATCATTGAAAGAGATCGTGATACCTCACATCTCAAAATAGGGCTACTTAATGTTAGATCTCTTACTTCAAAGGCAGTTATAGTCAATGAACTAATCACTGATCATAATCTGATGTGATTGGCCTGAATGAAACATGGCTTAAGCCTGATGAATTTACTGTGATAAATGAGGCTACACTTAGTGACCATATCCCCCATGCATCCCGCAAAGGCGGAGGTGTAATTAAAAATGTAACGGTAGCAAATGTCAATTTACACATAAAAAGGGCGTTTTCGTCTTTTGAGCTTCTAGTCATGAAATCTATGGAGCCTACTCAATCACTTTTTATAGCTACTGTTTACAGGCCCCCTGGGCCATATACAGCGTTCCTCATTGAGTTCCCTGAATTCCAATCGGACCTTGTAGTCATGGCAGATAATATAATAATTTTGGTGACTTTAATATTCACATGGAAAAGTCCACAAACCCACTCCAAAGGGCTTTTGGAGCCATCATCGACTCAGTGGGTTTTGTCCAACATGTCTCTGGACCCACTCACTGTCACAGTCATACTCTGGACCTAGTTTTGTCCCATGGAATAAATGTTGTGGATCTTAATGTTTTTCCTCATAATCCTGGACTATCAGACCAACATTTTATTACATTTGCAACAAATAATCTGCTCAGACCCCAAACAAGAAGCATCAAAAGTCGTGCTATAAATTCTCAGACAACACAAGATTCCTTGATACCTTCCAGACTCCCTCTGCCTACCCAAGGACGTCAGAGGACAAAAATCAGTTAACCACCAAACTGAGGAACTAAATTTAACCTTGCGCAATACCCTAGATGCAGTTGCACCCCTAAAAACATTTCTCATAAGAAACTAGCTCCCTGGTATACAGAAAATACCTGAGCTCTGAAGCAAGCTTCCATAAAATTGGAATGGAAAAGGCGCCACACCAAACTGGAAGTCTTCAGACTAGCTTGGAAAGACCGTGCAGTATCGAAGAGCCCTCACTGCTGCTCAATCATCCTATTTTTCCAACTTAATTGAGGAAAATAAGAACAATCCTAAATGTATTTTTGATACTGTCGCAAAGCTAACTAAAAAGCAGCATTCCCCAAGTGAGGATGGCTTTCACTTCAGCAGTAATAAATTCATGAACTTCTTTGAGGAAAAGATCATGATCATTAGAAAGCAAATGACGGACTCCTCTTTAAATCTGCATATTCCTCCAAAGCTCAGTTGTCCTGAGTCTGCACAACTCTGCCAGGACCTAGGATCAAGAGAGACACTCAAGTGTTTTAGTACTATATCGCTTGACACAATGATGAATATTATGAAAATAATCATGGCCTCTAAACCTTCAAGCTGCATACTGGACCCTATTTCAACTAAACTACTGAAAGAGCTGCTTCCTGTGATGGCCCTCCTATGTTGAACATAATAATCAGCTCTCTATCCACCAGATGTGTACCAAACTCACTAAAAGTGGCAGTAATAAAGCCCCTCTTGAAAAAGCCAAACCTTGACCCAGAAAATATAAAAAACTAGCGGCCTATATCAAATCTTCCATTACTCTCAAAATTTTTAGAAAGAGCTGTTGCGCAGCAACTCACTGCCTTCCTGAAGACAAAGAATGTATACGAAATGCTTCAGTCTGGTGTTTAGACCCCATCATAGCACTGAGACTGCACTTGTGAAGGTGGTGAATTACCTTTTAATGGCATCAGACCGAGGTTCTGCAGCTGTCTTCGTGCTCCTAGACCTTAGTGCTGCTTTTGATACCATCGATCACATTCTTTTGGAGAGATTTGAAACCCAAATTGGTCTACACGGACAAGTGCCGGCCTGGTTGAGATCTTATCTGTCAGAAAGATATCAGTTTGACTCTGTGAATGGTTTGTCCTCTGACAAATCAAATGTACATTTCGGTGTTCCTCAAGGTTCCGTTTTAGGACCACTATCATTTTCACTATATATTTACCTCTTGGGGATGTCATTCGAAAACATAATGTTAACTTTCACTGCTATGCGGATGACACACAGCTTTACATTTCAATGAAACATGGTGAAGCCCCAAAATTGCCCTCGCCAGAAGCCTGTGTTTAAGACATAAGTGGATGGCTGCAAACGTTCTACTTTTAAACTCGGACAAAACAGAGATGCTTGTTCTAGGTCCAAAGAAACAAAGAGATCTTCTGTTGAATCTGACAATTAATCTTGATGGTTGTACAGTCGTCTCAAATAAAACTGTGAAGGACCTCGGCGTTACTCTGGACCCTGATCTCTCTTTTGACGAACATATCAAGACTGTTTCACGGACAGCTTTTTCCATCTACGTAAACATTGCAAAAATCAGAAACTTTCTGTCCAAAAATGATGCATAAATATTAATCCATGCTTTTGTTACATCTAGGTTAGACTACTGCAATGCTCTACTTTCCGGCTACCCGGATAGAGCACAAAATAACTTCAGTTATCCTGACTATAATTTTTTTAAAGTATCATATTACTCCAGTGCTAGCCTCCCTACACTGGCTTCCTGTTAAGCAAGGGCTGATTTCAAGGTTTTACTGCTAACCTACAAAGCATTACATGGGCTTGCTCCTACCGATCTTTCTGATTTGGTCCTACCGTACATACCTACACGGATGCTACGGTCACAAGACGCAGGCCTCCTAATTGTCCCTAGAATTTCTAAGCAAACAGCTGGAGGCAGGGGCTTTCTCCTATAGAGCTCAATTTTTATGGAATGGTCTGCCTACCCATGTGAGAGACGCAGACTTGGTCTTAACCTTTAAGCCTTTATTGAAGACTCATCTCTTCAGTGGGTCATATGATTGAGTGAGGTCTGGCCCAGGAGTGTGAAGGTGAACGGAAAGGCTCTGGAGCAACAAACCGCCCTTGCCGTCTCTGCTTGGCCGGTTCCCCTCTCTCCACTAGGATTCTCTGCCTCTAACACTATTACAGGGGCTGAGTCACTGGGTTACTAGTGCTCTTTCACGCCGTCCCTAGGAGGGGTGCATCACTTGAGTGGGTTGAGTCACTGACGTGATCTTCCTGTCTGGGTTGGCACCCCCCTTGGGTTGTGCCGTGGCGGAGATCTTTGTGGGCTGTACTCGGCCTTGTCTCAGGATGGTAAGTTGGTGGTTGAAGATATCCCTCTAGTGGTGTGGGGGCTGTGCTTTGGCAAAGCGGGTGGGGTTATATCCTTCCTGTTTGGCCCTGTCCTGGGGTATCATCGGATGGGGCCACAGTGTCTCCTGACCCCTCCTGTCTCAGCCTCCAGTATTTATGCTGCAGTATTTTGTGTCGGGGGGCTAGGGTCAGTCTGTTTTATCTGGAGTACTTCTCCTGTCTTATCTGGTGTCCTGTGTGAATTTAAGTATGCCCTCTCTAATTCTCTATTTCTTTCTCTCTCTCTCTCGGAGGACCTGAGCCCTAGGACCATGCCTCAGGACTACCTGACATGATGACTCCTTGCTGTCCCCAGTCCACCTGACCGTGCTGCTGCTCCAGTTTCAACTGTTCTGCCTTATTATTATTCAACCATGCTGGTCATTTATGAACATTTGAACATCTTGGCCATGTTCTGTTATAATCTCCACCCGGCACAGCCAGAAAAGGACTGGCCACCCCACATAGCCTGGTTCCTCTAGGTTTCTTCCTAGGTTTTGGCCTTTCTAGGGAGTTTTTCCTAGCCACCGTGCTTCTACACCTGCATTGCTTGCTGTTTGGGGTTTTAGGCTGGGTTTCTGTACAGCACTTTGAGATATCAGCTGATGTACGAAGGGCTATATAAATAAATTTGATTTGATTTGATTGGGGTCAGGGCTTTGTGATGGCCACTCCAATACCTTGACTTTGTTGTCCTTAAGGCATTTTGCCACAACTTTGGAAGTATGCTTGGGGTCATTGTCCATCACTTGGAAGACCCATTTGCGACCAAACTTTAACTTCCTGCCTGACTGATGTCTTGAGATGTTGTTTCAATATATCCACATAATTTTCCATCCTCATGATGCCATCTATTTTGTGAAGTGCACCAGTCCCTCCTGCAGCAAAGCACCCCCACAACATGATGCTGCCACCCCCGTGCTTCACGGATGGGATGGTGTTCTTCGGCTTGCAAGCCTCCCCTTTTTCCTCCAAACATAACGATGGTCATTATAGCCAAACAATTCTATTTTTGTTTCCTCAGACCAGAGGACATTTCTCCAAAAAGTAAAATTTTTGTCCCCATCTGCAGTTGCAATCCGTAGTCTGGCTTTTTTATGGTGGTTTTGGAGCAGTGGCTTCTTCCTTGCTGAGCGGCCTTTGAGGTTATGTCGATATAGGACTCGTTTTACTGTGGATACTTTTGTACCTGTTTCCTCCAGCATTTCCACAAGGTCCTTTGCTGTTGTTCTGGGATTGATTTGCACTTTTCTCACCAAAGTAGGAGATAGAACGCGTCTCCTTCCTCAGCGGTATGATACCATGGTCCCATGGTGTTTATACTTGCGTACTATTGTTTGTACAGATGAGCGTGGTACCGTCAGGTGTTTGGAAATTGCTCCCAAGGATGAACCAGACCTGTGGAGGTCTACAATTTTCTGAGGTCTTGGAAGATTTCTTTTGATTTTCCCATGATGTCAAGCAAAGAGGCACTGGGTTTGAAGTTAGGCCTTGAAATACATCCACAGGTACACCTCCAATTGACTCGAATGATGTCAATTAGCCTATCAGAAGCATGACGGAATTTTCCAAGCTGTTTAAAGGCACAGTCAACTTAGTGTATGTAAACATCTGACCCACTGGAATTGTGATACAGTGAATTATAAGTTAAATAATCTGTCTAAACAATTGTTGGAAAAATTACTTGTGTTATGCACAAAGTATATGTCCTAACCGACTTGCCAAAACTATAGTTTATTAACAAGAAATGGAGTGGTTGAAAAACAAGTATTAAATGACTCCAACCTATGTAAACTTCCGACTTGAACTGATATATATATTTATTTTTTTACTCAAACCATCCACAGGCCGGATTGGACGCCCCTCGCGGGACACTGATTTAGACTATTGAGATGCACCTGTGTGTGTGTGCATAACAAAATGAGCCATAACACTCTTACCTCGATGGCTTTCTGGTAGATCGCTCTGGTGTAGGTGACACCGTAGATCTCTGCAGCCCTCTTGATGTATATGTTGAACATGTGATGCCTCTCCGTGTTGTCCACCGCCTGCGTAGCTCTCTCGTACACCGCCATGGCGTGACGCGCCAACCCAAACTCCTCCTCCAGTTTGGCGTACAGCAGGTAGATGGCTGTCAATCACAACAGAAAATAGTTCATATATCACTCGTCATTCCTGTAGCTAGGGGGATAGTACCACATAAATAAGGCCGTTATTACAAATAGAACCCAGCAACAAACTGATTATAAAAACTGACTAAGGCTGAAAGATACTTGAACACCCTTTTCATACTATTATGCCAACCTGAACCGTACTGAGCTGGCTCGGTCATGGTGTTTTAACATCTGTCAATCCCAGCACGGTTCCTGCAACTGTGGTGGATGCTTAACCAGGCCAGCTCAGTACAGCTTGGCTTCGTAGTGTGAAAAGGATTGTATTTTCCTTGGTGCTTCTCAGTATCTAAAAAGCAACTGTGATGATGACTTTATTGTATAAGGAAATTATTTTTTCATTGTACAGCATGTCAGCTTAGAGTCTAGACAGACGTCACAAACATGCATTAGACATAAAGAAGTCACGTAGACAACAATGTCTCTTACTCTTGGCGAACTTGGCTGGACAGCCATCCAACGCCTGCTCAAACAGGTCCCGGGCCCTCTCCAGCTTCTTGCCCCCGTAGCGGTCGATGAACTTGGTGAGGTAGGTGTTCCAGATGTCATAGACGTTGGGCCACCTGAAGAGGGCGATGCCACGCTCGTACGCCTGCAGAGAGCGCATGAAGACGATCAGCAACAGGAATTTACAACTGATCAAAATGCTGTAGTTAAGGGTGAAGGCCTTGTCAGGGTCGTGTTCAGTAGGGAACTCGGCCCTAGACATGACCCAGTTGTAAAGTAACAGTATGAATGCAGTATGAGTTAGCGTTTATATTCTAGGCTGTGAAATGTTAGACTGGTCCCAGTTCAGGCATCATGACAATGACCATAAGAGTTGTCAAGACAGCACAACAGAACTGGGACCAGGCTAGTGAGATGTGTGCAGCAGGGCAGGTGGTTGGTGTCACCTTGAAGCTCTCCTCAAAGTAGTTGTGCTCCTCCAGGAACATGGCGTAGTTGATGATTATCTGGGGCGTGGCTATGCGCAGGTCAATGATGCGGTCGTACACCGCCTTGGTGGACTGACGGGGAGAAACGACCAAGACAAAAGGTAGGGTTGTTAGTTACATCGTATGGTCGTTACATGTTTGTTCCCTAAAACTGGGTCATCACTATGCACAAGATGCAATTTTCAGTTTCTCCTATTCTAACAAGATTTCATCTGAGAGAAGAGCTCATGGAATACATAAAACGTATAAACCTAAACAATGTTAATCAATCCAATCCAGAAACACTAATGAAGGATTTTTGGGCTCCCGAGTGGCGCAGCGGTCTAAATGTGGCGCACTGCATCCGAGTGGCGCACTGCATCTCAGTGCAAGAGGCGTCGCTATAGTCCCTGGTTCGGATCCAGGCTGTATCACATCTGGCCATGATTGGGAGTCCCATAGGGCGGCGCACAATTGGCCCAGCGTAGTCCGGGTTTGGCCAGGGTAGGCCGTCATTGTAAATAAGAATTTGTTCTTAACTGACCTGCCTAGTTAAATAAATGTTACATTTTTTTTTTTAAATGAAAGCTTCTTGCGGCCAAAACGTTAGTTGACTATTGCGTATACACAGGCAGCTCAATTCTGATCTTTTGACCAATAAGAGCAGATTATTTTGTCATTAATGGGGCAAAAGATCAGATTTGGGCTGCCTGTGTAAATGCAGCCTTAGATGTGTTGCATCAAAGCAACCTTCTTTTCCTTTCTAAATCAGTGCAATTGAAATACAACGAAGACAGACACCGTAGAGGGAAACATGAAGAAAGTACCTGGAATGTTCCCAAACTCTCCTCCAGGTCAGCCAGCATGGACCAGACCTTCAGAGACTTGTACACTCTGTTCTGCACGGGCTCTGACACGTCAAAGTACTCTGCCTTCTTGGACGGGATGGCAGTTGCTTTCTACATATTTGGAAAGAGAGAAAGTCGAGGGATATTTGCACAGACATGCATCCAGTATTTATTCATTCCCCTGTAACTATTCCCCAGGTCGTTGCTGTAAATGAGAATGTGTTCTCAGTCAACTTACCTGGTAAAATAAGGGTAAAATAATAAAAAATGTACATCTATAGAAAGAATAAGAAACTATGAGAAGAGCGGTCTGCATCATAGAATTTGAGATTAGATGAGGGTATTCATTTCTTGAAGTTATTAAATAGATACATTAAAAAAGCAAGTACAGGTCAGCCGCCCACACAGCAATGTGTAGCAGTTTAAACGCATAAGAAATAATTCAGGATGACAGAAAAGTAAAAACAAAATGTACGCGTCTTTGGAGTGTGTGACAGATAGTGGGTCAGTATTTCTTGTGCCTGTATCTCCGTCTCACCCTCAGTATACGTAGCGCCTGTTCGTAGTTCTCATGGCGTAGCTCCATCTCTCCGTATTCACACCACACGCCAGCCAGGTCGTCAACCTGCTTATAGTTCACCTTGGTGGCTTTCTCAAAGATGGTCCGCGCCTGATGGTGGGGAAAAGTGGAAAAAGAACATTTAAAACAATAAATAAAACTTAACTTCCTCTTGGGTTGAAGGAGTAAATCTCCTAAATGGGGAAACCTTAGTTTGAGACTCACGTCGTCTAGCTGCTCGTTCTCCTCGTAGAACTTGGCGAAGGAGACCCAGAGAGAGCTGGGTTTCCCAGTAGCCTTCATAGGGTCCACTGTCTGAACTGCCTCTGTGTAGGTGTTGATGATCTGAAAAAAGGGGTTAAGACAACATTCTATACACTGTACATGTATGTGAGGAAGAGCATGCAAGGTACCTATTGCCAGCTAGAAAGACTAAGAAGCCATGTTAAATGTGAAATCCGTAAACATGTATTAATTGCTACTCTCTACCAATAACACAGATGTAAACTAGCTCGGATTTTTCTCAAACCCTTTTCACATAATTCCAACCTGAACAGTACTGTGCTGGCTCGGATATTTTCATTTCACATCACGGTTCCAGCTACAACAGTGGACACGGAACCAGGCCAGGGCAGTACACCGCAGTTCAGTAGAATAAAATGGGTATTAGAGACAGTGCCAAAAAGACTAGGGCTAAGAGCTCAGGGCCTGTATCCACAAAGGGTCTCAGAGTAGGAGTGCTGATCTAGGATCTGGTCCCATCTGTTCATATAATCATATTCAGGCAAAACTGATCCTGGATCAGCACTTCTACTACGTGTCCACTTCTGGTTTCAGCTACCTGTCGTGGTTTCCCCTCGTACAGTTTGACCCTCTTATGCCACTCGTGGACGTTGTGGGGATTCTGTCTCAGCAGCACACTGTTCAGCAGGAGGGGCCTGCGGGCGATCAGCTGCTCAAAGCGGGCCAGACGCAGTTCCAGGTCTATGTCCTCTGAGAGGGAAAGGGAACACGAGTTGAGCATGACGACAAAGGCAAAGCATTCACTTGCGGCTGTGATTTCCCCCCCCTTGTAATATTTATTTACACACATTATTCTCGTTGAGATCAAATCTATTTTTGCGAGAAATTGTGATACTACAATCCAGACACACTGGGTGTATCTCAATACTCTAAAATGGCTGGCTTCCAAAGACTACTCTCTTCAGTTACATTTATGTTGAAGGAACTAGCGCACAAGCATTTCTGTAAACTGTGTACGTGACGAATAACATTTTTTTTACTCAAAGTCGCAGCCAGGATTGGGAAAACAGTAACATGGATACCTAGGTGAGGAATCGATTTCCCTTAACCTTTTGGGATAGGGGGCAGCATTTTCACTTTTGGATAAATAGCGTACCCAGAGTGAACTGCCTCCTACTCTGTCCCAGATGCTAATATATGCATATTATTATTAGTATTGGATAGAAAACACTCTGAAGTTTCTAAAACGGTTTGAATGATGTCTGTGAGTATAACAGAACTCATATGGCAGGCAAAAACCTGAGAAAAATCCAACCAGAAAATGGGAAATCTGAGGTTTGTAGTTTTTCAACTCACCCCCCATAGAAGATACAGGGTGATATTAGTTATGTTTCACTTCCCAAGGCTTCCACTAGATGTCAACAGTATTTAGAACCTGTTTTGAGGATTCTACTTTAAAGGAGGGGCTCATAAGGGCTCTTTGAGTGAGTGGTCTGGCAGAATGCCTCGGTCTGGCGCGCTCACGTGAAAGGTAGCTACGTTCCACTTCATTTGTACAGACAAAGGAATTGTCCAGTTGGAACATTAACCTGTTGCTCCTACCCTCTACTTTTTTGAACATTTTGTTAAAAATCGCGCAACATTTCAGCGCCCTGCTACTCATGCCAGGAATATAGTACGTTCATATGGTTAGAATGTGTGGATAGGAAACCCTCGGACGTTTTTAAAACTGGTTAAATCACGACTGTGGCTATTACATAACGTGCGTTACATCGGAAAGCGCAGGAAAACCTGATCACAGAAAATGGAAATAAATATCCTTGCGCCACTTCCAGCAATTGTTAACAGTGAGCCGAATTAGATAAGACCGAGCATTCAACTCCCACAGCATCCCCATGTTGTCTAGAGTCTTGTGAATTGAATCATCTTTGATTCTTGGTTGAACCGAAAGAGGGGCACGACTTACCTCCGGTCTCCGCCCAGATCATTCCGGAAGAGCTCTCTCCTGAAATTTTTTCCAAGACGACAGCTAATGATATTTACATCGCCTACGGATGATTTTTATCGCTTATTAACGTTTACTAATACCTAAAGTAGCATTACAAACGTATTTCGAAGTGTTTTGTGAAAGTTTATAGTCTACTTTTTGAATTTTAAAAAATGACGTTACGTTGTGAAATCGCTGTTTTTTTCGTTTATCACACAGTCTACATATAACGATATCTTGGCTTTATATGGCCCGATTTAATCGAAATAAAGACCCAATAGTGTTTATGGGACATCTAGGAGTGCCAACAAAGAAGATGGTGAAAGGTAATGACTGTTTTCTATTTTATTGTGCGGTTTGTGTAACGCCGAAATGCTAATTATTTTGTTTACGTCCCCTGCTGTGCTTTTCTGTTGTAGTGTATTGGTGCATGCTATCAGATAATAGCTTCTCATGCTGTCGCCGAAAAGCATTTTAAAAATCTGACTTGTTGCCTGGATTCACAACAAGTGTAGCTTTAATTTGATACCCTGCATGTGTATTTTAATGAACTTTTGAGTTTTAACTAATACTATTAGCATTTAGCGTAGCGCATTTGCATTTCCAGAGCTCTAGTTGGGACGCAAGCGTCCCAAGTAGAGGCAAGAGGTTAATGAAGTTTTATGTTAAAAATATCCTAAAGATTGATTCCATACTTAGGTTGGCATGTTTCTACGGAATGTAACGGAACTTTTTGTCCGGCGTTCGGCGCGACCTGAAAGCGCTTTTGGATTTGTTTATCAAATGCCCTAACAAAAGAAGATATTTGGACCTAACTGATGGACATTATCGAACAAATCAAAACATTTATGGTGGAACTGGGATTCCTGGGAGTGCATTCTGATGAAGATCAAAGGTAAGTGAATATTTAAAATGCTATTTCTGAGTAATGTTGACTACCCAATATGGCGGGTATCTTTTTGGCTGCTTTGTTGTCTAAAGGCTGTACTCAGATTATTGCATGGTTTGCTTTCTCCGTAAAGTTATTTTGAAATCTGACACAACGGTTGCATTAAGGAGAAGTTTATCTAAAGTTCCATGTATAATAGTCATATCTTTATCAATGTTTATTATGAGTATTTCTGATGTGGCTCTCTGCAATATCACCGCATGTTTTAGAACTACTGAATGTAACGCGCCAATGTAAACTCAGATTTTTTTTGATAAATATGGACATTATCAAACAAAACATACATGTATTGTGTAACATGAAGTCCTATGAGTGTCATCTGATGAAGAACATCAAAGGTTAGTGATTAATTTTATCTCTATTTCTGCTTTTTGTGACTCCTCTCTTTGGCTGGAAAAAATGACTGTGTTTTTCTGTGGCTTAACATAATCGTTTGTGGTGCTTTCGCTGTAAATCCTTTTTGAAATCAGACACTGTGGCTGGATTAACGAGAATTTTATCTTTAAAATGGTGTAAAATACTTGTATGCTTGAGGAATTTTAATCATGAGATTTTTGTTGTTTTGAATTTGGCGCCCTGGCTGTTGCGGGGTGGTTCCGCTAGTCCTAGACAGGTTAATAGAGTTATTTGAGATCTGAGCAGGAGACAAGGAGAGTAAGACACTTTAGACTATTGAGATGCACCCACCTTCTTCATCTTTCCCCAACTCTGAGGTAGTCTCCATCTTGGCAGCGATCATGCTCTCCTCAAACTGGGCATAGCTGTCGAACACCTGGGTGAAATCTCTTACCGTCACCACCGTCAAGATGGCCTCCTCATACACATCACGAGCCTGGTGGGCCACAACACACAAACATTCAAATTAGTCTGTGTGTGTGCATCCCAAAAACTGAATATATTTATTAACACTTTACTTGCACTACATAACAATGTTGTAAAGCTTCATAACATGCATAACAGCTAATCAAAATGTGTCAAATATATATTATGACAATGTTATGGTGGTGAGTTACCCTATAATCCTACATAATTTCTAATGACCCTGATGCATGACGACAAAGTCAAAAGTGGACTATGAAGATGATCGTCTATAGGGCTCTGGTCACAAATAGTGCAATACAAAGGGAATAGGGTGCCGTTTGGGATGCATCTATCCAGACCAGTACCTTTTCAAAATGTCCACTGCGGATGTAGTAGTCAGCCAGGGAGCACCAGAGTTTGCCCAGCTGGTCTGTGAAGCGAGTGAGGCCTCCACGGATGATGGCCCCAACATTCAGAGAGTTCACCTTGTCTGGGTTCTGAGAGATCAGGTCACACAGCTCGTGCCATAGCTGTTAGATATTAACCAAACAAACAACATGGGGATAACGTTAGATATCAACCACACAACAACATGGGGATAAGGAGGATGAGCCAGACGTGGTCTTACCTGGTAGTTAGACTTTCCCTCCTTGGACACAAAGCTCTCATCGTTGACAACGGCTGCCAGACGTACTGCTGCTTCATCCAGCTTGCCACAGGAACGCAGGTAATCTATGTACTCCTCCGCATTCTCTGGGGACAACTGCAGAGAAAGAGAGAGTCAAAACCAGGGGGCTGTTGCAGAAATAACATTTTATGAAATATAGACTTTTGGCACTTGACAACCAATATATAAATGTAGCTTTCTTTATCAACCATGTATCTAATAATTCTGGAATACGGGCCTCCCAGGTGGCGCAGTGGTCTAAGGTACTGCATCGCAGTGCTAGCTATGCCACTAGAGATTCTGGGTTCGAGTCCAGGCTCTGTCGCAGCCAGCCGCGACCGGGAGGCCCATGGGGCAGCGCACAATTGGCCCAGCGTCATCCGGTTTAGGGAGGGTTTGGCCAGCAGAGATATCCTTGTCTCATCGCGCACTAGCGACTCCTGTGGCGGGCCGGGCGCAGTGCACGCTGACCAGGTCGCCAGGTGTACGGTGTTTCCTCCGACACCTTGGTGAGGCTGGCTTCCGAGTTGGATGGGCATTGTGTCAAGAAGCAGTGCGACTTGGTTGGGTTGTGTTTCGGAGGACGCATGGCTCTCGACCTTCGCCTCTCCCGAGTCTGTACGGGAGTTGCAGTGATGAGACAAGACTGTAACTACAACCAATTGGATACCACGAAATTGGGGAGAAAAATGTATATATAATTATGGAATACCACACTGCTGCTTGTGTGGAAGACTAGAAAACATATTAAGCAGAGAGAAAATATATCCTGTCCATTCCTTCAAATATTTACAAGAGCTAAATAAATATCTAGGGTTATCAGGGTAATGCATACAGGTAATTCCAATATGAACGCTAGAGGTCAGAGATCTCTTGACCCAAATATTCTGAAAATGTTTCAGATTTCTAATGATATATGATTTGGAGATTACACACACAACATGACATTGATGCAATGTTATCACACGTTAGGAAACTCTAGGAACAGGGCCAGTAAGTAAGCTTTGTCCAAGCCAGAAAAGCACACTCTAGGTACAAAATCACAGACAAGTAAACAACAAAAAAATCACAGCCCCAGATGGTACCGACAGATCAAATTTGGGGGTCTGACTTATGGACTATAAGGTTGAATAGTTAACTATAAAACCAACAAGGACTAACTTCCAGTGAACTGGATCACGTCAAACCTGGCTGCTTGAAAAGAAGCTGAGAGAAATCTGGAATCAAAAAAAGGTTATGCCGACCAATACAGGTTACTCAGAGAGGTATCAGAACCCAGGTGAAGGATGAAAACTACTGCATTTCTGATGGTGTCTCTGAGCTGCAGCCTGTCTGTGGCACAGGACGACACCCCAATGACTGAACATGAGGTGGAATGCGCTGCAGAACTACAGAACTCATGCTACATGTTGACTCTGATTACAGAATTCGGAGTCATGGAGGAGAAACCGCAAACCACAGTGGAAAAACTGCAAACCACGATGGAAAAACTAGGAGTCAAAGGTGCTCTTCTCCAATGTCCTGAGAGAGAATGGAGAAATAGGGCCCTTCAGCCAGGAACTAACCTGACCTACAGCAAGGTCATCCCTAACATTGGCAATGCCTACCACCCCCACATAGGAGTTAACAGCCCCTGTAAGAGGGGTCTACTACTTCAGCTTCTTCTTTCATGCTGGAGGATCTGAAGACTCCCACACATCCCTGTACAAGAATGAAGAGTGTATGCCTATTACATCTGATCACAAGTCTAATACTGATACAGCAGATAACGGGGTAATGCAGTCACTCTACAGCTGGAGGTGGGAGATCAGGTCTACATACGCCTAAGGGCAAATGCACACTGTCATCTATTCCAGGCCTACCTTCTATGTTAAGTGATATAATGTAGGTTTCTGATGTGACGTGTGGTTGGTGTTGTTATAATCTCATAACCAAGACAAAATCTTATCACCATTGTTGAAAATAAATAGTGTGTATTAATGTGAATTCTGATTTGTTTTTATTTATTTTTTAATCCTGAGACTATCTTCCATAAGGCGAGGCTTCCGTGGCGTTCAGCTTTGGTTGTAGTTCAATCACAGAGGAGCAAATCTTCTAGAAATGTCCTCTTACCTTGAGGTACCTGCGGTAGACACGGATGGCGGTCTCAGGCAGGGGCAGGTTCCGGGCAAAGCGGAGGTACAGGGGCCAGATGCGAGGGTGCTGAGTGACGGGAAGGGCTCGGAGCGCTCGGTCAAATGTGCGTCTGCTCCTGGTGATCTTACACTGCGACACCAGGAACTGGCAGTAGTCCAGCCATATCCTCGGCATCTAGGACATCCACAGGAAGAACAAGTTATGTGGGATACTATTCCTACAATCTCAGACGACAAAATCTACTTCCAAGTAAAAAAAATACTCTCACACATAAATGTACTCTGTGATAGTCTGTGCCAATGAATGGACAATGATATTCCTCAAAGTTTGTGCGAGTATTTTCTCTTAACAGGGGATGGACGGACAGCGGGACATAAGCAAATGCCTACCTTGTGCATGAAAACCAGTGCTCTTTCATGGCAGTTGTTGATCTCCTCGTAGGCTGGCTCCATGATGCACTTCCCTTTGACCTGTTTCCGTCTCTCTCTCAGGTAGTTGTACCATAACTTGTAACTGCAAGGTCACATATGAACAATCCGTGAACACACAGTCATGACATTTAGCAATGCCTAAAACCATAACCCAGACACTGGTATGGTATTCAATAACCATTCTACGATTTTCAAATAAGCCTAGATTTTGGGCCGATTGTCCATGCTGTTGCTTCTTTTGGTGGTAGGAAGTGGAGATAAGGTAACCACAGGAAAGCGTCTCTAACATGTAGTCTCATTTCTGTGACCAGTCCCATCACAAGTCAGACTGTTGAATAAACTTAATTTGAACCTGCTTGACCTTAGGTTGGAGTCATTAAAACTTGTTTTTCAACCACTTCACAAATTTCTTGTTAACAAACTATAGGTTTGGCAAGTCGGTTAGGACATCTACTTTGTGCATGACAAGTAATTTTTCCAACAATTGTTTACAGATTATTTCACTTATAATTCACTGTATCACAATTCCAGTGGGTCAGAAGTTTACATACACTAAGTTGACTGTGCCTTTAAACAGCTTTATGTCATGGCTTTAGAAGCTTCTGATAGGCTAATTAACATCATTTGAGTCAATTGGAGGTGTACCTGTGGATGTATTTCAAGGCCTACCTTCAAATCAGTGCCTCTTTGCTTGACATCATGGGAAAATATAAAAAAATCAGCCAAGACCTCAGAAAAATAATTGTAGACCTCCACAAGTCAGGTTCATCCTTGGGAGCAATTTCCAAATGCCTGAAAGTACCACGTTCATCTGTACAAACAATAGTGCACAAGTATAAACACCCTGGAACCAAGCAGCCGTCATATCGCTCAGGAAGGAGACACGTTCTGTCTCCTAGAGATTAACGTACTTTGATGCGAAAAGTGCAAATCAATCACATAACAGCAGCAAGGGACCTTGTAAAAATGCTGTAGGAATCAGGTACAAAAGTATCCATATCCACAGTAAAACGAGTCCTATATCGACGTAACCTGAAAGGCTGCTCAGCAAGGAAGAAGCCACAACTCCAAAACCGCAATAAAAAAAGACTACGGTTTGCAACTGCACCAGGGTCGTAGCATCATGTTGTGGCGTTGCTTTGCTGCAGACGGGACTGGTTCACATCACAAAATAGATGACATCAATGAGGGAGGAAAATTATGTGGATATAGTGAAGCAACATCTCAAGTTAAAGGTTGGTCACAAATGGGTCTTCCAAATGGACAATGACCCCAAGCATACTTCCAAAGTTGTGGCAAAATGGCTTAAGGACAACAAAGTCAAGGTATTGGAGTGGCCATCACAAAGCCCTGACCTCAATCCTATAGAAAATTTGTGAGCAGAACTGAAAAAGCATGTGCGAGCAAGGAGGCCTACAAACCTGACTCAGTAACACCAGCTCTGTCAGGAGGAATGGACCAAAATTCACCCAACTTATTGTGGGAAGCTTGTGGAAGGCTACCCGAAATGTTTGACCCAAGTTAAACAATTTAAAGGCAATGCTACCAAATACTAATTGAGTGTACGTAAACTTCTGACCCACTGGGAATGTGATGAAAGAAGCTGAAATAAATCAATCATTCTCTACTATTATTCTGACATTTCACATTCTTAAAATAAAGTGGTGCTCCTAACTGACGTAAGACAATTCATTTTTACTAGGATTAAATGTCAGGAATTGTGAAAAACTGAGTTTAAATGTATTTGGCTAAGGTGTATGTAAACTTCCGACTTCAACTGTATATATGTGCAACATTAACTGTCTGTGGAAATGTTCCTGTCTCTAGTTAGAGACAGACTACAAACATTAGTCTGGGACACTACAGTATTTTCCATGAACCTTTAGCATTGTATTCTTATTCTGGCCCTGGGGGCCAAGGGGGGTGTATTTTGAGGCAAAAACAAAACTATGCATGGCACCCCTTTGCCCAGGACCAGGATTGGGAGAAACGTTGCCTCTACCTGCCAGGTAGCTCTTTCAGAGCTCGTTCATATATCATGTTGAGGATGGACATTGTGCCGTTTTGTTTGAACTCGATGTAGCGCATCCAGCACTTGACCGAGTACGGATTCCTGATGATCTCCTCCTCGTAAGGCAGGTCATCTTCCTCCTGAAAAATACAATCACCAACCCAGCAAAATGGTCAACAGGAAGCCTTCTCTCCTTCGGAAGTTGGACACTTTTCTCTCATTCGAAAAACGCGACACTGTTCTCAAAACTAGTGCAACGTTGCTCGAAAAATAGAAAGGGCAACAATATGCTGTAAATTCACACACAGTAGACTGTACAGTATCTCAAGGAAGTTTGCCGGGACATTCAAATCGACACAGCCGAGGTCGAGGAGGCCGCATAAATATTACAGCATGCTGAGAGAATTCCACAAGGAAATATCAATATTCATGAAATAACTTACAAATATTACGTCCGGTTTCCCATTTAGAGACGCCATTTTTTATTTTAATACCAAAATAAACGCCCGTAGTGTCAAAAGTTCCCAAAGATGTAGGTATTGTTACTAAACTTCCTGACTCCCCCAACGTGTTCAGAATGTAGAATAAACCCCGCCCCGTGTGGAAATAGTATTGGGTAGTACTACGTTCACTCAACAGACTATCCAATCATTAGTCACGAAGAAAACAGCATATGTTAGCACTCCAGCCCAGCAGGTGGCGACAGTGGAAAATCTGATATGCTCGTGCATGGCCAAAACTAAATTTGAAAGGTTATCACAACGTCGACAAACACAAACGCCCTCGCCAGCCGCGTAGGGTACTTGTTGACCACAATAGTGACGTACTGTATGTCCACACTTTTCAAACAAGTAGACTGTAACCAACATCATGCATAGGCTTACCAGTTGTGGAGTGAAGCACATGAGCAACCTCAATGTTACCTTCAGAGAGAAGATATTGTCAGTTATTGTCATTAAAAAACAATACAGACAACAATAAAACTATTCTTTCAGAGTTCAGATGTTGAGTATAGCAAGCATAGAATAAACTGATTTAATCATGCTTTAATCATGCTTTCAAAATACAAGCGTCTGATGGTGGGAATGTATAAGAAGCCAAGTGAATAAATCAACATGCATCCATAATCAATAGACAACTGTTCATCAAAATATATAATGAAAATGAAATAAGAAAACATGAAAACATTATAAACATATATTTACTTGATCTTCCCTGTTGCGTAGTAACTTGCCTGTCTAACCCACATATGAATACCTCTGAATTTGTTTTCCTAAATGTGCATGTGATGTTATCCCACAAAAGCAATAAACATTTCAAGTTAATTTATTTACTTGAGCTGGGGGATCCTGTATGGTCTATTCAGAGCCAGGGCTAAAGGAGGCTGATCTCAGTGTGTCTCTCTGGGAGTATGCTGGTTCAGGAAAGGCGCGCCCTCAGAGCATCTGCAGCTGTTGTGTTTTCAGACATTTTCAATCTCTATCTAGCCCAGGCCGTTATCCCCAATTGCTTCAAGACATCCACTATCCTCCCAGTGCCCAAGAAAGGGAAAGTAACTGAACTGAATGACTGCATCACCTCCTCTCTCCCCGACACACTCGACCCTCTCCAATTCGCCTATCCCCCGACAGATCCATGGACGACGCAATCACCATTGCACTGCACACTGCCCTCACCCACCTGGACAAGAGGAATGCATACCATCGTGTCTTAGCTCGTCACAATGCTCACAGCATCCGGGACTGAACTCCCAAAGCAACTGGGCCTGGACTTCTTGATGGGCCGACCCCAGGTGGTGAAGTTTAACAAGATTACCTCCTCCACATCGATTGTGAAAGCCATAGAAATTAGAATCCATGTATGCAATAAATATGGGGACAGTTTCCTGGACACATTATGCCTAGTCCTGGACTAAAAATAATCTCAACCAAAAGTGTTTTCCCAGGCTTAATCTGCACCCAGACTAGTACTGTTTTTTTCTCCTAGCTACAAAACCAGGGATTCTATAGGTATTCTCATGGCAGCTAGAACATATGACATTTCAATAAGACACAATGTACAAAAAGAGTAAAATGTATGCATATTGTTTATTCATAATTGACTAAAAGACAAAGGCCCAAACATGAAAGTGCATGATTTCAGAGGCACACTACAGTAGTAAAGACATTTAGACATATGAAAACAAATGTAACTTGGGAGAGGCACAAGTATTTAATGGTCCCAACACAAAAGTTGCATCTCAATAGTCTAGAGGCCACTGCTCCTTATGTCCTTCAGTTCATCTGCACTAACAGGACAAAAGGAGAAGAAGTCACTTTAGACTTGAGATGCAACCCATATTTGTAACTCAATTACAGTTGAAGACAGAGAGATTAAAATGATCCTCATCATATAAGGACTGTTTTAATTTAATATTCAGAGCAAAAAATGTCCTTCACAGCATTACATTAATAGGTATGTACATAATTTATTTTACTTCAACCGTAATTAAAGATAAATTCAATAATAGATTGAGAATCAAAAGATACTATCCTTTAATGACTACATCTTAAACCGGCACTTAGTTTTACAGTTAGACAAGTACACAAGCGTCTCATAATGAGCAGACCAGGGTTCAAATAGTATTTGTTCTCTTTCAAATACTTTAAACTGTGCTTAATTGAACTTGTCTAAACCCAAAAGAACCACTGGAACAGTCCTAAAAGTGCAAACTGCAAATCCCACTGATCTGGCACTCCCAGCAGGCTTAATCAAAACACTCAACATATTTGAAAGAAAACAAGCACAATTTGAATCCAGGTTTGTGTTCAGATCCATTCTCTCTGCAGACTCAGAACAGCTCCCTTCCAGGCCAAGGAGATATCTAGCTTTCAGGAGTTGGATCCAGGTCCAGCTTCTTCAGATCATTTAGGAAGCTGGTGGGTGTGACAATGTGAGACGAACCTATAGAGAGAAGGGGAACAGACAACACAGAAACATTAACACTATAGTATTACTTTTCTGAAACCCAAAAGACGCTTACATTCGTTGTGAAGATTCACGACGAAAATGTATGGAGAGAGACAGACTTAGCGGTGCATTTACCAGACATAAAAAACATGCATGCTGGGGAATATACAGTGCCTTCAGAAAGTATTGACTTTTCCCACATTTTGTTGGGTTAGAGCCTGAATTTAGACATGTTTTGTTACTAGCCTACACACAATACCCCATGTCAAAGTGGAATTGTTTAAAACAAAAATGTTTACAAATGTAAAATATTTAAGCTGAAATGTCTTGAGTAAATAAGTATTCAACCCTTTTGCTATTGAAAGCCTAAATAGGTTCAGGAATAAAAATGTGCTTAACAAGTCACATAATAAGTTGCATGGACTCACTGTGTGCAATAATAGTGTTCATCATGATTTTTGAAGGACTACGTCATCTCTGTACCCCACACATACAGATAATTGTAAGGTACCGCAGTTGAGCAGTGAATTTCAAACACAGATTCAACCACTTCAACCACAACAACCAGAGGTGCCTCACAAAGAGACAACCAATGCCTCAAAGAAAGGCACCTATTGGGAGATGGGTATAAAAAATATTAAAAAATAAAAAGCAGACATCCTTTTGAGTGTGGTGAAGTTATTAAATTACACTTTGGATGGCGTATCAATACACCCGTTCACTACAAAGATACAGGCATCATTCCTAACTCAGTTGCCGAAGAGGAAGGAAACCGCTCAGGAATTTCACCATGAGGCCAATGGTGACATAAAAACAGTTAGAGTTTAATGGCTGTGATAGGATAAAATTGAGGATGGATCAACATTGTGTACTGATTAAAAATAAACACAACATGCAACAATTTCAAAGATTTTACGGAGATACAGTTCATATAAGGAAATCAGTCAACTGAAATAAATAAATTAGGCTCTAATCTATGGATTTCACATGAAAGGTTTGGGCACAGCCATGGGTGGGCCTGGGAAGGCATAGACCCACCCACTTGGGAACATTTTTTGTGCCCGACCTGGTTCAGTCTGCTTCAACTTGACAGCAGTACAATAACCTAAAACACAAGGCCAAATCTACACTGGAGTTGCTTACCAAGAAGACAGTGAATGTTCCTGAGTGGCCGAGTTACAGTTTTGACTTAAATCTACAGCAAGACCTGAAAAATGGTTGTCTAGCAATGATCAACAAACAATTTGACAGAGCTTGAAGAATTTTGAAAAGAATAAAACATACAAAATGCACAATCCAGGTGTGGAAAGCTCTTAGAGACTTACCCAGAGGTGTAAGGTGCTTCTACAAAGTATTGACTCAGGGGTGTGAATACTTACGTAAATTAGATATATATATTTCTATACATTTCATTTTCAATACATTTGCAAAAATGTCTGAAAACATGTTTCCACCTTGTCATTATGGGGTATTGTGTCTAGAGAAGAAAACAGCCTGAATTGAAAATGGATTACATGTAACACAACAAAATGTGGAATAAGTCAAGGAGTATGAATACTTTCTGAAGGCACTGTAGGATCTTTTAGCGCCACCAGCAGGGGAATTCCAAACGAGGGTACATGGTGTGTCATCATTGTAAATCAAATTTAAAAATTAAACTGCCTTGCCTGGTTAAAGAAAATGTTAAATAAAGTGTACACTATTAAGGTTCAGTCCAACTATTGTGTTCCTTACCAATCAGAACCTCCCATTTTCTGTCGGTGGCTCGAGTGACCTCGTAGGCGGAGCGCATCTCGGAGTGGGACACACCTCCGATCATGAAGATGATGAGCCGAGGGCCGGAACGATACTCCGGTGGAGACTTGTTCTTGTGCCATTGTCCAAACCGAGCACTGCTGCAGGATGATATAAATGTAAACATATAGATACCTAATTTTGCGGCAGCAAAATAAAATAACACATGTAGACTACCATTCAAAAGTTGAGTCACTTCGGCATTTTTGTCCATCAAAATAACATAAAATGTATCAGAAATACAGAGTAGACATTGTTAATGTTGCAAATGACTATTGCTGGAAACGGCATATTTTTTTATGGAATATCTACAAAGGTGTACAGAGGCCCATTATCAGCAACCATCACTCCTGTGTTCCAATGACACGTTTTGTTAGCTAATCCAAGTGTATCATTTTAAAAAGGCGAATTGATCATTAGAAAACCCTTTTGCCATTACAGTTGAAGTCAGAAGTTTACATACACCTTAGCCAAATAAGTTTCACAATTCCTTACATTTAATCCTCGTAAAAATCCCATTTTAGGTCAATTAGGATCACCACTTTATTTTAAGAATGTGAAATGTCAGAATAACATTCCCAGTGGGTCAGAAGTTTACATACACTCAATTACAAGCTTCCCACAATAAGTTGGGTGAATTTTGGCCCATTCCTTCTGACAGCGCTTGTGTAACTGAGTCAGGTTTGTAGTCCTCCTTGCTCGCACAAGCTTTTTCAGTTCTGCCATTACATTTTCTATAGGATTGAGGCCAGGGCTTTGTGATGGCCACTCCAATACCTTGACTTTGTTGACCTTAAGCCATTTTGCCACAACTTTGGAAGTATGCTTGGGGTCATTGTCCATTGGAAGACCCATTTGCGACCAAGCTTTAACTTCCTGACTGATGTCTTGAGATGTTGCTTCAATATATCCACATCATTTTCTGTCCTCATAATGTCATCTATTTTGTGAAGTGCACCAGTCCCTCCTGCAGCAAAGCACCCCCAGAACATGATGCTGCCACCCCCGTGCTTCACTATAGGGATGGTGTTCTTCGGCTTGCAAGCCTCCCGCTTTTTCCTCCAAACATAACGATGGTCACTATGGCCAAACACTTCTATTTTTGTTTCCTCAGACCAGAGGACATTTCTCTAAAAAAGTACAATCTTTGTCCTCATGAGCAGATGCAAACCGTAGTCTGGCTTTTTTTAAATGGCGGTTTTGGAGCAGTGGCTTTTTCCTTCCTGAGCGGCCTTTCAGGTTATACTTTTTTACCCGTTTCCTCCAGCATCTTCACAAGGTCCTTTGCTGCTGTTCTGGGATCGATTTGCACTTTTCGCACCAAAGTACGTTCATCTCTAGAAGACAGAACGTGTCTCCTTCCTGAGCGGTATGACAGCTGCGTGGTCCCATGGTGTTTATACTTGCGTACTATTGTTAGTACAGATGAACGTGGTACCTTCAGGCATTTGGAAATTGCTCCCAAGGATGAACCAGACTTGTGGAGGTCTACAAAGTTTTTTCATGAGGTCTTGGCTGATTTCTTTTGATTTTCCCATGATGTCAAGCAAAGAGGCACTGAGTTTGAAGGTAGGCCTTGAAATACATCCACAGGTACACCTCCAATTGACTCAAATGATGTCAATTAGCCTATCAGAAGCTTCTAAAGCCATGACATCATTTTCTGAAATTTTCCAAGCTGTTTAAAGGCACAGTCAACTTAGTGTATGTAAACTTCTGACCCACTGGAATTGTGATACAGTGAATTATAAGTTAAATAATCTGTCTGTAAACAATTGTTGGAAAAATTACTTGTGTCATGCACAAAAGTAGATGTCCTAACCGACTTGCTAAAATTATAGTTTGTTAACAAGACATTTGTGGAGTGGTGGAAAACCGAGTTAATGGCTCCAACCTAAGTGTATGTAAACTTCCGACTTCAACTGTATGTTAGCACAGCTGAAAACTGTTGTTCTGATTAGACTAGTTGAGTATCTGGAGCGTCAGCATTTGTTGTAGAAACATCAAGGATGATCAATGAAAACAGGATGAACCTGAGTTCAATTTCAAGTCTCATAGCAAAGGGTCTGAATAGTTATGTAAATAAGGAGTCTGTTTTTTATTTATAAATTAGCAAACATCTCTAAAAACCTGTTTTTGCCTTGTCCTTTTGGGGTATTGTGTGTGTAGATTGATAAAAATGTTTTGATTAATACATTTTAGAGTAAGGCTATAACATTACAAACATACGGAAAAAGTCAAGGGGTCTGAATACTTTCAAAATGCACTGAACAACATGAACAAGCTATGTCAACAAGCTAAAAATAAAATAACTCCTGGTATGGGGCAGGGGAGATTATTCGCAGGCTGTCTAATGGCAGCTTGGATCAACTAACTTTTCACCTCTCCAGCTCACATAACTACAGCAAAGCTCTATTTTCAAGATGACAAGTGAGGATAAAGTGTTAATGTATGTGACCCTTCTGTCCCTGGCTCAGCCCCACCCCTTCCATGTTGTGGCTCCACCCCCATGGTGTATACACACACACCTGACAGTCGTCTGCATGGTGTTAATGGGGGCAGGGTCAGAGATGAACGGCCACTGCTTCCTGTCCAGCTTGTCTGTTATGGCATTCTGGGAAAATAGACAGACAGGGTTGGTCAGACTTTGGATAACCTTTCAAATAGCAAAACATATAATAAAATACTTTCAATACTCTCCTTCTGACTGCATGTGCTGCCATAGAATGAATAGAACAGGCGTCCCTATTCAAGTCAATGATGGCATAATGGGTGGACTGGCGGCCATTGCCAATGTACCCATAGAAGCAAAGCAGGAAGTGTACCCATCAATTGTTGATTCAACTCAGCTGACCTTACAAAAAACACATTCCATTGCATAAGCAACATCAGTTAACATTTTTTGAATGAACATTATTATCATGGAAATATTGCCTCAATAGTACCAGTCAGTTCTCATGTAATAAGGAATTCGACCACGCCCATAAATTGGGGAAAACCAATCTTTCCTGTTATTCCCCATTGTACAGGATTTTTTTTGTTATACAGAAAATCTGCTGTGTTGCTCAATGTACATGTAGCCAGGTCAAAAAGTAGGCTACACGTAGCTGTGTGTGTGAAAAACATTTCATCACAAGACATTTAACTTGTTTAGTACAGTCCGTTTGTAACTACACTCTACTTGTATAGTCTGTTTGTTTGTGTTGTTGGTCTTGGCTAGCTTAATGTTCCAGTCGGTAGCTAGTACTCTCACTCAAGTCGCTGCTGGCTAGCTAGCATCGTCAAGACAGAAAAGGGGGATGTGGGAAGCCTTGCGGTTTTTTTCTAATTAGTGAGAATGCAAGAGAGTAGGCAATGTTGAAACGTAATCTTTAGACATGTACTTTTCTTCAATGTATTTTTGTAATTGACTAAAACAAGGAAATTGCGGTTGAAAAATGTTTTTGCTGTGAGCCACTGGGGTAACCACAGGTTGTCTTCCACACAGACGGGCAGGGTCGCGACGTTCTAATACCGACTGGGTCTATATCAGGAAGTCATTGCGAGTGTACCCATGAGTTTACTAGTCAAATTGCCAAGGCTATAGGTTCCAAGCCACTTCTATTCATTCTATTTCTGTGTGCTGCTGCATTGTGGGGGGTGTTTTTGTTGCTTGTTTCAGTAAGGAGCAACAAAGTTTAATCACTTTGTTTAGAATCCACCAAAACGGACTCAACTGCACTACTGCCCGACCATCCTGTTTTCAGTCAGCTGTTCACGGATCCACCTGATTCAAAATACCCGATCCGGATCCAGAACTCTAAATAATGTCATGGGTCTTATCTTATATTATTGTCACAGTATAAGTCATTTTAACAGACTTGTCCAGAAGGACCCATACAGGTCCGAATGGTGCGAATGTAACTTCTCAGAAATTGTATAATTGATGTTGCTTTCCACGAGAGCGGCGCCTGGAGCTTGTTGTTGGCCAAGCATAAGTCATCAAAGCGGCAATTGGCTACAGTCAGAGCCTCCGTGTCTGGCAGAAGTTGGGAGATATCTAATCAATGAAATTAAAATGAAGGAATTCATTGTTAAAGGAGAACGAAAGGCTACAACGACCAAGAGGTAGGCTGCTACGTAATAATCTGAATGGAGTTATTTGTAACTGTGTAGGACGAGAAAGTGCATGCAGCCTCAATTAGACTAGCTTCATGTTTGATGCAGTCAAGACAGGTACTATGTATATTGAACTATATCATATTGAATGATAAATAACCTAACTATGGCAGCCATTAATCTACTATAGTACAAGTCTTTCTTGGAATCTCTCCTTCCCTCACAGTTCAGACACACAGCACGGCCCCTGCTAGAGAGCCACCTCTCTTCCTCACACTTTATCAGCTCTTGAAGTATATTAAAAATGTACTTTTCTGCTGCTTCCCTCATTCGGATCGGACCGGGTCTGGATCTGACCAGGTCTATATGGAACGGGTCTACTTGTCCCGGGTCCATTTGGAAAGTGTCTCTATATTGAAAAAATATTTATACACATATCGGGTCCGGGTGGGAAAGCCCCAGGCCCATTTCAGAACAGGTCCAACATTTTGGACCAGTGAAGTCCTCTATCACACTGTCTGTCTATCCTTCTCCTCTTCCATACCTCCATCACATCTTTGATGGTGGGTGTCCATCGGGAGAGCTGGTACGTGCTCTCCTTGCGCTCTTTCTTCTCAGGCAGTGTTTTCCCAGCATTGGGAGCCTGAAACAACATTTCACATAATTCAAATATAAACAAGGGAAAAAAGGCTTCACTGTAAAGAGATGCAATTGTTCAATGTGTGAGAGAGAGCAACAGAGAGAGAAAGTTGGACAGAGCGAGAGAGGGACGGACAGACAGAGCCCTACTGACCCCTGCGATGATGGGGCAGCCCAGGTGCTGTAGGTTGGTGATGATGTTGCTGTTTGCTTGCACGTTGGCGTGCTGGATTAACTTGGTCAGGTTCTCCTCTCCAATGCCTGTATGTGAGGAGGCCACCATTATACAGAGTAGAGCTGGAGAATGTAATAACCTCATCACCAAGTTAGCCTAATCAAAACTGCTTCTTTAGCTAGCCTGTCGTCATTCCACGAGGATCAACAGTAACCACATATATCCTTACAGAGACCACCATTATATACAGAGTAGAGCCAAGTGCTCAACCTAAAGATCCCCATCTGCTCCTCTAATTTCAATAGCCGTCATGTGGAGAGTAGTAGCTGTGTCGTATCATATTAGAAACACTCATATTGCTGTACCTGCTGTGTGTATCTTAACAATGCACTGGCAGAAAGCAGACACATTGGGATCATGCAGCCAGTGCCATTCTGTTGACCTACCCTTCTTCTTGTGGAAGATATAGAGTAGTATGATGCGGATCTTGTCGTAGGGGTCGATGTCGGTGTTGAGGAGTACAGGGACGATGCTCTTCATGGCATCCTTCAGGGGTTCCCCATCTACATCAGTCCCCATGGCCAGGTCCTGGGAAACATATGGGGGAAAACAATCAACAAAGAATGATGCCTTTAAGTTCACCCAAGCTACATCACTGCATTAACACTTCAGATCATAATCCCACAACCAGACCCAGATTACATCACTCCTGGACATGCTAGGAATGTTTCAAATGATCGACCACTAAACCTACTATATTAGAGATGATCAAAAACAAACCTGTGCGGAGCTATTAGAACTATTAAGACCAAAACAATGCTTGCATCCCAAATGGCACGCTATTAGTAATGCACTAAATAAAGACTAGGTGCCATTTGGGATGTAGTAATTGTGTTGAGGGAGAAAGTAGGAGCTGTTCTGGGAACTAGGAAGGGAAAGAGGTTATAGAAATGTTTGATGCCTTATGGTGTAAGATTTCTGGAAGACATGGATGGATGTAGTAATAACAGCATGGCAACATGAATGGTCTTTAAAATACTTGACATAATGGCATAACAGCTTCCTGTGCATTACTGTAGGTTCAGAGAGGGACAGTTGATCAAGGTGTGCGACACGTCTCAAGCCCTTTACACAACATTAGTGAAGTGGATGCCCACTAGGCCGCCAGAAAGCGTCAGACAATGTCTGAGTCTCAAATGGCACCCTATGCCCTATATAGTGACCTACTTTTGACCAGGACACATAGGGCTCTGGTCAAAAGTAAGCGCTGGTCAAAAGTAGTGCACTAGTGAATAGCGTGCCATTTGGGAAGAAGCAGCCTATGAAGCTTTTATGAGACTCAGAGAGGTAAAAATAGAGATGGGGACGTGGGGAGGTCAGCACCCCAGTGTAGGCTAGATGGGGTGAGTGGGCGAGCATTATTATATGATACGATAGTACTAAATATTAAAATATATATTACACAACATCATGGTGACCTGGTCATTCATGGTTTAACCACCTAAGGCTAACAACCAGGGATTTGATTATTCAAGACATTCTTAAAAAAAAATATTATATAGAAAACAAGGATGAGGATATCAGTTTGGGAAAATAAACATTTCAGTGTAGAACAGATGTCAGGAAAGATGGGAAAATTACAGAACACAAACATAATTAAAATGCTATTAGGTCACTCTTGAAAAAGAGATGATTCATCTCAAGGGTCTTGCTGGTTAAAAGGTTGAATAAAAATAGTCTGTTTTACACTTCCGAGAATCAAAAACATGCTCCTGGGAGTACCTGCCAGGTCATTTGCATATGGTTTCATAAGAGGGAGGGAGCTTGACAGCACCCTATTCCCTATATAGTGTACTACTTTTGATCAGATCCCTGTGGGTCTTGGTCAAACGTAGTGCACTATATAGAGAATAGGGTGCCATTTGGGACTTTTGTGGCAACACTGACCTGTTCCACCTCACACAGCTTATCCACCGAGGCTTTGAATTTCTTCATGCAGGCCTCAGCCAGGTGCAGGTGAGTGGAGTACTGCAATCAAACATTACTCATTAACTAATAAAATGTTGATGTCATCACTCCACACTATAATAATACTCCACTTTGTTGTTACAGCCTGAAATTCAAATGGATAAATTGTAGTTTCTCACCCATCTACACACACACACACACACTACCCCATAATGACACAATCAAAACATGTTTTTAGAAATATTTAAATTGTGTGTGGGGGGTGAAATACAGTATCTCATTTACACAAGTATTCACACCCCTGAGTCAATACTTTGTAGAAGCACCTTTGATTAAACAGCTGTGGGTCTTTCTAGGTAAGTCTCTAAGAGCTTTCCAAATCTGGAATGTGCAACATTTCCCAATTATTAATTTCAAAATTCTTCCAAGATCTGTCAAATTGGTTGTTGATCATTGCTAGACAACCATTTTCAGGTCTTGACAGATTTAAGTCTAAACTAACTCGGCAACTCAGGAACATTCACTGTCTTCTTGGTAAGCAACTCCAGTGTAGATTTGGTTTTGTGTTTTAGGTTATTGTCCAGCTGAAAGGTAAATTAACCTCCCAGTGTCTGGTGGAGACCAGACCGAACTAGCTTTTCCTCTAGGATTTTGCCTGTGCTTAGCTCCATTCCATTTATTGATTAATTATTGATTAATTATTGATTAATTATTTATTGATTAATTAACATCAAGGCGGTGGCCCGTTCTTGTAGGTTCATGCTCTACAACATCCGCAGAGTACGACCCTGCCTCACACAGGAAGCAGCGCAGGTCCTAATCCAGGCACTTGTCATCTCCCGTCTGGATTACTGCAACTCGCTGTTGGCTGGGCTCCCTGCCTGTGCCATTAAACCCTACAACTCATCCAGAACGCCGCAGCCCGTCTGGTGTTCAACCTTCCCAAGTTCTCTCACGTCACCCCGCTCCTCCGCTCTCTCCACTGGCTTCCAGTTGAAGCTCGCATCCGCTACAAGACCATGGTGCTTGCCTACGGAGCTGTGAGGGGAACGGCACCTCGGTACCTCCAGGCTCTGATCAGGCCCTACACCCAAACAAGGGCACTGCGTTCATCCACCTCTGGCCTGCTCGCCTCCCTACCACTGAGGAAGTACAGTTCCCGCGCAGCCCAGTCAAAACTGTTCGCTGCTCTGGCCCCCAATGGTGGAACAAACTCCCTCACGACGCCAGGACAGCGGAGTCAATCACCACCTTCCGGAGACACCTGAAACCCCACCTCTTTCAGGAATACCTAGGATAGGATAAAGTAATCCTTCTCACCCCCCCCTTAAAAGATTTAGATGCACTATTGTAAAGTGGCTGTTCCACTGGATGTCTTAAGGTGAACGCACCAATTTGTAAGTCGCTCTGGATAAGAGCGTCTGCTAAATGACTTAAATGTAAATGTAAATGTAAATTAATCCTGAAAAATTACCCAGTCCTTAAAGATTACTCTGTACATGCTTCCTTCATTTCACTCTGTCAATTAGGTTAGTATTGTGGAGTAACTACAATGTTGTTGATCCATCCCTAATTTTCTTATATAACAGCAAATAATTTCTGTAACATGGTGAACTCCCTGAGCGGTTTCCTTCCTCTCCGGCAACTGAGTTAGGAAGGACTCCTGTATGTGTGTAGTGGCTGGGTGTATTGATACACCATAAAAAGTGTAATTAATAACCACCATGCTCAAAGGGATATTCAGTGTCTGTATTATTTTGTTTTTTTACCCATCTACCAATAGGTGGCCCTTCTTTGCATGGCATTTGAAAACATCCCTGATCTTTGTGGTTGAATCTGTGTTTGAAATGTACTGCCCAACTGAGGGACCTTACAGATAATTGTATGTGTGGGGTACAGAGATGAGGTAGTCATTCAAAAATCATAAACACTATTATTGCACACAGAGTGAATCCATGCAACTTGTGTAACTTAAGCAAATGTTTACTCCTGAACATATTTAGGCTTGCCATAACCAAGGGGTTGAATACTCAACACAATTTTAAATTATGGAGTATTGTGTGTAGGCCAGTGACAACATTTTAATTTAATCCATTTCAAATTCAGGCTGTAACAAAACAAAATGTGGAAAAAGTTCATGAGTGTGAATACTTTCTGAAGGCACAGTAGAATGAAGAAATGCTACTGGGCATGCATTATAAAAGTGGCCTGCTACACCGGATGCGCAACGTTTGCAGAGGGTAATACGCTCCTATTCATTTAAATTAAAATCAGGCTCACAACCCTTGAGTGTAAAATTTAAAAAAATGTATGTGCAGCTCATGCCCGAGAACAATGACTTGCCCTTTTGGGTGAGGATCATAGGCGACATTCAGAACAAGACTGATGGTAAATAAGAATTGACTGACTGATGTAAGAGATATTTATATCTAAGGAGATAGTAACGCGTTAAATAACTTTCTGTGGTGCCCCAGATTACTACTTAATTGTTATATGATTAATTTAATTGCGTAATAATTGAACGTGGTATGTAATCATGTTAGAAAATAACAGCCAAACACATTAATGATAGTCAAGACATGAGTAGCTTGCACTAAGCTTTCAGTGTAGCAGGTAAAGAACATACTGTTTGCTAGTAAAGACATTGGAACATGGCCCATGTCTTTGACAAAACACCCAGGTGCTTTTCTATATGCTATTAAATGGGAATAGAACACGTGTTGACATTTAGACTGACAGTATGTGATCACTGGAGAGGCATGAAAGCCAGTCTCAACCAATCAACTGATTTTAGATGGAAAGACGAGGAATACCCACCAAGCTGAGTTCCTTCTGGTACTGTGGCATCTTCTTCAACATCTGAGACAGGTCTTTGATATTGGCCTTATCAGTGGACATCCTCTTGCTCTCACAGAACACACGCAGCAGCTCCGTCACTTTCCTGGAACACGAACAATGAGCATCAACATCTGACAAAGACTATACCAGGGTTGGGTTCAATTCAGTGTTCAATTAAGAAAGCGTATTCACGATATACATTTCTATAATTCACTTCCTGAATAGAACACGAAACTTACCTCAACCAACTCTGGATCATATCACCTCTTATTGGTCGAGGTTAGATTAGTTCAAAACACTAGTTGTATGCAATCTTAATGATTGTGTGTCTTACTTGGTGACGTCAGCTATGTGCATGTGTCTCAGCTGGAGCCACAGCTCATCGTCTTCGTCCAGGAGAACCTCCTTCTCCTTAGAGTCCCCGATCCCAGTCGTCTGATATCTACAACACACAGGGATTGTAATTATACAGGGATACCATATGAGAGATACATATCATAATTAGAAGAAGGTAAATATACATTCATACTATGTATAGCTACATTAACAATAATAATGTCGGAGAAAGGTTATACTCCTAACCTGTAAAATGACTAACTGAAATGTAAAACTAACCCTTAAACAATTCTGAAATTAAGAATCGTTTTGCAGGTCAGGAGTGTCTGTATAGCATTTTCCGTATGTTCATCATAGGCCCTGGTCAAAAGTAGTGCACTATATTGGGAATAGGTTGCCAAACTAAGCCTACTTGTAGATGTCCTGTTTTATGTCCAGAAGGTCATAGACCATGGCCTGGAAAGTCAGCTCGTGCAGAATGGGAGAGATGGGGTCAAAGCCACGATCCACAATTAATAGCTGTGACCTGGCCTTGTCAGGACCCTGAAAACGCATCAGACATTTCATGTCAGGGCAAGAAATGACACCTAGAAATGTAACTTATTGCCTCCCGGGTGGCACAGTGGTCTAGGGCACTGCATCGCAGCACTAGCTGGGCCACCAGAGACTCTGGGTTCACGCCTTGTCTCATCGCGCACCAGCGACTCCTGTGGCGGGCCGGGCGCAGTGCGCGCTAACCAAGGTAGCCAGGTGCACGGTGTTTCCTCCGACACATTGGTGCGGTCTGGCTTCCGGGTTGGATGCACACTGTGTTAAGAAGCAGTGCGGCTTGGTTGGGTTGTGTTGTGTTGTGGAGGACGCATGGCTTTCGACCTTCGTCTCTCCCGAGCCCGTACGGGAGTTGTAGCGATGAGACAAGATAGTAATTACAAAAAAAAAAAATTGGATACCACGAAATTGGGAGAAAAGGGGGTAAAAAGAAAACACACAAAAAAAAAACATTAATCACCACTTCAATGCTTTGGCAGAAAGGACATTGTTTTAGATCAAATCTATTGCCTCTAGCTCCACAATAGAATGTCAGGAATGCTTTTGGGTAACAGGTTTAACCAACAAGTCACTCAGTTAGTGCCACTATCAGACTTTACCACATTCAGAATAGTTCTCCCCCCCTTAAAGTACAACCCCAATAACAACAAAATATCTATTCCTTGTGTATTCTAATACCCATTTCACACTGTACTGCACTGGCCTGCTTATGCACCCACCACAGTGGATATTTTGTTGTGAAAAAAACATATCCAAGCCAGCATAGTACAGTTCTGCACGATAGTGTGAAAATGGTATTACTGTGCTGGTACTGAGGCAGAGAGACCATGGAGAAGATAAGAACAGAAATTATATCAAATGAATACATGCCTTCAGAAGTCCCAACACAGGCTTAAGGAAATGCCAGCTAGGAAAGACAGAAAAGGAGAGAAAATGCAGCCGAGCAGAGAGTTTGAAAGATAACAGGAAGTCAGAAAGTAGAAATAGCTATGAGAAACTCACAGATGTAAGACTTCCAAAATGTTTCAATAATCATATATTAAGCCTAGTATCATAAAGACAAAGTGAATGGTCATTTTACCAGACATGGTACTATTAGTACTGTAAAGAAGTGTTGTGTATTGCGTGAGGTGGTGAGGCATTGGTGTCTCCTCACCTCTCCCATGCTGGGGTTGTCTGCTTTATGGGCGTTCAGACGCTGATACACCTCCTCAGCCAATCTAGCATTCTCCTCAGGACCGCTATGATAGAGGGAGGGAGAGAAAGAGAGGGTAACTTGCAACTGAACTAGCAGAGACACTCAAGTACAGTGGCTTGTGAAAGTATTCATCGCCCTTGGCATTTTTCCTATTTTGTTGCCTTACAATCTTAAAATAGATTTTTTGGGGGGGGGTTTGTATCATTTGATTTACACAACACGCCTACGACTTTGAAGATGCAAAATACTCATTGTTAAACAAACAAGAAATAAGAATTGAGCGTGCCTAACTATTCACCCCCCCAAAGTCAATACTTGGTAGAGCCACCTTTTGCAGCAATTACAGCTGCAAGTATCTTGGGGTATGTCTCTACTAGGCCATTCCAAGACATTTAAATGTTTCCCCTTAAACCACTTGAGTGTTGCTTAACAGTATGTTTAGGGTCATTTTCCTGCTGGAAGGTGAACCTCCATCCCAGTCTCTAATCTCGTGAAGACTGAAACAGGTTTCCCTCAAGAATGTCCCTGTATTTTGCGCCATCCATCATTCCTTCAATTCCTACCCGTTTCCCAGTCCCTGCCGATGAAAAACATCCCCACAGCATGATGCTGCCACCACAATGTTTCACTATGGGGATGGTATTCTCTGGGTGATTTTAGGTGTTGGGTTTGCGCCAGACATTGCGTTTTCCTAAATTTTAGTCTCATCTGATCAGAGTACCTTCTTCCATATGTTTAGAGAGTCTCCCACCTGCCTTTTGGCAAACACCAAACATGTTTGCTTATTTTTTCATTAAGCAATGGCTTTTTTCCTGCCTCTCTTCCGTAAAGCCTAGCTCTGTGGCGTGTACGGCTTAAAGTGTTCCTATGGACAGATACTCCAATCTCCGCTGTGGAGCTTTGCAGCTCCTTCAGGGTTAGCTTTGGTCTCTTTGTTGCCTCTCTGATTAATGCCCTCCTTGCCTGGTCCGTGAGTTTTGGTGGGCGGCCCCCTCTTGGCACGTTTGTTATGGTGCCATATTCTATACATTTTTTAATAATGCTCCGTGGGATGTTCAAAGTTAAAAGTTTCAGATATTTTTTTATAACCCAACCCTGATCTGTACTTCTCCACAACGTTGTCCCTGACCTGTTTGGAGAGCTCCTTGGTCTTCATGGTGCCGCTTGCTTGTTGGTGCCCCTTGCAGATTCTGGGGCCTTTCAGAACAGTTGTATATATATATATATACACTGAGATCATGTGAAAGATGTGACACTTAAAGTCCACCTGCATGCAATCTAACTAATTGTGTGACTGAAGGTAATTGGTTGTACCAGATCTTATTTAGGGGCTTCATAGCAAAGGGGGTGAATACATATGCATGCACCACTTTTTGTTTTTTATTTGTTTGAATTTGATTATTTTTTTGATTTCACCAATTTGGACTATTTTGTGTATGTCCGGTACATGAAATCCAAATAAAAATACATTTAAATTACAGGTCGTAATGCAACAAAATAGGAAAAACGCCAAGAGAGATGAATACTTTGGCAAGGCACCAAGAGAAAAAGATGAGCAAAAAGACCATTTGAAGACAGGCTCTCTATGCAAGACCTGTGTGATGAGCTTTGAAAAAGTGACAATTCGCGATCCAGTTGAGGTATTGCTATCTTTTTCCACTATTGGAGGACCAAAAGTATCTCAGATGAGCACCCAATTGCCACTGAAACCTCTGGTTGCACTTGCATGCCTGTATATATCTAACATGTCTAAGTTAAGGTATGGTGTGTATAGGTACCTGCGGTAGCGGATGGCAGGGTACTCCTTCAGGGTGTCACAGAGGGTGGCGATCTGCTCTGCCAGAGTCTCCATCATTCTGTCTTTATTCCCATCTCCAACTGGACTGTAGAACAAGTTCAGGGAGCTGGGATCGTCAAGGGAAAATACCTAGAATAGTGAAGGGAGAGGAAGGGCATGAGGGAGTGAGACCGAGAGCTTACTTACTGGGCATTTTCACAGGATACTCCTTAGAGCGATCAAACTAACTCTTTTTCAATGGGAGGCGGAAAGATGCGTCCAGAGTTGAGTGAAGTTCAAAGAAGGTGCTGTAGGCAGTTACCCACCTGGGATTCGTACGGCAGGAAAGCCACGTTGATCTCCTTCAGAGTCTTGATGACTCTGGCAACTCTGGACCTCCCAATGTCAGCAAACAGAGCATCTGGGCAATCTGCAGGATAGGTGATTGGCACAAAACCAACAGTTACTTTGAATTATTTTAAAACATTCATGCTTTCAGTCAATTTACAAGGTTCATCTCATTAAGATTTAGAATCTCCTTTCGAGACATGACCAGAATGACAAAACACTAATTTTTTTGTATCAGACGAGGGAAGAGTAGTTTTGATTAAGTTTTATAACACTTCAAAACAAATGGTCTTACTGTCTGTAAAGAAGATGTGCGCCGCTTTGTAGGTGAAAGCAATCTCTTTGAAGTCATTGATAAGAGCATGAACCGACTGAGGACATCCGTGCACACACACACAGGTGAGAGAGAAAAAGAGGAAGAGCGTGAGATGGCTTTACAGCAATACAGGATCTGGCAGTTGATGACAGTGAAAGTAGGAATGACAGGGGAAACACTTCTCACCTTCTTTGAAGGAGAGATCAGATAAATGGCCTCCAGGCTGGAGATGGGTTCCCTGCGCTTGTTGATGTCCTCTACAACTGTGGGAGGAAAAGGAAGATAAGTGAGTCACCGTACATCCTAACTGAAGAACACCTCCACAGACACTCACTTCCTCACACTATGACCCATACCGGGCGTTCAAATAGTTTCCTTCAAATACCGTTTAATTGAGCCTGTCTCAAGTGCCAGATGGGAGGGGTTGGGTTTATACTTTTGGGGCTATTTATTCCATTGCACCAGACAAGCTCAGTCAAGCACAGCTTAAGTATTTGAATGAAAACAAACACTGTTTGAACCCAGGTCTACTCTGACCCTAGTTTGTGAAGTCTGGGGTGTCTCTTGATATAATAAATAGTTGTTGACAAATACAAGTAGCCTAGCCCACTGGCCATCCGATCCCAACACATACTAGTCACCCCCTCTGCCATGATATCTGACATCTTGCAGCAGGAGGACAGGATTCGCATGCTGATGTGGTCCACAATGAGCACCTGGACAAACAGAGATGGCCGTTATCAATTAATATTCAATTGATCATTAGGCTATCATGAAAGACAATTTAACAGAGCAAGTGACCTGGATCTTTTCAGAGCAACGCTAAATACTTTTTACAATTACCTTCCATTCTCCATCCTTCTTCACACTTTTGATAACTCCATTCAGGATTTCTTAAGAGATGACGAAAGACAGAGAGGAAGTATGAAATATTACAGTACCCTAACTGAAATATGTCCCAACAACTCAGTTGCATTTTAGAGTTAGAATGCGTAGTGGTGTTTATTTTACCTTGGGGCAGTCAATTAAGAACTAATTCTTATTTACAATGACGGCCTGGCAAGAGGCAAAAAAAATAAGGAAACAGACAACAGTAGTCTAGGGTCTGGAATCTTCTTTCCTGGTTCATACAGAGATCTGTTAAAGTTGGCCCAATTGATCCATGTTTTTTCAGATGGCATTTGTTAGCCAGTGTCAAACAGTAACTAATTGGGTAGTAAAAGGTAAAGGAACAAACTTACACAGGTAGTAGGTACACATCGTCTTCCTTCACATGCAAAGTTGATCACAAGGCAACCCACAATCAAGTTAGTGTACAAATATTTGGGTGTGTGGGTTGATGATAAGCTGAGCTTCAACTGTGCATGTAGAGAACTTGATAAGGTAGCTCAAGCTGAAAATAGGATTTTATTACCGGCATAAGGCTCGCTTTTCTTTTGAGGCCAGGAAGGAGCTGGTACGATGTACATTACTGTCGGTTTTAGATTTTTGTGATGTTATATATATGCAGGCCTCAGCCACTACCCTGAGAGCACTTGATTCAGTGTATCATGCAGCCCACAGGTTCATTACAAATCAGAAACGTCTAACACATCATTGTGATCGCTACAGCGCTGTTGGCTGGTCGTCATTGACCTTGCGTAGGCTTAAACACTGGTATACACTGATTTATAAGGCCATATTGGGTAAAATGCCATTTTACCTCTGTTCTTTTCTAGTCAGGTCAGTAAATAAATATCAATTACGGTCCCATTCTGATTTGCTTCTAACAGTACCAAAAATTAGGACAGGTCATGGTAGAAACAGTTTTAGTTACTTAGCACCGTGGTCCTGGAATTCTCTCCTGAACATTTTAAAATGTGATGTACAGTGCCTTGCGAAAGTATTCGGCCCCCTTGAACTTTGCGACCTTTTGCCACATTTCAGGCTTCAAACATAAAGATATAAAACTGTATTTTTTTATGAAGAATCAACAACAAGTGGGACACGATCATGAAGTGGAACGACATTTATTGGATATTTCAAACTTTTTTAACAAAGGAAAAACTGAAAAATTGGGCGTGCAAAATTATTCAGCCCCTTTACTTTCAGTGCAGCAAACTCTCTCCAGAAGTTCAGTGAGGATCTCTGAATGATCCAATGTTGACCTAAATGACTAATGATGATAAATACAATCAACCTGTGTGTAATCAAGTCTCCGTATAAATGCACCTGCACTGTGATAGTCTCAGAGGTCCGTTAAAAGCGCAGAGAGCATCATGAAGAACAAGGAACACACCAGGCAGGTCCGAGATACTGTTGTGAAGAAGTTTAAAGCCGGATTTGGATACAAAAATAATTCCCAAGCTTTAAACATCCCAAGGAGCACTGTGCAAGCGATAATATTGAAATGGAAGGAGTATCAGACCACTGCAAATCTACCAAGACCTGGCCGTCCCTCTAAACTTTCAGCTCATACAAGGAGAATACTGATCAGAGATGCAGCCAAGAGGCCCATGATCAGTCTGGATGAACTGCAGAGATCTACAGCTGAGGTGGGAGACTCTGTCCATAAGACAACAATCAGTCGTATATTGCACAAATCTGGCCTTTATGGAAGAGTGGCAAGAAAAAAGCAATTTCTTAAAGATATCCATAAAAAGTGTCGTTTAAAGTTTGCCACAAGCCACCTGGGAGACACACCAAACATGTGGAAGAAGGTGCTCTGGTCAGATGAAACCAAAATTGAACTTTTTGGCAACAATGCAAAACGTTATGTGCTGTGTTGCTTTTACACCAAACATCACCCTGAACACACCATCCCCACTGTCAAACATGGTGGTGGCAGCATCATGGTTTGGGCCTGCTTTTCTTCAGCAGGGACAGGGAAGATGGTTAAAATTGATGGGAAGATGGATGGAGCCAAATACAGGACCATTCTGGAAGAGAACCTGATGGAGTCTGCAAAAGACCTGAGACTGGGACGGCGATTTGTCTTCCAACAAGACAATGATCCAAAACATAAAGCAAAATCTACAATGGAATGGTTCAAAAATAAACATATCCAGGTGTTAGAATGGCCAAGTCAAAGTCCAGACCTGAATCCAATCGAGAATCTGTGGAAAGAACTGAAAACTGCTGTTCACAAATGCTCTCCATCCAACCTCACTGAGCTCGAGCTGTTTTGCAAGGAGGAATGGGAAAAAATTTCAGTCTCTCGATGTGCAAAACTGATAGAGACATACCCCAAGCGACTTACAGCTGTAATCGCAGCAAAAGGTGGCGCTACAAAGTATTAACTTAAGGGGGCTGAATAATTTTGCACGCCCAATTTTTCAGTTTTTCCTTTGTTAAAAAAGTTTGAAATATCCAATAAATGTCGTTCCACTTCATGATGGTGTCCCACTTGTTGATTCTTCACAAAAAATACAGTTTTATATCTTTATGTTTGAAGCCTGAAATGTGGCAAAAGGTCGCAAAGTTCAAGGGGGCCGAATACTTTCGCAAGGCACTGTATATATCATAGAAGAGTGTAATTGTTTTTAGGCCAGCTGTTTTTAGTCAAGATGTTTGTGTTTTTAATGTAATATGTAATTGTTGTACGTGTATGTGTGTTCATAGTTTTGTTTAATGTAGTGTTTAAGTTGTTTCTTCTGAAAAGTTGTTCCCCCTGCTGCTATTTGACCATGTCTCTTGGAAAAGAGATATTATCTCAATGAGAAAAAATCTGTATAAATAAAAAGGTAAAATAAAAAATAAAATAAAAACATTTAATCAACTAGCTACACCCAACTTGACCTATTGTTCCAATCACAGCTTCCTTAATAAAGTCAGCAAAATGCAAGGGAACGTTGTAAAAATATGACCCAGGATGACAGCATCACGCCCAAAACTTCCCACCCTCCTGAACAACGCATTCAATGTTTCCTTCAATACTCCCCACTGAGTAAACAGTTTGACCACATCATAAAAAACACATCTCGAGCACTGATCCACAACTGAAAAAGACGTTTAAAGGAACCCGAGGGTAGGTCTTCAGACGCGCCCCCAACATCAGTCAAATGGTGGTGGGGTCTGATCTTCCACCAGTGCCACGTAGTATCTTTCTAGACAATGTGCCGAACAGTAACTATAGATGTGGCAGATGTACCCAGTGTAACTTTACAAACAAATGCACAATGTTCAATTATCCTACTGTGAAGGCCATTAAGATTAAGGGCATCATCACGTTTGAAAAATTGTGATATACCTGATCAAGTGTATGTGTGGTCTATGCAATGTAGGAGCAACAAAACGAGCTTTGAAAACAAGGAAAGCAGAACACAGGAGTAATATCAGGACCCTTGACCAGAGAAAGCCTTTGGCTGCGCATATCATGGTGACTCGTCACAACATTAGCTCTTTGAGACACATTGTCATCGAACATGTTGAGACTCCTAGTATGGGGGGCAGATACTGATAATCTATTATTGATAAGAGAATTGTACTGGAGTCATCGTTTCTGTACCATGTCTCCTAGAAATCTGAACCAGGAGTTTGATAACAGACCATTTCTTACATGAATGCCATTTTGATTTGTCTTGCCTTCCAGGTCATCTACTTGGTAATTTTGTAAATATATATTATTTTCTGGAACTACTACATGGACCCATCTCATTGTTATTAAATTATTAGAGATAAATTGTTTTGCATCCACCATGCATCATGTCCGTGATGGTCATGTGAGGTGAAATATGTATATTTTGGGATTTTTTGTTAACAACAAATCAATACAGAAAGTACACGAGGGAACACAAGTATATATAGATTATATACAATGGAAAATCGAGCTAGGGGGTACAATATTACATTACAATTACACAAGGACCTTAAGGGACATACATACACTTACAATTCTAACAGCTTTTTTGTTAGTAGAGTATTTAACTCTCTTAAAATACAGTTAAATGTATTTTTGTAGGGTAAGAAAAATATTGTTTGTAAATTTACAATTGTGTATATGAAATTTGGCCAAAAGAATAATGAAATTAATTACATAAAAATGTTTCAGCTTATTTCTATCGTATGTAAAGAATCAAAAGCAGTACATCTCTCCACAATAGTGTAAAATCTTCAGAAATGTGTTCAATTATAAAACTACTGATGTCTTGCCACAGTTACATGAATACACAATGCCAAAAAGGATGCAACACTGTTTCTGGGTGGTCATTACAAATGGAGCCATTTGAGTTGATGTTTTCCTTAAACTTCTTCATATAGTGGTTGGCAGGATAATATTTATGAATAATTTTAAAGGAAACTTCCTTAATTTTGTTAACAAGTAGGTGTGTGGCAACATCCAAACTTTTTTCCCAACAGTTATTATCAATAAATCAATTCCAATAAGGCACAACATCCTGCTGAAACAAGGTTCGTATCACTCTGTTGAATGGACCAAAAGAGAAACAACTGATGAGTCATAAGGGTCAATAGAAGGTAGGCTCTGAGGGTCAGGTCTTGACATGTTCCTGAATAACAGAGCAACACCTGAGGGAATGGCATCTAAAACAATCGCAAAATCTTTAGGTGTTACAGGGACCTTGTAAAGTGATAAGAATTCCTTATAACTAAGTAAGAAACCCTCTGCATTTACAAGTTGGCTCACCAATAGGATATTATTTCAGAACCAATATTCTAAAAACAAAGAAGTATTTTTATACCATATCTCCAAATTATTCCATATATAATATATGTGTGGAGAAAAATGATGCTTATAAATTAAGGACCATGCAAGAACATGCCGATGAAAAGCAGTTTCACTGGAACTTTGTCAATATTATAATTGCAAAACAACATGAAGTTAAGGCCACCAAAAGTAGAGAAGACATGAGGAATATGTATATTTTGGGATGTGTGCACTTATTTTGTTCGACATGACGAGGATCCGTTTCGAATCGAAACGTTGTCAATAAAACGGTGAATTGGGAGCTTTAACCCTGTGCGTGACTTCTTGTTCTTCAGTATTCTTCATTAGCCCAGCACCTGTTTTAAAGGATGTGCGTATGACCACAAACTTTTCTTGAGTCAACAAAACACTCAAGTTTTAGAGCCTACTTGAAATACTACTACTAGTGATAAGGCATACCCTTCCCAGTCACATTTTACATTTCAATTTTAAATAGCCTAATGACAGATAACTATCAACCATGGCCAGGCATTACTAGGAAGCAACTTGCTTGAGTGACGAAGGCTAACTAAACCAGGCAGTTTGTTTGGATGTTTTCTGTTCTTAATTTTCGTGACAACAAGCTAAAAGCTTGATGATATAAAACGTTCAACATTTCTACCGCCGAACAATAGAGATTTGATAGTTATAAAATGAACACATTTCTTGACTTACTCTCTCCGACTACCGCCTTCAGTCCACTAGGAGCCATCTTGACACTTCCGTGTTGTCGATATTTTTTCCTGCAACTTTTTAACTGGCTGACATAATCATCATAACACCTAGGTCGTGTCCGCTTCGTTTATCAAAGCAAGAAACGTGTCCAAATGCACTCAAAATTAATAAGCAAAGAAGAGTGTTATTAATATTCTTCATGAGTGTATTTGCATTAAAACAATAGTCATTTACAGTAGGTCTCTGATATAGGGTAGGAGCAAAGAAAATAAGATGTTATTGTGGTTTGGGGGCGAAACATCTTTATTTCAATATATTTATTTCATTATGATGACTTTCTCTTAACTTTCAGCATAGGAGTGAGTCCCTGTTGATCATCACTAGAAATCCAATTTAGAATCGGAATCTCATTACATTAGAACCAACATATGGCAATTAAAGGATCAGTTGAGATCCATCTCCAATTAGTTACCTGTTCTGTATATGAGTGACACCAAGGGTTGTGGTGCCATCCTGACCAATAAAGAGTGCAAGTCCAGCTTCTGTAATAGATATAGATACTAAGCATTAGCATTCTATATTGAGTAATATGTCATGCTTTACATCCTACATAGGCTAGGATTAATCTGTGTTCTTGAAACCAGCATCAAGTTCAAAGCACCTTCCATGGGAGGAGGGAGCTCAAATACTGAGCACAAGCTCTCCAGACAGAGATTTTCAACCACATCCTGGCCATCCAGCCGTGTTTTCTTGACCCGAGTCAACTGACCGGCAACTCTGACTCTCTCCTTTGCCTCCGGGTTCTGACTGGCATGGCATCCAGTCTGGATGCCCCGCTTCATCGCCAGCTGCCTTCTCAGGGTGTCCTCTGATGAATCTGAAATACATTGTGGGGTTCACTTTGTTGTCCAGCTTGTTGCCCTTGTTCACATATCCCTCTAGGAGGCAGTGTTGGGTCACATACCCAGAGCCTGAATACTCAGACAGGTTGAGGTCGACCCACCTAATACAAATAACATGGAAATTGGGGAGATATTATTACTGAAGGTGTGAGAAAAAGTGATTCCCTACTGAAAAAACAACCATCATGCATCTATACCTTCCATGTCTGCCAATCTAAAGCGTCTGGATAAGTGTAAGCAAGCAGTTTCAGAGTGGGTGGCATCTCTCACTGATTTGGATCCAAATCAGCAGATACTCTTGCTGGGGTCCAGCAAAATTAAGGCAGTTTATACAATTTTAAAAACATTACAATGCATTCACAGATTTCACAACACACTGTGTGCCCTCCGGCCCCTACTCCACCACTACCACATATCTACAGTACTAAATCCATGTGCGTATAGTGCGTATGTTATTGTGTGTGTATGTGCATGTGTCTGTGCTAATGTTTGTGTTGCTTCACAGTCCCCGCTGTTCCATAAGGTGTTTTTTTATCTGTTTTTTAAATCAAATTTTACTGCTTGCGTCAATTACTTGGGGTGGCAGGTAGCCTCGTGGTTGGACTTGTAACCGAAAGGTTGCAAGATCGAATCCCAAGCTGACAAGGTAAAAATCTGTCGTTCTGCCCCTGAACAAGGCAGTTAACCCACTGTTCCTAGGCCGTCATTGAAAATAAGAATTTGTTCTTAAACTGACTTGCCTAGTTAAATTAAATACATTTTAAAAATTGATGTGGAATAGAGTTCCATGTAGTCATGGCTCTATGTAGTACTGTGTGCCTCCCATAGTCTGTTCTGGACTTGGGGACTGTGAAGAGGCCTCTTGTGGTATGCATGGGTGTCGGAGCTGTGTGCCAGTAGATTAGACAGACAGATCAGTGCATTCAACATGTCAGTACCTCTCATAAATAAATGTAGTGATGAAGTCAATCTCCCCTCCACTTTTAGCCAGGAGAGATTGACATGCATATTACTAATATTAGCTCTCTGTGTACATCCAAGGGCCAGCCATGCTGCCCTATTCTGAGCCAATTGCAATTTTCCTAACTCCTTTTTTATGGCACCTGACCACACGACTGAACATTAGTCAAGGTGCGACAAAACTAGGGCCAGTAGGACCTGCCTTGTTGATAGTGTTGTTAAGAAGGCAGAGCATCGCTTTATTATAGACAGACATCTTCCCATCTTAGCTACTACTGCATCAATATGTTTTGACCATGACAGTTTACAATCTAGGGTTACTCCAAGCAGTTTAGTCATCTCAACTTGCTCAATTTCCACATGATTTATTACAATATTTAGTTGATGTTTTATGGTTTAGTGAGTGTTTTGTTCCAAATACAATGCGTTTAGTTTTAGAAATATTTAGGGATAACTTATTCCTTGCCACCCACTCTGAAACTAACTGCAGCCCTTTGTTGAGTGTTGCAGTCATTTCAGTCGCTGTAGTAGCTGATGTGTATAGTGTTGAGTCATCCGCATACATAGACACTAGCTTAACTCAAAGTCAGTGGCATGTCATTAGTCAAAATTGAAAAAAGCAAGGGGCCAAACAGCTGCCCTGGGGAATTCCTGATTCTAATTGGATTATATTTGAGAGGCTTCCATTAAAGAACACCCTCCGTGTTAAGTTAGACAAGTAACAAGTAACTTTATCCACATTATTGCAGGGGGTGTAAAGCCATAACACATACATTTATCCAGCAGCAGACTATCATCAATAATGTAAAAAGCTGCACTGAAGTCTAACAAGACAGCCCCCACAATCATTTTATCAGCAATTTCTCTCAGCCAATCATCAGTCATTTGTGTAAGTGCTGTGCTTGTTGAGTAAGTGCTGTGCTTGTTCCCCATAAGCATGCTGAAGTTCTGTTGTCAATTTGTTTACTGTGAAATAGCATTGTATCTGGTTAAACACAATTTTTTCCAGAAGTTTACGAAGGTTTGGTAATAGGCTGATTGGTCGGCTATTTGAGCCAGTAAAGGGGGCTTTACTATTCTTGGGTAGCAGAATTACTTTAGCTTCCGTCCAGGCCTGAGGGCACACACTCTCTAGTAGGATTAAATTGAAGTTGTGGCAAATAGGAGTGACAATCTGCTATTATCCTCAGTAATTTTCCATCCAGATTGTCAGACGCCGGTGGCTTGTCATTGTTGATAGACAACAATCATTTTTTACCTCTTCTACACTGACTTTAATTAATTCAAAAGTACAATTCTTGTCTTTCATAATTTGGTCCGATATACTTGCATGTGTAGTGTCAGAGTTTGTTGCTGGCATGTCATCCCTAAGTTTGCTTATCTTGCCAATGAAAAAGTAATCTATGCAGCCTACTCAATCACTTTTTATAGCTACTGTTTACAGGCCTCCTGGGCCATATACAGCGTTCCTCATTGAGTTCCCTGAATTCCAATCGGACCTTATAGTCATAGCAGATAATATTCTAATCTTTGGTGACTTTAATATTCACACGGAAAAGTCCACAGACCCACTCCAAAAGGCTTTCGGAGCCATCATCAACTCTGTTGGTTTTGTCCAACATGTCTCTGGACCTACTCACTGTCACAGTCATACTCTGGACCTAGTTTTGTCCCATGGAATAAATGTTGTGGATCTTAATGTTTTTCCTCATAATCCTATCGGACCACCATTTTATTAAGTTTGCAATTGCAACAAATAATCTGCTCAGACGCCAACCAAGGAACATCAAAAGTCATGCTATAAATTCACAGACAACACAAAGATTCCTTGATGTCCTTCCAGACTCCCTCTGTCTACCCAAGGACGCCAGAGGACAAAAATCAGTTAACCACCTAACTGAGGAACTCAATTTAAACTTTGCGCAATACCCTAGATGCAGTTGCACCCCTAAAAACAAAAACATTTCTCATAAGAAACTAGCTCCCTGGTATACAGAAAATACCCGAGCTCTGAAGCAAGCTTCCAGAAAATTGGAACGGAAATGGCGCCACACCAAACTGGAAGTCTTCAGACTAGCTTGGAAAGACAGTACCGTGCAGTATCGAAGAGCCCTTACTGCTGCTCGATCATCCTATTTTTCCAACTTAATTTAAGAAAATAAAGAACAATCCACAATTCCTTTTTGATACTGTCGCAAAGCTAACTAAAAAGCAGCATTCCCCAAGAGAGGATGGTTTTCACTTCAGCAGTAATAAATTCATGAACTTCTTTGAGGAAAAGATCATGATTATTAGAAAGCAAATTACGGACTCCTCTTTAAATCTGCGTATTCCTTCAAAGCTCAGTTGTCCTGAGTCTGCACAACTCTGCCAGGACCTAGGATCAAGAGAGACACTCAAGTGTTTTAGTACTATATCTCTTGACACAATGATGAAAATAATCATGGCCTCTAAACCTTCAAGCTGCATACTGGACCCTATTCCAACTAAACTACTGAAAGAGCTGCTTCCTGTGCTTGGCCCTACATCGGATGTGTACCAAACTCACTAAAAGTGGCAGTAATAAAGCCTCTCTTAAAAAAGCCAAACCTTGACCCAGAAAATATAAAAAACTATCAGCCTATATCGAATCTTCCATTCCTCTCAAAATGTTTTGAAAAGGCAGTTGAGCAGCAACTCACTGCCTTCCTGAAGACAAACAATGTACGAAATGCTTCAGTCTGGTTTTAGACCCCATCATAGCACTGAGACTGCACTTGTGAAGGTGGTAAATGACCTTTTAATGGCATCAGACCGAGTTTCTGCATCGGTCCTCGTGCTCCTAGACCTTAGTGCTGCTTTTGATACCATTTGATCACCACATTCTTTTGGAGAGATTGGAAACCCAAATTGGTCTATACGGACAAGTTCTGGCCGGGTTTAGTTTGTCTCTGTGAATGGTTTGTCCTCTGACAAATCAACTGTAAATTTCGGTGTTCCTCAAGGTTCCGTACTAGGACCACTATTGTTTTCACTATATATTTTACCTCTTGGGGATGTCATTCGAAAACATGTTAACTTTCACTGCTATGCGGATGACACACAGCTGTACATTTCAATGAAACATGGTGAAGCCCCAAAATTGCCCTCGCTAGAAGCATGTGTTTCAGACATAAGGAAGTGGATGGCTGCAAACTTTCTACTTTTAAGCTCGGACAAAACAGAGATGCTTGTTCTAGGTCCCAAGAAACAAAGAGATCTTCTGTTGAATCTGAAAATTAATCTTAATGGTTGTACAGTCGTCTCAAATAGAACTGCGAAGGACCTCAGCGTTACTCTGGACCCTGATCTCTCTTTTGAAGAACATATCAAGACTGTTTCAAGGACAGCTTTTTTCCCATCTACGTAACATTGCAAAAATCAGAAACTTTCTGTCCAAAAATGATGCAGAAAAATGTATCCATGCTTTTGTCACTTCTAGGTTAGACTACTGCAATGCTCTACTTTCCGGCTACCCGGATAAAGCACTAAATAAACTTCAGTTAGTGCTAAATATGGCTGCCAGAATCCTGACTAGAACCAAAATATTTGATCATATTACTCCAGTGCTAGCCTCCCTACACTGGCTTCCTGTCAAGGCAAGGGCTGATTTCAAGGTTTTACTGCTAACCTACAAAGCATTACATGGGCTTGCTCCTACCTATCACTCTGATTTGGTCCTGCCGTACATACCTACACGTACGCTACGGTCACAAGACGCAGGCCTCCTAATTGTCCCTAGAATTTCTAAGCAAACAGCTGGAGGCAGGGCTTTCTCCTATAGAGCTCCATTTTTATGGAATGGTCTGCCTACCCATTCGAGAGACGCAAACTCGGTCTCAACCTTTAAGTCTTTACTGAAGACTCATCTCTTAAGTGGGTCATATGATTGAGTGTAGTCTGGCCCAGGAGTGTGAAGGTGAACGGAAAGGTTCTGGAGCAACGAACCGCCCTTGCTGTCTCTGCCTGGCCGGTTCCCCTCTTTCCACTGGGATTCTCTGCCTCTAACCCTATTACAGGGGCTGAGTCACTGGCTTACTAGGGCTCTTTCATACCGTCCCTAGGAGGGGTGCGTCACTTGAGTGGGTTGAGTCACTGATGTGATCTTCCTGTCTGGGTTGGCGCCCCCCCTTGGGTTGTGCCGTGGCGGAGATCTTTTCAGGATGGTAATTTGGTGGTTGAAGATATCCTTCTAGTGGTGTGGGGGCTGTGCGTTGGCAAAGTGGGTGGGGGGTTTTTCCTTCCTGTTTGGCCCTGTCCGGGGGTGTCATCGGATGGGTCCACAGTGTCTCCTGACCCCTTCTGTCTCAGCATCCAGTATTTATGCTGCAGTAGTTTATGTGTCGGGGGGCTAGGGTCAGTTTGTTATATCTGGAGTACTTCTCCTGTCCTATCCGGTGTCCTGTGTGAATTTAAGTATGCTCTCTCTAATTCTCTATTTCTCTCTTTCTTTCTCTCTCTCGGAGGACCTGAGCCCTAGGACCTTCCCTCAGGACTACCGGACATGATGACTCCTTGCTGTCCCCAGTCCACCTGGCCGTGCTGCTGCTCCAGTTTCAACTGTTCTGCCTGTGATTATTATTATTTGACCATGCTCGTCATTTATGAACATTTGAACATCTTGGCCATGTTCTGTTATAATCTCCACCCGGCACAGCCAGAAGAGGACTGGCCACCCCACATAGCCTGGTTCCTCTCTAGGTTTCTTCCTAGGTTTTGGCCTTTCTAGGGAGTTTTTCCTAGCCACCGTGCTTCTACACCTGCATTGCTTGCTATTTGGGGTTTTAGGCTGGGTTTCTGTACAGCACTTTGAGATATCAGCTGATGTACGAAGGGCTATATAAATAAATTTGATTTGATTTGATTAATTAATGTAGTTGGCAATATCAGTGGTCTTTGTGATGAATGAGCCATCTGATTCAATGAATGAAGGAGCCGAGTTGGCTTTTTTCCCCAAACATTTCATTTCAGGTGCCCCAAAGCTTTTTACTATCATTCTTTAAATAATTTATCTTTGTTTCATAGCTTAGTTTATTTTTATTTTGTTTTGTCACATGATTTCTTAATTTGCAGTATGTTCCTCTTATACACTATATTAGGCCCAGGCTTTGGAGCTTTGGTTTTCCTAGATATGGCTATTATTTTGTGATCACTACATCTTATGGACTTGGATACTGCTTTAAAGCATACATTTGCAGCGTTAGTAAAGATGAGATCAATACATGTTGATGATTTAATTCCTGTGCTGTTTGTAACTACCCTGGTAGGTTAACTGACAACCTGATCCAGGGTGCAGGCACTGGTTACAGTTTGAAGAGTGGGCAGCTTGATGATAGCCAGTCAATATTTAAATCACCCAGAAAATATACTTCTCTGTTGATATCACATACATTATCAAGCATTTCACACATATTATCCAGATACTGACTGTTAGCACTTGGTGGTATATAGCAGCTTCCCACAAGAATGGGCTTTAGGTGAGGCAGATGAACCTGTAGCCATATTACTTCAACAGTATTTAACATTAGATCGTCGCTAAACTTTACAGGAATGTGGTTCTGAATATAGACCACAACACCGCCTCCGTTGGCATTTCTGTCTTTTCGGTAGATGTTATAACCATGTATTTCTACCACTGTATCATCAAAGGTATTATCTAAGTGAGTTTCAGAGATAGTCAGAATATGAATGTCATCTGTTTTACAAGCAAGTTATTGACTTCATGGACCTTGTTTCTTCGGCTACATATGTTAATATGGGCTATTTGTAGCACTTTTCTGAGTTGCTTGATTGTTTTTAATGCTTTACTAGGAAGCTTATCAGAAGTAGACTTACTCATGTTATTTACAATGGAGCTGATATTGCAGGATGAGCTGCATAAAGTGGTCTTCCTACTATTGCACACCGCCTCAGTGCTAACAGTGTAACTCTGGTTTATAGGCTCATGATTACTGCTTACAATAGCTGTAGGATAAACATATGTATTCGGTGCAATTAGGGGTTCATAAATTTAAATTACTTACATTGTGTTTGCCAATGCCCCAAATATCATGTACATTTGATTCAGCATTATGATGACTCATTGTCACAATGGTAGGGATTAACTGAGCTGGTCTTGGATCATTTATGGGACTAGTGTTTAGAGTGTTGGGCCAGTAATCGCAAGGTTGCTAGATCGAATCCTTGAGCTGACAAGGTAAAAATCTGTCGTTCTGCCCCTGAACAAGGCAGTTAACTCACTGTTCCTAGGCCATCATTGTAAATAAGAATTTGTTCTTAACTGATTTGCCTAGTTAAATAAAAAAATAAAAAACATTTACTAATAATTGTTTCAACGCAGCCTTGAATGCGTGGACAGGAGCCAAGATGATTTGGATGGACTCTGTCATTCCGATAGAGTATCTTCTGTTTCCAGAAGTTATCAATAAAAGTGACTCTAGCAAGTCTTTTAGCAAGATGTGTAATGCCAGCAGTCCGCTGAATCTTTCACACACGATGGTACTGGACCTGAAATTATTGGCCATTTTTTTGCCTTGGGGACCGAGTTTCTCACCATAGAGTTGCCTTTGATGACAGCAGGTGTTGTTGAATGGGCCGATCTCTCAGGCAGCCACATGGCTGGGAGCTCCGAGGATCCGAACACGAGGTAGAGGCCACTGGAGAGGGAGACAGAGCCGAGGACGAAGACACTGGGTTTGTGCCCATAGGCGATGTTGTTGCCGGTGATGTCTGGTGAGGACCTGCCTTACAACAGGCCTACAAGCCCTCAGTCCAGCCTCTTTCAGCCTATTGCGGACAGTCTGAGCACTGATGGAGGGATTGTGCATTCCTGGTGTAACTTAGGCAGTTGTTGTTGCCATCCTGTACCTGTCCCGCAGGTGTGATGTTCGAATGTACCGATCCTGTGCAGGTGTTGTTACACGTGGTCTGCCACTGCGAGGACAATCAGCTGTCCGTCCTGTCTCCCTGTAGCGCTGTCTTAGGCATCTCACAGGACGGACATTGCAATTGATTGCCCTGGCCACATCTGCAGTCCTCATGCCTCCTTGCAACATGCCTAAGGCACGTTCACGCAGATGAGCAGGGACACTGGGCATCTTTCTTTTTGCGTTTTTCAGAGTCAGTAGAAAGGCCTCTTTAGTGTCCTAAGTTTTCATAACTGTGACCTTAATTGCCTACCGTCTGTAAGCTGTTAGTGTCTTAACGACCGTTCCACAGGTGGATGTTCATGAATTGTTTATGGTTCATTGCACAAGCATGGAAAACAGTGTTTAAACCCTTTACAATGAAAATCTGTGAAGTGACTTGGATTTCTATGAATTATCTTTTTTAAGACAGGGTCTTGAAAAAAGGACGTTTCTTTTTTTTGCTGAGTTCAGATGTGGGATTTTATCTCATTTTACTCCACTGAGCAACAATTGTCATATCTTTATCCTAAATGGTACCCTATTCCCCATGTCGTGCACTATATAGGGAATAGGGTGCCATTTGGGACAAATATACAGTTTTAAGGCAAAGCCTCTTATTTATGATAAGTTAGCTAACCTTACGAACTGACAGTCTATGTCTATACATGTAGTCGTCCAGGACTCCAGACAAGCTGTTTTGTCAATCAAATTCAAACATCTTCCCCCATTGGACTGAGTGGTGCTGGACTTCCAGTCTGCGGATTACACACACAATTTGATAATAGTATTTCTGTAACTTTGGTTGAATTTTAAGTCGTTCTTCAAATCTTGGATGTTCGCCTCAAATGCTGTCTGTCCTTGCTTCCCTCTGATGTTTTCAGGAGGCAAGAGGACATGAGGAATCGAGGAGAGTTGACAGATTCAACTACAAGCTCCCTTGCACTCTAGAGTTGGTGACAACACCATATTTCTGCTGTACCACCCTCCATGCTCACCTTGGAGATTCCTCAGTAAAGGAGCCATCAAGCAAGAAAACTTTGCAGAAAAATCAACAGTGACTCGTGACACATTTCCCAGCTCATCCAAGAGTAGGGAGACAGAGAAGTTGTGCATCCAGAAGTGTTTCCCGAGCACTGTGCGGGTATGCAGGCAAGCTGCCAACCGCCTACTATCCTCCATAGTCCCGTTTCCAGAGGCACCTATACAATTTGACTTACTAGAGGGCAGATACAATAGATGACGACATGCAGGGTTGTGTTCATTAGAGCACACCATTTTACGATGATTTCATGGATGATTTCAGGTAGTACCTGCCAGATTCAAAACATTTTCTCCCAACTGAACACGACTCAGCAATAAAATGACATGTCACAGCATGGTCCAAATCACAACACAGGGGCTTTGTGACATCATACTGTTTCTAGACCAGACTCATATTCTAGACCAGGTCATATTTTGATATGGGTCGAGAGTTGTCAAGTAGCGGGGGATCTCCACCTTTCAAAAGAGGCAGTACAAAATCAGATTTCCATAACTTGGTGATTTCCTTAACATCAAGCGTAAGGTTAAAAATACATGTTAAGGGGGAGCAATGATGTCTGTAGCTAGGTGGAGGGGCCAGGGGATTGTTTTTAATCAATTTCTTTCAGGGCTTTACACATGTTCCAGTCCACAGGCCTGACAGTGAGACTTGCTCCCCCCTCCTGTGGAACAACAAGGCTTCTGATTGGGCATCGTCCTACTCTGATTTTTTCTCTGAACTGTCCTCCTCACTCCTTCTCAGTCTCATCAAAGGTCATCCGTTTCAGTAGCCGCCGCTCCTTCCGGTCTCGCATCCGCTCTTTGAAGTCTTCCAGCTCTTTCCTCTGTAACACAGATCGTTCAGTCATAATCGACCACTGTCAATCAAAACAGTTAATTTTAAACTTTATTGATAGATTTTCGATTATGAGGGCAGAGACATTGATAACAAATACAACATCCTCTGTCCTTCGATCCTCCACCATCTAAACAGTTCTTAACTTCATACGGCTGCAGGGGCAGTATTGAGTAGCTTGGATGAAAAGGTGCCCATTGTAAAACGGCCAGCTCCTCAGTCTCAGTTGCTAATATATGCATTTTATTATTAGTATTGGATAGAAAACACTCTAAAGTTTCCAAAACTGTCAAAATATTGTCTGTGAGTATAACAGAACTGATATTGCAGGTGAAACCCTGAGGAAAATCAAAACAGGAAGTGGCTTCTATTTTGAAAACTCCATGTTCCATAGCCTTCCTTTGCTGGATTTAAAGGGATATGAACCAGATTCCTTTTCCTATCGCTTCCTCAAGGTGTCAGTCTTCAGACATAGTTTCAGGCTTTTATTTTGAAAAATTAGCCAGAATGATAACATCGCGTCAACATGAGTTTTGCTTGCGCAACAGAATTTGGACAGCCATTGTTTTCCCCTCTCCTACTGTGAAAGACATTTGCGGTTGATGTATTATCGATTGATTATAAAAAAACGTTTGACATGTTTCTGTGGACATTATGGAAACTATTTGGAATTTGTCTGCGTTGTTGTGACCGCTCTTTCCTGTGCATTTCTGAACATAACGCGACAAACAAACGGAGGTATTTTGGATATAAAAATATTCTTTATAGAACAAACAGAACATATGTTGTGTAACTGAGTGAGTGAAAACATCCGAAGATCAAAGGTAAACGATTAATTTGATTGCTTTTCTGATTTTCGTGACCGAGCTACCTGATGCTAAGTGTACTTAATGTTTTATCGCGTGAAAAATCTGACACGACAGGTGGATTAACAAAAGGCTAAGCTGTGTTTTCCTATATTGCACTTGTGATTTCATGAATATAAATATTTATAGTAATATTCATTGTATGTAGCGCTATGCTATTCAGCGGTTGTTGATGACACTTATCCTGATAGGGGGATTGCAGCCATAAGGGATATTCTACTCAAAATATTATGTTCAATTGTATTGGGAGTGGGATATTCCTTTAATCTCAAATCTTTACCCTCCAAAAGTATCACTATTAGTAGGCATTGATATTCGTCATACTTCATTGTTCCTAACTTAAGAGAAAATGTGTTACTTTTATTTCTTATTCTTGGGGGGTATTTCTTTAAACTGCATTGTTGGTTAAACAACCTCTTTGGGCTAGGGGGCAGTATTTTCACGTCCGGATGAAAAGTGTGCCCAGAGTAAACTGCTTGCTACTCAGGCCCAGAAGCTAGGATATGCATATTAGTAGATTTGGATAGAAAACACTGAAGTTTCTAAAACTGTTTGAATGAGGTCTGTGAGTATAACAGAATTCATATGGCAGGCGAAAAACCTGAGAAAAATCCAACCAGGAAGTGGGAAATCTGAGGTTTGTTGGTTTTCAAGTGATTGCCTATCCAATATCCAGTGTAAATGGGGTCAGATTGGACTTCCTAAGGCTTCCATTAGTTGTCAACAGTCTTTAGAAAGTTGTTTCATGCTTCTATTGTGAAAGGGGAGAGAATAAGACTATTCGGAGTAAGTGGCTCAACTGAAAGCCATGAGTTGTTTAACGTGCGTGGCCGTGAGCCCTTTCCTTTCTAATGACAACGGAATTGTCCAGTTGGAATATTATTGAAGATTTATGATTAAAAAAACATCCTAAAAATGTATTATATACATTGTTTGAGATGTTTCTACGAACTTTAATGGAACTTTGACTTTGTCTGGACTTAGTGCCTACGCTTTGTGCATTTGGATTAGTGAACTAAACGTGCGAACAAAAAAGGAGGTATTTGGACATAAAGATGTACTTTATCTAACATTTATTGTGGAACTGGGATTCCTGGAAGTGCATTCCGATGAAGATCATCAAAGGTAAGTGAATATTTATAACGCTATTTCTGACTTTAGTTGACTCCACAACTTGGCAGATATCTGTATGGCTTGTTTTGGTGGGTGAGCGCTGTACTCGGATTATTGCATGGTATGCTTTTGCCGTAAAGCTTTTTTGAAATCTGACACAGCGGTTGCTTTAAGGAGAAGTGTATCTTTAATCCTATGTATAACACTTGTATCTTTCATCAAAGTTTATGATGAGTATTTCTGTAAATTGATGTGGCTCTCTGCAAATTCACCGGATGTTTGAGGCAAAACATTACTGAACATTACGCGCCAATGTAAACTAAGATTTTTGGATATAAATCTGAACTTTATCGAAAAAAACATACATGTATTGTGTAACATGAAGTCCTGTGAGTGCCATCTGATGAAGATGGCCAAAGGTTAGTGATAAATCTTCTCTCTATTTCTGCTTTTTGTGACTCCTCTCTTCGGCTGGAAAATGGTTGTATGTTTTTTTGTGACTAGGCACTGACCTAACATAATCGCATGGTATGCTTTCGCTATAAAGCCTTTTTGAAATCGGACACTGTGGTTGGATTAACAAGAAGTTTATCTTTAAAATGGTGTATAATAATTGTATGCTTGGGGAATTTTAATTATGAGATTTCTGTTGTTTGAATTTGGCGCCCTGCCATTTCACTGGCTGTTGTCAAATCAATTTGGGATTTGATCCCTAAGAAGTTTTAAGGGCTTGTAAAAGCATTTCACTATAAGGTCTACACCGGTTGTATCCGGCACATGTAACAAATAAAATGTGATTTGATATGTTGGCATGATAACATGACATTATTTACACACTCACATGCATCTTCTCATCAGGTGGGAAAATCTCCCTCTGAAGCTTGTAGAAAAGATCACCATGAAAGAGGAAAGTAAAAGTTTAACATTAATGATCATCAGATAAAAACTACTTATGACATGGTCACACAAAATGTCAGAATTAGCTTTAGTTTGTCAGAGAGTACTGTCAACATTTTCAGACTGTCTACACGATATAATAATGTGTAGCCTAAACAAAGTTTAAAGTACTGAAAGAATGAACCAGAGCCTAATAACCCGTTGGACTGTATTATGTATTAGCCTCAACAATTGTTATGCATGTAGCAACTGTTGTCTCCGGCTGAAGCAACCTTAGTTCTATGTACTTTTAATCATGAAATAAAATAAATTAATCAAATCAACCAATCAATCAAGATAAGACAACACTAACCTTCCTCTTCACAATATATTCTTCAAAATACTCTGCTTGGTTGGAGATCCAGAACATGGTCACAGGGAAGGACAGATACAGCATCATCTGACTACAAAAAAATGCAGACACAATAAACTACTATTTCAAGTCACTACCATCTCTTTGTTAGACATGTTACATGAGTCAATATAATAGATAACTACATTGATTTGTGTATCAGTGAGCACGAATGTCATCAGTCAACAATCAGGCAGTTGGTGCTTTAAAGATAACTGGGACCTCAGAGGAAAAAAATGACGTCAGTGATCTTCAAGTCGGAACTCTAGAAAGATGCCATTGTTTCCATCTTGGAATTCCGAGTTGTGTGCTGCTTCAAAGCGATTTTTCCCCAGTAGGAGCTCCCACCCCCCAAGTACTATTTTACTGGGTGTACTAACCGGCTTCACAAAACACAGACCACGTGTAACCATGCCAGTCCAGGACCTCCACACCCGGCTTCTTCACCTGCAGGATCCTCGGAGACCAGACACCGAGACAGCAGATGAAACTGTGGGTTGGCACAACTGAATAATTTCTGCACAAACTGTCAAAACCCATCTCAGGGAATGTAATCTGCATGCTCTTCGTCATCACCATATTCTTGCCCTGACCGCAGTTCGGGCGTCCAACTTCAGGGGGTTAATGCAGTTCCATCTACCGCAGTCACGGGTACCAGACGGCACTCAACTTCCTGCTGCAAATGCTCACCTTCGATGGCCACTTGCATGCTGGAGAAGTGTGCACCTCATGGATATATCCCGGTTTCAACTGAACTGGGCAGATAGCATATATGGCGTCACGTGGGCGAGCAATTTGCTGATGTCAACAATGTGCCCCATGGTGGCAGTGGGGTTATGATATGTGTGGGCAGGCATAAGCTACGGACAACAAACACAATTGCATTTTAATCGATGGTAATTTGAATGCACAGAGATACCGTGACGAGATCCTGTGGCCCATTGTGATGCCATTTATCCACCACCATTACCTCATGTTTCAGCATGATATTTCACAGCCCCATGTCTCAAGGATCTCTACACAGTTTCTGGAAGCTGGAAATGTCCCAGTTCTTCCATGGCCTGCATACTCACCAGACATGTCACCCATTGAGCCTGTTTAGGATGCTCTGGATCGACATGTATGATGGCGTGTTTCACAATCAACAGCATGATCAAGTCTATAAGAAGGCGATGTCGTGCTGCATGAGGCAAATAGTGTTCCCAACAGATACTGACTGGTTCTTATCCACACCCCTACCTTTATTTTATATGTATCTGTGACCAACAGTTCCATATCTGTATTAGCAGTCATGTGAAATCCATAGATTTGGGCCTAATGAATGTGTCAATCGACAGATTTCCTTATATTATCTTTGAAATTGTTGGATGTTGCATTTACATTTTTGTTCAGTGTATATATGGAGGACACAGGTATCTGGATTGTTTTTCTAATTTGAAATATATATTTTGTACACAATAAAGAAAATAATTTACGGGTCACTATCTAAATATCAGTCAGAGCGTTGATCAAAGCTCAGAATGCTTATGTTGATCTGACTGAGTTCTAATCGCGCCTGCCTCTTTGCAAATGAGTGGAATCATGAACAGTGGTTTGTTCATTATGTTCGGCTGTGTCCCCCAGATTTGCCTTTAAGCAGCACATTCACAACTCTCTGAAATGGCTAACTCCGCCCTCTCGCGTCTTGGGGAATATTCAGAATTAGTTGGTAACATAGGTAAGATGTTTTATATTCATCATATGTTTGTAAGTTACTTCTCATCAGAATGTTTTTGTATAATACTGTGGCGGGGTTTGCAGTCATCTGGTCTCTGTCAAGACTAAGTTACGTGGGCCGGAGAGAGGGGAGAGGTCAAGCGTGGATCTCTTGGCTCCACAATGTCTGTGTGCCAGTAAATGTTTGAGAAAATAACATAGTTTAGTAGACAAAGCTGAACGATAAATTGTGCCTATGCTGTCTGGCTATATCCTTTGCTATAAAGGATCTCAGTTGCAATGTGTAAGGGACTCTCAGAGAATTCATTGATAGACACTGAATTCATCTGAGAGTCACAGGGTTGTGATGGAGCTCATATAATTAAAGATGGACTTTGTGATAACTAACTCTGACTTGTGTGTGGTTTGTTCTCATGATTTGGTAAATACAGGAAATTTCCACGACACGCGGCACAGGCCAATGGCCTGATGCCTCGATCACACTGATAGCGTCAATGCATTTTGGCACACCAGAAGTACATTAATTTCCAATCAAACGCTGTGTTCGCGTTGGAGAGGCAGTTCCTGTGCATTCTGTGTGGTGCATAAGATGTAAGAACGTACGCATCAAAATGTATGCGTAGACGGCTTGACAGAAATGGTAGCAGAAGGTGAATGTTGAACTTTTGTTGCACACATATCCAGATGATGCTGCGGACCATTTTGCGCAATAACGCTATCGGTGTGATCGAGTCGTGAAGCAAACTACCCCAGAACGCAGTAAGCTCAAGTAGACAACTTGAGATGCTGCTGACAGTGTTTACAAGATGCCGGACAAAATACATTCCCCAAAAGAAACAAAAACATACTGAGAATGAGTGCAAAACTGGTAAATAGTCACTTTGATTATATATACACTGCTCAAAAAAATTGAGGGAACACTAAAATAACACATCCTAGATTTGAATGAATGAAATATTCTTATTAAATACTTTTTTCTTTACATAGTTGAATGTGCTGACAACAAAATCAAACAAAAATTATCAATGGAAATCAAATTTATCAACCCATGGAGGTCTGGATTTGGAGTCACACTCAAAATTAAAGTGGAAAACCACACTACAGGCTGATCCAACGTTGATGTAATGTCCTTAAAAACAAGTCAAAATGAGGCTCAGTAGTGTGTGTGGCCTCCACGTGCCTGTATGACCTCCCTACAACACCTGGGCATGCTCCTGATGAGGTGGCGGATGGTCTCCTGAGGGATCTCCTCCCAGACCTGGACCAAGGCATCCGCCAACTCCTGGACAGTCTGTGATGTAACAGTTGGTGGATGGAGCGAGACATGATGTCCCAGATGTGCTCAATTGGATTCAGGTCTGGGGAACGGGCGGGCCAGTCCATAGCATCAATGCCTTCCTCTTGCAAGAACTGCTGACACACTCCAGCCACATGAGGTCTAGCATTGTCTTGCATTAGGAGGAACCCAGGGCCAACCGCACCAGCATATGGTCTCACAAGGGGTCTGAGGATCTCATCTCGGTACCTAATGGCAGGCAGGCTACTTCTGGCGAGCACAAAGAAATGCCACCCCACACCATGACTGACCCACCGCCAAACCGGTCATGCTGGAGAATGTTGCAGGCAGCAGAATGTTCTCCACGGCGTCTCCAGACTGTCATGTCTGTCACATGTGCTCAGTGTGAACCTGCTTTCGTCTGTGAAGAGCACAGGGCGGCAGTGGCGAATTTGCCAATCTTGGTGTTCTCTGGCAAATGCCAAACGTCCTGCATGGTGTTGGGCTGTAAGCACAACCCCCACCTGTGGACGTCGGGCCCTCATACCACCCTCATGGAGTCTGTTCCTGACCGTTTGAGCAGACACATGCACATTTGTGGCCTGCTGGAGGTCATTTTGCAGGGCTCTGGCAGTGCTCCTCCTGCTCCTCCTTGCATAAAGGCGGAGGTAGCGGTCCTGCTGCTGGGTTGTTGCCCTCCTACGGCCTCCTCCATGTCTCCTGATGTACTGGCCTGTCTCCTGGTAGCGCCTCCACGCTCTGGACACTAACGCTGACAGACACAGCAAACCTTCTTGCCACAGCTCGCATTGATGTTCCATCCTGGATGAGCTACACTACCTGAGCCACTTGTGTGGGTTGTAGACTCCGTCTCATGCTACCACTAGAGTGAAAGCACCGCCAGCATTCAAAAGGGACCATAACATCAGCCAGGAAGCATAGGAACTGAGAAGTGGTCTGTGGTCTCCAGCTGCAGAACCACTCCTTTATTGAGGGTGTCTTGCTAATTGCCTATAATTTCCACCTGTTGTCTATTCCATTTGCACAACAGCATGTGAAATTTATTGTCAATCAGTGTTGCTTCCTAAGTGGACAGTTTGATGTCACAGAAGTGTGATTGACTTGGAGTTACATTGTGTTGTTTAAGTGTTCCCTTAATTTTTTTGAGCAGTGTATTTCTAACAACAAATCATACTTTTAAAGCCACTTCAGCGATAGTAATTTATCTAATTTAATTCTGCAGGGTCAAGCCACAGATACCACAGGAACCAACCCCTCTCCAGAGACGGCAGACAGGGGTTCTTCTCCAGAAAAAAAGTCTGCCATGGCTGAGCTTTTTGGGGAGTTGTTCACGACCCAGAAGCGGGGAACCAAGTCAAAAGGTCAAGGTGATAGAGGAGGTGACCTCATACAGGGAAGTGGACTGTATTCCCCTGGATGCTGATCCACTTACATGGTGGAAGACCAAAGAGTTAATATACCCTCATGTTGCCATGTTAGCAAGGTGCTACCTGGCTGTGCCTGGGACCTCTGTCCCTAGCAAGCGGGTATTCTCCACATCGGCTGACATTGTCACAGCATGTGAATAGACTAATCTACTTAAAGAAAAACTTGAAAATCTGATAACGTTTTTATTTTCTTCAAGTAACCAGTCTCAAGTGGTCCTATTTGTTTTGCTATGTGACTTAATGTTGATATATGCTGCTGGACTATGCACTCCTGTTGAAGTTCTGTTTGAAATGACTTTTATTTAATGTTATAAGGAAGGCACTGCTGTTTTTTGTTGTCCCTTTGTTTCCATATGCTCCTGGGAATTCAAGCTACCCATGTTTACTATTATAATAAATGGAAAATATAAATTCAAATTACATATTTCTCAGGCATTCATTTTGTTGATGTATCGAAACCATGTCACCACTGAGTTTTGTGAACCGTTTCACCCCTAGTTACATTTACATTTACATTTAAGTCATTTAGCAGACGCTCTTATCCAGAGCGACTTACAAATTGGTGCATTCACCTTATGACATCCAGTGGAGCAGCCACTTTACAATAGTGCATCTAAATCTTTTAAGGGGGGTGAGAAGGATTACTTTATCCTATCCTAGGTATTCCTTAAAGAGGTGGGGTTTCAGGTGTCTCCGGAAGGTGGTGATTGACTCCGCTGTCCTGGCGTCGTGAGGGAGTTTGTTCCACCATTGGGGGTCCAGAGCAGCGAACAGTTTTGACTGGGCTGAGCGGGAACTGTACTTCCTCAGTGGTAGGGAGGCGAGCAGGCCAGAGGTGGATGAACGCAGTGCCCTTGTTTGGGTGTAGGGCCTGATCAGAGCCTGGAGGTACTGAGGTGCCGTTCCCCTCACAGCTCCGTAGGCAAGCACCATGGTCTTGTAGCGGATGCGAGCTTCAACTGGAAGCCAGTGGAGAGAGCGGAGGAGCGGGGTGACGTGAGAGAACTTGGGAAGGTTGAACACCAGACGGGCTGCGGCGTTCTGGATGAGTTGTAGGGGTTTAATGGCACAGGCAGGGAGCCCAGCCAACAGCGAGTTGCAGTAATCCAGACGGGAGATGACAAGTGCCTGGATTAGGACCTGCGCCGCTTCCTGTGTGAGGCAGGGTCGTACTCTGCGGATGTTGTAGAGCATGAACCTACAGGAACGGGCCACCGCCTTGATGTTAGTTGAGAACGACAGGGTGTTGTCCAGGATCACGCCAAGGTTCTTAGCGCTCTGGGAGGAGGACACAGTGGAGTTGTCAACCGTGATGGCGAGATCATGGAACGGGCAGTCCTTCCCGGGAGGAAGAGCAGCTCCGTCTTGCCGAGGTTCAGCTTGAGGTGGTGATCCGTCATCCACACTGATATGTCTGCCAGACATGCAGAGATGCGATTCGCCACCTGGTCATCAGAAGGGGAAAGGAGAAGATTAATTGTGTGTCGTCTGCATAGCAATGATAGGAGAGACCATGTGAGGTTATGACAGAGCCAAGTGACTTGGTGTATAGCGAGAATAGGAGAGGGCCTAGAACAGAGCCCTGGGGACACCAGTGGTGAGAGCACGTGGTGAGGAGACGGATTCTCGCCACGCCACCTGGTAGGAGCGACCTGTCAGGTAGGACGCAATCAAGCGTGGGCCGCGCCGGAGATGCCCAACTCGGAGAGGGTGGAGAGGAGGATCTGATGGTTCACAGTATCGAAGGCAGCCGATAGGTCTAGAAGGATGAGAGCAGAGGAGAGAGAGTTAGCTTTAGCAGTGCGGAGCGCCTCCGTGATACAGAGAAGAGCAGTCTCAGTTGAATGACTAGTCTTGAAACCTGACTGATTTGGATCAAGAAGGTCATTCTGAGAGAGATAGCGGGAGAGCTGGCCAAGGACGGCACGTTCAAGGGTTTTGGAGAGAAAAGAAAGAAGGGATACTGGTCTGTAGTTGTTGAATTTCATAGTTGATGTCTTCATTATTATTCTACAATGTAGAAAATAGTAAAAAATAAAGAAAAACCATGGAATGAGTAGGTGTGTCCAAACGTGACTGGTACTGTATGTAAATTAAATATTTATGTTTTTAATTTTCAATACATTTGCTAAATTTCTACAAAAAAATGTTTCTACTGTCTACTGTCGGGGCGGCAGGGTAGCCTAGTGGTTAGAGCGTTGGACTAGTAACCGAAAGGTTGCTTGTTCAAATCCCCGAGCTGACAAGGTACAAATCTGTCGTTCTGCCCCTGAACAGGCAGTTAACCCACTGTTCCTAGGCCGTCATTGAAAATAAGAATTTGTTCTTAACTGACTTGCCTAGTAAAATAAAGGTAAAATAAAAAATAAATAAAAATTATGGGATATTCTGTGTAGATGGGTGAGAGAAAAATAGTTAATACATTTTTAATTCAGACTTTAACAACAATATGTGGAATAAGTCAATGGCTATGAAATATTTATCTATTTTTTATTTATCTTATTTATATTTCTCTGTGTAGAGGCAGGCACACAATATTGCTCAATATCAAATAGTAATTGTTCACAAAGATATTGGCACGCCGTGACAGCAGCAAGTGCTTGGTTAAAGTCTATAGCGTTATCATTTCATTTTTATATAAAAAAATATATATATTAAAATATTATATAAAAATATTATATTAAAATTATTGGTAGTCTACATTTGGAATACAAAGCTCTCAAATTTGTGTTGTCTTTCAGAAATCATGTAATGTAATTTTGCCACAACAGAGCCCCTTAAACAATCCAAACCAACTCATTCTGGAGAAAATATTACACAATGGTGTTGCTGTATGTAGTCTCTCAGTCTAAAGTGTGTTCTCCCTCAGGAAAAGGAAAGGTATTCAAATTTTGATTGTGGAAATAAAGTCACAGAAGAGCACCAAGCAGAGAGAGCGATTACAAGCATTGGATAATCCATTGGAATAAGGAGTTGGAATAAGTGTCAGTCAAAGTTCAAGCCAGAGCAGCTTGGGGTAAAGAAAAACATTCTTGGTCACCCCTCGCAAATTGTTTTTTTGTTGCAAAAATAAAGCACCAGCTTTTGAATCATTGTAAGAAAGTAAAATCTAGGTTAAACACACTGAAGGATAGAAACAAAAGAGAAAAAGTGTCATGTTATTAAACCATTGAGAAGTAAAAGCAAGAATAACACATTTTTAGATGTCGGAGAACACAACATAAAGCATAATTGAAAAGCATGATTAGAACCCATACACTGTGTAAAAAGTTAGAACCCCATTACGATGCTATAGGCTCTATCTCAATCTTTACTTGATTCTTTGCACTGGTTAGTGTGTTGAACTCCACAGGTGACTGTGCACCCTGGTGGTCAGAGCTCCTCCTACACAGGCTCCTCCTTCTCATTTCCTCGTCCTGGAAGGAGTAGATAATAGCGTTAACCAGGGAGTTGCACTCAGCCAGGATCAGACAGCACTTCTCATAGGTCACGGCATGGCTGTCTTTACACATGATCCCATCTAGCAACAGAGTCATCAGGCCTAGCTGATTACCTGCGGCTGTAGAGTGGGGCGATGATTGAGCAGTTGCTAAGCTGGCACTCACAGTTCCACCCTATGGAGGGGACCAGCCCCATGATGATAGCCACTGCCCAGATACACACGATCAGCAGCACCACACACTGGTTGGTCATCTTGCTGTGCAGCTACAGAGAAGGTGACGTTGTGGCTGTAATCGCACGCGTTTCCCCCGCCCCCCATGGCGGCTGGAGACAGAAAAGAATGGAATTCGGTAAAAGTAGGTGCGAGTCCCTTGGCTCCACTAGGAGCCGAAAGGAATAAGTCAAGTCAAATGAAGGTCTCTTCTCTGCATGGCACTACTTAGCCCATTCATAGATGCTAACTACCTTTAGCGGCTATTGATGAAGGTATCCGGGGGACTTTTGTTAAGAGCCCAGACGCTTGCTCTAAAAGTTTACATGGGATCACTTGCGGGATCACATGGAATCCATAATAATAAAAATAAGAAAAGGTTATATTACTACACACCTTTATAGGGTTATTCTTCCCACACAGTCATATATCCATGTTACAGTTCTTGTTTACGGAAGACAGACACCTGTGCTAATTAGCCATCTAGCGTGCTCCGAACACCTGTGTGTAAGCGTAACTGGGGAGGAAGCGTAGTTGGTCAACTGGAGGCAGACAGGCAATTCCACTACAAATGTATACCAAACATACATATATATATATATATATATATACATATATATATTTATATATGTCTACTATGAACAATTTACACTGAACATTTTTACAAAAAAACACATTTACTTGAAGAACTGCAAAGTTTGATAATATTTAATTCAATCTCCGTTTATGTTTCCACATTTTCCAAAAACTCTTACATTTTTGTTCCGAATTAAGATTCAAAGTTGTCTGCAAAAATAATGGGGTGTCAGTTATGACATGACACATTGAGTTATAAAAAATATATTTTGATTATTGAACTACAGTAAGTGACGTGGATTTACATCCAGTCGCAGAATTGTGGTAACGGAATTTCATCATGGGCCTCCTGATTAATATTACACAGAAATGCATAATTATGGGTATGAATGTCATTCTCTTCATGGCAATGTATCCTAAATAGGTACACAAAAAAATGTAGAAATATGTACTATCATCCTTTGCATATTTGGGTATTATTTTGTATGAGCTCTGCCATCAAACAAGAACAAATTTGGTTGGTCCTGCCCGGACCAATTCTGAACCAATCATAGACGTCTATGTTCAACAAGTTCGGACATCAAAGTAAAGCATAGTACAGTATAGCACAGAACAGTATTGATTTGAGTACATTGTTTACTCAACTCTATTGTGCTCTACTTTGTACTGAACTCCATTATCCTACTGTACTGAACTATACTGTACTCTACCGTGTAGCAAAGACAGACCTAGCTCAAAATAATGCAGCTCGCCTTGCCTTTAACTGCACACACAGAACTAACATCAACAACATGCATGATAGTCTTTCATGGTTGAGGAAAAATGGACTACTTCTCTTTTAGCCTTTTTAAGAAAAATGTGTTGAAAATGCCTAACGACTTGTATAATCTACTTGCATACACTTCAAAAGGTATGTACAGTACCAGTCAAAAGTTTGGAAACACCTACTCATTCAAGGGTTTTTCTTTATTTTTACTATTTTCTACATTGTAGAATAATAGTGAAGACATCAAAACTATGAAATAACACATATGGAATCATGTAGTAACCAAAAAAAAGTGTTAAATCAAAATATATTTTAGACTCTTCAAAGTAGCCACGCTTTGCCTTGACAGCTTTGCACACTCTTAGCATTCTCCCAACCAGCTTCATGAGGTAGTCACCTGGAATGCAGACCATTCCAAAATGACATTGCTCTATACATAACTGAGTGACGCATGCATTCTGCTTTTGGTTTGGGTACCGTGAAGAAATCCATAGTAGCGTTTCTCGTGGGGTATGTACAGTACCAGTCAAAAGTTTGGACACACCTACTCATTCAAGGGTTTTTATATTTTTTTTACTATTTTCTACATTGTAGAATAATAGTGAAGACATTCAAACTATGGAATAACACATATGGAATCATGTAGTAACCAAAACATCTAAGCCAGGGTTGATTTTTCAATGTCCATGGACTTCCAGTGTCGGTCGGTGATCAGTGGGTGAGGATGGTGTTTACAGTAAATGGAAAGAGAACGGGCTCGTGGGTAGGTGTCAGTAAGAGCAGAGAGAGGTGACATTAATGGTGAAGGTGCATAACGGTGGAGGAATTCAGATATGAGGTCATCGTTTGAGCACTATCCCCAGAGTTTTTAAACTACAAATTTAAACATGGTTTAAATTTGCCTATACAAATCAGCACAATCTACTTGCAGCTAGAATTGGGATCATGTATACTGTGCTAATGCCGATACAGAAAATTAGTAATGGAGAGCACTGTACAATAGTGTGAACTTAGCAAATTAGGTGTTTCTGGTAAGTACATGGGGGCCGCCATCTTTATGCACCTTTGCCATTGGAGAGAGAGCGAGAGCGAAAGAGGCGGGTGGGGAGATAGGAGGGCTTGTCCAGACTTTTCACTCTTGCTTTGTCCACCAGACAACAGAAAGAAAACAGTTATCAGCTGAACATAAGAGTATGCCAGTGGAATGGAGGATAGTAGCAGGATACCCAACTGTGATTTGTGACTGCTTTAATTTCCTATTATAGCCAATTCAATTGCAGAACTTCCGGCCGCCCAACAACCTGCCCGCTTGACCCTATCCCCTCCTCTCTTCTCCAGACCATTTCCGGAGACCTTCTCCCTTACCTCACCTCGCTCATCAACTCATCCCTGACCGCTGGCTACGTCCCTTCCGTCTTCAAGAGAGCGAGAGTTGCACCCCTTCTGAAAAAACCTACACTCGATCCCTCCGATGTCAACAACTACAGACCAGTATCCCTTCTTTCTTTTCTCTCCAAAACTCTTGAACGTGCCGTCCTTGGCCAGCTCTCCCGCTATCTCTCTCAGAATGACCTTCTTGATCCAAATCAGTCAGGTTTCAAGACTAGTCATTCAACTGAGACTGCTCTTCTCTGTATCACGGAGGCGCTCCGCACTGCTAAAGCTAACTCTCTCTCCTCTGCTCTCATCCTTCTAGACCTATCGGCTGCCTTCGATACTGTGAACCATCAGATCCTCCTCTCCACCCTCTCCGAGTTGGGCATCTCCGGCGCGGCCCACGCTTGGATTGCGTCCTACCTGACAGGTCGCTCCTACCAGGTGGCGTGGCGAGAATCCGTCTCCTCACCACGTGCTTTCACCACTGGCGTCCCCCAGGGCTCTGTTCTAGGCCCTCTCCTATTCTCGCTATACACCAAGTCACTTGGCTCTGTCATAACCTCACATGGTCTCTCCTATCATTGCTATGCAGACGACACACAATTAATCTTCTCCTTTCCCCCTTCTGATGACCAGGTGGCGAATCGCATCTCTGCATGTCTGGCAGACATATCAGTGTGGATGACGGATCACCACCTCAAGCTGAACCTCGGCAAGACGGAGCTGCTCTTCCTCCCGGGGAAGGACTGCCCGTTCCATGATCTCGCCATCACGGTTGACAACTCCATTGTGTCCTCCTCCCAGAGCGCTAAGAACCTTGGCGTGATCCTGGACAACACCCTGTCGTTCTCAACTAACATCAAGGCGGTGGCCCGTTCCTGTAGGTTCATGCTCTACAACATCCGCAGAGTACGACCCTGCCTCACACAGGAAGCGGCGCAGGTCCTAATCCAGGCACTTGTCATCTCCCGTCTGGATTACTGCAACTCGCTGTTGGCTGGGCTCCCTGCCTGTGCCATTAAACCCCTACAACTCATCCAGAACGCCGCAGCCCGTCTGGTGTTCAACCTTCCCAAGTTCTCTCACGTCACCCCGCTCCTCCGCTCTCTCCACTGGCTTCCAGTTGAAGCTCGCATCCGCTACAAGACCATGGTGCTTGCCTACGGAGCTGTGAGGGGAACGGCACCTCAGTACCTCCAGGCTCTGATCAGGCCCTACACCCAAACAAGGGCACTGCGTTCATCCACCTCTGGCCTGCTCGCCTCCCTACCACTGAGGAAGTACAGTTCCCGCTCAGCCCAGTCAAAACTGTTCGCTGCTCTGGCCCCCAATGGTGGAACAAACTCCCTCACGACGCCAGGACAGCGGAGTCAATCACCACCTTCCGGAGACACCTGAAACCCCACCTCTTTAAGGAATACCTAGGATAGGATAAAGTAATCCTTCTCACCCCCTTAAAAGATTTAGATGCACTATTGTAAAGTGGCTGTTCCACTGGATGTCAGAAGGTGAATGCACCAATTTGTAAGTCGCTCTGGATAAGAGCGTCTGCTAAATGACTTAAATGTAAATGTTACCGATTTTTGGCAAATTCTGTTACCGATTTGGTAATAATAAGACCCCTTTTCCATCTGACAATAAACCCTTTTTGAAAAATGTATACATGCCTTAATAAAAAAACAAGACTCTTTGCTTTCATTTAACAGCCAATTTGATATGCTCCTATAAACTTTTACATGGAAATTACCACACACATCGTATGGATCTGTTAAAATCTGGCATGTCTAAACCAGCAGAGTGTGGGTTGAGTGTGTGAACTCAACCTGGTCTCAGAGCATTTTGTATTTTTCCGGATGTTAATCCAAAACACTCCTTTTAGTAAGATGTTACATTTGGTATGGTTACATAAGACAGATGGTTTCTTAAGTCAAAAACAAAAGGAGGGTGTTTGGTCAGGGTGGATGGGTATAACGCAAATGTCTAGCAATCCAAATGTTGAGAGTTCGAATCTCATCACGGACAACTTTATCATTTTAGCAACTTTAACTACTTACTACTTAGCATGTTCGCTAACCCTTCACCTAACATTTACCCTAACTCCAATAACCCATAGCCTAGCTAACAATAGCGAGCTAGCCAATGTTAGCCACCTAATCACCTACCTAGAATTTGTAACATATTGTACGTTACCAAATTCATAACATATATGAATTGTAATTTGTAACTAATCGTACGAAATGGGTGATCGGCATCCACAAACTAATTCATACCATAAGAAATGTAACATACTAAAAATGGAGTACTCAGATTTAAATACAGAATAATACGAAGTGCTCTGACACTAGGTTGCTGAACTGTACTATAATCATTTGTGTGCTAATAAGCAAACAACTATCTGATCGCGCCGCGCACTGTTGCAAAATAACAATTTGACAGATATCCAGTTTTAGAACATTGTGCAAGACCAAGACACCAAACCGCCTTAACGTTAAACATGACATTTTCTTGAACAAACAAAAAAGATCTACGTGACATTGTTTTATTCCCTCTGTTAAATCAGGTGTAAAAAAAGGTACAAGGTACAGTAAAAAAAAAAAAAGACTGAAGGTACAGTGGAACTAGAACAATATCAGAAAGGTTGATGGAATGAGCCTAGGACAATGTAGAAGTTTCATCTTTGTTTTAGTTGTTTTAACTCATGACAAAACAAGTGCTGACTTTTCCTGAATAAATACAGGGGTTAAACGTAGGCTACTTGTCATTTCGACTGACTACACACAATTTGATCAGCGGTGGACCTGACGTGAGTTTAATTGAATTAGCGAAACCCACATTACACAACCAAAAATAATCATGCGTAGGCCCTTTTCACCCCATGAGGCCAGGGTTCCTGTCAATAAGCACTGTTTTGACTGCTCATACAGTTTTGCTTCGGTACTGCAGATTAACTGACGCCCGGCCCAGATAGACAATTTCCATACACCACCACCTAAGTCACATTCCTAGTAAGACATCACCTACAGTCAGAGTTATTAAAGCTGCAATATGTACGTTTTGGGGCGCCTGACCAAATGTACATTGAAATGTGAGTTATAGATCTGTCACTCGTTGAAAGCAAGTCTAAAAAGCGCCAGATCTGTTCTATGTGCGTTATTTCTATGCTTCCCATTAGGGTTCATGTTCGAGTCTTTAACTTTGGATTTTGTACACCGGCTTCAAAAACCTATACAATAAATGTTAGTTATTGAAAATATATTTCACAGCGGTTTAGATGGTACAATGATTCTATACACTGCTTGTTTTATCACAAACTGAAATTAGGAGAACTATTAGAATTTTTGCAACCAGGAAATGGCAGAGCGATTTCTGCAAATTGCACCTTTGAAATTTTATATTCATCCAGTCTTTAAAAAAAAAAAGTTTTTTACTAACAACAAATCAATACAGATAGTACATGGGGGAACACAAGTATACATAAATAATATACAGATGACAATTGGGATACAATATCACATTACACAAGGACCTTAAGGGAGGGACATGCATACAGCTTTTTTGTTATTTAAATGTCTTAAAATCTAGTTTAAAAAATGTTGTAAGGTAAGAAATTGTGGTGTTTTGTTTGTAAATCTTACATTTGTGAATATGAAATTTGGCCAAAAGAAGAATGAAATTAATTACATGACATTTTTTCAATTGTAAAATCTTCATAAATGTGTTCAATTATAAATCTACTGATGTCTTGCCACAGTTTCCTTACATGAATACAATGCCAAAAAATATGCAAAACCGTTTCTGGGTGGTCATTACAAAAGGTACGATTTGAGTTTGTTTTTCTTAAACTTCTTCATATAGTGGTTGGCATGATAATATTTATGAATAAGGAAACTTCATTCATTTTGTTAACAAATAGGTACAGTGGGGCAAAAAAGTATTTAGTCAGCCACCAATTGTGCAAGTTCTCCCACTTAAAAAGATGAGAGGCCTGTCATTTTCATCATAGGTACACTTCAACTATGACAGACAAAATGAGGGAAGAAAATCCAGAAAATCACATTGTAGGATTTTTAATGAATTTAATGGCAAATTATGGTGGAAAATAAGTATTTGTTCAATAACAAAAGTTTATCTCAATACTTTGTTATATACCCTTTGTTGGCAATGACAGAGGTCAAACGTTCTCACAAGGTTTTCACACACTGTCGCTGGTATTTTGGCCCATTCCTCCATGCAGATCTCCTCTAGAGCAGTGATGTTTTGGGGCTGTTGCTGGGCAACACAGACTTTCAACTCCCTCCAAAGATTTTCTATGGGGTTGAGATCTGGAGACTGGCTAGGCCACTCCAGGACCTTGAAATGCTTCTTATGAAGCCACTCCTTCTTTGCCCGGGCGGTGTGTTTGGGATCATTGTCATGCTGAAAGACCCAGCCACGTTTCATCTTCAATACCCTTGCTGATGGAAGGAGGTTTTTACTCAAAATCTCACGATACATGGCCCCATTCATTCTTTCCTTTACACAGATCAGTCGTCCTGGTCCCTTTGCAGAAAAACAGCCCCAAAGCATGGTGTTTCCATGCTTCACAGTAGGTATGGTGTTCTTTGGATGCAACTCAGCATTCTTTGTCCTCCAAACACGACGAGTTGAGTTTTTACCAAAAAGTTATATTTTGGTTTCATCTGACCATATGACATTCTCCCAATCTTCTTCTGGATCATACAAATGCTCTCTAGCAAACTTCAGACGGGCCTGGACATGTACTGGCTTAAGCAGGGGGACACGTCTGGCGCTGCAGGATTTGAGTCCCTGGCGGCGTAGTGTGTTACTGATGGTAGGCTTTGTTACTTTGGTCCCAGCTCTCTGCAGGTCATTCACTAGGTCCCCCCGTGTGGTTGTGGGATTTTTGCTCACCGTTCTTGTGATCATTTTGACCCCACGGGGTGAGATCTTGCGTGGAGCCCCAGATCGAGGGAGATTATCAGTGGTTTGTATATCTTCCATTTCCTAATAATTGCTCCCACAGTTGATTTCTTCAAACCAAGCTGCTTACCTATTGCAGATTCAGTCTTCCCAGCCTGGTGCAGGTCTACAATTCTGTTTCTGGTGTCCTTTGACAGCTCTTTTTTCTTGGTCATATTGGAGTTTGGAGTGTGACTGTTTGAGGTTGTGGACAGGTGTCTTTTATACTGATAACAAGTTCAAACAGGTGCCATTAATACAGGTAACGAGTGGAGGACAGAGGAGCCTCTTAAAGAAGAAGTTACAGGTCTGTGATAGCCAGATATCTTGCTTGTTTGTAGGTGACCAAGTACTTATTTTCCACCATAATTTGCAAATAAATTCATAAAAAATCCTACAATGTGATTTTCTGGATTTTTTTTCTCTCGTTTTGTCTGTCATAGTTGAAGTGTACCTATGATGAAAATTACAGGCCTCTCTCATCTTTTTAAGTGGGAGAACTTGCACAATTTGTGGCTGACTAAATACTTTTTTGCCCCACTGTATGTGTGGCAACATCCAAACTTTTTCCAACAGATATTATCAATAAAACCGTTCCAATAAGGCATGACATACAATATCCTGCTGAAACAAAGTTTGTATCGCTCTGTTGTTGAATGGACCAAAAGAGAAACAAATCTCTCCTACTGATGACTCAACAGGGTTAATGGAAGGTAGGCTCTGAGGGTCAGGTCTTGACAAGTCCTGAATAAGAGAGCAACACCTGAGGGAATGGCATCTAAAACAATTGCAAAATCTGTAGGTGTTACAGGGACCTTGTAAAGTGATAAGAATTCCCTATAACTAAGTAAGAAACTCTGCATTTACAAGTTGGTTCACCAATAGGATAACATTTTGGAACCAATATTCTAAAAACAAAGAGGTATTTTTATACAATATATCTTGATTATTCCATATATAATATCTGTGTGGAGAAAAATGATGTTTATAAATTAAGGACCATGACAAGAACCTGCCGATGAAAAGCAGAGTTTCACTGGAACTTTGTCAATATCATAATTGCAAACCAACATGAAGTTAAGTCCACAAAAAGTAGAGAAGACATATGAGGAATCAAATTCCACATAGAAGTGGGTATTCTTAGGAATTGTTTTATCCAATTGATCTTAAAAGTATTATTTAAGGTAGTCCAGAAAGTCCAGAAATTTCAGCCCACCATAATCATAAGTGTTGATTACAACAGATCTCCAAATGTAATGGGTATGATTTCTCCACAGAAAGTTGAAAAGCATCTGGTCCATCTCCTTGCTTATTTTACCGTCAAGATATAAAGAGAGAGACATATTTTAGCCTAGAGATACCTTCAGCCTTGGTTATTAGGACCTTTCCTTTAAAAGATAAGTCCCTCTGTAGCCATTGATTTATCTTCTGGTTTTTTTTAACAAGAGGGTTAAAATGTATTAAGCCTCTAGACTTCTGATCCTTAGTAATGGTTATGCCTAATTATGTACAGCTGTTTACATACACTTAGGTTGGAGTCATTAAAGCTCGTTTTTCAACCACTCCACAAATTTCTTGTTAACAAACTATAGTTTTGGCAAGTCGGTTAGGACATCTACTTTGTGCTTGACACAAGTCATTTTTCCAACAATTGTTTACAGACAGATGATTTCACTGTATCACAATTCCAGTGGGTCAGAAGTTTACATACACTAAGTTGACTGTGCCTTTTGGGATAGGGGGCAGCATTTTCACTTTGGATGAATAGCGTGCCCAGAGTGAACTGCCTCCTACTCTGTCCCAGATGCTAATATATGCATATTATTATTAGTATTGGATAGAAAACACTGAAGTTTCTAAAACTGTTTGAATGATGTCTGGTTCATCCTTGGGAGCAATTTCCAAATGCCTGAAGGTACCACGTTCATCTGTACAAACAATAATACGCAAGTATAAACACCATGGGGCCACACCGCAGTCATACCACTCAGGAAGGAGACGTGTTCTCCAAGAGATGAACGTACTTTGGTGCGAAAAGGGCAAATCAATCCGAGAACAACAGCAAAGGACCTAGTGAAGATGTTGGAGGAAAAGGGTACAAAAGTATCTATATCCACAGTAAAACAAGTCCAATATCGACATAACCTGAAAGGCCACTCAGCAAGGAAGAAGCCACTGCTCCAAAACCGCCATAAAAAAGCCAAACTACGGTTTGCAACTGCACATGGGGACAAAGATCGTACTTTTTTGGTGAAATGTCCTCAGGTCTGATGAAACAGAAATTGAACTGTTTGGCCATAATGACAATTATGTTTGGAGGAAAAATGGGGAGGCTTGCAAGCCAAAGGACACCGTCCCAACTGTGAAGAACGGGGGTGGCAGCATCATGTGGGGGTGCCTTGCTGCAGGAGGGACTGGTGTACATCACAAAATAGATGGCTTAATGTGGATACAGTGAAGCAACATCAAGATATCAGTCAGGAAGTTAAAGCTTGGTCACAAATGGGTCTTCCAAATGGACAATGACCCCAAGCATACTTCCAAAGTTGTGGCAAAATGGCTAAAGGACAACAAAGTCAAGGTATTGGAGTGGCCATCACAAAGCCCTGACCTCAATCCTATAGAACATTTGTGGGCAGAACTGAAAAAGCGTGTGCGAGCAAGGAGGCCTACAAACCTGGCTCCATTACACCAGCTCTGTCAGGGGGAATGGGCCAAAATTCACCCAACTTATTGTTGGAAGCTGTGGAAGGCTATCCGAAACGTTTGACCCAAGTTGGACATGAGCCTTCACAACAACCGTTGGAAAAAAGTGGCTAAAGGAATGAACACAGCAACATAAAAATTGATCAAAATACATACAGTTCCACTTCAGTTCCACAGGCTAGACCTCCTCCACCTCCACCACTAGAGTGATGCCAAGGGGCCCAGGATTTCCTTCTACCTCAACCATAGGGTTGTCAAAGGGTATTTCCTTTCCTCTACCACCACCACCACATGGATGCCAAGGGCCCCAGGATTTCTTCCCTTCACCACAGATGCCAAGGGACCCAGAATTTCTTCACAGGGATGTCCAATATGGAGTAAAGCAATTATGCTTTAGCGAGCTCACATTTCAGAGAGAGAGAGAGAAAGTGAGTGAGAGACAGAGAAAGATTTGTTTTAGGTGTGAAGCTCTCTTCCAGTTTCCAATTACTTACAGCTAGTCATATCTGTGAAATGATTTAAACACCGATTTCCATTTGTGACAGGTGCTATGATGAGCACCTGTCCATTCCTTTACTTAGATATGTGTGTTGTCATGGAATTGTGAGATTACTTGTTTGATATTGCTGAACTGTCGGAACTAGAAGCACAAGCATTTCGTTACACTCGCAATAACATCCACTAACCATGTGACCAATACAATTTGATTTGTTATTTTACTACTGCTCTTTAATTATTTGTTACTATTTATTTATTTTTAGGTATTTTTCTTAACTGCATTGATGGTTAAGGGCTTGTAAGTAAGCATTTCAAATACAAATACAATTTGATATCTTGGTTATCCAGGTGAGAAAACTACCCATGTTAGGCCTGGAATATCAGCCTCTGAGCTGGCTCAAATGATCAGAACCCTCTCCCTGATCCGTGTGCCTGAGGGTAAGTGCCCTTTCGGACAATAAATATTCACTCTACTCTCGTAAACAAGCTCGATATGGCTGGTGAGGAAAATAAAGGGTCCACTATTGTCCATTCTAAATCCTGTCATCAAGCTTCCAACCATGCTTTTTCTTTGTTCCTCTAGCTAATGGAACAACAGTGCATTCGGAAAGTATTCAGACCACTTGACTTTGCCACATTTTGTTACATTATATCCTTATCGGGGCGGCAGGTAGCCTCTAGTGGTTAGAGCGTTGGACCAGTAACCGAAAAGTTGCTAGATTGAATCCCCGAAGCTGACAAGGTAAAAATATGTTGTTCTGCCCCTGAAGAAGGCAGTTAACCCACTGTACCTAGGCCGTCATTATAAATAAGAATTTGTTCTTAACTGACTTGCCTAGTAAAAGGTCAAATAAAATAAAATTGTAAAATGGATTCAATTATGTTTTCCTCATCAATCTACCACAATACCCGATAATGACAAAGCAAATCAGGTTTTTATACATTTTTGCGAATTACATCACATTTCCATAAGTATTCAGACTCTTTACTCAGTACTTTGTTGAATCACCTTTGGCAGTGATTACAGCCTCAAGTCTTCTTGGGTATGACACTACAAGCTTGGCACACCTGTATTTGGGGAGTTTCTCCCATTATTCTCTGCAGATCCTCTCAGGCTCTGTCAGGTTGGATGGGGACCGTTGCTGCACAGCTATTTTCAGGTCTCTCCAGAGATGTTCGATCAAGTTCAAGTCCGGGCTCTGGCTAGGACTCTCAAGGACATTCAGAGACTTGTCCTAAAGCCACTCCTATTTTGTCTTTGCTGTGTGCTTAGGGTCGTTGTCCTGCTGGAAGCTGAACCTTCACTCCAGTCTGAGGTCTGTAACGTAACAATCTCTGCTGGCATCACAATCACATCTTTCCTGTGAAATTCACAGCTTGTTTCTAGCCTAAAGCGTCAATGAGTTAAACATCACCATACACTGAATGTACAAAATATTAGGAACACCTTAATATTGAGTTTCACCCCCTTATAACCTCAGAACAGACTAAATTCTTTGAGGCATGGACTCTACAAGGTGTCGAAAGCGTTCCAGAGGGATGCTGGCTCATGTTGACTCCAATGCTTCCCATGGTGATGTCAAATTGGCTGGATGTCCTTTGGGTGGTGGAGCATTCTTGATACACATGGGAAACTGTTGAGCATGAAAAACCCAGCAGCATTGCAATTCTTGACATACTCAAACCAGTGCGCCTGGAACCTACTACCATAAAGGTAGGATAGCAGCAGCGTAAACAAGGGTGGGGGCCATGCAAATAGTCTGGGTAGCCATTTGATTAGCTGTTCAGGGAGTCTTATGGCTTGGGGGTAGAAGCTGTTGAAGCCCTTTGGACCTAGACTTGGTGCTCCGGTACTGCTTGCCGTGTGGTAGCAGAGAGAACAGTCTAAGACTAGGGTGGCTGGAGTCTGACAATTTTTAGAGCCTTCCTCTGACAGTGCCTGGTATAGAGGTCCTGGATGGCAGGAAGCTTGGCCCCAGTGATGTACTGGGCTGTACGCACTACCCTCTGTCGTGCCTTGCGGTCAGAGGCGGTTGCCATACCAGGCAGTGATGCAACCAGCTGTAGAACTTTGAGGACCCATGCCAAATATTTTCAGTCTCCTGAGGGGGAATAGGTTTTGTCGTGCCCTCTTCACGACTGTCTTGGTGTGCTTGGACCATGACAGTTTGTTGGTGATGTGGACACCAAGGAACTTGAAGCTCTCAACCTGCTCAACTACAGCCCTGTCGATGAGAATGAGGGCGTGCTCGGTCTTCCTTTTCCTGTAGTCCACAATCATCTCCTTTGTCTTGATCATGCTGAGGGAGAGGTTGTTGTCCTGGCAACCCCACCACCAGATCTCTGACCACCTCCCTATAGGCTGTCTCGTCGTTGTCAGTGATCAGCAAACTTAATGATGGTGTTGGAGTCTTGCCTGTCCATGCAGTCCTGAGCATGCACCCCAGTCTGTGCTAGCAAAACAGTCCTGTAGCTTAGCATCTGCTTCATCTGACCACTTTTTTAATTGACCGAGTCACTGGTGCTTCCTGCTTTAGTTTTTGCTTGTAAGCAAGAATCAGGAGGATAGAATTATGGTCAGATTTGCCAAATGGAGGGCGGGGGAGAGCTTTGTATGTGTCTCTGTGTGTGGAGTAAAGGTGGTCTAGAGGTTTTTTTCCCTCTGGTTGCCCATTTAACATGCTGGTAGAAATGAGGTAAACAGAGTTAAGTTTGCCTGCATTAAAGTCCCCGGCCACTAGGAGCGCTGCCTCTTGATGAGCGTTTTCCTGTTTGCTTATGGCCATAAACAGCTAGTTAGTGCCAGCATCGGTTTGTGGTGCTAGACAGCTACAAAGAATTTAGATTAAAAAAACTCTCTTGGTAAATAGTGTTGTTTTTTATTTTTTTTATTTCACCTTTATTTAACCAGGTAGGCTAGTTGAGAACAAGTTCTCATTTGCAACTGCGACCTGGCCAAGATAAAGCATAGCAGTGTGAACAGACAACACAGAGTTACACGTGGAGTAAACAATTAACAAGTCAATAACACACAGTAGAAAAAAAAGGGGAGTCTATATACATTGTGTGCAAAAGGCATGAGGAGGTAGGCGAATAATTACAATTTTGCAGATTAACACTGGAGTGATAAATGATCAGATGGTCATGTACAGGTAGAGATATTGGTGTGCAAAAGAGCAGAAGAGTAAATAAATAAAAACAGTATGGGGATGAGGTAGGTGAAAATGGGTGGGCTATTTACCAATAGACTATGTACAGCTGCAGCGATCGGTTAGCTGCTCAGATAGCTGATGTTTGAAGTTGGTGAGGGAGATAAAAGTCTCCAACTTCAGCGATTTTTGCAATTTGTTCCAGTCACAGGCAGCAGAGTACTGGAACGAAAGGCGGCCGAATGAGGTGTTGGCTTTAGGGATGATCAGTGAGATACACCTGCTGGAGCGCGTGCTACGGATGGGTGTTGCCATCGTGACCAGTGAACTGAGATAAGGCGGAGCTTTACCTAGCATGGACTTGTAGATGACCTGGAGCCAGTGGGTCTGGCGACGAATATGTAGCGAGGGCCAGCCGACTAGAGCATACAAGTCGCAGTGGTGGGTGGTATAAGGTGCTTTAGTGACAAAACGGATGGCACTGTGATAGACTGCATCCAGTTTGCTGAGTAGAGTGTTGGAAGCCATTTTGTAGATGACATCGCCGAAGTCGAGGATCGGTAGGATAGTCAATTTTATTAGGGTAAGCTTGGCGGCGTGAGTGAAGGAGGCTTTGTTGCGGAATAGAAAGCCGACTCTTGATTTGATTTTCGATTGGAGATGTTTGATATGAGTCTGGAAGGAGAGTTTGCAGTCTAGCCAGACACCTAGGTACTTATAGATGTCCACATATTCAAGGTCGGAACCATCCAGGGTGGTGATGCTAGTCGGGCATGCGGGTGCAGGCAGCGATCGGTTGAAAAGCATGCATTTGGTTTTACTAGCGTTTAAGAGCAGTTGGAGGCCACGGAAGGAGTGTTGTATGGCATTGAAGCTCGTTTGGAGGTTAGATAGCACAGTGTCCAATGACGGGCCGAAAGTATATAGAATGGTGTCGTTTGCGTAGAGGTGGATCAGGGAATCGCCCGCAGCAAGAGCAACATCATTGATATATACAGAGAAAAGAGTCGGCCCGAGAATTGAACCCTGTGGCACCCCCATAGAGACTGCCAGAGGACCAGACAGCATATGCCCTCCGATTTGACACACTGAACTCTGTCTGCAAAGTAGTTGGTGAACCAGGCAAGGCAGTCATCAGAAAAACCGAAGCTACTGAGTCTGCCGATATGGTGATTGACAGAGTCGAAAGCCTTGGCAAGGTCGATGAAGACGGCTGCACAGTACTGTCTTTTATCGATGGCGGTTATGATATCGTTTAGTACCTTGAGCGTGGCTGAGGTGCACCCGTGACCGGCCTGGAAACCAGATTGCACACCGGAGAAGGTACGGTGGGATTCGAGATGGTCAGTGACCTGTTTGTTGACTTGGCTTTCGAAGACCTTAGATAGGCAGGGCAGGATGGATATAGGTCTGTAACAGTTTGGGTCCAGGGTGTCTCCCCCTTTGAAGAGGGGGATGACTGCGGCAGCTTTCCAATCCTTGGGGATCTCGGACGATATGAAAGAGAGGTTGAACAGGCTGGTAATAGGGGTTGCGACAATGGCGGCGGATAGTTTCAGAAATAGAGGGTCCAGATTGTCAAGCCCAGCTGATTTGTACGGGTCCAGGTTTTGGAGCTCTTTCAGAACATCTGCTATCTGGATTTGGGTAAAGGAGAACCTGGAGAGGCTTGGGCGAGGAGCTGCGGGGGGGGCGGAGCTGTTTGCCGAGGTTGGAGTAGCCAGGCGGAAGGCATGGCCAGCCGTTGAGAAATGCTTATTGAAGTTTTCGATAATCATGGATTTATCGGTGGTGACCGTGTTACCTAGCCTCAGTGCAGTGGGCAGCTGGGAGGAGGTGCTCTTGTTCTCCATGGACTTCAGTGTCCCAGAACTTTTTGGAGTTGGAGCTACAGGATGCAAACTTCTGCCTGAAGAAGCTGGCCTTAGCTTTCCTGACTGACTGCGTGTATTGGTTCCTGACTTCCCTGAACAGTTGCATATCACGGGGACTATTCGATGCTATTGCAGTCCGCCACAGGATGTTTTTGTGCTGGTCGAGGGCAGTCAGGTCTGGAGTGAACCAAGGGCTGTATCTGTTCTTGGTTCTGCACTTTTTGAACGGAGCATGCTTATCTAAAATGGAGAGGAAGTTACTTTTAAAGAATGACCAGGCATCCTCAACTGACGGGATGAGGTCAATGTCCTTCCAGGATACCCGGGCCAGGTCGATTAGGAAGGCCTGCTAACAGAAGTGTTTTAGGGAGCGTTTGACAGTGATGAGGGGTGGTCGTTTGACTGCGGCTCCGTAGCGGATACAGGCAATGAGGCAGTGATCGCTGAGATCCTGGTTGAAGACAGCGGAGTTGTATTTGGAGGGCCAGTTGGTCAGGATGACGTCTATGAGGGTGCCCTTGTTTACAGAGTTAGGGTTGTACCTGGTGGGTTCCTTGATGATTTGTGTGAGATTGAGGGCATCTAGCTTAGATTGTAGGACTGCCGGGGTGTTAAGCATATCCCAGTTTAGGTCACCTAACAGAACAAACTCTGAAGCTAGATGGGGGCGATCAATTCACAAATGGTGTCCAGGGCACAGCTGGGAGCTGAGGGGGTCGGTAGCAGGCGGCAACAGTGAGAGACTTATTTCTGGAGAGAGTAATTTTCAAAATTAGTAGTTCGAACTGTTTGGGTATGGACCTGGAAAGTATGACATTACTTTGCAGGCTATCTCTGCAGAAGACTGCAACTCCTCCCCTTTGGCAGTTCTATCTTGACGGAAGATGTTATAGTTGGGTATGGAAATCTCTGAATTTTTGGTGGCCTTCCTGAGCCAGGATTCAGACACAGCAAGGACATCAGGGTTAGCAGAGTGTGCTAAAGCAGTGAGTAAAACAAACTTAGGGAGGAGGCTTCTGATGTTGACATGCATGAAACCAAGGCTTTTTCGATCACAGAAGTCAACAAATGAGGGTGCCTGGGGACATGCAGGGCCTGGATTTACCTCCACATCACCCGCGGAACAGAGAAGGAGTAGTATGAGAGTGCGGCTAAAGGCTATCAAAACTGGTCGCCTAGAGCGTTGGGGACAGAGAATAAGAGGAGCAGGTTTCTGGGCATGGTAGAATATATTCAGGGCATAATGCGCAGACAGGGGTATGGTGGGGTGCGGGTACAGTGGAGGTAAGCCCAGGCCCTGGGTGATGATGAGAGAGGTTGTATCTCTGGACATGCTGGTTGTAAATGGGTGAGGTCACCGCATGTGTGGGAGGTGGGACAAAGGAGTTATCAGGGGTATGAAGAGTGGAACTAGGGGCTCCATTGTGAACTAAAACAATGATAACTAACCTGAACAGCAGTATACAAGGCATATTGACATTTGAGAGAGACATACAGCGTGGCATACAGTAATCACAGGTGTTGAATTGGGAAAGCTAGCTTAAACAGTAGGTGAGATAACAACAGCTAATCAGCTAACACGACAACAGCAGGTAAAATGGCGTTGACTAGGCAACAGGGCCAACAGATAAAACAAACAAGCAGAATGGAGTACCGTGATTAATGGACAGTCCAACGTGCATCAGCTATGTGGCCAAGAGATCAGTGTCCAGGGGGCAGCGGTGGATGGGGCAGGGAAGCTGGACTGGCGAGTGTTATCCAGGTTAAAAAAAACTAAATAGCTTGTAGCTAGTTAGCTGCTTATCTTCTGGAGGTTCTTGAGTGTGTTCTAAAAAATTAAAAATAATAGCGATTCCGTATCACATTGGGTGAGGCAGGTTTCCGGAAGGTATAAACAAATTAAAAATCAAAAAGAGATAGAAAGTAAATATGGGTGTTTGGGACGCGGCAATTCAGACGGTTAGCAGGCCTGTGCTAGCAAGCTAACAGTTCGTAGATAGCTAGATAGCTAGTTGTGAAGATCCAGCTGAAAAATGTTCCGTTTGCGGTGGGAATCCGGGGATGAATCCGGGAATGAAAATAAATAAATAAATAGGTCCGTTATGCTCTGGTTAGAGTCGCGTTGTTCGAACTGGCGAGATCTTTCCGGGCTGAAGGTTAGCTGATGACCGGTTAGCTGAAGACCGCTAGCATAGCTGGCTAGCTTCAGTTGAGGGGTTCCGGTTCCGAAGTAAATATAAATACTTTAGGAAAAATAGCTACATTGGGTGAGGCGGGTTGCAGGAGAGTATTTGGAAGCTTAGGTTTAGCAAAAAGTTTTTAAAGAGATATGCGAAGGAAAATATGTAAAAAACGAAAAATATACGATATATACAGGGGACACGACACGACAGGACGACTTACTGCTTACTGCTACGCCATCTTGTCAACAGCTTATCATCAGATACTCTAACTCAGCCGAGCAAAACCTTGATAGTGCACCAGCTGTTGTTTACAAATATACATAGATCGCCACACCTTGTCTTTACCAGAGGCTACGGTTCTATCCTGCCGATAGTTTATAAACTGCCAGCTGTATGTTATTCATGTCGTTGTTCAGCCACGACTCGGTGAAACATAAGATATGGCAGATTTTCAAGTCACATTGTTAGGATATACGTGCTTGTAGTTCATCTATTTTATTAGCCAATGATTGTACGTTGGCTAAAGAAAATTACTCAATCGCCGCTCTCTCCTCACAAGGCACCCCGATCTTCGTCCTCTATCTCTATCTCTGTCTCTTTCTCCTGCGGATTACGGGGATGAGGGCTTTGTCGGGTGTCTGGACTAAATCCCTCTCGTCCAACTCGTTAAAGAAAAAAAATTGTCTTTTAAAACGAGGTGAGTCATCGCTGTCCTGATTTCTAAAAGCTCTTCTCGGTCATAAGAGACAGTGGAAGAAACTTTATGTACAAAATAAGTTACAAATAAGGCAAAAAAACACAATTGCACAATTGGTTATGAGACTAAAACGGCAGCCATTCTCTCCGGTGCCATTCTTTGTCCTCACAGCATGATGCTGCCACCATGCTTCACTGTACGGTGGGAGCCAGGTTTCCTCCAGATGTGATGCTTGGCATTCATGCCAAAGAGTTCAGTCTCGGTTTAGAATATTTTCTTATGGTCAGTCTTTATGTGTGTTTTGGCAAACTCCAAGCGGGCTGTCAAAAGCCTTTCACTGAAGAGTGGCTTCCGTCTGGCCACTTTACCATAAAGGCCTGATTGATGGAGTGCTGCAGAGATGGTTGTCCTTCTGGAAGGTTCTCCCAACTCCACAGAGGAACTCTGGAGCTCTGTCAGAGTGACCAAGGCCCTTTCCCCCCAATTACTCTAGGAAGATTCTTGGTGGTTGCAACCGCATCCATTTAAAAATGGAGTCCACGGTGTTCTTGGGGACCTTAACACAGTGGTACAGCATTGAATACGCTTCCCCAGATGTGTGCCTTGACACAATCCTGTCTCTGAGCTCTTCGAACAATTTCTTCAAACCTCATGGCTTGGATTTTGCTCTGACATGCACTCTCAACTGTTGGACCTTGTATAGACAGGTATGTGCCTTTCCAAATCATGTCCAATCAATTGAATTTACCTCAGGTGGACTCCAATCAATTTGTAAAAACATCAGGGATGATCAATGCACCGGAGCTCAATTTCAAGTCTCATAGCAAAGGGTCTGAATACTTATGTAAATAAATGATTTCTGTTTTATTTTTAGTAACCTGTTTTTGCGTCGCCATTTTGAGGTATTGTGTAGATTGATGAGGAAAATGTTTTATTTAATACATTTTAGAATGAGGCAGTAACGTAACAAAATGTGCAGAGTTAAGGGGTCTGAGTACTTTCTGAATGCATAAAAAAATGATTAACACCCTTGACTTTTTCCACATTTTGTTATTGAATTTAAAATGTATTAAATTGAGATTATGTGTCACTGGCCTACACACAATACCCCATAAGTGGAATTGTGTTATTAGAATTAAAAACAAAAACTGAAATATCTTTAGTCAATAAGTATTCAACCACTTTCTGATAGTAAGCCTAAATAAGTTCAGGAGTAAAATATTGCTTAACCAGTCACATAAATTGCATGGACTCAATGTGTGCAAGTGTTTAACATGATTTTTTAAATCATACCTCATCTCTGTACCCCACACATACAATTATCATCATTATCATACAATTATCATCATTGAATTTGAAACCGATTCAACCAAAAGACCAGGGAGGTTTTCCAAAGCCTCGCAAAGAAGACCACCTATTGGTGGATGGGTGAAAAAAAGCAGACATTTAATATCCCTTTGGGAATGGTGAAGTTATTACACTTCAGACGGGTATCACTACAAAGATACAGCCATCTTTCCTAACTCAGTTGCCGAAGAAGAAGGAAACCACTCAGAAATTTCACCATGAGGCCAATGGTGACTTTAATGACTGTGATAGAAAACTGAGAATGGATCACCATTGTAGTTACTCCACAATACTAACCTAAATGACAGGGTGAAAAGGAGGAAGCCTGTACAGAATAAAAAATATTCCAAAACATGCATCCTGTTTGCAACAAGGCACTGAAGTAAAATACTGCAAAAAATGTGTCAAAGCATAAAAAAATATTGTCCTGGTATTTATACTTTCTGAAGGCACAAATGGGAAGCTTCACTATTCCTCCAATCTCTAACTCTCAAAAGTTTGTATCCCTAAAGACAGCATGGGCTAGTTTTACAGATAGATTGCATCAGTACTGTACTACATTGTGCTCCAGTCCATAAATAGTCCATTCCCAACATCACTGAACCAAATGTAGGACTTCACTAAGGGAACCAGTCCAGAGCCCTTATTACCATAATCCAATGTAATAAAAAAGACCAACATTTTGTTTATTTTTTATTTTCTATAAAAGAGATGAGTTTACTCCATGATCATAACAGATTTAATCATTGACCGACAGACCACTCACATACCAAACAATAAATCAAGGAAAATGTTACACAAAACCCCCCCAAAAACAAGACCAAAAATGTAACACAAAATAAAATACCTGAATAAAGCAAACTCTCTGCTGAGCACATTCTGAAGAATCCATATCTATGGCACATAACTTCCATCAGTTACCATGGGGATAAAATGAAGGAATTAATAAAAGGCTTGAAGGAATGAAAAAGTATTTGACTTTTTCATAACTTGTCTAACAAAACAAAATTATATGTAGGCTATTCATATATGGTGGAATTCATCAAAATGACTGACTTTAGCCAAGAAACTCGTTCTCTTGTAGCATTTTGTATATTAATCTTCATCCCCGTTTAAAATGCTTTTCTACAAAGGGACACGTGCGTCCCTGCGCCACATACTAAAATCATACATACGCACTCATCCACACAAACATTCTGACACACAAATGCTAAAGTGGCACAGAGACACAGAGACATGTCTACTTAAAACTGTACTGATTGAAAATTATAAAGTAGTTGAGTCAAGTGTACACTCATACCACAGAAGTCCAGCTAAAACTAGATTTAAACCTGAATATCGTTAATTGGGTCAAATATAAAATGCTGACTTTTCCTTTTTACACAAGCTTATCCTAAATCTCCCTCCCCATCGAATATTACACCTCCCCTTCCGTATCCCCCCCAAGTGTAATATATGCCAACTAGAATCATAGAACAATACAGGCACTGGAGAATTACACCATAAGAGAAAACGCAGAGGACCGGGTCAGAGGTCAACTCGTCGTGACCCTCGACCTGTGACGCCAACAGAATTAGAACTCACATGTATCGACTAGAATCGAACAAGAAAAATTACAGAAATCAGAGCTGTTTTTGTAGGGTTTTCTAGAACATAATGTCGTCAAATTTTATGCAATTTCCGTATTTCTTACATTTGTACAGCTAAAAGTTTCCCTCTGATTAATTGTAGTCATAATATTAACAGCAAGACTCACGCAGACTAGCCAGGAGGTGGAGCTCTCTTTTAGTCTCTGCATTAGTAAAGTCTGGAGGGTGGAGGTACATCCCAAACGGCACCCTATTTCCTATATAGTACACTACAGTACCCTGGTCAAAAGTAATGCTGCATCCTGGAACTACATCGATGAGTAGTGTCTCATCTGTTCTTATAAGAGCCCAATAAAGTTGCTGTTAGAACTAATTATGTTTTGAGGTTTGCCTCTTACCCCATTCCTTGTCCCCCAAATGACAAAGTAGAGTAGCGGGCTCGCTACCAGATTAGAACCCTTTGGATAAATTCTAATAACCATACCAGCACACCACTTATATTGCATGACCAATACATTGCTGTTTTTTTTTTTTTTAAGTAGTATGCTAGTGTGGATAAAGTAACATTTTCATTTTAACTACGCAAATTCCAGGACAATATACGAGCAAGGAACAGGGAGGAATCAACACAGTTTATAAATCAAACAGTTCAGTAATAGTTATTGGATTCTCTGGTTCAATTGTTTGTGAATCAGCTATAAAGAGGAAAATGCCATTAATTAATGACTACTTTCCTAGCTGTCTCTAAGAGCAATAATACACAATAAGGTGTTACAGTGATGGTGAACTCGGAGTCAAACCAACCAAGACATAGCTCTAGAAACAGCTGGGCTCTGACTTCATCCCAAATGGGAGCCTATTCTCTGTTTAGTGCACTACTAAACTAGTGCACTATGTAGGGAATCAGGTGCCATTTGGGACTGAGCCTCTGCCTCTAGTACTGATCAGAATGTTTTGCTCCAGCTTCAGATGAGGAAGAAAACATGAAATATGACAACTTCAAATGGTTCTTTAATTAATTAACACTTGATGGAATAATGCATATATTAGGTTTTATCCTCTTAAAAAAACTACCTAAATGCTTTGTTTGAAGAGGGGTGAAGAGGACAAGGGGAAATCTATTTATATATTAAGAAAAAAAACACTTTATTTGAACAAAGAAGCATTAAAAAAAAAAAGGAGAAGTGGGAGGAGTTCAGCATTAAAAAGGTAATGGTTGTTTGGCATAGACGGTGGGGGAAGTGTGTTGGGGAGGGATATATAAAAACAAACAAATAAACAGTAATCATAGAATAAGAAAATACCTCTTTACAGTAGATCCTACATAATGAAAAAAGAAATCCGCTTTCTCCCTCCCGCTGCCGGCGGACTGTCCCATACTTTGTTGTTACTGATTTGTTCGTATGCCCAGGCAAGGGAGAGATAGGCCTATGTACTGTCTGTGTGTGTGTGTGTGGACAATGGACAGGAGTGAGGCAGAAGGCAAAGCTGTACTGTACCTCCTCTCCTGACAAAAAATACATGTCAGAAGTTAAATTCCCTCCCCCTCTATACACACAAATGTCCCCACCATTTCCTTTCATGTGTTCTTTCTATAACAAAACGAAAAGCAGATCACATAAAAATACTTAGTCTGCCTCTCCTCTTATCAGAAAGACGTCTGTCTTGGCAGTCTATATGAGCGTCTCGGTCTGTACATACGCATCAGTACTTTGTTTCTCAGAGCATGTCACCGTTACTGTGTTTTTCTGTTATCATCTTTAACTTCCATTTACAACATTGTTCTCCTTTGCTCTGTCCCATGTGAAAGTATCAAACAGGTGTGACATTACATGACCATCAGGAGTCCTTTCCCTCATGTCTTGTTGCCAGGGGCAACAACAAGGGTCAAATCCCCAGAGAAACGACACCAAACGTGGTTGAAAATATCCTGTTTATGTTGCTCCTTCAATGTGGCATCTTACTTCCAAAGAGGCTGCATAGCAGAGCAGGTAACAGCCCAGTAGCATCTCGCCAGTCTGGGCCAGTCCAGCTGAAGATCACCCTCTCTGCTCTGCGGGGGGGATTGTTTAATTCACGTCCTGTATCTTGGTTCATTTACCCCCCTCCCCCCCACCATCTGTGATGTCATACAGAAGATTCCATTTCATAAGAAATGTTCCATTCCATAATCATTATTCCATTATGTGCTCTTTTTGCAGTTTTAAGTTTCTGGGGGTTCTCTCGTCATCAGAACAAGTTCTCCTCAAAGATAGCCATCAGGTCGCTTTGGAAATTCATGTCAATGGTTGCAGCCATCTGTAGATAGGAGAGGAGAGATTGAGGTGTCAGAAGAGCTGAGAGATTGAACATAGAATGGAGACTGATCATAACATAAACTCTGACATTGCTTGTGCTTCTCCCCTCCTGTCAATTCCCAAAAAGAAAAGCATGGATGTGTAAAATATATTTGACAAAATGCAATACATGAGATAGGACAAGGACATGCAATAGTCTTTTTAAATATGGAACCAATTTGTTTTCAGCACTTGTTTCCATGAATGATCAAAACATTTTTTGTGGCTCTCGTCTATCTACAGCAGATATATGGTGAGCAATGTTTGGACCATGGAATCGCAATAATAAGTATCGTGATAACATATCGTGAGGACCCTGGCACTTCCCAGCCCTACCAAATATATGGGAAACTTGTCTCACCGCTTCTCTCCTCCTCCTCTCCTGTTCGCGGCGTCGCGCTAGCTCCCTCTGCTGGTCCTGGGCTGAGGGCTGGGGCGGCGTGGGGGCCTGTGGGGGCTGGGGGAGGGCAGCGGGCTGGGCCTGGGGGGCTGGTGCCTGGGGTTGCTGCTGGGGTTGGGGGCCTGGATGTGTTGCTGCTGCTCCAGACGTCTGCTTCGAGGCTCCTCATGAACCCTCCTCGACTGCTGCTGAGGCTCCAGGATATCCTCATCATCCCTGTCACGACCACTGAGAGAGAGAGAGAGTCAGAGGAGTGAGTTTCCCCAAAGGCCTTATAGCAAACGTTCTCTTGACGACCAAGACTTACTCATAGAAAAGCAAAGTGCTTCAATTTGGCATATTTTGTTCATTCATAGAGAGAAAAGGAATGAGTATTGAGAGAAAAGGAATGAGTTTCGCAAAGCTTGGTAGCTAACATGGTATGTTCTTTCTGTCGACAATCCCAGACCCGCAAGACTCATAGAACAGCAAAGTGAAACTTAATTTGACAAATTTAGCTTGCTCACACACACACAGAAAATGTATTGTCAAACATCGATGTTGAAATACACAGAGAAACATTGAATGCAGGGTTGAAAAACTTCAGGGTTGATCCTCACCGTAGTTTCTCCTGCTCCCGGCGCAGTTTGTCCCTCTCGGCCTGCTCTGCCTGGGCCTTAAGAGCCTTTTCTCTCTCCTCTTTCTCCCGGGCGGCCCGGCGGAACTGCTCGAAGCTGTCACTAGACGACTTCACTGCAGACAAGGGTGCTGACGTGGGCTTCTGGGCCAGGCTGGCCCACGAACCCATGTTCTTCAGTTTCACATCCTGACCGACGGAAAGATAGACGGAGAGTTAAACAGACACAGATAGACAGATGAGCGCGAGGGAGGGGATTGAGGAAGAGCAGACACGTTAGTATTTGATCATGACTGAACAAGGGGTCGACATAGCTACTCATTTCATATCACATAGCTACTCATTTCAATAGTTTGTCTATCACTGTATTCTCATTATAAGAGATAATATACAGAATATACCAAACATTAGGAACAGCTTGATACACACGGGAAACTGTTGAGCTTGACAAAAAACGGTGCCATGAGCGACTTACATGAGCAATTATGTAATTAAGCAATTAAGTACCTTGCTCAAGGGGATGACAGCAGATTTTTCACCTAGTCAGCTCTGGGAATCGAACCAGTGACCTTTCGGATACTGGCCCAACGCTCTTAACTGCTAGGCTACCTGCCGCCCCATATGTTTACAATAAGGTGTATGTGTGTATGGCAACGTGCTGCTTGGTCTTCCACCCACCTGTACCTTTTTGGGCGCGACGGGCGTTTTGGGCTCCTGTTTGAACTTGTCCTTGTCTGGCAGGGAGGAGGAGGAGGGAGGACCGCTGGGCTCTGAGGAACGGATGACCGGCCGAGAGCTGTCCATCGACTTTACATCTGATGCACATAAACACATACAAGGAATACAGAACATGGTCAAAAAGAAAGACATATGCACTCATTTGCTGTGCACCACACACAACCACGTTTATTCTTACGGAACGCGTGTTTGTCTGCAGATGAACACTATTCCCCAATATTGTTCTTCCATACACAGTACACCCCCCATATAAAAACATACACACTAGGGCTGGGCAATATGGCCAAGGTATTTGACACGATTTTATGTTTTTGAATCATATAAGTTCTACATTTGCTTTATGAGTAGTGCATGACCCTAGGGTGGCAACATATATTCTAAGTGTTTTTAATGTGGCTTTCTCCATTCTGATTGTTTTGTACTGTTTAAATCCAACTTTTTTCGAGTGCATTTCCTGAGATCATTTCCACACTGCCACATAGGGCTGCACGATATGGGCAATACATCTAGGCCTTGTTTTTAACCAAATGTTAACTTGCGATTTAGATCAAAACACTTTGAACGGTTGTAATCATGGAAATATAATGATTATTATAATTCTATATTTAGAATATAATAGTAGGCACTTTGAATACAGTGTTTGACATGATAACGAATGAAAATGCCAAAGAGTTATTTGTGACAGAGTAGAAACCAAAGTGTTGGTCAGTGTTTTCCAGGGGACCCTATAATCTTTGGCTACATTAAATGTTTACTATTACTTTTACCTTTGTGGATTTATATTAATAAGCAAAGTGGAAAGGAGCTTCGTTGTCATTCGACATCTTGTTGTATCTGCTGCATTGACTATGCAGTCTCATGGTCGAAGCATTAACTGCGCTACTTGATTGACAGGGGGCGGGGCTTGGTGAGAGAAACGACTCAAGTGGCGGAGTAAACTATAAAAGAGGACGTTACACACGGCGGAGTGGCGTATCACATTTAACATACCAAACATTGAAATGCCATAATAGAAGTTAAAGTAAAAACCCAAACCGGTCAGTGCATAAATACCGGTATATAGTAAAATACAGTATAACGCCCAGCCCTAACACACACACAGTTTTGTTTTGCTATCGTTGTGGGGACCAAAGAATTGATTCCTATCCTATTGTCCCTAACCCTAAATCTAACCCTAAACCCCAAAATATATTTTTCCCCTTGTGTCAGCAAGGGTCCCCATAGGTGTACTCACTCTGCTGTGTGTGAACTGGTAGAGAGGGCTTGCTGTGGCAATCTAGGTGTTTGTGAGGGTCTTGTCTCATGGCTGGGCTGAAAGGCTCTCCTCCTCTCATCACTGGAGAGGGAGGCAACTTCTCTTCTTTCAAGCCTACCAGGGCCGGGGGCGCACGCTGCTCCTTCAACACACAGCACAAAGCCGGACTGGGTTAAAGGCACATTCTGGAAGATGTTCTGCTGTTCAATGGTCGTTTCGATGAATGATATTCACCCATTAAAAAAACAGACTTAAGATTGTGGCTTAAATGCTTGCTGTCCCTTCAACAAGCACATAGAAATAGGTTAACGCGTACATTCCCCACACAGAGGCTCTATCGAACTTCACAAGGCACAACCAGACAAGACCAGGGATTCAAATAGTATTTGTTTTCATTTAAATATGTTCAACTTTTGATTGAGCCGGCATGGAGCGCACTTTTTTTAGGACTAATCTATTAACTCCATTGTGCCAGGCAAGCTCAAACAATCCAGTGAAGCTATAGTACTTGAGAGAAAACAAATATTATTTGAATGCACGTTTTCTAAACAGATCCAGATGCAGACTGACAGAAATAGAGACCGACACACAAACAATACTCACTTTCTTGGGCTGCAGGTTGTGTGGCGGAGACTGGTGCGTTATGGGGGGATACTGGGGGAGGTGGGGGGAATGCATCATGATGGGGGAGGGGTTCTCCCTTAGGTGCCCTGTAGGCAGAACAGAAAGGGCATGATTAGAAACACTATTTAGTCGGATTAAAATCCTACAGCACTGTCCTAACATACCGAAACACACAACGTTCTAAATGGTCTCTTTTGCAGTCACGCTGTATAGATTGCTATGTTACAATAATGTAGTTCCTGAGACAAAACACACTTCCAGGTTTTGTGAGATCTGAGGTCTTAATATATTGATCAATCAACCAATTTAATCACTCAATCAACACTTGAGTCTCACCGCTGTTGTATGGATCAGCCTTGATCTGTCGAGGGGAGAGGTGTTGCTGGATGATATGCTGTGCTTTGGCGGAGGACTGCATGGAACCCTTGTGTTGCCCTGCAGCAGCGTGCCTGTCTGACTGACCCGTCTGCTGCGCCCCCGGCCCCTGGGAGGGGTAACCCATCTGTGCATGCTGCTGCAGGTGGCGGGCTACCTGGTGCGGGGGTAGGATCTGCTGGGGCTGGCGCGAGGGGTTTGGACTGGGGCTGGGGAAGCTGGACTGAGAGCTGGGGTGGCTGAAGAGAGGGTTGGGAGGGCTGGACCTAGGATAGGAGGATAGGATCAATTTAATGTCCCAGAGGGCAAATTTGACTAAGACACACAGTGACTCTGTATAAGAAATAAACAATGTACATTACACACTCAACGTACACAATACAAATATTGGGATATTGGGATTGAGAACAATGCAGCAAAGGCAGCAGCAGAATAAATGAGGAAACAGCCCTTGCCTTAACCTCTCTGGGATATGTGGGACGGTAGCATCCCACTTGGCCAAAAGCCAGAGAAAATGCAGAGCTCCAAACTCAAATACATTTCTAATCAAAAATCAAACTTTCATGAAATCACACATGTAAGATAACAAATTAAAGCTACACGTGTTGTGAATCCAGCCAACATGTCAGATTTCACAGGGAAAGCAAACGATGCTATTATCTGAGGATAGCACCTCCATAAACAAAAGAGAGAAAACATTTCAACCCTGCAGGCGCGACACAAAACGCAGAAATAAAAATATAAATCATGCCTTACCTTTGACGAGCTTCTTCTGTTGGCACTCCAATATGTCCCATAAACATCACAAATGGTCCTTTTGTTCGATTAATTCCGTCCATATATATTCAAAATGTCCATTTATTTGGCGCGTTTGAGCCAGAAAAACATTGGTTCCAACTTGCGCAACGTGACTACAAAATATCTCAAAAGTTACCTGTAAACTTTGCCAAAACATTTCAAACTACTTTTGTAATACAACTTTGTATTTTTTTTGAGTAAATAATCGATAAAATTGAAGACGGGATGATCTGTGTTCAATGCAGGAAGAAAACAAACTGAAGCATGCTTTCTGGTCACGAGCCTCTATCAAACAGTACACATGAAGTGACCCTCGTTCAAGATGGCCGTGCTTCTTCAATACACAAAGGAATAACCTCAACCAATTTCTAAAGACTGGTGACATCCAGTGGAAGCGGTAGGAACTGCAAGCAAGTCCCTTAGAGATCTGGATTCCCAATGAAACCTCATTGAAAATAGGGTGACCTCAAAAAATCTGAATGGTTTGTCCGCGGGGTTTCGCCTGCTACATAAGTTCTGTTATACTCACATATATGATTCAAACAGTTTTAGAAACTTCAGAGTGTTTTCTATCCAAATCGACTAATATTATGCAGATCTTATCTCCTGGGGATGAGTAGCAGGCTTTTCATCCAAAATTCCAAATGCTGCCCCAATCCTAGAGGTTAAGCCCTCATTTTCTTTCCCCGGGGGGACTCAGTTGGTTGAGGGGCAACTCTTGGGAATCTGTGGGAGGATCTTGGATGGTTGGTGGCCTGGAGGTTGGGGTCTTGGGCCAGTGGGTCGCTGGTTCGGGTCCGTGTTTTAACTTGGTGGGAGATTTGTCGATGTGCCCTTGGGCGGGGTCCTTGACCCCTCCTGTGGGTCGCTCTGGACGGGAGATGGTTAGATGACTGAATGTAATGTAAAGGTTGAGTGGCGTCACTGCAGGCAGATTGTATTTAAAAATAAAAAAAACATTTTTTAAAAACAATTCCAGACAGAATAACCTACTGTTTTTTGACAAACTCCAAGGTCTTCTGATAATACTAGACCCTTGCGAATCGACATCACTGTGTTTTGAGAGAAATATCTGTTTGACAGGTGTTGCTCACGTATTGAGGAAGAAAACAATAACTGATTCGATCAATTGAACGAAGTGCTGCGCATAGCCTATATACGAAGGGCCTAAATGTATCAACGTTCACAGTGAATGCTTTTGTTCATATGTTTTGTAGGAATGGATTGAATATTGCCAAATGCATCAGTAAAAAAATAAATTTGCCTATTTAATGTAAGCCTTTCCGTTAATAGATTGCAAAGCAGCATACAACTGACCTAAACCTTTGGAAAGGATAAGTTCACTTTCACACCCAAGTGCACTGTTTAGCTCACATCTGAAGGCTGGGGGCCATTTAGGACATCTACTGCGGATTGCAGTAAAAAATAAATACGGGGCAGTTTGGAAAAAAGTAATCCCGCCCGAATCGTCCTCTGGAAAACGGACATTCTGGAGTAACAATTACATAACCAATATCGTCTAGTAATACAAGTCCCGTGCCAATAGGGCTTAGCCTAATGTTTAATAAAATTGAGGAGATAGCAAACCAACTTAATTAGATCTATAACTCAATAGCCTAACTGTTAAATGTGCCTGGCTTTATAAAATCATCCATATATACACAATACCAGTCTAAAATTTAGACACACCTACTCATTCAAGGGTTTCTCTTAATTTTTCACTTGACATCCAAACTATGAAATAACACATGTAGTAACCAGAAAAGTGTTAATCAAATCAAAATATATTTCATTTTTGAGATTCTTCAAAGTAACCACCCTTTGCCTTGATGACAACTTTGCACACTATTGGCATTCTCTCAACCAGCTTCATGAGGTAGTCACCTGGAATGCACGTCAATTAACTGGTGTGCCTTGTTTACAGTTAATTTGTGGAATTGATTGATTTAATTATTCTTAATGTGTTTGCACTAATCAGTTGCGCTGTGACAAGGTAGGGGTGGTATACAGAAGGTAGCCCTATTTGGTAAAAGACCAAGTCCATATTACGGCAAGAACAGCTTAAATAAGCAAAGAAAAACGACAGTCCATCACTACTTTAAGACATGAAGATCAGTCAATCCGGAAAATATCAAGAACTGTCAAAGTTTCTTCAAGTGCAGTTGCAAAAACCAAGCGCTATGATGAAACTGACTACCACAGGAAAGGAAGACCCAGAGTTACCTCTGCTGCAGAGGATACGTTCATTAGAGTAACTGCACCTGAGATTGCAGCCCAAATACATGCTTCAGAGTTCAAGTAAGAGACACATCTCAGCATCAACTGTTCAGAGTGCGTGAATCTGGCCCTCATGGTCAAATTCCTGCAAAGAAACCACTACTAAAGGACACCAAATGTTTCTTGAGCCAAGAAACCCGAGCAATGGACATTCGACCAGTGGAAATCTGTCCTTTGGTCTGATGAGTCCAAATTTTGTAAGGGCTGTTTGACCAAGAAGGAGAGTGATTGAGTGTTGCATCAGATGACATGGCCTCCACAATCACTCAATTGATGGTTTGGGATGAGTTGAACCGCAGAATGACGGAACAGCAGCCAACAAGTGCTCAGCATTTGTGGGAACACCTTCAAGACTGTTGAAAAAGCATTCCAGGTGAAGCTGGTTGAGAGAATACCAAGATTGTGCAAAGCTGTCATCAAGGCAAAGCGTGGCTACTTTGAAGAATCTAAAATATATTTTGATTTGTTTAACACTTCTTTGGTTACTATATGATTCCATGTGTTATTTCATAGTTTTGATGTTTTAACTATTATTCTACAATGTAGAAAATAGTAAAAATAAAGAAAATCATTGAATGAGTAGGTGTGTCTAAACTTTTGACTGGTACTGTATCTAAATAAATAAGACAGAATCTTGCTTCTGTTGAGTGTTTAATAGCCTACTGATTCCAAGAATCTTGGTGCAAGTCTCATGAAATGGCAAAATGTCTGATACGACCAAATCTGTGAAATTGCTTTTTTAATGTTTGCTATAATAAAGGCTTTACAATTTTCATGAGTTAGAACAGACTGGTATTACTTATTATTTAGTGTTTACGCTAAATCTAACACAGCACCTGTTTGTCATGGATAATATGTGCGCAGTTCTCGCTCCTATACCCTCCTTTTTCTTTATCTCATTCTGCTTATTATTACAATTATTATAATAATAAGTAATGTCCTTATCCTTAGAAGGCTTTGTAGAGTAGCCTTGTACAACCACAATCGAGCTTTAGGACTAAGAGCTTGTATATATTACTGCGTTTATTTTATTTTAATCAATTGATGTGATTATGATGGGCTATAGGTGAGGCCCTATTGGTCACATACGTGTCACGTAAAGAGAGAGCAAGGGTTGAGAGGGAATAGGGAAAGTTTCGGTAACAGAACTTCTTTCAGAAACAAGTAAGAAACTATATGGCTGTAATGATGTTGCAGCTTCAGCACAGACAGCTCACATAAACACTTGCTGTGCTGTCTTTCTCTGCAGTAGGGAGGAGAGCGAGACAACGTGCGCCAGTCATCTATACTCATCAAACCGTGTGTATCAGACAAGCTCAGTGCAAACGTAGTTGATTTTATTTGAACACATAGGTTGTGTCTGCCCATATATGGAAAAGTAAATTTAAACATTTCAACAAATGGATTGGTCGAAAGAACCATTCATTCGACCAATATTATTTTTTAGTTGGGGACAGCCCTAAAATATATTACACACTCAACTTATACAAAATACAGACCTGTACAGACTGCAGGAGGGGAGCCTGGTTCTGTTGTTGTTGGCGAATCTGGAGAGACTGCATGATCTGCTGGGGATTGTGTGGTTGTTGGCCAGGTCTTCCCTGGCTCTGTCCCTGCTGGAGCTGTTGCAGGTAGAGATGCACCTGGCTGAGGGGTAAGGGCGGAATCACCTCCTCATCGTCCTCCAGGAGCATCTGGGGGGCAGGGAGGACATTAGGCCCTGAGGGGTGAGGGTGGGGGGGAAAGGGCCGCTGCTGCAGGGACTGGGGGGCGGGGTGGAGGATGTGGGGCTGGAGGTGGTGCTGGGGTGGAGGGGCTTGTGGCTGGAGCTGTTGTTGTAGTAGTAGGGTTGGCTGGGTCGCTGGTTGCTGCTGCTGCGGGGGTTTGGGAGGTAGAGCTGCTGCCCTGTGGCTGGGTCGAGATGGCTGCTGGGGCAAGGCGTTGTGCAAAGCTACATGTGAAGAGGAGGAAGGGAAATATTGAGAAAAGGTGGTTAGGAGAGTCATGATGGAAACATCACGATGAAAAAAGTCAAAGGACTGCCAAGTTAATCTAATCATAGGTCAACAAATTCTTAGAATAAACTTTTAGGAAGCCGAACTGGGTTCAAATAGTGTTCTTTCAAATACCTATCTTGCGTTCGATCGCTCCTGCCCAGTGCACCAGATGGGTGGGTTTGGCAAATTATAGACTTTTCCATTGGTTACGCCAGGCAAGCTCAAATCAACCATAGTATTGGTATTAGAAAAAAATACGAAAGACTATCTGACCTCAGGCAGGTCTGGCTTGAAGAGGCCGGGACTTACCTGGGTTAGGGTTGGGAGGGTTGGGGTGGATGGGGTGCTGGTTGAGAAAGGGGTGCGTCTCCGGGGACACAGGACCCGCTGCCGAGTGAACGTTGAGGTGGGGGGGCAAGGCAGGCGACGAGGAGTGGTGGTGCTGGGACAGGTGCATGAGTGGCTGCTGGCCGAAGTGGGGCAGCAAATCAAACGTGTTCTCCAGCAACTGGGAGGACTCCAACGCCGTGACCGTTACCTAGGCATTAAACACACGCACGCACCATCATACAATGAACTTCACTGCTGCACTTTTTCAAATGCTTTTTTAGTCAGTTGTAAAGTCCCACTGTACAGTCCCAATCCAATCAAATCGTATTGGTCGCATACACATATTTAGCAGATGTTATTGCGTGTGTAGAGAAGTGCCCCACTACATGTTTTCTATATTGTCTTACTGCTGTTTTTAAGTCCAGTAATAAGCTTTTATGAAAACAGACAATAACATTCTATCATGTCGTATCTTTAAAACCACATATGAAATAAACATTCAAGCTTTGTGTTTTTATCCTGGATAATGGATCATGTATGCAATGTTAAGTATCTTAAATAAATCCTTGTGTATTTTCCTACTAGCACTGACTTTTCTGAGGGAACGTGTACTTCCGACTGTGATATGTGGTTATTTAAATGACCAAAATGTTAAATATGTCTCCGGCTGGGGCAGCCTTCTACTTTTACTTCTCATAAATTCAATCAATCAATCTTACCGGGGGAGGGGCCATGTAGGTGGCGGGGGAGGGGTTATGGTGCTGTTGTTGCTTCAGGTGGATGCTGGGCTGCAGGACAGGACCCTGGGGGTGAGGGTGTCCCTGGGGGTGAGGGTGCTGGGGGTGAGGGTGGCCCTGGGGGAGGGGCCCAGCTCCAGACATGGTATGGTGGAGATGGGGCTTCTTCCCTTCGTTGGTCCCGTGGCCTTTCTTCTGTTTCTGTTTAGGAGGGATTCCTGACAAGAGAAGGCAGAGAGGAGATCCTGACTACTGAATGAAGCTTTCGTCTATCAATTCTGAATAGGTGATAAAAATGAGGTAAATAATATGGGGCACATGCGAAATACCGCAATGTTACTCTTCACACCAAAGAAGATAATAAAGGCTTAAAAACAACATTTGAGGAGTGAAATGAGAAGGGCTTAATGCGTGTCCCTACCCTTCTCCTCATCACTGTCTGAGGAGCTGGAGTCGCTGCTGTCGGAGTCAGAGGAGGAGCTGGCCTTGATCTTGGCGGCAGTCATGGCCTCCATGGTCTTCTCTGCCACTATAGGAGAGGGCGGCACATGACTCGACATCTTCTCAAGACACACAAACATGTTAGGTCAACATAAAACTACATTGCTAAGACAAAGTTAAAGGAAACCGCTTGGCAAAATGATAAAAAGTGACGTTGGCGCATAAGGAAAGCTGTGGAAAGGTTATCAATACCTCGTTATTCATGTTTTGTAACCGTAATTTCGGGATTGATTTGAATGAATTACGCAACATCATTACATTTCAAATTATTTGTAGGAGGTCAGGGAGTTTCTGTTTGGCCACAGGGGGAGGCAAAGATACGCATGTTGAGACTCACCAGGAACCTTCTTCTTGTTCTTGCGGAGGCACGACGACACGTATCTCTCCAGCTCTCTCAGCGTGGATGGCTTGAGCGTCTCAAAGTCTATCTCGATCTCGTCGGGGTTGGAGTTTTTCAGCGAGGGCTCTCTGGACTGGATGATGTGGACCACACGACCCAGCTTGTCGCCGGGCAGCTTGTTGATGTCCAGACTCAGCTGCCTCTTCTCTTCATACGACATGGGCCTACCCTTCTCCCCGGGGGCTCCAGCTGCAGCCGGGGTGTCCTCCAGGCCCTCCCCCAAACCCGACACGGGCTGCAGAGCTGGGGGCTGCAGCGCTGCCTGAGGGCCCAGGGCTGCAGAGTGGTTGTTCTTCACCGCACCGCCCTCCTTCTTACTGCAAGATCAGAGCAGAATATATAAACTATCAGTACAATTTCAACTGGAAGAGAATAACCTGTCTCTATGCCAATGTCCAAACAAACATACTACTTAGAATGAAGTAGGTTCCTGGTAACTGAGCAAACCACTACCACCCGCCCCGTAGCACTCACTTCCGTCATCATGAAGTGCTTTGAGAGACTAGTCAAGGACCATGTCACCTCCACCCTACCTGACACCCACTACAATTTGCTTACCCCAATAGGTCCACAGACGACGCAATCGCAACCACACTGCCCTAACCAATTTGGACAAGAGGAATACCTGTGTGTGAATGCTGTTCATCGACTGCTCAGCATTTAACACCATAGTACCCTCCAAACCCTGGGTCTCGACCCCGCCCTGTGCAACTGGGTACTGGACTTCCTGACGGGCCACCCCCAGGTGGTGAGGGTAGGTAACATCTTCACCCCGCTGATCCTCAACACTAGGGCCCCACAAGGGTGCGTTCTGAGCCCTCTCCTCTGTACTCCCTGTTCACCCAAGACTGCGTGGCCATGCACACCTCCAACTCAATTAGAGGTCGACCGATTAATTGAAATGGCCGATTAATTAGGGCCGATTTTTTATATATTTTTTATACATCTTTATTTAACTAGGCAAGTCAGTTAAGAACACATTCTTATTTTCAATGACGGCCTAGGAACGGTGGGTTAACTGCCTTGTTCAGGGGCAGAACGCCAAGATTTTCACCTTGTCAGCTCGGGGGATCCAATCTTGCAATCTTACATTTAACTAGTCCAACGCAATAACGACCTGCCTCTCTCTCGTTGCACTCCACAAGGAGACTGCCTGTTAAGCAAATGAGGTAAGCCAAGGTAAGTTGCTAGCTAGCATTAAACTTATCTTGTAAAAAACAATAAATCATAATCACTGGTTAACTACACATGGTTGATGATATTACTAGATATTTTCTAGCGTGTCCTGCGTTGCATATAATCTGACTGAGCATACAAGCATACAAGTATCTAAGTATCTGACTGAGTGGTGGTAGGCAGAAGCATTCATTCAAACAGCACTTCCGTGTGTTTTGCCAGCAGCTCTTCATTGTGCATCAAGCATTGCGCTGTTTATGACTTCAAGCCTATCAACTCCCGAGATGAGGCTGGTGTAACCGAAGTGAAATGGCTAGCTAGTTAGCGCGCTAATAGAGTTTCAAACATTACTCGCTCTAAGCCTTCTAGTAGTTGTTCCCCTTGCTCTGCGTGGGTAACGCTGCTTCGAGGGTGGCGGTTGTCGTTGTGTTGCTGGTTCGACCCCACAGAGGAGCAAGGAGAGGGACAGAAGCTATACTGTTACACTGGCAATTTATTTTTGTAAAAAAAAAAAATCACCTTTATTTAACCAGGTAGGCTAGTTGAGAACAAGTTCTCATTTGCAACTGCGACCTGGCCAAGATAAAGCATAGCAGTGTGAACAGACAACAGAGTTACACATGGAGTAAACAATTAACAAGACAATAACACAGTAGAAAAAAAAGGGGCAGTCTATATACAATGTGTGCAAAAGGCATGAAGAGGTAGGCGAATAATTACAATTTTGCAGATTAACACTGGAGTGATAAATGATCAGATGGTCATGTACAGGTAGAGATATTGGTGTGCAAAAGAGCAGAAAAGTAAATAAATAAAAACAGAATAAAAACAGTATGGGAATGAGGTAGGTGAAAATGGGTGGGCTATTTACCAATAGACTATGTACAGCTGCAGCGATTGGTTAGCTGCTCAGATAGCTGATGTTTGAAGTTGGTGAGGGAGATAAAAGTCTCCAACTTCAGCGATTTTTGCAGTTCGTTCCAGTCACAGGCAGCAGAGTACTGGAACGAAAGGCGGCCAAATGAGGTGTTGGCTTTAGGGATGCTCAGTGAGATACACCTGCTGGAGCGCGTGCTACGGATGGGTGTTGCCATCGTGACCAGTGAACTGAGATAAGGCGGAGCTTTACCTAGCATGGACTTGTAGATGACCTGGAGCCAGTGGGTCTGGCGACGAATATGTAGCGAGGGCCAGCCGACTAGAGCATACAAGTCGCAGTGGTGGGTGGTATAAGATGCTTTAGTGACAAAACGGATGGCACTGTGATAGACTGCATCCAGTTTGCTGAGTAGAGTGTTGGAAGCCATTTTGTAGATGACATCGCCGAAGTCGAGGATCGGTAGGATAGTCAGTTTTACTAGGGTAAGCTTGGCGGCGTGAGTGAAGGAGGCTTTGTTGCAGTCGACTCTTGATTTGATTTTCGATTGGAGATGTTTGATATGAGTCTGGAAGGAGAGTTTGCAGTCTAGCCAGACACCTAGGTACTTATAGATGTCCACATATTCAAGGTCGGAACCATCCAGGGTGGTGATGCTAGTCGGGCATGCGGGTGCAGGCAGCGATCGGTTGAAAAGCATGCATTTGGTTTTACTAGCGTTTAAGAGCAGTTGGAGGCCACGGAAGGAGTGCTGTATGGCATTGAAGCTCGTTTGGAGGTTAGATAGCACAGTGTCCAATGACGGGCCGAAAGTATATAGAATGGTGTCGTCTGCGTAGAGGTGGATCAGGGAATCGCAAGAGCAACATCATTGATAAATACAGAGAAAAGAGTCGGCCCGAGAATTGAACCCTGTGGCACCCCCATAGAGACTGCCAGAGGACCGGACAGCATGCCCTCCGATTTGACACACTGAACTCTGTCTGCAAAGTAGTTGGTGAACCAGGCAAGGCAGTCATCCGAAAAACCGAGGCTACTGAGTCTGCCGATAAGAATATGGTGATTGACAGAGTCGAAAGCCTTGGCAAGGTCGATGAAGACTGCTGCACAGTACTGTCTTTTATCGATGGCGGTTATGATATCGTTTAGTACCTTGAGTGTGGCTGAGGTGCACCCGTGACCGGCTCGGAAACCAGATTGCACAGCGGAGAAGGTACGGTGGGATTCGAGATGGTCAGTGACCTGTTTGTTGACTTGGCTTTCGAAGACCTTAGATAGGCAGGGCAGGATGGATATAGGTCTATAACAGTTTGGGTCCAGGGTGTCTCCCCCTTTGAAGAGGGGGATGACTGCGGCAGCTTTCCAATCCTTGGGGATCTCAGACGATATGAAAGAGAGGTTGAACAGGCTGGTAATAGGGGTTGCGACAATGGCGTCGGATAGTTTCAGAAATAGAGGGTCCAGATTGTCAAGCCCAGCTGATTTGTACGGGTCCAGGTTTTGCAGCTCTTTCAGAACATCTGCTATCAGGATTTGGGTAAAGGAGAACCTGGAGAGGCTTGGGCGAGGAGCTGCGGGGGGGGGGGCGGAGCTGTTGGCCGAGGTTGGAGTAGCCAGGCGGAAGGCATGGCCAGCCGTTGAGAAATGCTTATTGAAGTTTTCGATAATCATGGATTTATCGGTGGAGACCGTGTTACCTAGCCTCAGTGCAGTGGGCAGCTGGGAGGAGGTGCTCTTGTTCTCCATGGACTTCACAGTGTCCCAGAACTTTTTGGAGTTGGAGCTACAGGATGCAAACTTCTGCCTGAAGAAGCTGGCCTTAGCTTTCCTGACTGACTGCGTGTATTGGTTCCTGACTTCCCTGAACAGTTGCATATCACAGGGACTATTCGATGCTATTGCAGTCCGCCACAGGATGTTTTTGTGCTGGTCGAGGGCAGTCAGGTCTGGAGTGAACCAAGGGATGTATCTGTTCTTGGTTCTGCATTTTTTGAACGGAGCATGCTTATCTAAAATGGTGAGGAAGTTACTTTTAAAGAATGACCAGGCATCCTCAACTGACGGGATGAGGTCAATGTCCTTCCAGGATACCCGGGCCAGGTCGATTAGAAAGGCCTGCTCACAGAAGTGTTTTAGGGAGCGTTTGACAGTGATGAGGGGTGGTGGTTTGACTGTGGCTCCGTGGCGGATACAGGCAATGAGGCAGTGATCGCTGAGATCCTGGTTGAAGACAGCGGAGGTGTATTTGGAGGGCCAGTTGGTCAGGATGACGTCTATGAGGGTGCCCTTGTTTACAGAGTTAGGGTTGTACCTGGTGGGTTCCTTGATGTTTTGAGTGAGATTGAGGGCATCTAGCTTAGATTGTAGGACTGCCGGGGTGTTAAGCATATCCCAGTTTAGGTCACCTAACAGAACAAACTCTGAAGCTAGATGGGGGGCGATCAATTCACAAATGGTGTCCAGGGCACAGCTGGGAGCTGAGGGTGGTCGGTAGCAGGCGGCAACAGTGAGAGACTTATTTCTACACCTGAAACCCCACCTCTTTAAGGAATACCTAGGATAGGATAAAGTAATCCCTCTCACCCCCCCCCCCTTAAAAGATTTAGATGCACTACTGTTCCACTGGATGTCATAAGGTGAATGCACCAATTTGTAAGTCGCTCTGGATAAGAGCGTCTGCTAAATGACTTAAATGTAAATGTAAATGTAAATTTCTGGAGAGAGTAATTTTCAAAATTAGTAGTTCAAACTGTTTGGGTATGGACCTGGAAAGTATGACATTACTTTGCAGGCTATCTCTGCAGTAGACTGCAACTCCTCCCCTTTGGCAGTTCTATCTTGACGGAAGATGTTATAGTTGGGTATGGAAATCTCCAAATTTTTGGTGGCCTTCCTGAGCCAGGATTCAGACACAGCAAGGACATCAGGGTTAGCAGAGTGTGCTAAAGCAGTGAGTAAAACAAACTTATGGAGGAGGCTTCTGATGTTGACATGCATGAAACCAAGTCTTTTTCGATCACAGAAGTCAACAAATGAGGGTGCCTGGGGACATGCAGGGCCTGGGTTTACCTCCACATCACCCGCAGAACAGAGAAGGAGTAGTATGAGGGTGCGGCTAAAGGCTATCAAAACTGGTCGCCTAGAGCGTTGGGGGCAGAGAATAAGAGGAGCAGGTTTCTGGGCATGGTAGAATATATTCAGGGCATAATGCACAGACAGGGGTATGGCGAGGTGCGGGTACAGCGGAGGTAAGCCCAGGCACTGGGTGATGATGAGAGAGGTTGTATCTCTGGACATGCTGGTTGTAATGGGTGAGGTCACCGCATGTGTGGGAGGTGGGACAAAGGAGGTAACAGGGGTATGAAGAGTGGAACTAGGGGCTCCATTGTGAACTAAAACAATGATAACTAACCTGAACAACAGTATACAAGGCATATTGACATTTGAGAGAGACATACAGCGAGGCATACAGTAATCACAGGTGTTGAATTGGGAAAGCTAGCTAAAACAGTAGGCGAGGCTAATCAGCTAGCACAACAAACAGCAGGTAAAATGGCGTTGACTAGGCAACGGGGCCGACAGATAAAACAAACAAGCAGAATGGAGTACCGTGATTAATGGACAGTCCAGCGTGCGTCAGCTATGTAGCCAAGAGATCAGTGTCCAGGGGGCAGCGGTGGATGGGGCAGGGAAGCTGGACTGGCGAGTGTTATCCAGGTTAAAAAAACGAACAATGACTAAATAGCTTGTAGCTAGTTAGCGTCTGGAGGTTCTTGAGTGTGTTCTAAAAAATTAAAAATAATAGCGATTCCGTATCACATTGGGTGAGGCAGGTTTCCGGAAGGTATAAACAAATTAAAAATCAAAAAGAGATAGAAAGTAAATGGGTCCAGAGAGTGTTTGGGACGCGGTGATTCAGACGGTTAGCAGGCCTGTGCTAACAAGCTAACAGTTCGTAGGCCCGGGCTAGACAAGGTAGCAGTTAGCGGACCGGAGCTAGACAAGTTAGCAGTTAGCAGGCCGAATTAGCAAGCAGGGAGATAGCGAGGGCTAGAGAGTTAGCCTTTGGGGGACGTCGCGATGGGGTGAGTCTGTTTATTCCTCTTCATGCGGTGACATCGACAGACCGGTCGTGGGCCCGGGTATTGTAGCCCAGGAGTATGCTACAGGTGCTCTGCCCGGACTAGCTTCAGGCTAAGTGGGTGGAAACGCTAGCCAGGGGTAATCATCCGGGGTTGCAGTTTAGCTAGATAGCTAGTTGTGAAGATCCAGCTGAAAAATGTTCCGTTTGCGGTGGGAATCCGGGGATGAAAAATAAATAGGTCCGTTGTGCTCTGGTTAGAGTCGCGTTGTTCGAACTGGCGAGAGCTTTCCGGGCTAAAGGTTAGCTGATGACCGGTTAGCTGAAGACCGCTAGCATAGCTGGTAGTTAGCTGGCTAGCTTCAGTTGAGGGGTTCCGGTTCCGAAGTAAATATAAATACTTTAGGAAAAATAGCTACATTGGGTGAGGCGGGTTGCAGGAGAGTATTTGGAAGCTTAGGTTTAGCAAAATGTTTTTAAAAGAGGTATGCGAAGAAAAATATGTAAAAAAAACGAAAAAGAAGCGATATATACAGGGACGGGACGACAGGACGACTTACTGCTACGCCATCTTGGAAATACTGAAGTGCATATAAGATCATCCAATAGTCAAAGGTATATGAAATACAAATGGTATAGAGGGAAATATAGTCCTATAATTCCTATAATAACTACAACCTAAAACTTATTATCTGGGAATATTGAAGACTCGTGTTAAAAGGAACCACCAGCTTTCATATGTTCTCATGTTCTGAGCAAGGATCTGAAACGTTAGCTTTCTTACATAGCACATATTGCACTTTTACTTTCTTCTCCAACACTTTGTTTTTGCATTATTTAAACCAAATTGAACATGTTTCATTATTTACTTGAGGCTAAATTGATTTTATTGATGTATTATATTAAGTTAAAATAAGTGTTCATTCAGTATTGTTGTAATAGTCATTATTACAAATAAATAAAAATAAATGTAAAAAAATTGGCAGATTATAATCGGTAATCGGCTTTTTTGGTCCTCCAATAAATCGGTATCGGCGTTGAAAAATCGTAATCGGTCGACCTCTGAACTCTATCATCAAGTCTGCGGACAACACTACATTGGTAGGCTTGATTACCAACAACGACGAGTCGGCCTACAGGGAGGTGGTGAGGGCCCTCGGAGTGTGGTGTCAGGAAAATAACCTCACACTCAATATCAACAAAACAAAGGAGATGATCGTGTACTTCAGGAAACAGAGGGAGCACACCCTTATCCACATCGACGGGACAGTAGTGGAGAGGGTAGTAAGTTAAGTTCCTCGGCGTACACATCACGGACAAACTGAATTGGTCCACCCACACAGACAGCGTTGTGAAGAAGGCGCAGCAGCGCCTCTTCAACCTCAGGAGGCTGAAGAAATTCAGCCTGTCACCAAAAGCACTCACAAACTTCACCGCCTGGTACGGCAACTGCTCCGCCCACAACCGTAAGGCTCTCCAGAGGGTAGTGAGGTCTGCACAACGCATCACCGGGGGCAAACTACCTGCCCTCCAGGACACCTACACCACCCGATGTCACAGGAAGGCCATAAAGATCATCAAGGACATCAACCACCCGAGCCACTGCCTGTTCACCCCGCTATCATTAGGAAAGGCGAGGTCAGTACAGGTGCATCAAAGCAGGGACCGAGAGACTGAAAAACAGCTTCTATCTCAAGGCCATCAGACTGTTAAACAGCCACCACTAACATTGAGTGGCTGTTGCCAACAGCTCACTTCAATAATGGAAATTGATGTAAAAACTGTATCACTCACCACTTTAAACAATGCCACTTAATAATGTTTACATACCCTACATTACTCATCTCATATGTATATACTGTACTCGATACCTTCTACTGCATCTTGCCTATGCCGTTCTGTACCATCACTCATTCATATATCTTTATGTACATATTCCTTATCCCTTTACACTTGTGTGTATAAGGTAGTAGTTGTGGAATTGTTAGGTTAGATTACTTGTTGGTTATTACTGCATTGTCGGAACTAGAAGCACAAGCATTTTGCTACACTCGCATTAACATCTGCTAACCATGTATATGTGACAAAGAAAATTTGATTTGAAGTAGTGAATTCTAAATAGTATGCTAGAATATGGGCATTGTAATGTAGCCACTGTAACGTAACATCTCTGTGAAATGCAGAAAGAGCAGAGGGAGTATACAAATCATGTTACCACACTTGCCGTGGAAATGAGACAGAAGCTTATAAATGGTTTAGAGGATTAACAACAAAACCGCTTCAGTGCTTTGAGATCAGCAATGTTTATAATGTGCCAATACAATCCATGCGCTCAGCAAATGATGTGTCCCCTTGAAAATGTCACAGGTCCTGACTTCTGTAAACATTTTTTATTTGACCTTTATTTAACTAGGTAAGTCGGTTAATAAATTCTTATTGTCAATGACTGCCTAGTGGGTTAACTGCCTCGTTCAGGGGCAGAACGACAGATTTACCTTGTCAGCTTGGGGAATCGATCTTGCAACCTCTCGGTTACTAGTCCAACGTTCTAACCACTAGGCTACCTGCCGCCCCAATGCCATACCTAAGACAGAAATTCCCATAGCTGTGTATTGTACTGATGGAGAACCAGGTCAGTGCAGTACAGATGGGTATATGACAAACCAGGATCACTGAGTTAGCCAGCTAACTTTAATAAGCAACCGGAAATAACTCGTGATTTTCTGTTTAATTAAAATAGCTGCATTTAAATATTTTTTTCAGCCGTTTTTGAAATCAATTTGCCCATTTCAAGCTCCTCTTAAAAAATATATTCAGGCAAGTTAGCTGGCTAACTCCTTGGTCCTGCTTTGTAGCATACCCCTCTTCTCAGCTTGGCTCAGTAGTGTGAAAAAGCTATTATTGTTCCAACCTGAGTTTCTTGGTCTTCTTGGGCAGGAGCTCCTTGTTGTTGCTGCTGCTGCTGTTGTTGTTCTTGGTCTTCTTGGGGAACTGAATGGCCGGCTCCGGGATCTCCTCCACCGCTCCTTTCCTTTTGTGCTTGTCTTTCTTCTTCTCCTTCTCTTTTCTCTTTGGTTTGCTGGCCTGTGGCTGCGAGAGGGCCGCCAGCTGCTCATGGACAGCTTTGAGCTGTAACAGACAGACAGGAAACCAATGGTCAAAAAACAATGGATAGTCATTGACTGGACGTCACCAAATATTACAGGGGTCAGAAAAGACACAGCACCCTTCATCCATCTTCAGGGATTCAATTAGATTTTAAACAACTTTATCTATCCATCAAATGTATCACAAATGGATATTATTAGTGCCAAAAGAGTTAGGAGGGGGTTATGGTTCATTTCAATAATATATGATGAATAGGGATGTCACCAGAGAGGCTGGAATCCCTCAATCAGGGGGAAATATCAAATCCTATTTGCATTCCATGTTGTTGTTTCGGTCTTTCCTCACCTGTTCTTGTAGCTCGGCCAGTCTCTGGGCTCTCTCCTCCTCCAAGTCGTTTGTGGAGGATTCCGACTCAGAAGACGAATCACTGGAGCTGTCCGAGGAGGAAGCGGGGTGTTTGACCGAGGAGGCAGGACCTAGGATGGAAGAGGCAGGGTTTAGGATGGGCGGCGGCTGGGCCTTGATGATGGGGGCGGAGGACTGGAGCAGCACGGGGGTAGGAGCCGAAGCCAACATCTCATCGGGCTCATCTGGCATCTTGGCGAAGCGCATCTCAAACACGTCCTGTTGGAGAGAGAGAGGGAGGGAGAGGACATACTCAGTGTCAGATTCTGGATAGAGAACAGAACTGGGTGGTGTTCAATCGGGCACACCGTAGCAAAACTAGTTGCAATGGAAAAGCAAACATCGGCGTTCTGATTTTGGAAAAGTTCAGGAACCTATGAATTTCACTTGGTTTCAAAACGTATTCTCCCTATTGAACAACCCAGATTTCAAAGACATCTGCTGCACCAGTAAAACACAGCAAATAGTTTGGCAAACAGGTACATGAAAAAGTTACAAACAGATACATGAAAAGGCCTAAGCTCATGTGGGCATTTGTTATGAAATAGATTTTTGTGACTTACATTTATCTCGTATTTACCTTACATGTTTATCTGTCACACGTGAATGTTGCCATTTATATATTTACTATACATCTTTATCTCATCAGACTTGCCACAACTTAAGTTCCTTCTGGAAAATGTAAGTAATTAAATATAATTATGAGGGTATTATTTACCGTGTTAGAAGTGTATTACCTGTAGTCTGCGTGCCATAGCCACCACCTCGTGGTCGGGTGGGTTGTACTTGTAGCAGTTAGAGAACATTAACCGCACGTCGGCAGCAAACTCCTGGGCGTCTCTGTACTGCCTGTTGTCCAGCTTCAACTACAAACACATCACAACATGTCACCAAAACCACGTCACAATGTTGGAATCCTTTTAGAGGACAAGGACATCCCTTAGAGAGCTACACTTCTTCAGGCTTTCCTGCAAACCCTAATCCAACATAGGGCTCTGGTCGAAAGTACTGCACTATGGGCCCTGGTCAAAAGCAGTGTACTATATATCGGGAAAAGGGTGCAATTTGGGACACACACATAATTGTGTTCCATTCAAACCCACCTTGACGGTGGCGAGGTCCATGGGGTGTTTGATGATGTCGTGGTAGTCGTGCAGCCCCAGCATGTCCACGTTTACTGGCTTGTAGAAGGGCCAGGCGTAGGCCGCGTGCTTCTTATGTAACATGTCTCGGACCAAGCTGGAGCAGTACCGTAGCTGCTCCTGCTGCTTGGGGCTATGAGCCCCTACCCCTGGTCCTCCGGGTCCCCCTAGACCGAGACCTATCCCAAGGCCCAGGTGGTGCTGGGAGTCTGGAGCCTCCTTCTTGATTAGCTTGGTGGGCCTGGCGCTTTCACGTCGCGGCAGCGTCTTCCCCGACTTGGACTCGGCTGGAGAAGACTCACTTAGCTGGTCGTTGGCTGTGGGGGTGGTCGTGTCAGCTTTCCTCTTCTGGCTCTTTCTCTGCTAGAAGGGGGTATAGAAAAATTAGGGGCACAGGGAGAGGGACAGAAAGGGGAAGGAGAAGAGGCAGAGTATGAGAGGAGAATGTGATTGTTTTAGATCAGATGCAAGGTAATACACAGTGTACTTTTGTCAAAAGCATTCTGAACTGCGATTGATTGAGCTTCCTTGGTGCAATGGAACCAATGGAGTAGCCCTAAAAGTGCAAACCATGTCCATTTGGCACTCCAGAGAGGTTCAATTAAATGCTCAAAGTATTTGAAGGAACGCAAATACTATTTGAATCAAATACTATTTGAAGGGTCATTCATTATGCATCAAAATGAAGAAGAAAAAACCAAGACAAACAGGGAGGGACCACCTCGAAACTCTCATTCATTCTCATTTTCCATGTTGCACTATGATAAACACAACCCAGTTCTGCAAGCAATATACCCCGCAACCTCCCTGTGCATGCCAAACCCTCCATCAGACTCACTTTGGCCATGGGCACGGGGTTCTGCAGTATTGGGGCAGTGCTCTGGATGGAGGTGGGGGGCAGAGTGGTCTGGGTGGGTGGAGGAGGCACGGAGGTCATAATCGGGAGCTTAGGAGGGGCCTGGAGAGGCAGGTCCGACGGGCCCAGTGAGTAGGGGGCCCCCAGCTGTGGCGCATGGGCATGGACAGGTAGCGTTGTGGGCACGCGGGAGGGCAGGGCCTGCATGAGGGGCTGAGGAGGTAGAGATGGTGGCCCCTGGTCCTGGGTCTGTTGCTGCACTGGTGGTCCTCTGGTCTGGGGGCCTGGGGAGTGGCTGGAGAAGCCCCGTGTCTGGGGGGTGGTGGACGGAGAATCCATAGTTGGGCCTGGCTTCAAGTTCAGACCTGGGAGGGTGTGAGACACACAGAGAGAGAGAACAATGTGTGAATAAAATTGAATAAGTAGAACTACAAGAAATCTAAGATGTTAATTAAATGATATCCAGCTCAGGGCTCCAGCTATGCATTTGGTTTTCTAACTTGCTAGATAAGTGGCTAGATGTCAAGATCAAGCTTCTTGGTTACAGTAGACATTCAATCCCCTCCTGGAGAAAGATCTAGGGCCCGATAAAATCCGCAATACGTAGAATGTGGACGGAAATCACGGAATCCAGACATTAAAAACAAAACGGAATTCAACAAAATTCTAAAATGCATTGAACTTTGTAGAGAATCAACTAAATGTATTGAAAACGTAGCAATTAGTCCAAGTTTACCATAAGACATGAACAGAATGCATTTCCTGCAACTTTCTGAAGAGGCAAGGAGAATTCCCTGTCTGTGTATGTACGGTGCGAGTCTACCACTTTGTGCAGCCGTTAGCATGATGCTAATGAAAAGTCTTCTGGTAGATGGAAAGGCTTCCACAAAAACCTTCTCAATTAAACGTTAACTACAAAGTAGCCTATGCTGACCTGGCAGAATGATATCATTATTATTTGCATCAATCCAGTGGGTATTTGTTTAGTTGGCAACCCATCCCTTAAAAGATTAATTGACACAAACATACATTATGATGATACACAGTGATAATTATTCCTATTATTTAGTATAAAAAGTGGAGGTTACTCACTCGAAACCCCCCCAAAAAAGTCACAAGATATGACAAAAGACAACCTGAAACCTACTGTGCAAAGTTCGAGCAAAGTTCCAGCAACTATGGTGGATGCATAACCTGGCCAGCACAGTTCAGTAGGGTATTGGAAACCCCAGGCCAGGAGTGTGTATGCGTTTCAGTGTGTGCCTGTGTGTTTGTGTGCAGTACCCTACCTCCTTCCCGTCGGCCCCGGCCTCGTCCCTTGCCGGTCATGACAGCAATCTCCGTCTCATCCTGGGGCATCTCAGTAATCTTCTGGAGAAACATCTTCTCCAGCTGCTCAGCCATTAACACTATGTCATCTCCAGGCTTCAGTCATGGGGAGACAGACACTCCATGATAATACAGTACCAGAAACCAAAGCCTAGACATACCTAAGACCTAGACGTACACAGATCTAGCACTACCTAGGACCTAGACATACATTTATCTAGCACTACCTAAAAAAGAGCATCCATTCTAAAAGTTAGCCAAACTAAATATATGTCTCTGATACTAACTATATGGGGTGTGGTGGTCATAAAATGAACCACCTCATTCAAATTGTCAGGGTTAGTGGTTCCAAGCCCTTTCTATAGATTATATTTCTATGGTGGTGATTGACAACAGATACAGTGCATTACTGTATCGTTACCTTGTTGTAAATGTAGCAGTTGGTGAACATGGTGTTGAAATCTTGAATACATTCTTGGGCGTTCCAGTAGTAGCTGTTCTCAAGTCGCTTCTTGATTGTTCCCATATCCATAGGAACTTTAATAATCTTGTAGTAGTCCTGAAAAACATTTTATTTTATTTTTTAAGTACAATTCAATTAAAACAAGACAGTCAGACAGAGGAATCTGCCAAGTGTGCATGTTGGGTGCTTGGGTGGCACAGCCACACATAGAAACACTAGTAGAATCAATAATCAACTCAATACTAGCACTCACTGGAAATAGTATAGACTGTTCTCTCTGCTACCGCAAAGAAAGAGGTACCAGTGCACAAAGTCTGGAACCAACAGGACCCTTAACAGCTTCTACCCCAAGCCATAACACAACTAAACAAGTCCGCTAAATAGCTAATCAAATGGCTACTCAGACTACCTGCATTTACCCTTTTTTGCACCGTCATGCACCGACTATGGACATACACTGGACTCTACCCACAGACATAACACAAACAGCATGCGCACACATGCATACTGATGCCACACACACACACGCTACTGTCTATTATCTATCCCGTTGCACAGTCACTTCACTCCTACCTACACTCTGGCCTGTTTATTAGGAATACCCCATTCATAAAATTGGTTCGCTCCTGCAGACAGTGAGTCACGTGGCCGTGGCTTGCTACATATATCACGCAGACATGCATCCAGAAACTGTTTGATTTAATGTTAGAATGGTCAAAACGAGTGACCTAAGCAACTTGGAGCATGGCATGATCATCGGTGCCAGGCGCGCCAGTTCCAGAAACCTCAGAAACGGCCGGCCTCCTGGGCTTTTCAAGCGCGCCAGTGTCTAGGGTTCACAGAGAATACTGCGACAAAAAATAAAAATAATAATAATCCAGTCAGCGGCAGTCCTAGGTGCAAAAACAGCTCGTTGACGAGAGGTCATAAGACAATGGCAAGAATCGTGCAAGCTAACAGGCGGGACACAAACAGGTAATTAACAGCACAGCACAACAGTGGCGGGCAGAACAGCATCTCGGAACGCACAATTCATCAGATGGGCTGTTGCAGCAGACAACCACACAGTGTTCCACTCCTATCAGCTAAATACAGGAAGTAGCGGCTCCAATGGGCACGCAATCACCAACACTGAACAACCGAAGTGGAAAAACATTGTCTGGTCTGACGAATCCCGGTTCCTGTTGCGTCATGCTGATTGCAGAGTCAGAATTTAATGTAAGCAGCATGAATCCATTGCCCCAATGCAGCATGATGTCAACGGTACAGGCTGGTGGCGGTGGTGTAATATTTTGCTGGCACACGTTAGGCCCCTCGATACCAATTGAGCAACGATTGAATAATTCAGGCTGTTCTGGAGGTAAACAGGGGTCCGAGTCGGTACTAGATGGTGTCCCTAATAAACTGATCAATGAATGTATATGTACATCGCAACCTTAATTACCTTGTACATCAACTTGGTACTGGTACTCCCTGTATATAGCCATGTTAGGCCCCGTAACATAAAGGCCCCGTAACATAAAAATAGTTGGAAAAGGACCACTAACTTCTTTGGGGTAGGGGGCAGTATTGGGAATTTTGGATGAAAAGCGTGCCCAAATTAAGCTGCCTGCTACTCAGCCATAAAAGCTAGAATATGCATATAATTAGTAGATTTGGATTGAAAACACTGAAGTCTCTAAAACTGTTTGAATGATGTCTGTGAGTATAACAGAACTCATATGGCAGGCAAAAACCTGAGAAAAAATCCCGCCAGGAAGTGGGAAATCTGAGGTTTGTAGTTTTTGAACTCAGCCCCTATCGAATACACAGTGGGATATTGGTCATTTTGCACTTCCTATTGCTTCCACTAGATGTCAACAGTGTTTAGAAACTTGTTTGATGCTTCTACTCTAAAGGAGGGGCTCGTAAGAGCTCTTTGAGTGAGTGGTCTGGCAGAGTGCCACAGGCTCAGTCTCGCGGCGCTCACGTGAAAGGTAGCTACGTTCCACTTCATTTCTGAAGACAAAGGAATTGTCCAGTTGGAACATTATTGAAGATTTATGTTAAAAACATCCTAAAGATTGATTCTATACATCGTTTGATGTGTTTCTACTAACTGTAACAAAGCTTTTTTGACTTTTCGTCTGAAACTAGTGAACGCGCTTTATAAATGTGGATTACTGGACTGAACGCGCTAACAAAAGGAGCTATTTTGACATAAATGGACATTATCGAACAAAACAAACATTTATTGTGGAACTGGGATTCCTGGGAGTGCATTCTGATGAAGATTATCAAAGGTATGCTATAATGCTATTCTGACTAATGTTGACTCCACAACATGGCAGACATATGTATGGGCTCTGAGCGCTCTACTCAGATTATAGCATGGTGTGCTTTTTCAGTTGTTTTTTGTTTATTTTTTAAATCTGACACAGCGGTTGCATTAACTTGAAACTAGGGGGCACTATTTTCATTTTTGGAAAAAATAACGTTCCCAAAGTAAACGGGCTATTTTGTCAGGACAAGATGCTAGAATATGCATATAATTGACCGCTTAGGATAGAAAACACTCTAAAGTTTCCAAAACGATAAAAATATTGTCTGTGAGTATAACAGAACTGATATTGCAGGCGAAAGCCTGAGAAAATTTCAATCAGGAAGTGACTCTTATTTAGAAAGCTCTGCGTTCCTATGCGTCCCTATTGAGCAGTGAATGGGATATCAACCAGATTCCTTTTTCTATGGCTTCCCTAATGTGTCTAGTGTCACAATACATAGTTTCAGGCTTTTATTTTGAAAAATGAGCCTGAACGAAAACATTGCGTCAGTGGTCAGTTGGTGGCACTGAGTGATTTGTGCGTAATAGACAAATGCGGCCACTGTTTCTCGCTTTCCTACTAAGAAGCCACCTTTCCCGGTTGATATATATTTGAAAAACAACTTAAGGATTGATTATAAAGAAACATTTATCATTTTTCTGTTGATATTATGGATCTAATTTGGAATATTTTTCGGCGTTCTCGTGACCGCAGTTTCTGGTGGATTTCTCAACCAAACGTGAAGTACAAACGGAGGTATTTCGGCTATAAAAATAATCTTTATGGGACAAAGTGAACATTTGCTGTCTAACTGGGAGTCTCGTGAGTGAAAACATCCGAAGCTCATCAAAGGTAAACGATTTAAATTGATTGCTTTTCTGATTTTCGTGACCAAGTTGCCTACTACTTGCTGGACATAATGCTATGCTAGGCTATTGATAAACGTACACAAATGCTTGTCTTGCTTTGGCTGTAAAGCATAATTTCAAAATCTGAGATGACAGGGTGATTAACAAAAGGCTAAGCTGTGTTTCACTATATTTCACTTGGGATTTCATGAATATGAATATTTTCTAGTAATATTTTTTGTCTGTTGCGTTATGCTAATTAGTGCCAATTCTCCTGGATCCGGGAGGGGTAGTTAAGGAGAAGTGGATCTAAAATTTCATGCATAACACTTGTATCTTTTATCAATGTTTATTATGAGTATTTCTGTAAAATTGATGTGGCTCTCTGCAAAATCACCGGATGTTTTGGAACTACTGAACGTAACACGCCAATGTAAACTCCGATTTTTGTATATAAATATGAACTTTACTGAACAAAACATACATGCATTGTGTAACATGAAGTCCTATGAGTGTCATCTGATGAAGATGGCCAAAGGTTAGTGATAAATCTTCTCTCTATTTCTGCTTTTTGTGACTCCTCTCTTTGGTTGGAAAATGGCTGAATGCTTTCTGTGACTAGTTGCTGACCTAACAATATGTTGTGCATTCGCCGAAAAGCGTTTTTGAAATCGGACACGGTGGTTGGATTAACGAGAATGTATCTATAAAATTGTGTGAAATACTTTTTACTAATTGTAAGTATGGGATTTCTGTTGTTTTGAATTTGGCGCCCTGCAGTTTCACTGGCTGTTGAGAGGTGGGACGCTCACGTCCCGAACGGTCCCAGAGACGTTAAGAAAGCATTTCACGGTTGGTCTACAACTGATTTGATAAATAGAAATGCAATTAATTTGCCTGATGATTCATCCTGAAATTAATTCCACTGCATACATTTATTTAGTCTGAAACTGCCACCCCCAAAAAATTGTGCTGATGTTTTAAATTAAATAAGACTATTTTCAGGTCGTACGTTTCTCCTTTTCTAGTCCATATAGCGAGACACCACAGCCAGCCAGGCAGAAACACAACACTCACCGGTAGGTTGAGTTTGACGGCGTCGACAGGTGCCTGGAAGGGCCAGGAGAAGTGGTGCTTCCACAGGGTCTTCAGCACCACCTTCAGCAGGTACTGCAACTGGTTGGTCTGCCGCTTGGGCTGCGATGAGTTGACGTACTCCGGGGGCGGCGGGTTAAACTCTGGCACGGTTGGAACGTAGGTGGATGGCTGGGGCTGCCCCCCCTGGCTGCTACTACCGCTGCCCGACGAAGACATCTGCACTGTGGTTGCATCCAGGCCGTCCCCCATTCTTGCAGAGGTGACTGGGGGCTCGGGCACAGGGGCTGGAGCAGGGGTAAGGGTTGGGGTAGGGGCGGCGGAGGCCGCGGGACACCAGTTGTTTAGTCTCGACGGCGGCGCGGACGACTCCACTGAGAGAGCACCGATGATTCCATTGCACTCCTCACTAGGCTCTCTAGGAGGAGAAGAGGGTGGGACAGACAGACAGAGACAGTCATTAGCATCTCTGTCAGACATACATTGGGGCAAAAAAGTATTTAGTCAGCCACCAATTGTGCAAGTTCTCCCACTTAAAAAGATGAGAGGCCTGTAATTCTCATCATAGGTACACTTCAACTATGACAGACAAAATGATAAAATTTTTCCAGAAAATCACATTGTAGGATTTTTAATGAATTTATTTGCAAATTATGGTGGAAAATAAGTATTTGGTCAATAACAAAAGTTTCTCAACACTCCCTCCAAAGATTTTCTATGGGGTTGAGATCTGGAGACTGGCTAGGCCACTCCAGGACCTTGAAATGCTTCTTACGAAGCCACTCCTTCGTTGCCCGGGCGGTGTGTTTGGGATCATTGTCATGCTGAAAGACCCAGGCACGTTTCATCTTCAATGCCCTTGCTGATGGAAGGAGGTTTTCACTCAAAATCTCACGATACATGGCCCCATTCATTCTTTCCTTTACACAAATCAGTCGTCCTGGTCCCTTTGCAGAAAAACAGCCCCAAAGCATGATGTTTCCACCCCCATGCTTCACAGTAGGTATGGTGTTCTTTGGATGCAACTCAGCATTCTTTGTCCTCCAAACACGACGAGTTGAGTTTTTACCAAAAAGTTATATTTTGGTTTCATCTGACCATATGACATTCTCCCAATCTTCTTCTGGATCATCCAAATGCTCTTTAGCAAACTTCAGACGGGCCTGGACATGTACTGGCTTAAGCAGGGGGACACGTCTGGCACTGCAGGATTTGAGTCCCTGGCGGCATAGTGTGTTACTGATGTTAGGCTTTTTTACTTTGGTCCCAGCTCTCTGCAGGTCATTCACTAGATCCCCCCCGTGTGGTTCTGTGATTTTTGCTCACCGTTCTTGTGATCATTTTGACCCCGCGGGGTGAGATCTTGCGTGGAGCCCCAGATCGGGGGAGATTATCAGTGGTCTTGTATGTCTTCCATTTCCTAATAATTGCTCCCACAGTTGATTTCTTCAAACCAAGCTGCTTACCTATTGCAGATTCAGTCTTCCCAGCCTGGTGCAGGTCTACAATTCTGTTTCTGGTGTCCTTTGACAGCTCTTTGGTCTTGGCCATAGTAGAGTTTGGAGTGTGACTGTTTGAGGTTGTGGACAGGTGTCTTTTATACTGATAACAAGTTCAAACAGGTGCCATTAATACAGGTAACGAGTGGAGGACAGAGGAGCCTCTTGAAGAAGTTACAGGTCTGTGAGAGCCAGAAATCTTGCGTGTTTGTAGGTGACCAAATGCTTATTTTCCACCATAATTTGCAAATAAATTCATTAAAAATCCTACAATGTGATTTTCTGTATTCCCCCCCTCATTTTGTCTGTCATAGTTGTCTACCTATGATGAAAATTACAGGCCTCTCATCTTTTTAAGTGGGAGAACTTGCACAATTGGTGGCTGCCTAAATACTTTTTTGCCCCACTGTATAGGGTTGCAAAGCTCCCTCTAAATTACCAGTTACCGGAATCTTCAGTCATTGTGGTAAGTAACAGGTAATCTATGGCAACTTTGGTCATTTATACTTGAATAACATTTTCATATATTGTATATATTTTTCTATCTGTGCCCATATTGTCCATGAGCTTCTAGTGGATAGACTGTCAGGTTCAAGAGAAAATAGCTCTTCCAACTGTCTTTTTTTCACAACTGCCATCAGTTTGGTCCTAAAACATGTACAACAAAGACAAAATAAAATAAATAAAAGGTGTGCGAAAAAAGAACACTGAAATCCGCAATGTTATTCAATAAATTAATGGTTTATATATTTAGGATTACGTTATACAGCTTCTTTTTTTTTTTTAATTAGATTTTTGCAAAAAATAAATAATATATATATATTTTAAAGACGTGATAAAGCCACAGAGGGACAGAGATAATTACAGACAGCTGTGATTACCTGGAGTACCCCAAAAAAAACAATAAATGTAATCTGACAAAATTGCATATATTCCTTGAAAGTTAACAAAATGAACAGTAGTTTACTGGTAAACTTTGAATGTTTCCAGTAATATACCTTCCCCTTTGCAACTCTGTGGGTGACTCTGTGGGTGACTCTGTGGGTGACTCTGTGGGTGACTCTGTGGGTGACTCTGTGGGTGACTCTGTGGGTGACTCTGTGGGTGACTCTGCTACAGCTGCTAAACTCCGAAAGGCATGGGATGTAACGATTCACCAATATATATCGGTCCCCGATTCAAAATGTTTAAGATACAAATGGCCGGTTCACGTTGTATTACATTTTCTACCTCCTCAAAATCAAATCTCTTGTAACAATTGATGAGTACTCTCCTTCAGTTTCGAACTGCATGTAAGTGCGTTAACAGCCATTGATCCAACATATGTAATTTGCTAGGTAGGCTACTGTTATCTATACTCTGTTGAAAATGGTTTCACCTTAATAAAAAAGTAAACTACCAGAGAAATCTCATCAGGCTAATAGCCTACCTGCTTAAGGGGGCTTACAATATATTTAATTTGCAGTCACTTTAACTCAATTAACCGGTGCCCCCACACATTGACTCTGTACCGGTACGCCCTGTATATAGCCTCGCTTTGTTATTTTACTGCTGCTCTTCAATTATTTGTTATATATTTTTTTAGGTATTTTTCTTAACTGCATTGTTGGTTAAGGGCTTGTAAAGTAAGCATTTCACTGTAAGGTTGTATTCGGCGCATGTGACAAATAACATTTGATTTTGATCGTTCAGGTTCACTGTCAGTAATAGTTTAGGTAGTTTTGCTTTAAACAGTCAGTCTATATGGCCATTATTAGATAGAGTAAAGATGATCATTTCACAACGAGGACATCACTTTTGCGAGAGCCCTGCATGGCCGAAGACGGAGAACATCCCTGCTTAAATTTTGAAAAATTCAAAACCATTCAGTATGAGATAGTGAAATCTAAAGTTATCCTAGTGCAGTCAGTAAATATTTCGAACCCTTCTCTTTTTCCACATTTTGTTACGTTACAGCCTTATACTAAAATGGATTAAAATGTTAAAATCCTCTGTCTACACACAATCCCCAATAATGATGAAGAAAAAACAGGTTATACATTTTTTATTAAATGTATAAAAAAACAAAACGGAAATACCTTATTTACAGCAGCCTACAGCGAAACAAGAACAGGCAGACACTTTCATGGCAGGATTCAACATAATGCCCAGGCCATTTACTGTTGAACAAATAATGGTTTTAGAAAAATCTAGAAGAACGTTGGGAAACTAAAATCACATAAAATTACAAAACGTATGCTAAATGCGTCAGTAAGAGGAAGACAATGTGTGTCTAATTTTCGGTTTATCATTCCAGCGCTACCATCATGCCCCAAAACCGAACCACAAAAAAACCCTGCGTCGTCATCATCATCATCATGATCCCACATTGAATTACCGCACCTAAACTAGATGTGTTCTGTGAGTTGGTGCATTGCAGGAAGATCAACCATCCCTGTTCTGAGCTCTGACCTTACAGGTTTCAGGATTCTCCCCAAAGAATGCAAGAGAGGCGTTGCTCCACTTTGTGTAAAATAAAAAAATATAAGGTTTATTTTTGCTCTGGATTGGAGGAAATGGCAGTTACAAGGTGTACAAAAACACAAAAATCTCTTGAGTACAAAAGGGGGACACAGGCCTTCGGTCCTCCCCCCAGCCCCTCATAAAACTCAAAAAATAAAAATAAAAAGGCTGTCAGGGTTGGGGTTAATCCCATTTACATTCCTGTCAAGTCAAGGACTATACTGAAACTATACTAGTTCCAATTCTGGTTTACTTTCTGAATGGACTAGAACTGAAATTGACCCCAACCCTGTGTGTGTGTGAGAGAGATCAGAGGTGGGTTAGTGGTTAGCCATCACTGGGGTTTTGGCAGGGCTTGTGTGTGTTGCTGTAATGGTTTATGCGGGTCCCTGGTAAGAAACAGACTATCCCATTCCTTGGAAATCTCTGGTCTCTGGAGTGTTTCAGGATGTGGGAGGTTGTTTGTGTGTGTGTGTGTGGTACATTTGGCATCATCTGGCTGCTGGTGGAACCTAGTGTTCCCATGCCTCATCTTGCCTCTCCCCTTCTTGTCCTTGCCCCTCCCGGGCTACTACGTCACAAGGCCAGTTTGTTGGAGACAGAGTACAAAGACACAGCAAAGTGTAGCAATGTGCCATACCATAAATTATTGATCATGAGGGGTTTTAGTTTAGAACTCTGGCCAGTTGCACACACCAGTGTGTGGACCTCACTCGAACTAACCACATTCCTGATGAGTCACCTTTCTGAGAAGTTAGCAGTTAACCAAGCACATGATCACTGCCAAGGCCTCCCTGGAGGAAACACACCCACACACTGACTGACCTCTGTATGGGATGACAACAGGAAAGAGAAATTTTAACTTGTCTGCTACTTGCCTTCCCACTCGGGTCAAAGCACCACCCAAAACGTTTAATTGAACGTTTCTTATAAAACAGAGTACAAACTTCCTGAATATAATGCTAGACATGTTACAGGACAGAGCTGCTGCTGATGACTGAATAGCAGCCTGCATTAAGAGACAAAGATCCACATAACTCCCTAGAGGAAAGCAGATTGGGACAGTGGTGGCTTTGGTACCATGCAACTTTAAAAGGAGGGAGAAGCTGGGGCTCCTCTGGCAATTACATTTGGGTGGTACAGACAGTGTGTGTTGTACAGTGTGTGTGCTCAACTGAGGTGGAGGTACAAAAGAGGTTGACCGGGACAGACAATAGGACCAAGCAGCAGTAGCAGCAGACATAACGAAGAAACTGACAGGCCCTCCGCAAAGAACAGGGTCGTTCGTGTTTATTGGGGCACGTACAAAACATTTTAAAATCTCCTCATTGGACATAATGGACAAATCCAGGACAGTTCCCTCCCTGCTATAAACAGAAGAACACCACCCAGCTCCTAGACACAGGAGGACAGATATTGGGGAGGTGTCTGTGGCAAGTACAGACTGACAGGTCAGGGACAGACAGGAGGGCTCCCTCTACAGGGACAGAGTGTAGCAATGTGTTCGTTAGGTAGCTTCTAGCTAGCCACAACAACAGGCTGGGCCGGGATGGAGTGTTTTCTGGGACTAGGAATCTGCCGACGTATACCAGCACACACAAACATAACCACCAGATGGTTCATAACAGCCAGGCAACAACAATCAGGGAATCCAGGGACACACACACAATACAAAGTACACACTTTATCCCCACTGTGTGCTATTGCTCCACTTTTGGGTCTAGTTTAGTGTGATTACTTAAACCCTCAACTAACTGCTGACTGAACCTATTTGACCAGATAAGATGCAGAGCAAACACGATTAGCTCAGGCAAAGATGCCACACAAGTCCTGTTGGTTTTCACCAGGTTTTACTGCAGTTTCCCATGTTTGAAGAGATGTTTATTTAGCCACCCCCCCCACTTTTTACACATATGTTGCATCCCAAATGGCACCCTATTCTTTATGTATTGCACTACTTCTGACCAGTTCAAAAGTAGCGCACTATATGGAATAGGGTGCCATTTGAGACGTGTTCCCTAATCAGGTCTACTTGGGTCCTTTCTCACCTTCCTATTTCACATAAGTGACGGCAAATCGTTTGGTTTCAATTGGCAACAGGAACCTTTTCAGATTGGTAGTCCAACAGACAATGGACATGTATATGTCAAAAAGACTAATCTCACCAGGAATAGAAGTGGCTAATCGAGAAGCTGACAAAGCCGCTGACCAATGCTTGATGGCCAAAACACATCCATTGTGATTAAACTGTTTGGTCACACTTCAAAAGAAAACAGCATAAATACATAAATCGCTCTGATTCTTTCCTGCTGCGGTCCAAAGGGCAACAACACCAGGGCCCGTATTCACGAAAAGTCTCAGGAGTCGGAGTGTTGCTGTGCTGATCTAGGATCAGTTTTCGATTATATGGATGGGGGGGACCTTATCCGAGATCAGCACTGTCTCTTACTCTGATGCACTTTGTAAATATGACTCAGCAGATGCAGATTCCAACAAGAGTTGTAACTTCCTGCCTACCGATGTGCGTGTCTTACCACACACCCCCTACCGTTCTGGGCTCTGGAACAACAGTTGACCTTTGACCTGGACATAGATCACCACAGACTGCCGAGGAATGTTGGGAGAGAGGGGAGGAGGCGGCTCTGGTTATCAAGGGGCCTAGTCGTAGCCAGAAAATCAGGATCTATCAGTGACCGTCACTTGAAAAGGGAAATCTTGTCTTAAAACGGCACGCTATTCCCTATATAGTGCACTACTTTTTGACTAGCGTCATAGGGAATAGGGTGCCATTTGGGACACACACACCTCATGTCAGGTTACAAAATAGATGTACTAGGCTAATCTATTCCATCTAGAAAGTAAATAATCATTCACGTTTTCCTCCCGAGTGGCGCAGCGATCTATGGCACTGCATCTCAGTGCTCGCGGCGTCACTACAGAGACCAGAGTTCAAATCCAGGCTGTATCACAACCGGCCGTGATTGGGAGTCTCATAGGGCGGCACACAATTGGCCCAGCGTCGTCCAGGTTTGGCCGGTTTAGGTCGTCATTGTAAATAAAAATTTGTTCTAAACTGATTTGCCTAGTTAAATAAAAGGTCAAATAAAACATTTAAAAACACCTGGGGAGAGAAGGTAGCTGCAGCCAGTAGGAAAGTAGGCCAGAGGATCCCACTCTACACAACAGTGCAGTAAGAGACATGCAGCTACAAGTAGGTCCCAAATGGCTAAAAAAAAGTGGACTACTTGTGACTAGAGAAGTGGCCACAAAGAAAGTTGATGTTTAAACTGCAAAACACATTTTTACATAGTTATTCCACAAAGATTCCTTATGTGAATTCACAACGCAGCGGTGCTGCTGCCAACATTGGTTTGGGTCTTACGGTGCATCTGTTTCAGATGGTTCAGCATTGCACCTGTACTACTATTACTTTACCTCAATTCCACCTCGCAAAGTTTGCATTTCCTTCTCATTGTACTTCACTGTATTGCCAAACATGACTTCACTGCTGTCACTTGCCTTCCTCTGCCATTTTTCCAACTTAAACAGTGATGACAGTGGTGGAGAGTAGACTCCAAAAATAACTGATTCCATGACCCCCTTGCACGTCAACACCCAGTGTCAACCACCATTTCTACCTGTTAACATTCAATCATTCCTAAGATTCTTTACTTTTGGAACGGAGGAGACTGATTAGTTGCCGTACTTCAGAGAACACTCGCATCTTTCATAGCAAGCTAGCGAGGGACGGAGAGAGGGGAGGGGCACAGTATAGGCAGGTCAGCAACCAGGCAGAGAGTCAGAACCGTGCGCTAGACCCAGCAGTCGGCAATCAAAAGTACTCATCATTCTGGAATTTCATATTTGGACACAAACTGTAGTTAGTTATTTATGCGACAAAAATCTGAATTGTATCATTCTGAAACATTGGATAAATAAACTATTGGTTTGATGATGTTGAGGGAAATACACAGCCTATAGACTAATGGGTCTAGCCTATTTCATTTGAACTCTTTCCGTCTAAAGTATGTTGTGCGTCAGACAGTGGAGTGAACTGTCACATCTTCACCCAGTGGGGGTCCGTAATGGGCACAGCATGCTTTCAGTCAGCCTGGCCAGGATTTAGGCTACGTCTTTGTCCCAAATAACACCCCATTCCCTACATCAGGGATCGTCAACTAGATTCATAATTACAAATAATTAGTATACTGCAAATTGACCACAAGAAGCCCAAACATATGTAATATTTGACTAAAACAATTATTTCAAACCTTGTTAATTGCTGAATTAAAATCAATTGGTGATCTCCTGGTGTTTTTATTTCCAACAATGACAATGCAACAACAATATTTGGAAACTTGGGGGGCCAAATTAAAACCACTCGCAGACCACCAGTTGGGGAATCCTGCCTTACATATGGAACTACTGTGGACCAGGGAGGCAGTGCCATTTGGGAGGCAAACTGCCTCACCTCTCACATCAGCTGAGCACTGCTCTCACCTACATATGCATGCAGGCTCATGCACGCATCTGGCATGCCATTCATGGAACCTAAACCCACTTTTTTGAGGGAGCCAAACTGAGTCAGAAGTATGCGTAATGTCTGACTGTTCAAAGTCCCCCTTCTCTCTACTGGCTGTGTGTGCTGTGGGGCTCTGTAGAGGCAAGCAGGCTTCCTCTGAGTGACTCAACACCACACACACGCATGCGCACACACTTGGGTTGGGCGATATTTGGGGAGACCTATTCCATGATATGCTACTCCAAATATTGCGGATATCTGATATTATCATTTTGCATTGTTGATGACAAAAATAATTCCACTGTGCTTATTTATGATAGTATAGTTGCCTTCTCATTAAAAAAAAAACACGTATGACAAAAAAAAGAGGCTTTATTCATTTAGACTTCATATTGATACATACGGATAAAACTGCAGTTTCGATTTGTCAAGTTCAAATATCACCAATACTCAATATTATCATATAGTATATCAGCCAACCCTAACACACACACTGCTGCTGGTGACAAGCCTACATTAACCAGGTTGGTTGTGTTTGGTCGAAGTCACAGAACACTGTGGTGAAACACTCATCTCTGACTTTGCATCTAGGTGCACCAAACACACAGGGTGGTGCTCAACAGGAGCAAAATTTCAATACACAAAATAATCTGTTAAAAGTGGACAAAAAGCCAGGACGAAGGGGTGAGGAGAACACACACCAAGACTGGAGAGAAGAGAGTGATAACGCTCACATACGATTCACTGAGTCACTTTGTAAACAAAACACAGAGAACTGGAGATAAAGGAACCCCCTTGCTCTCTTTCTCCCTCCCTTCCTCACAGGCTGAACTCACAGGGCTGATTCATTCACCAAGGCATTTCCAGGAATCAGGATACATTACCCCCAGAAAATAGCCCTGCTGCCACAAATACAACCCACTCTCTCTGTAACCCCCCCCCACCACCACACACACACCTATCGCCCTTCAGGAGAGTTACTGGCAGAATGGTGGCAAACAATGCAATCCTCCGAAACCAATGATTTCCACAGGCTTTCAACTAATGGGCTACTTCAGAGAAAATGACACATTAATAGGTCATATTTGACGTCCACAAACAAAGACCTCTCTCTGTAAACTGGAGATTTCCATTTCAGTTCCACATTTTAGATTAGGTGTCCTTAATACAGTACAAATGTAAGCTGTAGGCTTAGTTTATGTACACTGAATAAAAATTAAAAAACGCAACCTGTGAAGTGTTGGTCCCATGTTTCATGAGCTGAAATTAAAAGATCCTAGAAATGTTGCATACGCACATAAAGCTTATTTCTCTCAGATTTTTTGCACAAATTTGCTTACATCCCTGTTAGCATTTTTACTTTGCCAAGATAAGATAATCTATCCACGTGATAGGGGTGGCATATCAAGAAGCTGATTAAACAGCATGATCATTACAGAGGTGCACCTTGTGCTGGGAACAATAAAAGGTAACTAAAAGGTTTAGTTTTGTCACAACACAATGCCACAAATGTCAAATGTTGAGGGAGTGTGCAATTGGCATGCTGACTGCAGGAATGTCCACCAGAGCTGTTGCCAGATAATTTAATGTTCATTTCTCTTACGGTAGAGAATTTGTTAGCACGTCCAACCGGCCTCACAACTGCAGACCACTTGTATGGCGTCGGGTTGGTAACCGGTTTGCTGATGTCAACGTTGTGAACAGAGTGCCCCATGGTCGCAGTGGGGTTATAAGCAGGTATAAGCTAAGGACAACAATGACCAACAGATGCATGTATGTTCCCAGTTACGTGAAATCCATAAGTTTAGGGCCTAATGAATTGATTTAAATTGACTGATTTCCTCCTATCAACTGTAGCTCAGTAAAATCTTGAATGGGAAACACGAGGGAATATAGATATATATTTTAAAAAATCTCTATCTGCCAAACGTTACCTTTTCACAGAGACAGAAGAATAATGTGCAATTTTTTCCAAGAGGGCATCCAGAGTCTGAAAATCCAGCAGATCGTTAGACTTAGCATGCATCTTGTAATCCATCTAGAAGCTTCCCCCAACACAAAGCAAAAAAAGAAAACAGGAGAAGTTTGTCTCCCTTTCGCTCCTTTTCCCACAAACACAGGAAGAGAGAAATCGGTTCTTTTCAAGGTTCCAATATAAATCAGTTTCACAAAATCCATAAATCCACACACGATTAATTCATAGATCCAGGTTTAAGTGAGGGGTATTCCTTGAAAAAAAAAACACACAAAAAACAGAAAAGGGCCAGGGAGCGGGGTAAGATTGAGCCTGTTGAGGCCTGGCTGGAGCCGGCTGGCTGAGTTAGCTGTGTGTGCCGGTCTCCTTCGCTCGACCCCCTCCCCCTCTCAGCAGCAATACAACGGCCCAGTAGCCACAGGCTCCTCGCCCCATTGTGTGTCCACCCCGGGCCTCCCCCCTCACAAGCAGTAAGAGGGCGAAAGGAAGGAGAGGGCTCCGGTAAAAAAAAAATATCCAGGAGAGCTTGCTTCTTTCCTTTCTCTCGTAGCTCTTCTCTCTCTCAAACACACACACAGCAAGCAGCGTGCGGTGGTTATTCAACGCTGAAAATGGCTCGGCTGTTTCGCTTCCTCATTGAGCGTTAGTCTCAGCCCACAGCTTGTTACCCCTCCCTCTCCCTCCACCCCTCCCTTCTCTTTTCCCCATCAATAGCTTGAGGTCCCTCCCTCTCTCTCTCCCTCCACACCTTTGGCACACCACCCTTCTTCCCTCCCTCCATCCATAACACCCTGCCCCTCCCCCACTTGCTGTTCTCCTTTCGGGCTGATCTTGTGAACCAAAGCCTGCTTACCCCCACCAAACCAATGGCTACCTTATCTATTGCTCTCACTCCTTCTCCCTTACATCCCTCCCTCACCACCACACTGCTGCTGCACACGCACACTCACGCAGCACGTATAGACTAGGCCAAAACAAAAGCATCCGCGCCAGGCTTTTGTCAATGCAGAGAGAGAAAGAAGAGAAACAACGAGAGGGAGAGAGAGATATGTAAGACAGTGCTATCAGAAGGGGAGGATCGAGCTATCCATTCCTTCTTCACAAGGCCAGCTAAATTGCAAATAACACATTTTGGGATGGTAAACATTCAGAGTAAACTTTAGCGAGATAAAGTATGTAGCATGAGAACACAGTGTAAACCGTGGCAAAATGTGTAGAATTGCAACAAATTAGCTTTCAAACCAACATTTTGTCTCCGCGGCCAATAGGAAGGCCTATAAAAACATTGGTCAGAGACGGCGCCGCTGGCTGAAATAAATCCTGCTTGAAACAGTGGATATTCATCTCCCATAAACTAATATCAACTCAGACACGGGGGAGAAATTTGGCACGAGACAGGCTGTTCAAACATACTGCCCAACAATATACTGTGGAATAATGGAATTCCCACACAAGTTAACAGAAAGGCATCCCTTGCTTTACGAGCATAATAAAACACTTGTCAGCAAGTAGTCATTTCATTCAAGGCTGTGTGTGTTTGCGGGAGAGAGTGTGACACACACAGCTACAGCGTTCCCCAGAAGTCAGTTAATAATCCCCCCCCCGTAAATCAGCCAGCCATCTGTCTCCAGAAACAGTGATTCACCTCATCATGACCCATTAAAATGACACCAATCAGTGTGTGGAGCGTACCTCGCAACTACTGTCTTACCAAATAACATGATGACAAGAGACCACGTCACATACAACTGGAGAGAGAAAGCAAGAGAGAAAATTAAGGGAGGGCATGACAGAAAGGGTGACAGAGCCTGCTGTGCTGTAATTAAGACCGGGGTGTCTGAGGGTACAGTAGTACCAGGGTTTCAGTTATGAAAATGTGGCACCAGACACTTGACCAGCAACATTTTAATTTACAGGATATTTGAGAAATTTACCGGGCCCATATATGCATTGGGTCCGTAACCCAATTAGGGTGTCCACCCTAATCAGAATGACAGAAATCACATTTAGATTATGGTGATTCATCTTAACAGAACATTCAAGTCGAGGATGCAAGGATGTGTGTCCTTTCCTTGCACCTTGAAGATGTTAGAATAACTGACCACATTTACTTTTCCTCAGCCAACAAGACTTGTAAGGAACAGAAAAATCACTAGCCTATATGCATAGGCAAAGCCTGAGTTGTTTGGTGAAGCAAATTTTCCCATAAAAATGCATCTTTATAATAAAGCATTCCATGAATCATCGCATTTGCAGACTGGTGTAAGATAGCCTACTATCCTCTCCTCCCTTTCTGCATCCCTTGATTCTCTATGTCCCCTATCCTCCAGGCCGGCTCGGTCCTCCCCTCCTGCTCCGTGGCTCGACGACTCATTGCGAGCTCACAGAACAGGGCTCCGGGCAGCCGAGCGGAAATGGAGGAAAACTCGCCTCCCTGCGGACCTGGCATCCTTTCACTCCCTCCTCTCTACATTTTCCTCTTCTGTCTCTGCTGCTAAAGCCACTTTCTACCACTCTAAAGTCCAAGCATCTGCCTCTAACCCTAAGAAGCTCTTTGCCACCTTCTCCTCCTCCCTCCTGAATCCTCCTCCCCCTCCCCCTCCTCCCTCTCTGCAGATGACTTCGTCAACCATTTTGAAAAGAAGGTCGACGACATCCGATCCTCGTTTGCTAAGTCAAACGACACCGCTGGTTCTGCTCACACTGCCCTACCCTGTGCTCTGACCTCTTTCTCCCCTCTCTCTCCAGATGAAATCTCGCGTCTTGTGACGGCCGGCCGCCCAACAACCTGCCCGCTTGACCCTATTCCCTCCTCTCTTCTCCAGACCATTTCCGGAGACCTTCTCCCTTACCTCACCTCGCTCATCAACTCATCCCTGACCGCTGGCTACGTCCCTTCTGTCTTCAAGAGAGCGAGAGTTGCACCCCTTCTGAAAAAACCTACACTCGATCCCTCCGATGTCAACAACTACAGACCAGTATCCCTTCTTTCTTTTCTCTCCAAAACTCTTGAACGTGCCGTCCTTGGCCAGCTCTCCCGCTATCTCTCTCAGAATGACCTTCTTGATCCAAATAAGTCAGGTTTCAAGACTAGTCATTCAACTGAGACTGCTCTTCTCTGTATCACGGAGGCCCTCCGCACTGCTAAAGCTAACTCTCTCTCCTCTGCTCTCATCCTTCTAGACCTATCGGCTGCCTTCGATACTGTGAACCATCAGATCCTCCTCTCCACCCTCTCCGAGTTGGGCATCTCCGGCGCGGCCCACGCTTGGATTGCGTCCTACCTGACAGGTCGCTCCTACCAGGTGGCGTGGCGAGAATCTGTCTCCTCACCACGCGCTCTCACCACTGGCGTCCCCCAAGGCTCTGTTCTAGGCCCTCTCCTATTCTCGCTATACACCAAGTCACTTGGCTCTGTCATAACCTCACATGGTCTCTCCTATCATTGCTATGCAGACGACACACAATTAATCTTCTCCTTTCCCCCTTCTGATGACCAGGTGGCGAATCGCATCTCTGCATGTCTGGCAGACATATCAGTGTGGATGACGGATCACCACCTCAAGCTGAACCTCGGCAAGACGGAGCTGCTCTTCCTCCTGGGGAAGGACTGCCCGTTCCATGATCTCGCCATCACGGTTGACAACTCCATTGTGTCCTCCTCCCAGAGCGCTAAGAACCTTGGCGTGATCCTGGACAACACCCTGTCGTTCTCAACTAACATCAAGGCGGTGGCCCGTTCTTGTAGGTTCATGCTCTACAACATCCGCAGAGTACGACCCTGCCTCACACAGGAAGCAGCGCAGGTCCTAATCCAGGCACTTGTCATCTCCCGTCTGGATTACTGCAACTCGCTGTTGGCTGGGCTCCCTGCCTGTGCCATTAAACCCCTACAACTCATCCAAAACGCCGCAGCCCGTCTGGTGTTCAACCTTCCCAAGTTCTCTCACGTCACCCCGCTCCTCCGCTCTCTCCACTGGCTTCCAGTTGAAGCTCGCATCCGCTACAAGACCATGGTGCTTGCCTACGGAGCTGTGAGGGGAACGGCACCTCAGTACCTCCAGGCTCTGATCAGGCCCTACACCCAAACAAGGGCACTGCATTCATCCACCTCTGGCCTGCTCGCCTCCCTACCACTGAGGAAGTACAGTTCCCGCGCAGCCCAGTCAAAACTGTTCGCTGCTCTGGCCCCCCAATGGTGGAACAAACTCCCTCACGACGCCAGGACAGCGGAGTCAATCACCACCTTCCGGAGACACCTGAAACCCCACCTCTTTCAGGAATACCTAGGATAGGATAAAGTAATCCTTCTCACCCCCTCCCCCCTTAAAAGATTTAGATGCACTATTGTAAAGTGGCTGTTCCACTGGATGTCTTAAGGTGAACGCACCAATTTGTAAGTCGCTCTGGATAAGAGCGTCTGCTAAATGACTTAAATGTAAATGTATTCGTAATGTGATAAGTAGATTAGATTACCGGGTAGCCTACGGTGCTGACACTGACCAACAGATCAGTAAAAATGATGTTGTCCATATAATAGGCCTACGGGAAGGGGAGACAAACAGTGGCACTGACCCAACAATGAGAGTGAAGAGTGCGCTGTGCGCACTCACCGGGGATATGGCCGATGCACTCCGCTGGCCTACTGTTGTTCGCCCAATTAAGTTTTTTGATACGTGTCCTTTTTTTAGTTCAGTGTATTTTCTTTGTATTTTCTTTACAACAATAGCCGTTTGCTTTCCAAACTATGTTATCCCTCAATTTAATTTGGAAATATTGCCATATGCCTGGCTGGGCCTATACTTTTCACTGACAGGTGCAACTCAATAATATATTTGCTATTTGCAGCATGTGCTGCACCAATTGCGTCCACTGCCTTTCCTTCCGATAGTAAGCAATGTGACTGTAGGCAAAACATTTATTTATTTTGAAGGCTAGGGGAAGCTAATGATCCTCTGTGGCCAAATCATGTTTTATTAGCCTATTATGAATAATTGTATTTATTTTGGTATAGACAAGAGTATGTCAACTATGTCAACCTACTATCCACCATAGTAGAAAACTTTACATATTCTATTGGTCAGCTTGTCGAGAATGAAATAGCCTAAACAGACTCTGGGACAGTAGATCCCAAATTCATACAACCAGTTGGTCTAAGCTTCATAAAAATTAAAAAGAAATTCATTTTTTTCCCTTCTTCTCCCTGACATGTGGCCTGTGCCAATTGTATTTATCGTCTTTTCCATTATTTTTAAATGGACAAAAGCCGGGTATTAACAGCTAACGAAAACCCTGAGTAGTAGACTGAGCTCAACCAACTGAACGACACCTTTACCTCATGGCTCTGATGCACAGATCAAGGCTATGTTCAGGGGGGTGCAACGTCACAGAACTTGTCTGTCAGACCATTTGTTCACTGTTCAATTGACCTAAAGCACGTGGTTAACGTGTGTTATGCAAGAGCAAGCGAGACAGAGAGAAAGAGAGCGAGAGAGGGAAAGAGAGCGAGAGCCAAAGAAAGAGATGGAAAGCGAGATAGAGAGGAAGGGAGAGAAAGAGAGCACGGTTACATGCACACAATAATACGATTGTGGAGAATCAAATTCAAATATTACTCCAATTAAAACATTTACAGAATTTGCAAGAAGAACAATCTCTAATAATCCTGTTTATATGACATCTGAAATCAGGCTACCTGATGGGACTTGTGATCAAAGCAGAAAATCGGCAACCCAATTGTTGTTTTACCACAGTTAGCACAGTTACCATGTTATTTTTGCAAATACTATTTGATTCTGAGTTTGGACATATAAAGCTTGCGCTACCGGTGTTGGCACATGCGCAGATCAATCACCCCCACCGCACTAAACACACACACTTTAAAGGGGCAGTGCAGTTAAAAAAACATTTTTTGTTTTTTTTATTTCTGCATCGAGGTTGAAATAAGAGTCTGAAATTGTGAAAATTATGATGTGCCATTTTGTGTAAGATGCTTGGAGGAAAAAAGGCTTGGAATTTCAGCCTTTTCGTGTGGGATGGAACTTTTGTTCCACATCATTACATCACAATGTGATCGGATTATAATAGACCAATGACTGTTCTTCTGAGTAAGGGGATGGGCTCTAGACCATCCTATAAGCCAATCAGGGCTGTGTATATAAATATCTTCATATTTGTTTCTTAACACCTACACAATTAGACTGCGCATTTCAATGGTCAAAGGAGAATCGGGTAGCGATGGGCGATACATCAAATTAATTCAAATGTATGTTTAGCGTGATATTCCAAATGCCTGTATCGCAAGAATCAAGCTTGAGATGTCATTTTGGTCACATCTCCACCTGTGCCATGTGCTCCTTCCCATTTATACACACAAAATCTGCAATAAGCATAAAGCACAATTTTATAAGGAACTGGCAACTGGTTCTCAATCTGAGAAATAAGGTAGGCCACTTGGTTTCAACATCTAAACAAAGTGGACAGGCTAGTATGCTGTTCAAACAGTTGAGGACGGACAGAAGGGTGTGTTCATAACAATTCAACTGTTCTACCTTGTCAGTTAGCAAATAGATCCAAGATGGCTAAACTTGAAATAGAAAGATTTGCTGGCTGCTCACTAGTACGTGGGTTTGTGCTTGAGAGATTGATTTTGAGACCTGTGTTAATGTTCTATAATGCCTGCAGTGCTACAACAAGTTAGCCATTATTAGTGAATGTGCATTATGCATGGTTCTGCTTAACTTTATAACAAAATGGGCATTTTCATGAACAGACTTGAAAGTTAGATCAATGATTATTGCATTTTAAAAAAGCAGGTTGAACTTTTTATAAAATAATGAAGCTATTATGCTACACAAAGTGGTAGACAAACACGCGCAGACACAGACAGGGGCATTCCTGTGCTTTTGCCACTTCAGCAAGTTGAAGGAAAATATGTATCACTTAACGCATTTCGTTCATGTCTTATGACAATCTTTGGCAAATTAATGGATTTTCTAATCAATTCAATACATTTAGTTGATTTTCCCACTAAGTTCATACAATATTGCTGAGCACTGATTTCTATACTGTTGTCTAGCCTTGATCAGTGAGAGATGTGTCAGATCTGATTTCACACATACAGCCAGTGTAGGGGTGTCTCAAATGGCACCCTATATTTCCTATATAGTGTACTACTTTGACCAGGGCCCATAGAGTGATGGTCAAAAGTAGTGCACTACACAAAGATTATGGTAACATAGGGCTCTGGACAAAAGTATACACTGGTCCAAAGTAATGCACTTTAGAGATTAGGGTGCCATTTCAAACGCCCCCTAGGACCTCTTCTGTACTACAGACACTGTCTTCCTAGCAGCACGCCCCACCCCCTCCTCCCAGACTATCCACGTGCCATACGCACCCCTACAGGGACAATACAGCAGCTGCCAGAGTGACAAAGCTCCAGATTCATAGAGGCTGGGGATACGTCCCAAATGGCACCCTATTGCTTTCGGACCTGGGCAAAAGCCGTGCCTTCGGAAAGTATTCAGACTCCTTGACTTTTTCCATATTTTGTTAAGTTACAGCCTTATTCTAAAAAATGTATTAAATAAATAAAAAATCCTCATCAATCTACAAACAATACCCCAGACGGTCACTGCTCAATTATGTGCGCACCACACAAACAGACACACAGGACTAATGTTGACATCGCCCTACCTTACTGAGCACTTACTGCAACATTCAGTCATGGAAGGGAGAGGGGAGGAGGGGGCTGCCTGGGTCTGGCTTCCTGCATTATTAGGGAGGATGGGATGGGGGTTGGGTCAGAAGGCAGGAGAGGCAGAGACAGCAGTGGAGGCACACACACTCGGGCACATACACACACACACACACAATTCAAATGTTATTTGTCAGATGTGTCGAATACAACGGTAGACTTTACAGTGAAATGCTTGCTATGAGCACTTATCAACAATGCAGAGCAAAAATTATTTAAAAAGTCACACAAGAAGAATTAAACACCATCTCTCGCACACACACAGAGGAGATGAGTGGGCCAGGAGGAGGAAGTGCCTTCAGAGGCCATTAATCATGTGGGCAACAGAGCAGCCAAAACCAACAGGGACCCCGGTCGAGGAGAGAGAAGGGACAGCCAGCCAATCTGCTGGCTCTGGGTGTGTGTGTTTTTACATGCCCAGACTGTAGTATGAGTGCGTGTGAGCTGTGTGTGTAAGGGCATGGGCGAGGGGTATAAGGCAGGTGATGGATAGGGGATGCAGAAATAGAATAGTACACTGTGGGACAAAACCAGGAAAACAAAGCCCTTTCAAATCCTTGTGTCAGGCACTCATCTCAGAACACAAGAACATTATGAAACTCAAAACAGAACAAAACACTGGAACGCACACACACCTGTCTCTTGGGTCACATTAGCAGACATACACAGGCTGCCATGTTATTAGATGGATATACGTCACTGAAACTCCCCACTGCAGAGCTAGGTCTTGCTCAGTGGGTCACTAACAACAATCAGTGGTTTTATTGGACAAATGCAGGTATTAGCCTAGTGCCTCCCTGTTTCACTTCAATTCGAAACGCTTTCTCCCTGAACACGATCCAGTACACATTACACACACGGCCAGGGAAGCTATACTTTTCCCTCAGTCAGTTCCAGAGGAAAATATACTAGTACACTAGATGATAAACTTACATGTGTATCTCTGCGTGGAGGTCCTTAATCGAGAGTGCATTTCCTCTCCGGCCTCTTTCAGCAAAGAGGTGCCGCGTGGCCCGGCCCGTCACCTGATCCAGAGAAGAGTCCCCTTAGAGACGCTGGTCCAAACCCAGCTAATTGATCACAGAGCACACTGCTGATGAGGAAAAGGGGAGTACACCTGGGAAAAGGACAGAGAGGACAGTCCATGAGAACACCAGCGAGAGAGACGGCAGCAAACTCTCAAACATGACGCACGCACAAAGACCCTAGGGTCTAGACAAATCTGGGTCGCATTCAGGAAGGTGCAAGTACATGGCAGATAGAAATGTCACCAGTAGAGCTGACATGATTCACCCGCTACAGGTAAGAGGCATGTGTGTTACTCTACTATATAATATTTACGCCTACATCTGATTCTCAACTAACCTAAAAGTTGTTTCATGCTGAACGCAGCCCAGTGCTACATTCTCTGGTCCTGGCATGATGCAATCAGACTGCTGTTTTTAGGAAAGGTGTGCAAGGGGGAGTCATGCAATCGCCATAGACAAACATTGGCAGTAAAATGGCCTTACCGAAGAGCTCAGTGACTTTCAACGTGGCACAAGTCAGTTCAACACATTTCTGCCCTGCTAGAGCTGCTTTTAGTCAACTGTAAGTGCTGTTATTGTGAAGTGGAAACGTCTAGGAGCAACAACGGCTCAGTCACGAAATGGTAGGACACACAAGCTCACAGAACAGTACGGCAGAGTGCAAAAATAAATAAATAAATATAATAACAGCACTTACAGTTGACTAAAAGCACCGGAGAGCAACACTCACTTCCGAGTTCCAAACTGCCTCAGCACAAGAACTGTTCGTCGGGAGCTTCATGAAATTAGTTTCCATGATCGAGCAGCCGCACACAAGCCTAAGACCACCATGCCCAATGCCAAGCATTGGCTGGAGTGGTGTAAAGCTCGCCATCATTAGACTCTGGACCAGTGGAAATGCGTTCTCTGGAGTGATGAGAACGCTACCCGAGGAGAACGCTACCTGTCCAAATGCATAGTGCCAACTGTAAAATTTGTCAGAGGAGGATTAATGGTCTGGAGCTGTTTTTCATGTTTCGGGCTAGGACCTTTAGTTCCAGTGAAGGGAAATCTTAACGCTACAGAATACAATGACGTTCTAGACGATTCTTTGCTTCCAACTGTGTGGAAGGCTCTTTTCTGTTTCAGCATGACAATGCCCCCAAGCACAAAGCGAAGTCCATACAAAAATGGTTTGTCGAGATTGGTGTGGAAGAACTTGACTGGCATCCACATAGCCCTGACCTCAACTCCATTGAACACCTTTGAGATGAATTGGACCCCCAACTGCGAGCCAGACCTAATCACCCAACCTCACCAATGCTTGTGGCTGAATGGAAGCAAGTCCCCGCAGCAATGTAGCAACATCTAGAGGAAAGCCTTCCCAGAAGAGTGGAAGCTGTTATAGCAGCAAAGGGGTGGACCAACTTCATATTAATGCTCATGATTTTAGAATGAGATGTTCGACAAGCAGGTGTCCACATACTTTTGGTCATGTAGTGTATGCCGGACACAGCTCTACTGAAAGGCTTTTATGGAATGGCATACAAGGGAGGCATGATGAGTCAACAATGTTCCAGGAGCTGCTTTCAGACAATTTCATCAGGGAGACGGAAAGAAAATCCATATGAGCTGTTTAATATTAGACGACTAGTATAGTTTCACCATAACATGGTAATAATCAAGACTGTAAATCATTATTGATTAATGAATCATGATTAACACAGGAAGAGGTTAAAATTAAGTGATTTTGTTTATCCTCCACTCGCACCCCTCCATTGAGGTTTTCCCACAACTAGGCCAAGGATGGAGTTACCATGGTTACTTAACCACAGAGAGTACCCGCAGATTTTCTCAAGGAGGGCAAGTAAGATCGAGGGCAATTCCACAGTAACAGAATGATACTGGACTATTTTTAATATGTTCACAGAATATTTTACTCAAACGAATTTACTTGAACAGTGCAGATGCAATGTTTGGTAACAGAATTCTGTTTTTTGCTATTTGTGCTGGCATTCTGTGAGCAAAATTAGCATCTGTACTGTTCAAGTAAACGTATGAAATTTTCTGTGGAAATTGTTAAAAGTGTTTCTTGTGCATAGAGTTGTATGTTTGTTTAACTTTGCAATCATTGCTTTTTTTGTTTGGCATGCATTTTAAGAGACAAATCTGAGTCTCAGCATCATTCTGTCACTGTGGAATTGCCCTATAGCTTACATGGCCTCAATGACAATCTAAACACCATATAGACAGATGTAGCCAATAAATTATCCATTAAGTGAAGTGTGTGTACTTAAGGATACAAATACAAGGCCTGGGCAACATCAATACGTGAAATGCTTGTTCTAACCCTAATCAGAGGATACTAACGGTATGCCAAAGTCGAGGGTACCAATTCAAAACGAAAGTACAGCGTCGACAGCAGCCGCGAAATTGTCACGGAAAACAAGGCTACGATACTGTACTTGAAATACACCAACAATGTTCACTCTATGGATGAGATTTTAGACAAACAAAATATGACAATTCGGCTTGTTTCCTTACATCTGTTCTATAAACCACCAACGTTTTTCCACTTCTCTTCAGACCTCCTGGGACAACACAAAATGGCGACTGCAAGCAAGCAGCTTCAAGTCCCTATTCAAAATCCCAAACGCCTTTTCAAATGTTTTGTTACTATATTACTCTAGTGGCAACTGCATAAGTGCAGATGTCACGGTTTCGCCAAACCGAGCAAGAGAACACGCTTAAAACGAAGTCTCGTTAGATATACAAAGAGTCCAGTCCGAAGCAGCTAACGTTAGCTAGCAAGCTAAATTAACATTACAGTGGTGGATCCTTGGCGTAGTTACGAAATATTACCTACTTCAAATCCAGTTGAGGGAACGAAAATGGCGTTGTATGAACAGTCACTTGTCATTGTCAAATTGTCAAGCCAGATATGTGAGAAGTAAACACGTTCATCCTCGTTAAATTTGGAAAGTGACCATTTGTTAAAAATCCAGCTAGTTAGCGACCTACTGAACTGAAAATCATGTGTTTCTTGCGTATATTCTCTTCTAGAATGTAAGCTAACTACGTAACAATTTTTGTACCAGTATTCCCAAAAGGTTAGGTAGTCTCGCGCAAGCTGAGCTCATACAACTTTAGTTGGCTTACTTGCTAGCTAATCAACTAGATGTCAATACTGTTGCTGTTGTTAGCTGGCCAACAACTAGCCAAGTCAACGACCTGTGGAAAGGTAGTTATCTAATACTAGTGATGATAGGTAGCTAGTTGATACAGTTAGCTTAGCTAACGTTACTGTAATCTTGTGTTAAAGAGAGGCCCGTGGAAATCCAAATGAAGTAGGTTGTGATGTAATCAGGACAATACTAGGGCATAACGTTAACACTGAAGGGTTAGCTTAGTCAGAGATATTAGAAAGGGATATCTTAGTTAGCTTGTTTAATTCCCGTGTCTCAGTAGCAGGCCTTTACAGACCGCTCGCTCCCTGTAGGCGCACGCTACGACGACCTCAAACGACGGGAGTCCTTAGATTTGTGCCCAACAGGAGCTTCGTGTGAAATACATTACTTTATAAAGGCGTGCATTCACACGGTGTGTGGGAAAAAAAAAAAACGAATACGTTTTACCTCGTTTATTCGGTTGTCAAGGTGCGCGGGATGTTTCTTTCCCAGGATCCAGAACAAACACCTCTCGTCGTCCGTGACGTCATGCGCAGACAGAACGTGAAGTACGTAACGCCGCGTACACGCACAGGTTGCATTAGTACATTGCTATACCGTACATTTTTGTCTTCACAATCCCATGCGCTGTATCAACAAAAATGATCACGCTACACATTATCAGCTTCTTCATTGATTTATCTACTTCAGTTCATTATACCACATGGCAAAGCAACGCACAAGTGTTTACCCAAAAGGCTCGAACTTGCCATTTACATGGGCACCTGCTCTCACCTGGGGCCAAAGCCAGGCCACTGCTTCTTTTGAGCTCGCATTTACATAACACTAGCCAACTGTGAACTTTAACATAAGCTGTTTTGATTATGCAGAAGTGTTCATTATTTAATCTATCTTAATACCCGTAAAGGAATTCTGGGATACTAGTAATGTAAAACTTTTCTAATTTCTGCTTTTTCAAGCAGAAATTTGCTTCCTGCAACACAAACTCAAAAAAGTTCTGGGACACTGTAAAGTCCATGGAGAATAAGAACACCTCATCCCAGCTGCCCACTGCACTGAGGATAGGAAACACTGTCACCACCGATAAATCCACTATAATTGAGAATTTCAAAAAGCATTTTTCTACAGCTGGCCATGCTTTCCACCTGGCTACCCCTACCCCGGTCAACAGCACTGCGCCCCCCACAGCAACTCGCCCAAGCCTTCCCCATTTCTCCTTCTCCCAAATCCAGTCAGCTGATGTTCTGAATGAGCTGCAAAATCTGGACCCCTACAAATCAGCCGGGCTAGACAATCTGGACCCTTTCTTTCTAAAATGATCTGCCGAAATTGTTGCAACCCCTATTTACTAGCCTGTTCAACCTCTCTTTCGTGTCGTCTGAGATTCCCAAAGATTGGAAAGCAGGTGCGGTCATCCCCCTCTTCAACGGGGGGGGACACACTCTTGACCCAAACTGCTACAGACCTATATCTATCCTATCCTGCCTTTCTAAGGTCTTCGAAAGCCAAGTCAACAAACAGATTACCAACCATTTCGAATCCCACCATACCTTCTCCGCTATGCAATCTGGTTTCAGAGCTGGTCATGGGTGCACCTCAGCCACACTCAAGGTCCTAAACTATATCTTAACCGCCATCGATAAGAATCAATACTGTGCAGCCGTATTCATTGACCTGGCCAAGGCTTTCGACTCTGTCAATCACCACATCCTCATCGGCAGACTCAATAGCCTTGGTTTCTCAAATGATTGCCTCGCCTGGTTCACCAACTATTTCTCTGATAGAGTTCAGTGTGTCAAATCGGAGGGCCTGTTGTCCGGGCCTCTGGCAGTTTCTATGGGGGTGCCACAGTGTTCAATTCTTGGACCGACTCTCTTCTCTGTATACATCAATGATGTCGCTCTTGCTGCTGGTGAGTCTCTGATCCACCTCTATGCAGATGACACCATTCTGTATACTTCTGGCCCTTCTTTGGTCTCCAGATGAGCTTCAATGTCATACAACTCTCCTTCCATGGGCTCCAATTGCTCTTAAATACAAGTCAAACTAAATGCATGCTCTTCAACCGATCGCTGCCTGCACCTACCCGCCCGTCCAACATCACTACTCTGGACGGTTCTGACATAGAATATGTGGACAACTACAAATACCTAGGTGTCTGGTTAGACTGTAAATTCTCCTTCCAGACACACATCAAACATCTCTAATCCAAAGTTAAATCTAGAATTGGCTTCCTATTTCGCAACAAAGCCTCCTTCACTCATGCTGCCAAACATACCCTTGTAAAACTGACCATCCTACAGATCCTCGACTTCGGCGACGTCATTTACAAAATAGCCTCCAATACCCTACTCAATAAATTGGATGCAGTCTATCACAGTGCCATCCGTTTTGTCACCAAAGCCCCATATACTACCCACCACTGCGACCTGTACGCTCTCGTTGGCTGGTCCTCGCTTCATACTCGTCGCCAAACCCACTGGCTCCAGGTCATCTACAAGACCCTGCTAGGTAAAGTCCCCCCTTATCTGACCTCGCTGGTCACCATAGCAGCACCCACCTGTAGCACGTGCTCCAGCAGGTATATCTCTCTGGTCACCCCCAAAACCAATTCTTACTTTGGCCTCCTCTCCTTCCAGTTCTCTGCTGCCAATGACTGGAACGAACTGCAAAAATCTCTGAAACTGGAAACACTTATCCCCCTCACTACTAGCTTTAAGCACCAGCTGTCAGAGCAGCTCACAGATTACTGCACCTGTACATAACCCTTCTTTAATTTAGCCCAAACAACTACCTCTCCCCCTACTTTAATTTATTTATTTTGCTCCTTTGCACCCCCATTATATCTATCTCTACTTTGCACATTCTTCCACTGCAAATCTACCATTCCAGTGTTTATTTTATTTTATTTATTTTTTACTTGCTATATTGTATTTACTTTGCCACCATGGCCTTTTTTGCCTTTACCTCCCTTATCTCACCTCATTTGCTCACATTGTATATAGACATGGTGTGATGAAGGAAACATACAGGAACTCAAATCCTTCTGTTCACCTGATTTAGAATTCCTCACAATCAAATGTAGACCGCATTATCTTCCAAGAGAATTCTCTTCGATTATAATCACAGCCGTATATATCCCCCCCCAAGCAGACACATCGATGGCTCTGAACAAACTTTATTTAACTCTTTGCAAACTGGAAACCATTTATCCGGAGGCTGCATTCATTGTAGCTGGGGATTTTAACAAAGCTAATCTGAAAACAAGACTCCCTACATTTTATCAGCATATCGATTGCGCAACCAGGGGTGGTAAAAACCTTGGATCATTGTTACTCTAACTTCCGCGACGCATATAAGGCCCTGCCCCGCCACCCTTTCGGAAAAGCTGACCACGACTCCATTTTGTTGATCCCTGCCTACAGGCAGAAACTTAAACAAGAGGCTCCCACGCTGAGGTCTGTCCAACGCTGGTCAGACCAAGCTGACTCCACACTCCAAGACTGCTTCCATCACGTGGACTGGGACATGTTTCGTATTGCGTCAGATAAAAATATTGACGAATACGCTGATTCGGTGTGCGAGTTCATTAGAACGTGCGTTGAAGATGTCGTTCCCATAGCAACAATAAAAACATTTCCTAACCAGAAACCGTGGATTGATGGCAGCATTCGCGTGAAACTGAAAGCGCGAACCACCGCTTTTAATCAGGGCAAGGTGTCTGGCAACATGACCGAATACAAACAGCGCAGCTATTCCCTCCGCAAGGCTATTAAACAAGCTAAGCGTCAGTACAGAGACAAAGTAGAATCTCAATTCAACGGCTCAGACACAAGAGGCATGTGGCAGGGTCTACAGTCAATCACGGACTACAAGAAGAAACCCAGCCCAGTCACGGACCAGGATGTCTTGCTCCCAGGCAGACTAAATAACTTTTTTGCCCGCTTTGAGGACAATACAGTGCCACTGACACGGCCTGCAACGAAAACATGCGGCCTCTCCTTCACTGCAGCCGAGGTGAGTAAGACATTTAAACGTGTTAACCCTCGCAAGGCTGCAGGCCCAGACGGCATCCCCAGCCGCGCCCTCAGAGCATGCGCAGACCAGCTGGCCGGTGTGTTTACGGACATATTCAATCAATCCCTATACCAGTCTGCTGTTCCCACATGCTTTAAGAGGGCCACCATTGTTCCTGTTCCCAAGAAAGCTAAGGTAACTGAGCTAAACGACTACCGCCCCGTAGCACTCACTTCCGTCATCATGAAGTGTTTTGAGAGACTAGTCAAGGACCATATCACCTCCACCCTACCTGACACCCTAGACCCACTCCAATTTGCTTTACCGCCCAAATAGGTCCACAGACGATGCAATCTCAACCACACTGCACACTGCCCTAACCCACCTGGACAAGAGGAATACCTATGTGAGAATGCTGTTCATCGACTACAGCTCGGCATTCAACACCATAGTACCCTCCAAGCTCGTCATCAAGCTCGAGACCCTGGGTCTCGACCCCGCCCTGTGCAACTGGGTACTGGACTTCCTGACGGGCCGCCCCCAGGTGGTGAGGGTAGGCAACAACATCTCCCCGCTGATCCTCAACTCAAATATAGGCCATGTGGATATGTTAATATTGAAACACATCTTTTAAAAAAACAATTATTTTGACTTGTTTGATAAGATTAGTACACATTTTCTCAGGGGACTCCCAATGGCACCCAGTCCCCAGGTTTGGGAACCACAGTACTAACCTCCATCTCTGCTTGCTTCCCCTCTCTTTTTCTGTCTCCTCTGCTCCCTCCTGCATGCATTTCAGCCCACCTCAGCCTCACCACTGAGCACCAGATTACTGTCTGTGTCAGTAGCCTACTCTCTGTAAAGCTATTATTAGAATTTTGTAGCATATTTTTTGCTCCTACCTCAGTAGGCTCCGTTTAACGTTAGCTTAGAAGTCTTCCGGCAGCTAGCCACCTGAGTGACATATATACATATATACGGCTAAAAAAAATAAAGGGAACACTTAAACAACACAATGTAACTCCAAGTCAATCACACTTCTGTGAAATCAAACTGTCCACTTAGGAAGCAACACTGATTGACAATAAATTTCACATGCTGTTGTGCAAATGGAATAGACAACAGGTGGAAATTATAGGCAATTAGCAAGACACCCTCAATAAAGGAGTGGTTCTGCAGCTGGAGACCACAGACCACTTCTCAGTTCCTATGCTTCCTGGCTGATGTTTTGGTCCCTTTTGAATGCTGGCGGTGCTTTCACTCTAGTGGTAGCATGAGACTGAGTCTACAACCCACACAAGTGGCTCAGGTAGTGCAGGATGGAACATGGCATGGAACGAGCTGTGGCAAGAAGGTTTGCTGTGTCTGTCAGTGTAGTGTCCAGAGCATGGAGGCGCTACCAGGAGACAGGCCAGTACATCAGGAGACGTGGAGGAGGCCGTAGGAGGGCAACAACCCAGCAGCAGGACCGCTACCTCCGCCTTTGTGCAAGGAGGAGCAGGAGGAGCACTGCCAGAGCCCTGCAAAATGACCTGGAATTTGCCAGAGAACACCAAGATTGGCAAATTCGCCACTGGCGCCCTGTGCTCTTCACAGATGAAAGCAGGTTCACACTGAGCACATGTGACAGACATGACAGTCTGGAGACACCGTGGAGAACATTCTGCTGCCTGCAACATTCTCCAGCATGATCGGTTTGGCAGTGGGTCAGTCATGGTGTGGGGTGGCATTTCTTTGGGGGGCTGCACAGCCCTCCATGTGCTCACCAGAGGTAGCCTGCCTGCCATTAGGTACCGAGATGAGATCCTCAGAACCCTTGTGAGACCATATGCTGGTGCGGTTGGCCCTGGGTTCCTCCTAATGCAAGACAATGCTAGACCTCATCTGGCTGGAGTGTGTCAGCAGTTCCTGCAAGAGGAAGGCATTGATGCTATGGACTGGCCTGCCCGTTCCCCAGACCTGAATCCAATTGAGCACATCTGGGACATCATGTCTCGCTCCATCCACCACAGACTGTCCAGGAGTTGGAGGATGCTTTAGTCCAGGTCTGGGAGGAGATCCCTCAGGAGACCATCCGCCACCTCATCAGGAGCATGCTCAGGCGTTGTAGGGAGGTCATACAGGCACGTGGAGGCCACACACACTACTGAGTTTCATTTTGACTTGTTTTAAGGACATTACATCAATGTTGGATCAGCCTGTAGTGTGGTTTTCCACTTTAATTTTGAGTGTGACTCCAAATCCAGACCTCCATGGGTTGATACATTTGATTTCCATTGATAATTTTTGTGTGATTTTGTTGTCAGCACATTCAACTATGTAATGAAAAAAGTATTTAATAAGAATATTTCATTCATTCAGATCTAGGATGTGTTATTTTAGTGTTCCCTTTATTTTTTTGAGCAGTGTATATATCAGACACTATTATGACAATTACAATTATTACTTTATAATTCATTGTTAAATCACAAATTAATAAATGTCACATTAACAAAATAAATACAATACCTGTTGTATATTGGTCACAATCTCTGCTGTGAGTTCATTGTAGACTCTCAGACGAGCAGCAGCATTCAGGTGCAGCAGGGGTCCAAAGAGGTGCTCTTGTGCAAGAAGTCTTGGACACCAGGGCCAGCATATCTAGGCTCCAGATTAACTCTGATAGCAATCTTAACATCCCTTACTGCTGATTCATCTTCATCAGATGCCACCATTGATTTCAGGATCATTGTTTTCATAGGCAGGACCATGGAAACGATGGAATGCACACAGTGCATATCAGTGTTGTGACTGTTTTGAGATGTTTGCACACTTTGATAACTTCCTCTGCTAGTTAAGACTGTCATTTTCAGACAAAGTCACTATCTTTGACGTTCTTCCTCACAGCTTGATCAGTCAATGTAGAATACACCGCAACTTTCTGCTCAAGGTATCTCTCAACCATGTCATGGCTTGAATTCCATCTAATAGGGACCTCTTGGATTGGTTTGTGGTTTGGCAGCTCCAGCATGTCCTGTTTGGTCTTGAAAACATGTGCAGCAGTTGTGCTTTTATGAAGGAAGGATACCACCTTCCTGATCTTTTGCTAGGAGTCGAGAGATTGCATTCACTGACATTGCTTTTTGAGATACTAGATTAATAACGTGAGCAAAGCATACCATCCGTGGCCCCAATCCAGCTAGTGCAACTGCATTTACAATATTTCTATCGTTGTCAGTGGTCACAGGAATCGTTACGTTATCCCTCTCCAACTTCAACACTGCAACTAACTTCCCTTAGTTCTTCCCCCAAGTTTACACTGGTGTGACTACTCTCACCGAGACGTGTTTGAAGGACATGACTTGTTATCTCCCACTCTGCCGTAAGGTAGCTCTGTATAAGGCAGGTGTTAATGTCTGGGCAAAATTTGTACGGGAAGGAATAGTGAAGCGCGGCTTAAACATGTTTCTGAACCTCGCATTCTCTACCACAGAGAAGGGTCTCATATCTGCCGCTATGAATTTTGATATTGCTGCGCTGAATTCTCCCTACCGGAGTCAGCCGCATATTTTTGCCTGAAGGCTCTGGGTAGAAGTGTTTGCCGTTTTATTTATCTCGCCAAGTCCGACCGATTGGAACTTTAGGGTGATGTCGGCGCAGATGAGTAGTCATGTAACTCGTATTGCCACTCGAATAGGCTATCGGAAATGCTCCGAGCCTACATGTTGTAGAAATTTTAATCACCACTCGTTGGCAATCCCCGTTATAGTTTTTACAGGGAAACCGAAATGTTCCCAGACGGCAGACCTGAATGATACTGGGGCGTCTTCTAGTTCTGGCTCACCAATGCTTGCCATGTTGCTCCTTTTGCATTTAGTTAACTGCTAATTCCCCCATAAGCTAATTGCTGCTACGACGTTCTCTTAGCTATGTTCTCGTAGGAGTTAAATAACTAATGAGCGGAGTTGCAAGACGAAACAACTTTACTTTTATTTTCCCACGTTAATGCAATATTTTTTTTACGATCATATATACATTTATTTTTGCCCTAGCTGTAATATATTGTAATGACCTGACTAGATCATAAAGGAACAATTGTCCAGACAGATGATTGAGTTTACGAATTGACGGTTTATTAACCCAACTTTACACAGGCTACTGTTTGGCCGTAGCCCATGCCAAATAAATGAAAGATAACTGATGGAAATGTGTTTTAATAAATGATTAGAATGTTACAGTCCTGAAACCATAGGTCTGATACCATGTGATTAATTTCATACAATTTGAATCATTAGATTATTATAATACATGTGTGTAAGTGTTAGACTCATTCGATGATTATATTATAATACTGTGTGTGGTTTTAGTCAGAATTAACGTTTGGGAACAATGTGTTTAGTGTTTTGAAAGCAGACTATCTGTCTGAGCCAGATCTGGGGAGACCTTGGCCGGGACACTGAGAACTTCCCAGTCCCAGGTCTCTCCCTATCTTAGGGGAGGGTAGGAAGAAACTAGGCTCTATTGGCAGGCGGATTTGATGGTTGGTGTGGAAGTATGTGTGTCGCTATAAATTGAAGGTCCTGTACTGTACACTTCAGAACGTTCCCGTGAATAAACATTTAACATTGGTAGACTGGGCCTGTCTGTTTTCGTTTCTATCAGTATCTTACAAATTGGTAAATGAACAGGAGTATAGAATTCTCCTGACAATAACCCACAAGGCAATCGTGACCTTCTCTTGTGAAGCCCAGACGTAAGAGAGAGAACAAAGTCTAAACCTGGTCTTAACTTCCAATGCTCCATCCCCCTGCCCAACCCCCCCCTCCCCTCCACCAAAAGCCAGGATGCCCGGCATCAGAACATTCCAGGCATTCCCGTGATTGGCAGATAGCAGGTTGATTGGCATGTCGGACCCAGCAAACACTGGGCACTGGCAAGTAAAACACAACCACCTACTAGCCTAACACAACACAAAGCTGTCTGTGCTGGTTGCTACAATATGATTCATGTATTGTTCGGTTCGCAGTGCGTACCGAACCTGTGCACGGTGGACCCTGTACCGACCGGTTCAATACAAATACATGCACCGTTTCACCCCTAGAAATAACACATATGGAATCATGTAGTAACAAAAAAAAGTGTTAAATATATTTTATATTTGAGATTCTTCAAAGTAGTCACGCTTTGCCTTGATGACATCTTTGCACACTCTTGGTATTCTCTCAACCAGCTTCGAGGTAGTCACCTGGAATGCATTTCAATTAACAGGTGTGCCTTGTTTAAAGTTAATTTGTGGATTTTCTTGTTTAATGCGTTTGAGCCAATCAGTTGTTGTGACAAGGTAGGGGTGGTATACAGAAGATAGCCCTATTTGGTAAAAGACCAAGTCCATTTTATGGCAAGAACAGCTCAAATATGCAAAGAGAAATGACAGTCTATCATTACTTTAAGACATGAAGGTCAGTTAATTCGGAAAATGTCAAGGACTTAAGGTTTTTGCTACTGCACTTGATGAAACTGGCTCTAATGAGGACCGCCACAGGAAAAAAAGACCCAGTGTTCTCTGCTGCAGATGATAAGTTCATTAGAGTTAACTGCACATCAGATTGCAACCGAAATAAATGCTTCACAGAGTTCAAGTAACAGACACATCTCAACATAAACTGTTCAGAGGAAACTGCGTGAATCAGGACTACATGGTCGAATTGCTGCAAAGAAACCACTACTAAAGGACACCAATAAGAAGAAAATACTTACTTGGGCCAAGAAACACGAGCAATGGACATTAGACGGGTGGATGGTCTGATGAGTCCAAATTTGAGATTTTTGGTTCCAATGTCTTCGTGAGATGCAGAGTAGGTGAACGGATGATCTCCGCATGTGTGTTTCCCACTGTGAAGCATGGAGGTGGGGGTGCTTTGCTGGTGACACTGTCAGTGATTTATTTAGAATTCAAGGCACACTTAACAGCATGGTTAACACAGCATTCTGCAGCGATACACCATTCCATCTGGTTTGCACTTAGTGGAACTATCATTTGTTTTTCAACAGCACAATGACCCAACACACCTCCAGGCTGTGTAAGGGCTATTTGACCAAGAAGGAGAGTGATGGAAGTGCTGCATCAGATGACCTGGCCTCCACAATCACCCTTACCTCAACCTAATTGAGAAGGTTTGGGATGAGTTGGACCGCAGAGTGACGGAATAGCAGCCAACAAGTGCTCAGCATGTATGGGAACTCCTTCAAGACTGTTGGAAAAGCATTCCTCGTGAAGCTGGTTGAGAGAATGCTAAGAGTGTGCAAAGCAAGTGTGGCTACGTTGAAGAATCGCAAATATATAAAATATATTTTGATTTGTATAACACGTTTTTGGTTATTTAATAGTTTATGTTTAAATGATTATTCTACAATGTAGAAAATAGTAAAACATTATTTTTTTAAACATTGAATGAGTAGGTGTGTCCAAACTTTTGATTGGTACTGTAAATATTCACACCCCTTTGCCATGACAAATTGAGCTCAGGTGCATCCAATTTCCTTTGGTCCTGTTTGAGATGCCACTACAACTTGATTGGAATCCACCTATCGCCAATTCAATTGTTTAGACATGATTTAGAAAGAAACACACCTGTCTGTCTACAGTGCATTTGGAAAGTATTAAGACCCCTTGACTTTTTCCACATTTTATTTCTTTAAAGCCTTATTCTAAAATGGATTAAATAGTTTTTTTCCCCTCAATCTACACACAATACCCAATAATGACAAAGCAAAAACTCCAGAGCGCTGAATACTAATGTAAATGTAACATCAGTTTTTTATTTGTAATAAGTTTGCAAACATTTCTAAACTTTTTTTGCTTTTTCATTAGACTTTTTTTTATTGAATCCATTTTAGATTAAGGCTGTAACGTAACAAAATGTTGAAAAAGTCAAGGGGTCTGAATACTTTCCAAATGCACATAAAGTCCCACAGCTGACAGTGTATTTCAGAGCAGAAATAATACCATGATGTCCAAGGAAATCCGTAGATCTCAAAGATAAGCCTCATCACAATTCTATCTGGGGAAGGGTATTAAACAAGTTTTAGTGTTGAAAGTTTCCAAGAGCACGGTGATCTCCATCATTTGGAAAATGGAAAAAATATGGAACTACCCAGACTCCGCCTGGTCATCTGAGCAACCGGGCAAGTAAGACCTTAGTTAGGGAGGTGACCATCAACCCAATGATCACTCTCGACAGCACTTCACCTATCTGGGATTTTTGGGTGTGGCCAGATGGAAACCACTCTTGAGAACAAGGCTCATAACAGCACGCCAGGAGTTTGCAAAAAAGGTACGTGAATTACTGAGATCATGAGGTAAAAGGTGATTTGGTCTGATGAGACAAATTGAACTCATTGGCCTGAATGCAAAGCGCATCACCTGTCTAACACCATCCCTACCGTGAAGCATGTTGGTGGCAGCATCATGCGATAGGGATGCATTGCAGCAGTAGGGACTGGAAGACTGGTAAGGCTGGAGGGTACAATGGAGCCAAATACAGGAAAATGCTTGATGAGAACCTGCTTCAGAGTGCAAACGACCTTAGACTGGGTTGAAGATTCACATTCCAACAGGACTATGACCCCAAACATACAGCCAAAGCAACACTGGAATTGCTTCAGAACAAGAATGTGAAAGTCCTTTTAAAAAACTTTTTTAACTAGGCAAGTCAGTTAAGAACAAAGTCTTATTTACAATGACGGCCTAGGAACAGTGAGTTAACTGCCTTGTTCAGGGGTAGAACGACACGTTTGTTAACTTTGCTTTCGAAGACCTTATCGGTTTGTCGCAGTTTGGGTCTAGTGTCTCCCCCTTTGAAGAGGGGGATGACTGCGGCAGCTTTCCAATCTTTGGGGATCACAGATGATACGAAAGAGGTTGTAATAGGGATTGCAACAATTTCTGCGGATCAGTTTAGAAAGAGGGGGTCCAGATTTTCTAGCCCGGCTGATTTGTAGGGGTCCAGATTTTGCAGCTCTTTCAGAACATCAGCTATCTGGATTTGGGTGAAGGAGAAATGGGGGAGCTTGGGCAAGTTGCTGTGTGGGGTGCAGGGCTGTTAACCGGGGTAGGGGTAGCCAGGTGGAAAGCATGGCCAGCCTTAGAGAAATGCTTATTGGAATTCTCAATTATCGTGGATTTATCGGTGGTGAGTGTTTCCTAGCCTCAGTGCAGTGGGCAGCTGGGAGGAGGTGCTCTTGTTCTCCATGGACTTTACAGTGTCCCAGAACTTTTTGGAGTTAGAGCTACAGGATGCAAATTTCTGCTTGAAAAAGCTGGCCTTTGCTTTCCTGACTGACTGCGTGTATTGGTTCCTGACTTCCCTGAACAGTTGCATATCGCGGGGACTATTCGATGCTATTGCAGTCCGCCACAGGATGCTTTTGTGCTGGTCGAGGGCAGTCAGGTCTGGGGTGAACCAAGGGCTATATCTGTTCTTAGTTCTGCATTTTTTGAGCGGAGCATGTTTCTCTAAAATGGTGAGGAAGTTACTTTTAAAGAATGACCAGGCATCCTCAACTGACGGGATGAGGTCAATATCCTTCCAGGATACCCGGGACAGGTCGATTGCTACAGACCACCTTCTGCCCACAGCTGTGGCCTGGACACCATATGTGAATTGCAGAAGTGTTTTAGGGAGCGTTTGACAGTGATGAGGGGTGGTCGTTTGACTGCGGACCCATAGCGGATACAGGCAATGAGGCAGTGATCGCTGAGATCCTGGTTGAAGACAGCAGAGGTGTATTTGGAGGGCCAGTTGGTCAGGATAACGTCTATGAGGGTGCCCTTATTTACAGATTTAGGGTTGTACCTGGTGGGGTCCTTGATGATTTGTGTGAGATTGAGGACATCTAGCTTAGATTATATGACTGCCGGGGTGTTAACCATATCCCAGTTTAGGTCACCTAACAGAACAAACTCTGAAGCATGATAGGGGGCGATCAATTCACAAATGGTGTCCAGGGCACAGCTGGGAGCTGAGGGGGGTCGTAGCAGGTGGCAACAGTGAGAGACTTATTTCTGGAGAGAGTAATTTTTAAAATTAGTAGTTCAAACTGTTTGGGTATGGACCTGGAAAGTATGACACTACTTTGCAGGCTATCTCTGCAGTAGACTGCAACTCCTCCCCCTTTGGCAGTTCTGTCTTGATGGAAAATGTTATAGTTGGGTATGGAAATCTCAGAATTTTTGGTGGCCTTCCTAAGCCAGGATTCAGACACTGCAAGGACATCAGGGTTGGCAGAGTGTGCTAAAGCAGTGAGTAAAACAAACTTAGGGAGGAGGCTTCTGATGTTGACATGCATGAAACCAAGGCTTTTTCGATCACAGAAGTCAACAAATGTGGGTGCCTGGGGACATGCAGGGCCTGGGTTTACCGCCACATCACCCGCGGAACAGAGGATCAGTAGTATGAGGGTGCGGCTAAAGGCTATCAAAACTGGTCACCTAGAGCGTTGGGGACAAAGAATAAAAGGAGAAGATTTCTGGGCATGGTAGAATATATTCAGGGCATAATGCGCAGACAGGGGTATGGTGGGGTGCGGGTACAGTGGAGGTAAGCCCAGGCACTGGGTGATGATAAGAGAGGTTGTATCTCTGGACATGCTGGTTGTAATGGGTGAGGTCACCACATGTGTGGGAGGTGGGACAAAGGAGGTATCAGAGGTATGAAGAGTGGAACTAAGGGCTCCATTGTGAACTAAAACAATGATAACTAACCTGAACAACAGTATAAAAGGCATATTGACATTTGAGAGAGACACATGCAGCGAGGCATAAAGTAATCGCAGGTGTTGATTGGGAGAGTCAGGTGAGACAACAACAGCTAATCAGCTAACACAACAACAGCAGGTAAAATGGCGATGACTAGGCAGAGAGGGTCGGATTAGCTGCACACAGAGCCTGAGTTCGCGGCTGGGGCCGACAGATAAAAAATAAATAAACAGAATGGAGTACCGTGATTAATGGACAGTCCAGCAGGCATCAGCTATGTAGCCAAGTGATCATAGTGTCCAGGGGGCAGCAGTAGATGGAACAGGGAACCCGCCACTACGCTAGCAGGCGACAAGGCGTTTAAAGTTAGTAGCCCTCTGACGGAGGCCGGTTGAAGGCACAGCGGATGGAGTATTCGTTGGCAGACCAGTCGTGGTGGTGCGGCGGGGCGCCGTGTCAACAGAGAATCCAAGCCAGATGGCGAAAGAGGTATTGTAGAATTTAGTTTGCTGGCCGGGAGATGCGCCTGGCTCACGGCTAACTAGTGCTAGCTTCGTGGCAGTGGCGTTAGCCACTATAGCCAATCGTTAGCAGCGGTGATCCGGTGCCAAGGTGAGCTAGCTAGCTGCAAACTAGGTGTGAAGATCAGAAGTAGTGGTCCAGGGATTACGGCAGGAATCCGGCCTTGTTGTGGAGAGACAGTCCAATACTGGTAGACTGGCGAGTATTATCCAGGCTAAGAACAGGGCTGGTATCTGTGCAGAAGGTAAAAGCCGCTAGCAGTGGCTAACAATGACTGAATAGCTAATTAGCTGGTTAGCTTCTGGAGGTTCTTGAATGTGTTCTAAAATTTAAAATAATAGCGATACCGTATCACGTTGGGTGAGGCAGGTTACTGGAAGGTATAATGAAAATAAAATACGAAAAACGAACAAAACACGTCTTCACTGCTACGCCATCTTGGATGGATGATAATTTGTGAGATTGAGGACATTAAGCAAATATTGTAGGATGGCCGGGGTGTTGAGCATGTCTCAGTTTAGGTCACCTAACAGCACAAGCTCTGAAGATAGATGGGGGGGGCAATCAATTCACATATGGTGTCCAGGGCACAGCTGGGGGCAGAAGGTGGTCTGTAGCAAGCGGCAAAGGTGAGAGACTTGTTTCTGGAAAGGTGGATTTTTAAAAGTAGAAGCTCATTGTTTAGGTGCAGACCTGGATAGTAAGACAGTAGATTGCAGTTCTATCTTGCCAGAAAATGTTATAGTTAGAGATGGAAATTTCAGGGTTTTTGGTGGTCTTCCGATGGCAGGATTCAGACACTGCTAGGTCATCCGGGTTGGCAGAGTGTGCTAAAGCAGTGAATAAAACAAACTTAGGGAGGAGGCTTCTAATGTTGACATACATGAAACCAAGGCTTTTATGGTTACAGAAGTCAACAAATGAGAGTGCCTGGGGAATGGGAGTGGAGCTAGGCACTGCTGGGCCTGGATTAACCTCTACATCACCAGAGGAACAGAGGAGGAGTAGGATAAGTGTACCACTAAAGGCTATAAGAACTGGTCTAGTATGTTCGGAACAGAGAGTTAAAGGAGCAGGTTTCTGGGCACGGTAGAATAGATTCAAGGCATAATGTACAGACATAGGTATGGTAGGATGTGAATACAGTGGAGGTAAACCTAGGCATTGAGTGACAATGAGAGAGAGATTGTCTCTAGAAACATAATTTAAACCAGGTGAGGCGACCGTATGTGTGGGAGGTGGAACTAAATGGTTAGCTAAGGCATATTGAGCAGGGATAGAGGCTCTACAGTGAAATGAGACAATCACTAACCAAAACAGCAATGGACAAGGCATATTGACATTAGGGAGAGGCATGCTTAGCCGAGTGATCATAGGGGTCCAGTGAGTAGCTTGGTGAGCTGGAGACGATTCAGACAGCTAGCGGGCCGGGGCTAGAAAGCTAGCAGAGGGGCCTTAAAGGGACGTCGCGACGGAAGAAGTCTGTTGTAGCCCCCCGCGTGCAGTTACGTCGCCAGACAAGTCGTGATGGATCAGCAGGGCTCCGTGTAGTAAAAAGGGTCCAGGCCAATTGGCAAAATAGGTATAGTGACCCAAGAAATTGAGCTAACAGTTTGAAATGCTCTAGACAGCTAGCAGGCCGCAGCTAGCAGATGGGCATTTAGGGCAGGTCGCGATGGAGGAGCCTGTTGAAAAACCTCTCCGGGCAGATTACGTCGGTAGTCTAGTCGTGATAGAACAGCGGTGCTCCATATCGGCAGTAAAAGGAGTTCAGGCCATTTGGCAAAATAGGTATTGTAGCCCAAGGAGTGGCTGATGGACCTCTTCAGCTAGCCGGGAGATGGGCCTAGCATAGGCTAGCTCCAGGCTAATTGGTACTTGCTGCAGGACAGAGACGTTAGCCAGGAGTGGCCACTCGGATAGCAGCTAGCTAGCTGGTTACTGGCCTAACGCTCCAACCAATAGGCTACCTGCCGCCTTTAGTGGCCCCAACTTTAGTGGCCTCCCGAGTGGCGCAGTGGTCTAAGGCATTACATCGTAGTGCCACCAGAGATTCTGGGTTCGAGCCCAGGTTCTGTCGCAGCCGGCCGCCACGGGGAGGTCCATGGGGCGACGCACAATTGCCCCAGCGTCGTCCGGGTTAGGCCGTCACGGATATCCTTCTCTCATCACGCACTAGCGACTCCTGTGGAGTGCCAGGCACAGTGCACGCTGACCAGGTTGCCAGGTGTACGGCGTTTCCTCCGACACAATGGTGTGGCTGGTTTCCGGGTTTGATGTGCGTTGTGTCAAGAAGCTGTGTGGCTAAGTTGGGAAATGACTGACAACACAGCTCTTAGCTCCCTCAGTAGATGCCTACTGGACAACTTTTGTTTGTATTGCTTTTAATCTTTTTAATTAATTTATCAAATTAACACTTTGTTATAGCTAGCTATTTATGTAGGTAGCTATCAGGTAAACACAATGATTTTATTTTATTTTATTTTACCTTTATTTAACCAGGCAAGTCAGTTAAGAACAAATTCTTATTTTCAATGACGGCCTGGGAACAGTGGGTTAACTGCCTGTTCATGGGCAGAACGACAGATTTGTACCTTGTCAGCTCGGGGGTTTGAACTTGCAACCTTCCGGTTACTAGTCCAACGCTCTAACCACTAGGCTACCCTGCTGGTGTTTCGGAGGACGCATGGCTCTCGACCTTCGCCACTCCCGAGTCCGTACAGGAGTTGCAGCGATGAGACAAGACTAACTATTGGATATTGGATTCCACGGAATTGGGGAGAAAAATACAAATTTGCTGTTCATCGCTCCACATCTACACTGAAGAAAAATATAAACCCACCATGTAAAGTGTTGGTCCAGTGTTTCATGAGCTGAAATAAAAGATCCCAGAAATGTTCCATACTCATAAAAAGCTTTTTTCTCTCAAATGTTGTGCACACATTTTGTTAACATTCCTGTTAGTGAGCATTTCTCTTTGCCAAGATAATCGATCCACCTGACAGATGTGGCATGTCAAGAAGCATGATCATGACACAGGTGCACCTTGTGCTGGGGCCACTAAAATGTGCAATTTTGTCACGCCACAGATGCCTAATATTTTGAGGGAGTTGGCATGACTGCAGGAACGTCCACCAGAGCTGTTGCCAGATGTTCATTTCTCTACCATGTCGTTTTAGAGAATTTCGCAGTACGTCCAACCACAGACCGCACGTGTGGTTTGCTGATGTCAAAGCTGTAAACCGAGTGCCCCATTGGTGGGGGTATGGGCAGGCAGGCAGGCATAAGCTCCGGACAACAAACACAATCGTATTTTAACGATGGCAATTTGAATGCACAGAGATACCGTGATGAGATTGATTGTGAGGCCATCAGCTCATGTTTCAGCATGATAAAGCACGGCCCCATGTCACAAGGATCTGTACACAATTCTTGGAAGCTAAAAATATCCCAGTTCTTCCATGGCCTGCATACTCAACAGACATGTCACCCATAGAGCATGTTTGGGATGCTCTGGATCAACGTGTATGACAGCATGTTCCAGTTCCCACAATATCCAGCAACTTCACACACCATTGAAGAGAAGTGGGACAACATTCCACAAGCCACAATCAACAGCCCGATCAAATCTTATGTGAAGGAGATGTCGCACTGCATAAGACAAATGGTGATCACACCAGATACTGACTGGTTTTCTGTGACCAACAGATGCATATCTGTATTTCCTGTCATATGAAATCCATAGATTAGGGCCTAATTCATGTATTTTGACTTTTGTTATATGAACTGTCACTCAGTAAAATCTTTGAAATTGTTGCATGTTGCGTCCATAATTTTGTTCGAGGAAACTTGCAAGGAAGAATGAGAGAAAATCCCCAATCCAGATGTGCGAAGCTGATAGATATACCCAAGTCGACTCAAAGCTGCAATTTCCGCCAAAGGTGCTTCTACAAAGTATTGACTTGGGGGTATGAATACTTTCTGAATGCATAGGGTACTATACAATTGAAATTGTGTGTCTGCTCCCACAGGTAGATAATGGTTGTGAAGTAAAATCAGAGGAGAAAGCCAACTTTACTGCCCTCCAGCTGATAAAGACAGAGTGGTGACAAGCCTCTTCAGCCTGAAGAATCAGGAGTCCTATAGACATCATGGACATGAGATCAACAGCCACTCATGAATTTAGGGCTCTATTCAATGTCGCTAAAGCGTTTCAGATTGCACAATAGAAATTTAAAAGGTAATTTACAATTGACATACCCGCAGCGTTCTACTGCGAATGCAGGAACATTGCCTTTACATTTATCACTGTTACACTGAACTTCCACGATACAGATTGAATAAAGTCCTTAGTGGGGTTGAAGAAACAGGAGGACACTGGAAAATATGGTTATTTATGACACCATACTTTCATGAAAATATATTTTGGATGCATGTTTGTACGTGTACAGTATGTTTTGTTTATCTAGATGTGTTACATTAACACTGGGATACTCAGAAAAATCCAAACTACCTCCATGTGCCACAGTTCAATTCTGTGATACATTATAAAAAAGAGCCATGAGATGCTTTAAAAATACTAGCGTGGGGATATTGGGAAGCCTGGAATTTAAACTGAATATCACTGTTTCACCATTTACTTCAAAGGAACCAATAGTTGAAACTGTGATATTCGATTACGCATGCATACATTTAGAGTACGGCTGGTCCCGTGAATCGAACCCACAATCCTGGCATTGCAAGTGCCATGCTCCACCTTTACCAACTTAGCTAGAGGACCACTTATCAGGTTTCAAATCAAGTCCTCCTGCAGGTGTTTACAGGCTATTATAAACTGGGTGGTTCAAGCCCTGAATGCTGACAGCCGTAGTATATCAGACTGTATACCAGGTATGACAAAACCATTTATTTTTACTGCTCTAATTACGTTGGTAACCAGTTTATAATAGCAATACGGCACCTCGGGGGTTTGTGATGTGGCCAATGTACCACAGCTAAGTGCTGTGTCCAGGATTAATTATACTTTGTGCTTAATTTGAGTGTTGAATACACACATTGCCAGAATACTGTGATTACCATTAAATGGTGTCATTATTTTATTTGTAAATGTCACAAGAGCATAGATGTAGTGATAAAAATAAAACTCAACCAACCCCAAATAATGAAAAGCACAAATATTTTATTAGTTTTCTTCTTCTAATAAGGAGCACTACAACTTGTCATTCTTAATACTCGTTCTAGAACAATTCTAAAGTTGAGGTATAAAAAGGAGTTCATACAGACTCACAGGTCTTGAAACAGTGGGGTTTTATATACAAGAGAAACTGAGAGACAGAGGTAGAGAGAGAGACGAGGTGGTATTTAAAATACAGTGGGACGAAGAAGAGGGAGAAATATACAAAGATAGTAATAAAACAAAAAATGACACATTACATTAAACCTTTTATCGTTTGATTTGGTGCTGTGGAATTCTACGGCTGCAGGTAGAATCAAATAATTAGAATGGTAGAATATTCTGTGGTAGAATCCTACAGTAGGTTGACTCAGTATTGGCTCAACCTGTGTAGCTCTATTTTTGCATTGAACTGTACTGTTGCTACAAAATACTGGGAGAACTCAAATTCACCAATGATATAGGTAACCATATCAATGGGGTCAATCCTGACTAAATGGCTGAAATTAAATGGATGAGGGAAATCGAGGGATTTCTAAAATGTGTGTGAAGGACGTTTTCCCCCCAGCTGTTGAGGTAAGGGCTGATTTTAAATGCATTCAAGATGGCCAACAATGGCTCTAGCATTAATTCAGGAGTTATTGCTAAAATGCGTTTTCACAAATTCTCAAGTTCCAATTGGAATTTACACAGCACCAAACTACAATACCCATAACCCCCACACTGCAACCTCAACTAACAAATATCCCAAATTAAAATATGCAAATAAAACTTGACTCCAACCTCAGGAGAACGTTAATGACCAAACAACCAGGCAATTCACCCAAAAAGAAAAGCAAAAATAAAGCATTGGGTTTATAAAAAGAGAAAAACAAACATTCCACAATCTGTACAGTGACATCCATTTACGACTGGTAAAAAAAGACAGGAAGAGGGAGCTAATTTGGTGTAGTAGTGGCAGCATTATGTGTAAGTTATAATAAGCCATATGAAATGTTTATAATATAACAGTAAACAAGGACACTAATTTGGGTAATACAATATAAGAGCTCTCTGTAACGATGTCTGTATTTAACAAAACCCCAATTTACATTTAAAATGTCCGTATATCTGTTTAATATATAGAGTTTGTCCTTTCTTTATCAAAATGCCCGGTACTCTTAACAGGTGATGTATGATTGTAAAAAGAAAATGTAAAAAAGCTGATTTTAAACTACAAAGGAAATTAAAATCAGAGACTCTGATTTGACTCTAAAGACTACCTTGTTTATCATAAAACCAGTGCTGCCTTTTTGGTAAAAGTTATGAAGAACAGTAAAGCCCTTGCTGATTGGCCAAATCATAGGGCTAACCAATAGGACCCATTTTTACCAGCGGATTCTGAGATGGAGTCAAGGGAGAAAACATGCCTTCCCATGGAAGGCAACAATGTTCTGGCTCTCTGCGGCAACGATGCTCGGTCTCCACGGCACCAATACAATCAATTCTTTAGCACTGGTGTGACGGACATAACAACCCCCCCCCCATATTACCCCAAACTCAAATGCCATGAGGCCTGACAAAACCATTAAAAAAAGTACAAATACAATTCCCTCTACCAAAACGGGAGACTTTTTATTCACCAACTTTATGGTGTGAAATATAATCATCATAATTACATTATTGATAACTGGTATTTTTGGTACGATGCAAAGTTCTAGTGTGGCCTGTGAGCTAAACAGATTTATGAGTAGATGCTACTTTTCAAGCCGTCTGGACTGGGGACTTCCACCAGAGTCCTGTTCAGTAGGGCACAACGTAGCAAAACGGTTTGTGACCAAAAAAACGTATCCCTATTGGCTAAGTTCAGGCAGTAGCATCTCCCCATATCACTCGGTTTTAAAAAGGTTTTCGCCCTACTGAACAATACCCTGCTAGTGGTGAGGCCACAGTTGTTAAATACACCAAAGAAGAACTGATAAAAAAAAATAAAAATGTGAAGGCTGAATCTACACTAGATGTACTCCATAACCTCTTTGTGACTTCACGCACTTCAGTGCATGTCGCACACCCCAGGAATGTTCTGATCCAGAGACCGTTTGGTGGAGTATAAACCCAGGGTCCTATTCATTAGTGTACACCGTACGCTAAATATTTTGCACCGTAGCAAAAATGTATAGCAACGGCAAACGAAAACAAGCATTTCTTGTTCGACAAATTCAGGTAAGTCACTCCCCGTTTCAGCCAGTTTCGTTCCTAATGAATACCCCATAAGGCTGGGCCGTATTTATTAAGCCATCCCGACTGAGACATCTGAGAACTCTGTACATACAGCATAACGCATCTACTCCTTTTTGGTCTGTGTCTTTGAGAAAACAAAAGTGAAGAAGCTAAATAACTTGAATATTTAAATGAGACCCATCACTGAACACCTAAAAAAGCCTACATGCATTGGAAGACTGTCACAAATATTTTCATGTCACCCCCCCCAAATGACATAGCTATCTCTGCCCCAAAACATATTTCATTCCATCCATTTCACCGTCCCAACACCACATTTAGGTTCTATCAACAAAATGTGTTTATTTGGTGGCTGGTGCATTTCTTTGTGAAACAACGTTAGGTGAAAAAAAAAGGGCTACAATCAACTAAAAGTAGTTGACAGACAGAGGAAAATAACATCTACAAAGAGTCTATAGCTTTTGCTGACTAAGCGAAGGGGGACGCAATAGAAACTTACTTCTGGAGGACTAAAGAGGATCGTTCATTTCGCCACTGCCTTCATCTTCAGTCCTGTCCTCAAGCCTACTGTATGTTCAACTCCCCAGAACTACTGTCACCAGGTAGAAGCACCTGGAAAAAGGTGCAAAAGTTTGTGCTTGACAGATCTGTGTCCATGTTCCATATGAGGGGTTGTAAAAGGTGGGTGGTGTGTGCATATCTGACCTAAATCTTCCCCCCAAACTGAAAGCATCAGCATACTAAAAGATGGAAGGTGTCTGTGTTACTAGTTTGTTCTCAGAGGAATAGTAGGAGGGTGACAATTATCAGGTTGGGGGAAGGAGAAAGGACGTCACTTTGGTACAAGCAAGGTGAGCAGAGCTCGTCTTGTGATCCCTTTCGCCACAGCGCCTGGCGTTAGTGTGTGTGTGACCACAGTCACATGCATCAACACCAGAACCTCACAGGGGACAGGTAATGGACAGGCTGTGAACACTGGAGTCGACATGAACATATACACAGGTAATGTACAGTCATCAGTGATCATCACCTGCCCTACACAGCCAGGTTGGTTGGGTTAGTAGTTCCCCAAAGGTCCTGGAGGAGGCGAGGGGTTATGATGTCATGATCAGGCGGCAGTCAGTCTCCTCCCCTAAAATTCATTATGAAGACAAAGGAGCCTCCGGAGAATTTCTGTAGGATGGAAGGAAGGTAAATGTCTTCTGTTCACTTGTCCATCTTAACGGTCCACAGAAGTGTGTGTACAGCGCCTGGCATGAGTTGCCCAGTCCGGACCGAGTGAAGGGGGGGGGGGTAAATGGGTAGTGGTCAGAGCAGACCCCCCAAAAAAGCTGTCTCTGGGGTGGAAGAAAAGGGGGGGGGGGGGGTGTCTCAGTTGGATGTGTCAGAGTGAACGCTGCCAGGGGGGCCTGGTGGAGAGGTGACGGAGGGGGGTTGGGTGTTGTCCTGCCAGCTGTTGCTAGGCTAGAAGTAAAGAACCAGGATAGAAAAACAAAGACAGTTTTGTTTCATTTGTTAATACAGGTGTGTTGTGACCCTAGTAAAATCCACTTGTAAAACACTGCAAATACATTTGCCTGGACTACAAATACTTGGTTGATAGGCATGCATTTCTTTCGGTCTAAATAAAAGGGATACAAAAAGAAAGACAATTAGGAAGATTTGACTCACGTCGAGGCGGCGTGGGATGTAGAGTGATCTAGTGGTCAACTCATAGCCTGCCGTCAGGTGTGTAGCACGGTGCAGGGTATCCACCTGGAGGGAGACAAGACAGGCGCCATCAGGCGAGATGCATGCACACACACACACTTTCCTTGTTTTACTATCCTTGGGGGGAATTTTAAGTCCCCACAAGCATAGAAGAACACCCCCACACACACGACATGGGTTCAAAAATTATTTGTTTCCTTTCAAATACTTTGTGCATGTTTGGAAGATAACATTTGAACCCAGGTCTGGCACGCACACAAATGTACTTGCGGATCAATCAGGGGATAGTGTCACACAAACACAGGTGGTCATGAAAGGAACTTTAAAGCTTCCACAAACCTCTGCTGTATCTGTCAACGCAAAAGCAGCATGGATCTTGGTTCGGACTTCTGGTTCCCTACTAGCTAACCTCTAATCACTTGTCTGTACAACCCTCACTTTGTGTTCATATCTGCCTCTCTGCCGTCACAAAACGCTGCCTACCGTCCGGTTAGCCAGGGAGAATCTCAAAATTGCATTTGTCCTCTCTCCTCGCCTCCTTATCAAAACCTCTCTCTGGGATGAGAAAGCCAGCGGTTTTTCCCCTCTGACATTCTCCTCCAATGGGTTTTGAGAAGGATGCGAGGGGAGAGGTGGACACGACGACTCAAGGAAAGGATTTTCCCTCAGCCTCTCTGACACTGACCGTCAGGCTGTTTACAGCAGAAATCTGTGGATCCTCTTCAACAACAACAGTGCACTTCCACAGGTTTACAAACAGAACAGTGACGAGGTGGATTGCAACAACAACAACGGCAGAGTAATGGGGGAGTAGGCTTCCGTGGTGACAGGATGGAGAGAGATAGCAATGGGCTGCATGCGTCCAAAACGGCACCATCTCTCTCAAAAGTAGTGCACTACATAGGGAATAGGGTGCCATTTGGAGAAGCAAATGTGGACATAGAGCGATGAAATGGATGGATAAATAACTGGGGGAGAATGGTAAGGTAGGCACACCAAAGGCTTAACTGAAACAAGGTTATGTGAAGGGGGCTGGAGAGAGAGGGGAGGGTCAAAATGCACCACGAGGTGTGTTTCTCTACTAAGTGGACCAGGGACAGGAGTTCTTGGGTTGGGTGTTAAAGAATCAGGGGTGAGGAGAGGGAGGTTGGGGTCATCATAGCTAGTATGAAACCTCCCCAAAATGCCCTGTTTTTTTTCTTCTTCCAGAAATCTTGTTTGAACAAATTCCAGGATTGCCTTCACAATTCACTCCTGATTCCAGAAATCCTCCAACCATGATGTCACGAAAACCAGGACATTTTGGGAACATTACAGGAATTGTGCAACCCTATAGGGACTGGGTTGGAGGGGGTTGTGGTTGGGGCATTGAGGCAGGCTTTCCTAGAGATCCTCAGTGCCTACCTGGGGCTGCAGAGAAGGGGCGATGTTGAGGACGGCCTCCCCAGCCCCGTTGAGGTTCGAGGGGTGCAGGCCAAGGTAGGCAGCAGCTGCAGCGTCGCCTGCATGAGACAAGCTGTATGACCCCGACGACCCTGCAGGCAACACACGCTGTGTCAGCCAATCAGGCATCTCAGTGTGGTTCTGTCAGCCAAATCAGGCACCGCAGTGTGCCAGGGGTCAGAGATCACAGTTCAACCAGGAAGTTAAAGGACACTGGCTTTTGAAAAGCCATACCCGTGCTCACAAACCGTTTGCTAGTGTTGAAAACATGAGGAATGGGGTACCACAGTCAGAGTATTTAGAATGGGTTGAGCAGTGAATTAGTCCCTCATGACACAGCCTTCTGGGTGCCAAGATGATCCAATACATGTACAGATGGATCCTCAATTCCCAACTTCCTCACATTGCTGTGAATTAAGTATGAGACGAGCGCAGGAGAATATAAAAATGGCCAAACTATAGGCCAACTGCAACTTTCTTGTTTGAAACGGACCAAAATCAAGACAACACAAATACGTCTTATTAGATGAAAAAACGCAGGTCAACGTTTTAGTTACACTGTAACAAGTGAGCATCATAAAGTGGAAGTCAGACATTTTCAGTTGGCAAGTCTTGAGTCCTAACACTCGACAGTCCACCAGCGAGCTGTAAATCTTACTGCGGTAGAGGCAGACCATAGAAATAGAATCCAGATAATAGATTATATTTCCATGAGGCAGGCATACAGCACGGCTCACAATGACTGAATGGTACATCACCTACCTGCTCCTGTCTGCTTCCTGAGCAAATAGGGGTAGCTGGTACATAAGGGTGCGTGTGTGTGCTTGCGTGTGTGTATACTGTACACTAGTGTGTGTGTGTGTGTATACTGTACACTAATGTAAAGGTGTGCTGGCCGCTACATAAAGACAGTTTGCAGTAGTAGTAGGCTAAATAAATCATGTTAAAATGATGACATCGAAAGAGGAAGTGGTGAAATTGAACAGAGACCATTCAGAAAAGAAAAAAAACACATTGGTTAGTGATTGGAATTGGTTGTATGATCAGATGGGGGATGACGGTCATTTCCTACTATGAGTTATTGCTTAGGGCAATAGCGCAGCATCTTTGATGCTGCTGAGTAAAGATACATTTAACCCTGAAAATGACCACTTTCTACAACAATAAAGCAACTTTTAACAAGGAAATTATCAATCTGGCTCAAAGTAAGATAGTGTAAATAATCTCTCCTCTATAGAAAACCTGTGAGCGCAATAACATCACAGCAACGCATCAGACACCAAACAAGCAGAAGAACAGTAGAAAAGTCTGATGGAGAGCCAGACAGAGGCATACAGCCAGACAGAGAGCGAGCCAGACAGACAGAGTTCTCGATCCATGTATGTGGTTCTACACTTCTGCCAGTGTGCATGAACTACACTGTGTGGTCACTTCTGCCAGTGTGTATGAACTACACTGTGTGTGTGTAATAGCATGAACATCAGCTGATTGGTGTGAGGAGGCAGGGTGATTGAGATATGGATGGAGGGGTGGGGGTCAGGGGTGGTTGGAAGGGGCACACGGTACCTGAGTTGGGCGTCGCCGGAGAGTTAGCCTGGCTAGCCTGTGCCGACACGCTGGCAGCATCCACCGCTGTTTTAACTGCGTAGAGGTTCGCTTCCTCCTGGAACTTACCAATGTTCTTCTTGTACCGTATTCTCTTGTTGCCGAACCAATTAGATACCTGAGGGGGAGACGGATAGATCAGTGTATTAGTCAGTGTTTCCCTTAGATTTCTTTCCAGGGTTGTATTCATCAGTGCACACCGTAGCAAAAGGTTTCCCAACGGAAAACGAAAACAAGCGTTCTTACTGGAAAATGTCAGGCAGTCCATCTCCGTTTCAGTACATTTTCAGTCACCCGACACTTTCAATTGAAACCAAATAATTTTAGGCAGGGGAACCGGCCCCCCACCTATACATTAGAAGGGGAAAAGCTGGTTTCAGTACTGATAAGTCCACTGGCAGCAGAAGCGTGTTGTGCGGTATAGTACCTGTGAGACCGTGATGGCACACTTCTTGGCCAGCTCTTCTTTGGCCTCCTCACTGGGGTAGGGATTAGACAGGTGGGAATAGAAGTACTCGTTCAGCACCTCTGTAGCCTGCTTGTTGAAGTTACGCCTCTTACGCCTGACAGAGACATCGATACGACACACACAGTCAGTCAGTCAGACAATATTCATAATCTCGGAACAATTTTAAAACACGCTGCAGATTACAAATTAAATTACTGCAAAACTCTTGAAAAGCACACACGGACCTGGCGTCGAGGAATCTGGAGCGTAGAATCATGACGGCCTCGCAGGTGCTCTGTTTGAGCTGCATCTGGATGGAGCTGAACTTGCGGTGGATGATGGCCACCATGCGCTCGATCTCCTTGGGAGAGATGGGCCGCGTGCGACTCTGCTCCCTCAGCAGGTTCATCACGTGGTTGGTGAACTCACTGCACGCCTGGGGTGTAGGGCGGAGGAAGAGAAGGAGAGGAGGAGGAGAAGTAGGAGAAGGAGGGAGAGATGGGAGTTTCAAAACAAATTTGAAACTTAAATTCAGTTATACAAAATAATACAAATTCTCAGGAACACACTAATCTTTGAAGGAGAGAGAAATGTGTGTGCTGTTCCTATTTCTCCAGCTTAGATTGGGAAATCTGTGTAAATGAGTCTCTCCCTCTCTCCTACCTGTTCATATTTCTCCAGCTCAGAGTGGTAGATCTGTCTGATCTGTGCCAGCTTGGCTCTGTAGTCTGAGTGTTCGATGCCGCCGTCGGCACCGGGTGACCCTCCTGCTGCTGCTGCGGCCGCAGCTGCTGCAGCCGAGCCCCCGCCCTTCTCCGGGCCAGACACGCCCTCGGCCAGCAGCATGTTATCCAGGCGCATGATCTGGGGGTCTGGGGGGTCCTCATCCTGAATGCCTCGGATACTCAGCACTTGAGGCGAAAAAAAAGAATAAATTCAATATATCAAATCAATCAGGCATTAAGGACAAAAAGGGAACACCATGTCTCAACTGCAACGTCAGGCTCATTCAGATTCAACCCCCTTTTTTCCCTTCTTAAAAAAAAAAAACTTTATTTAACTAGGCAAGTCAGTTAAGAACTTAACAAATTCTTATTTTCAATGACGGCCTAGGAACAGTGGGTTAACTGCCTGTTCAGGGGCAGAACAACAGATTTGTACCATGTCAGCGCGGGGATTTGAACATGCAGCCTTCCGGTTACTAGTCCAACGCTCTAACCACTAGGCCCCTTATCCTACCCTAGACACTTAAAGTAGATCTGAGGAAGTTGGATAGGTATAGGCAATATGGTAGTAAAACTGTCAGTAAAAGCTGTCAAAACAACCCTGCCAATTCTCTCGTCACTTAGCTATTGGTCACAAACGGCACCCTAAAAGTAGTGCACTATAAAGGGGGTATGGGTTCTAAATTAGCAGTACCCTATTCTAACACCAGGTGGCAGTGTGGCGCCTCAGTGGCAGGCTGCCAGTACAGAGCAGAGAGAGGCAGGCAGGCAGCAGCAATGTGAGACATGGGCGGAGTAATGGGAGTGCATGCGCTGTCACTACAAGCTCGGCTGGCCATAAGTACAGCTTTCAGCCGCTCCGCTATTTCACTGTATTAAACCCAGGACCCCTGTCAGCCCCCAGCCTTGCACTCATCTCTCTCTCTCTCTCTCTTACAGATAGACACACACACGGAGGCACACAGTACACTCAGGTGCAAAAACACGCGTACACACTGCTCTCAATGCACACAGACTCCTATACACAAACTTGACTCACAGCCTTTGTTTTAACACCATCATGCTATACTGTACATTGCCCTTTCAAGCAACTATGGTCAATGTGCAAACGAACCAGGCAAGCATCTTGGCTTGGCTCAGTAGAGTGAAGGGGGTATAAGGGGCCTGTAGCGCTCCTGTACTAAAAGCCAAGACCAGTAGCTCTGGGAGGCTGTTCTGTCCAACTTACTGTTCTGCTGCTAACAGTACAGGAATATATTCTGAACAAAAATATGTAAAAGTGTTGGCCTCATGGTTTCATGAGCTGAAATAATTGAGAAATAAGCTTTTTGTGCATATGGAACATTTCTGGATCTTTTGTGTGCACAAATGTCTTTACATTCCCGTTTGTGAGCATTCCTCCTTCGTCAAGATAATCCATTCACCTGACAGGTGTGGCATATCAAGAAGTTGATTAAAGAGCATGGTAATTACACAGGTGCACCTTGTGCTGGGGACAATAAAAGGCCACTAAAAATGTGCGGTTGTGTCACACAACACAGATGTCTCAAGTCGAGGGAGCGTGCAATTGGCATGTTGACTGCAGGAATGTCCACCAGAGCTGCTGACAGAAAATGTAATGTTCATTTCTCTACTATAAGCCGCAGCCGTTGTTTAAGAAAATTTGGCAGTACACCCAACTGGCCTCACAAACACAGAACACGTGAAACAACGCCAGCCCAGGATCTCCACATGAGTCTTCTTCACCCGCAGGATCATCTGAGACCAGCCACCCGGACACCCTCTGCCCTCCCAGGCCCATCCATGGCTGCGCCCCTGTCCATTCATGTGAAATCCATAGATTACGGCCTAATGAATTCATTTCAATTGCCTGATTTCCTTATATGAACTGTAAATCCGTGAAATTGTTGCATATCACTTTTATATTTTTGTTCAGTATATAAACGTGTGTGTATGTCGACGGGGTTGGGTACAGCTGGAGACACATTTCCCTCTTGCATGGATTAATAAAGTATTTTTGTTAAAGCCATTACTAGCAGCTGTAAATGCCTTGTTCTGTACAGCTTACAGTTCTGGAACAGAGGAAAAACAGGACAATTCTATTTCTACCAGCTTTGTTCTCTCGGAGTTACCACAGCCACGAGAGAGAGTTATGCTGAACAGTAAATGCATCATCTGGGATATTTCCTGCAGTTCAATGTTAATGATATAGGCCTACCCATTGATTCTTGAAAAGTATACACAACCAAGTGGCAGGGTTGCTGTTGGACTACAACACAAACTCTGGATTGTGGCTTTAACATGTAGTTACTGAACACTTGAGGTAAGGATGTTTGCACAATAAAGTCAGTATCCCTTCTTTTAGTGTACTACTTTAAAGTGCATCCTAACAATTCTGCCCACTCTCTCCCCCATAAGTCTTCACATCCCCTAAACAATGCTCTCTCTTCTCTTAACTTCTATCCAACTTTCCCTCCTTTTCTAGAAACTTTTTTCCTCCCCTGCTGTTGCCCTCCTTTTTCTTGTTCCCTCTTGCCTGTTGTTTTCACCATCTAGATCCGCTTTCTCTCGGTTCTCTCCGAGACACATTCCTTCTCTCTGTTGCTCCCCCTCTCATGGCTCAGGAATGTAGCAGACCCAGCGGACTGAACGAATGACCCCTATTGGCCCATCCCTCTCCCTCCTTTTCTCTCCCTCTCAACTAACAAAGCTGTACTTTAGTACTTATAGGCTAGTTAGAGAGAAAGTGCATTTAAGATGTGTATGCAAACTATGCAACTACTTCCTACGTTTTCTAAAGTTTGGTGTGTGCTGGTCTGAGTAGATTGCTTTAATAGTGTTAGAGGATTAGCCTATCCTGCTATCCTGTGTGTGTTGTGCATCTGTGTTCTCCAGTAAGTTTGTAGCTTCCAGAGTGTGTGTGTGTGTGTGTGTGTGTAGAAGTCAGTGTGAGCTGTCCGGTCCCAGACACTGTTCCATACTAACCATTTCCCGACCCAGCAGAGGCAGCAGCCAGTGCAATACACTAGAGGCTCAGAATATTCATCAGACATCGGCTCGAAAAACTTGAAATAGTATTTGTTACCTACCAAATATTTTAGTTGCACTTGACTGAGCTTGTGTAGACCAACAACACCAATGGAATAGTCCCAAAGGTACAAACCCCACCCATCTAGCACTCCAGGCAAAACACACTTAATCAAATAAATGTGCTTTTGGTCGGGTAGTGTTATACATGGATGCAGTGGTCATAGGAGTAGCCAACTGACCTACAGCACAAAGGGTCAATCATGCCTCTCCGGGTCTTTCCCCTCCATCCGGCCCCAACCTCTCTGCTGAGACACACCCTCCCACCCGGCATTATTATAGCCCCCAGCTGTAGCCCCTAATGACCTCAAATTCCACTAATTACTACAATTATTAAGCTCTGATTTCTGACAATCACACACACAAAACTATTAGGGCCGACGCACTCAGTACTGAGCAGTCGTAATGCATTTTCCAATAAAGCAATAAGGAGCTGGTGTTTGCGGCCACAATACAATTCTATAGTAAAAACCACACAATAACATCCTAGGGTTAGGCAGGTTATGTGGCATTGAGAGACTGACAGGGAGAAGAGAAGAGGCACAAGGCGAGAAATAGAGGAGAGCTACAGCCATACTATGAAATATTCAGGCTCTCCAGCTGGGGTTTCCACTGCATACATAATCCCGAAGCTCATTTCTGCCTCACAGCCAAAATCGCTATGCTGTGTCGTAGACACACCTGGTTTCTGCACACAGGCTAGAACACAATTGTGCGTAGTACACCTAGTAGGTAGCGCAGGTAGGTAGCTACACACCCACTCTCTAGGCCCCTCAAACTCAACTCGGGAGTTCAAAGCCAGTTCCACTGCATTTTTTAAATCTTTAAAAAAAAAAATTATACATGGTTATTATTGCTCTCTATTCACGGAGTGATTTAGACCAGGGACACCAGGTGTGTAATTAATGATCAGGTAGAACAGAAAAGCAGCAGACTCCGGACCTCAATGGGTTGAGAAGCCCTGGCTCTCGGCCTACATGTGTGGCAGGGTGAGGTTGAAGGCCACCCTAACAGAGCAGCAGTGTCTTCAGTAAATTAGGGGGAAATGCATGTACCCCGAACACATTCAGGCCATCATCCATCCCTCAGCTCATGGCGCACACACACTTTTTTACCCCACGTCGGTCTTCTCTCGCTCTGTCCTGCATCCCCTTTTCACTCTGACGACCCCCCCCCCCCCCCCCCCCACACACACACACACACACGCTCTTGTATCCCCCTTTCTCCTCTCTCCCGGCGCCTCCCTCTGTTCTCCATTTCAGTCGAGTTCTCCATGTGAGCTGCAATCCCTCATGCTGTCAGCCCCCACCTCTCCTCCTCCTCTCCTCCATCCCCTCCCTGTAGACAGACAGGATTAGCATTTTAATTGCATCAGCTCCTTTGAGTATTCTCAGCCTTTCGCTGAGGGAGAAAACCAGGGAGAGGGGGAGAAGGGAAAAAGAAAAAAGGTAAGGAGAAAGGGTAGCCTAGAAGGAGAACCAAGGAGAATTGGAAAAACAAGGGAGTCACAGGAGTAGACATAAAAGCAGAGAGAGAGGCAGAAAAAAAAAAGTGGCAAGAGGGAACAGCAGAATGATAAGAATGGAAATGCTCTTACCACTATTCCATAACTGGCCATAAATAAATCCAGAGGGAAAGAATGGTTGAACAGAAAGAAAGTTAAAAGCTACATGTAACCTTTACACAAGAAAAAAAAACTACATACGAGTCGAGGCTTGACATTCAGGCGAATTCGCCGCCAGTACCAAGTGAAAGGATGTGGTGGGGGGGGGGGGGTGAGAAGGACGTGCAGTAAACTTTGTGAAATAAATTCACTATGAGCAAACTTCCCAGTCTAAGACGAGGTGGAAAATATGATAAAAATATCACATATATATAAAACATTTTAAATATTTTTTCTATGACACCCATAGAATTCTATAATGAGTACTCGTCATTTGAAATGTTATGATGAAAGCAACCTAGTGAGCGTTCTGTGGCATCAGGAAGGAAGGAGTGTAAAAGTGACTCTGGGCCCCGGGAGGAAATTGAAGACTGTTACTGAACCCACAGGTTGAATTAGGATCCCTATGCTACAGCGGGAGTCATCTGAGTGCTGTCTGCAGTAGTATTCCTACTCCAGGGGTATCCTCTTCCATTTTCCCTCCTCCTTCTAACACAAATAATAACATATCCCTGGTGTAACAGAGGTGGTGAAGCACGCTCAGATGACAACTAACCTTGCCTGAGACCTGAAGCAAGGCTTTAAGCTCAACAGGCTAACACAGTCTTGAAACCCAGTCGGTTACGTCCACTGGCAAACATGCTGTACAAAAGGTGAGGCTAACGGTTCATAAGTAGGGAGCTGAGGGCATCGTAACATCTTAAAGTACACAGGGTGTACATTTGGACTACATTCTCAGACTCCCGAGTGGCGCAGCGGTCTAAGTGCTGGAGGCGTCAGTACAGACACCCTGGTTCGAATCTGTATCACAACCGGCCGTGATTGGGAGTCCCATAAGGGCGGCGCAGAATTGGCCCAGCGTCTTCTGGGTTTGGCCGGAGTAGGCCATCATTGTATATAAGAATGTGTTCTTAACTGACTTGCCTAGTTAAATAAAACATTTAAAAATGATTCATTCCACCAAACATTTTAGTTTTGAGTGGTACTTTTTGGAGAGGGGCAGTAGTGTGGAAGGATGCGTCAGGTCCTGCTTTAAGCAGCGTCTGTGGTTGCATTGGTCCTCTTTACTGAAACCCTGTGGCACACACCCAGGTACACACACACACAAAAACAAACAAACAGTCAGTGTGCTTCCTTCCTGAGTGAGGGAGTGGTGAGCAGTCAATGTCAACACAGTGTGATGAGGAGTGTGAATGGAAGATGTCCCACCCTGGGCAAACACACACCGAACACCATTAAGCATTAAATCAACCCTTCATTAACTAGAGATGACAACTATGGAGACCAGAGCAAATCAGGGACAAAAGGCTTCAATCAGATCTAGGCCTATATGGCTCAACACACACCATGTTATCAGGTGCTCTATATGAGCCTATAGCATCCAACACATTCTCCATAATAAGTATCCACTAGATAAGTGGATGGTAGAGGAGCAGCAGGTATGAGATGAAGAGAGGGGTGAGCGGCCGGAGGGTATTTAGGATTCTTTTTTTTTTTTTACCTTAATTTATTAACTAGGCAAGTGAAGAACAAATTCTTATTTACAATGACTGCCTACACCGGACGATGCTGGGCCGCCCTATGAGACTCTATGAGACTCCAAATCACGGCCGGTTGTGATACAGCCTGGAATCGAACCAGGGCCTGTCGTGACGCCTCTAACACTGAGATTAGACTGCTGCGCCACTCGGGAGCCCTCAGAGTTTAGGCAAGAGGGTAGATGGCCATTGTCCCTCTATCCGTTCCCCAGTCTTCGCTCCCTCTCCTAGTGTTGTCATGACACCAGAATTTTGACGATACCACACCCCCCAAAAAAGCTTATTATCCAAAATCACAGAATAGCACTTGATAAAGACAGAAACGTGCTCTGTTCAATCGTTGAACATCATTTGAGTTCAATCTCATTACATTTTAAAAGTTGATGTCAAAATGTCAAACACAGCCAAGTATGTTTTCATGAATACATTATACAACTACTTTGAAGTTTTTACCAATCTAACTATATAAATGGTAACCATTTATTTGAATAGTAAATCTCTATTGATATACTGGGTAAATCAAGATGTAGGCTAGGAGACCTATTCACAATACAGGTGAATGCATTGAGTTATTGAGCTTGTTTTACCTGATTTCATGTAGCTGTAGATGAAAAATTGGTTTGCCTTCCATTTGGGACGTATTTTATTTTACTGATCAACAACATTTGCATAGAAGTAGCAGTCTCTTCTTTTATAAAAGTTTGCGCTGTCTCTTTAAACCCAGTAATAATGTCATTCATGACAATGCACACGCCCACACAGTCAGTTGAGGTCGTGAAAAAGAGACATGACAGGCGATGGGGGAAAAGTAGCATTGGACATGGAGAGACGATTAAGTGAATTAATGTTTTTGGTGACAAATTATTGTATTTTAGCACAAAAAGTAATAGGGTAGTGAATTGATGTTAGCTTCAGCAGTAAACTAGAAAGGAAAGTTAGCCTACAAAGCTGGAAGCTTACCGGTATCTTCTTGCATTGGAATGTGTTCTAGCCAATATGGACAGTTTTGCAAACAGTAATTAACAGTTTCAACATTTCTACATGCTGTGTTGCATTATTCAAGTGTGTTAACTTCTGTGCAGCATGAGTGGGGAGCTAACATGATGCAGCCCAGACTCCAGCGAATGAGTAAGTGGAGCAGACAAGAAGCAGGAATGGTGCTCTCGAGCTATAAGGAGGCATCTGTTGCGCTGATAAGAGACTTGATCCTCTCAATCAGTATACAACGTGAGAAACAAGTAGAAGTACCGAAAGTAACAAATTCTAGTACCGAACCGTTTTTCATGTTCTAATATCAGAAAGGTATGACGATTCAGTATACCGTACAACACGATATCTCCCTTTCCCGTCTGTCTCCATCCTTCCTTCTCATCCCTCTCCCTCAAATAAAATGTAATGTCACATGCACCTAACACAACCTTACTTACAGGCCCTTACATTTTTTTTCATATATACAGTATACAATTTTACCCTGATGTCCCTACACAGCTCTCTAGTCTTGGCCATTGTGGAGAGGTTGGAGTCTGTTTGAGTGTGTGGACAGGTGTCTTTTATACAGGTAACGAGTTCAAACAGGTGCAGTTAATACAGGTAATTAGTGGAGAACAGGAGGGCTTCTTAAAGAAAAACTAACAGGTCTGTGAGAGCTGGAATTCTTACTGGTTGGTAGGTGATCAAATACTTATGTCATGCAATTTACATTTACATTTAAGTCATTTAGCAGACGCTCTTATCCAGAGCGACTTACAAATTGGTGCGTTCACCTTAAGACATCCAGTGGAACAGCCACTTTACAATAGTGCATCTAAATCTTTTAAGGGGGGTGAGAAGGATTACTTTATCCTATCCTATGCAATAAAATGCAAATGAATTACTTAAAAATCATATAATGTGATTTTCTGGATTTCTGTTTTAGATGCTGTCTCTCAGTTGAAGTGTACCTATGATAAAAATGACAGACCTCTACATGCTTTGTAAGTAGGAAAACCTGCAAAATCAGCAGTGTATCAAATACTTGTTCTCCCCACTGTGTGTGTGTGTATGTATATATATATATATATATATTATATATATATATTAACAGCGTTGTTGGTTAAGTAAAATATTTTAATATATAAGTAACAATAAAACAAGGCTATATAAAAAGGAGTGCGGGGGGGTGTACAGGTTAGTCGAGGTGATATGTACATGTAGGCACCTCATCTTTCCCCTCTTCTGTCTCATCAGCCCAGCTGCCTACTTTCCCATGCTCGTTAGTCGCCTCTGAAGGAGCTCCTAAAGACTTTGAAAAATGAACTCTCATTTGAGAGGTTGTTAATTTGCAGCGTTATGCAAATGAGGTGCCAATTAAGCAATAGATCAGAGGAGCAGCGGCCATTTATAACAAACCAACGAGTACCATGACAGTCAGATGTTACCGGGGAGAGAGCTGGATGGTGGTTGTCTGATTACACTAGCACTCACTCTAATCAAACACAGTTATTATATTAAAATAGTATTATAGCACAGATCTATGGAACTTGTAAGTAGGTACTACAATGTACTCTAATTAGTTAAGCTACTCACAAACAGCCTGCTTAAAAAAAACTATTTATTTTACCTTTATTTAACTAGGCAAGTCAGTTAAGAACAGATTCTTATTTTCAATGACGGTCTAGGAACAGTGGGTTAACTGCCTGTTCACGGGCAGAACGACAGATTTGTACCTCGTCAGCTCGGGGAATTGAACTTGCAACCTTTTTGTTACTAGCCCAACGCTCTAACCACTACGCTACCCTATACAGCCTGTAGAGCAGGGTTCCCCAAGTGGTTTTATTTGGCCCTCCAAGTGGTCTAAGCAAAAAATAATTGGATGAATTGCTGGACAGAAGACTAAAACACCAGGAAATCAGCTCCAAGTGATTTTAATTGAGGAAATCTGTTCCAAAAGTACTCCCATGCATAAGAAAGACACTAGTGATTCTATACAAAATTTTAACAATGTTTGAAATTGTGTTTAGTCCAATTATAACGTTTTGGACTTCTTGCGATGAATTTGCGGTCTACAAATAATTTGTAATTATGTTCCAGCCTCCCGACCATCCGCCCGTGGCTGAATCTAGTTGATGATCCCTGCTGGAGACAGAGTTTTGTTTATGTGTATTATTATATGAGTGTTGTGTTTACACCTTTGTGGGAGACTGCCAGATTAGAGTAGATTAACCAACAGGCTGTATCCAACGCCTAAATCCAAGGTGTCATCAATCTAAACTCCCTCGCCGGAGAACAATACAGCAGCTCCACAGGTTAACCAGGAGAAGAAGTCCTTAATACTGCCAATAACCCACTACCTAATCCTGGGCAGTCTCACACACACATAATGAAGGTGCAAGCCACAACATATGTCAGTGTGTGGTCTATTAAAACAAGTTGCTATGTATGAGTTAGAGAGAATCAAAGTAAGTGAAGGCTTTTTTTTTTTTTTATTTTTTTTTACACGTCTGTTAAAAAGTAATGCACTTTAAAAGGCATGGGGTGGCATTTTGGACACAGTCATGGTGTGTGTGTGTGTAAAATATACAAAAACATACTCTCTCTGGGACTCCGGTTGGTGTGGAGGAGTCCTATAAGCGCTTATTCTGGACCCAGATCTGTTTGTGTATCATCTTGCCAGCTCTTATGGTCGTTGTCTGCAAGACAGCACCAACATATCTGGAACCAGGCTAGAAGGCTCCCTCCCATCATTTGTAATTAATCCTTCAATTAGTGGGGATTAGGGCACTGGGAGCTCTGACACTCCAACTACCCGCCACTGCCACCATTAATGCAATCCAGGGGAGGCCACATTTACATGTCTTTAATTAAGAGGACTGACAGTGGCTGCCTTTACAACAAGCTTCCCACTGACCAGGAGAGAGGAAGAGGAGAAACAAGCTGAGGGGTATTGGCTACCACTGGAACACATGCATGGCTTCCAATGTAGGATAGATCATACACCGTCATCCCTTGCATCTATGAATTTGAGAGTAGGTAGGCCTACATTTCTCCAGCGGTATCACTCAGCTTTATAGCAAACCAAGCTGTCTCGTTTCAAATTGAGAAAAGGGACTTTAAAGAATGAAACAGAATCTCACTGCCAATAGGTACTTTGTTTTTGCAAGAACAATAGCGGTATCTGCTGCATGCTGAACCAGTAGCGACGAACCTACTGATTCTACTTGCAGAAGCTTAATGCTCAGCATGCTTAACTTTGGGCCAATCAAAGAGCACAACCCCCCTCAAAAAAGTGGCCATTTTCTTCATACATCCACAGACGTGCTAGTCACACCTCACATGCAATTAGGCTATGGGATGGTAGCTAGCTAAGTGCACAGACGCAATGCACACAACACTAAATACTTCCTCCAAACTAGCTAGTGTTAACATAATTAAATGACAATGGATTAGCTAGTTTCCGTGTAACAGCTGCCTGTGTTAGCTGCCGAGTTAGTGCAGTGTCCTTAGCTAGCTAGCTATGTTGTGCTAGCTATGGAATATGCTAGCTAGCTAAACATTTGGCTATGGGCTGGCACTGGCAGTATGGGATTATGGAGAGTGAATGTAACACCAACATTGCTCAGAGCCGGTCCTGACCTCTCTGGGGCCCTAAGCAGAATTTTGCTATGGGGTCCTCCTACCTGACCCATGTAAACCATTTGCCATTGCCACAGTCACACCTGACACCCCAGTGCTCCCACTACAATCCTCCCTCCTTTAAAACGGTTTGCTCCATCTCTCAGTCTAAGAATAAGTAGACCTATGCAGAATAGAACTGAATATTTTCTATAGAATCTTAAGAAAATATTCACTTAACATTAACAAGAAATTGTAGAAGATATAATATGTAAAAAATATAACACTGAGCTTTGGTTCTGCTGCCTGGTAATTAGTCCAGTCCTCACAATATTATACAATTAGCTTTGGCTATACAATGTATATAGGGTATGGCTGCAGCTATACGTCTCAAAATAGTCAAATAAAACCCATACAGCTATGTGAGGTTCCCTCTACAGCCTAGGCATTTTCAGCATCAGCTGGTTTTATAAATACATTTGATTGATCAGCATGGGCACCAGTCTATCTGGAAGAAATTGAGAAAGTATGTCATAGTTAAACAGTCATTTACACAAACTGCATTTCTGCCATACAATCTTAAAAACATTTGAATTAAAATCTTACCATCAAAATATTCCTCTTCTGCACTTTGAGGCAAAATCATCAATGTCATCATCATAGGACATGTTTCCCTACGATTTATACTCATGATGGCCAGACCACTCTGTGACACAACCTTCCTGTGACATGGAAGACCTCAGGTAGCTTTTGATGAGCTCACTGCCGATGCTACTGTTACTGGTAGGATGACTGCAACTCTTAGGGCTATGCAAAGGTTAGGATAGAATTCCTCCAGGTTTTTCCCCACAGAGAAAGGAAAGCAGCACAAAAGGCAGTCATCTTATCTGAATCTTATGTGCCAGATCCATTCCACTAATGTCACAGTCATCTCTGAATGCTAGAGTTTTAAACTTCCATGCAGAGAGCCTTTAAAGATTCACTGGACATCTGAGAGGCAGTGCTGAAGTTCAGCAGCACTCCATATTTGCTTGAGTGTTTCAAATATCTCATCCATGGATGTCACTACAATGAGTCGACTAAAATGTTGAAGTAGTTGACTTCAAGGTTTTTCAGTACATCAGTCACTGGTTCATCAGGAGCCTCATAGCTAAAATGTCCCTTGCTGTTTCTCAGTCTTGTCTCTTTCAGAACGGCCTCCACATTAATTTCTTCACAAATGCTTTTTGTTGTCTGGGCCGAGAATCCAGTTTCCCGGTATGTAGTGAGGGAGGCCTTTGCATTTGTGATGAAATTCTCTGCGATATCCAACTGCATTTAGAGGAGTCTGTTCACCTTGTTTGCCATTGTCAGTATCTCACACCTACTCTCCCATCTTGTGTCACTCCATGTCTTCACAGTTATGTTCACATGTTTCTTGAAAACCCTCCATCTTTGTGCACCAGCTAAAAAGAAGGTGAAGAGCTTTTGCAAATGCCCCAAAAACCTGTATGTGCTCCACGTGAGACAAACACAGCTCTGGGATTTTTTTTTGAGCAGTCTGGCTTGTACTCCTTGGTGCTTGCCCTTCATGTTGGCCCCATTATCATAAGCTGCCCTCTGCAGTCTTCAAATGGAATCTTCAGCTTGTTCAGCTTATCTAAGATGACAGTGGACAGATTCAAGCCTGCTGTAACCTCAACATTCGCAAAGCCGAGGAAGTACGCCTTGATCTCTGGCTTTCCCTTTAAAGCCACGCTTCTCAGAATAATGGACATTTACTCCTGGTGACTTATGTCAGGTGTACAGTCCAAGATGCATGGAGAAGTACTTTGAGTCTCGATTTACTATTGCTTCCAGAATCTTGTCACTCACAATCTGTATCACCTCATTGTGTGTGCTCTTCCCAAGGTAATGAGCAGGTGTCTCAATCTTTCATTTTGCTGAGATGTTCCATAACGGGGTCAAATTTTGCCAGTAATTCAACCTCTTTTAGGAAGTTACCATTATCTGGTTGAAAGAGTTTGTCTGATGAACCCGATTGCTAGATTTCTTTCAGCAAGAGACTGGGTGATTCTTATTAAAACGTGTAAGGATATCCCGCCAAGAGACTGGGTGATTCTTATTAAAACGTGTAAGGATATCCCGCCATCGTTTCTTTCAGCAAGAGACTGGGTGATTCTTATTAAAACGTGTAAGGATATCCCGCCAAGAGACTGGGTGAATCTTATTAAAACGTGTAAGGATATCTCGCCATCACTTTCTTTCAGCCTCCAAAATTGTAACTTGTATCTGGTCAAGAGTCTGTCCCCAACTTAAGCGCAGATCAATTGACCAGTCATTCATGCATTCCTTTATTATTTTGTAGTCTTCTGTAGATGAGCTTATAACAAAAACAACACAGCGTTGTTTTTGATTGGGTATGAAAGCCAGCTCCTGGTAATCTTTTCCCCATTTGACAGCGGTCTCTGTAATAAGCCTGAATGGGTACTGGGTCTCTTCTAGACTTGTCTTTAGGGTAAGAAAAATCCAGGCCTGGTTTAAAAATGGACCTCTGCGCACTAACTCAGTCCTTATAAAGTATGTTAAGACTGGGGGCCAATCTGCTGGGTAATTTGGTGGAGCAGCAACTATTATATTTGGGTCTGTGTTGGTACTTGCTGACGCTGCCTGTACTGGGTCTGTGTTGGTACTTGCTGGCGCTGCCAGTACTGGGTCTGTGTTGGTACTTGCTGGCGCTGCCAGTACTGGGTCTGTGTTGGTACTTGCTGGCGCTGCCAGTACTGGGTCTGTGTTGGTACTTGCTGGCGCTGCCTGTACTGGGTCTGTGTTGGTACTTGCTGAAGCTGGCTGTACTGGGTCTGTGTTGGTACTTGCTGATGCTGCCAGTACTGGATCTGTGTTGGTACTTGCTGAAGCTGGCTGTACTGGGTCTGTGTTGGTACTTGCTGGCGCTGCCTGTACTGGGTCTGTGTTGGTACTTGCTGAAGCTGGCTGTACTGGGTCTGTGTTGGTACTTGCTGATGCTGCCAGTACTGGATCTGTGTTGGTACTTGCTGAAGCTGGCTGTACTGGGTCTGTGTTGGTACTTGCTGAAGCTGGCTGTACTGGGTCTGTGTTGGTACTGGCTGAGGCTGGATGTGGATCAACTGAGTCTGTGCTTGTACTGGCTGATGATCCAGCATCTCCTCGACTGAAACGTAAGCATAGCACCTGTAAATGATAGATAATACTATTAAAAATTGTATCAGCTGCATCAGGCCCATTTCAACCTGGATCCCACAGATTTCCTTTTATACATTTAAAAATATAAAATACTTTTATACTATGGCTTGGCTGAATACTTGGTTATTATTTGAGAGATGTGCATCCATATTGCTCAGTATGCCCAGCTAATCAACAATTCAATAAATAAATCAATAATAATATGTCCATCTTGCATTAGTCCAGAGTTGTAACTAAACCTTAACTGAGAGACTAGATAATAATGGTCTTGCGTGGGTTTGTAAAGTGCTATAGGCTATGGCACTGCAGTAAAAAACAATTGGGGGGTGTGTGGACTTTCTTTTACACATTGCACATTTTCATTGCTTGCTAGTAAAATGAATAAAAGTAGTCTTTAAAAAGAAGGTTGGATGTGTCTGACTATTCATTTATTCAACAGCAGTTGAGATTGTTCTGGTTCTGAGGCCTATAATGTGTTATTAAAGGGACAACGCGCCAATCCTCTCCGGTATAATTTGACAAGAGTCTTTACTTAATTTTGACTGATCAACGCTGATCAGGCCAGGTCCTAGCCGATATGCCGCCCTAGGTGACACCCCCCCAAAAGGTTGACTTGCCAGGTGAAAGCTATGATCCCAGATGTCACTTTTTAAATCCACTTCAGAGTAGATGAAGGAGAGGAGACAGGTAAAAGGATTTTTAAGCCTAGAGACAATTGAGACATGGATTGTGTGTCATTCAGAGGGTGAATGGGCAACACAAATGTAAAGCTTCAATTACACAGACAGCGTCACAGCATTTTGGTACACCACAATTACATTAATTTCCAATGAAACTTTACGTTGAAGCATTGTGTTGCAGTGCGTTCGGTGCATACGTTGGATTTATTGAACGTATGCGTCAAACTGTATGCGTAGACAGCTTGACAGGAATGGTAGCAGAAGGTGAATGTTGAACTTTTGTTGCACACATATCCAGATGATGCTGCATACTATTTTGTGCAATGACGCTGTTGGTGTGCTCAAAGCGTAAGTGCCTTGAACTGGGTATGGTAGTAGGTGCCAGGCGCACCAGTTTGGGTAAAGAACTGCAACGCTGCTGGATTTTTCATGCTCAACAGTTTCCTGTGTTTATCAAGAACGGTCCACCACCCAAAGGACATCCAGCCAACTTGACAACTACGGGAAGCATTGGAGTCAACATGGGCCAGCGTCCCTGTGGAACGCTACTGACACCTTGTAGATGTAGAGTCCATGCCCCGACAAATTGAGGCTGTACTGAGGGCAAAAGTGGGGGTTGCAACTAAATATTAAGAAGGTGTGCCTAACATTTGGTACACTCAGTGTATATTAAAAACACAGGAAATCCCGTTTTTGACTGCAAACGACAGCAGTAGGGTCCAATCCAAAGCCTTCACAAATCTGTTTCCCGTTTGATTTAATAGGCTGACTGTGTCCGTGAAGCAGCTCCATGCTCATTGTAAAGCAACTGCAGTGACAAGTTGACTATATCCCAAATAGCACCCTATTACCTACATTGTGCACAATTTTTGACCAGGGCTCATTTTGGAGACAAACAGCGTCTTTTGAGTCACAACAGCATCGAGATGAGAGCCTTTAATTCCTGGAGGAATAAAACAAGGGGGTTAACCACACCACAGATCAGTCAGCCCACCTACCATTAGGCCCAACCAAGCCTGGTGTTGATCTTCCCTCCCCGGTGAGGGGGCTTGTATTGGGGTCTGTGTGATATTAGCCGTCTGCCAATCTGGCATGGGGGAACGGACACAGTAATTACTACTGCTCTTACTGCCTCATCAATCTCTATCGCTCCTTCTCTCCCCCACCCCTCTCTCTTTCATTCTCTTCATTCCGTGACGGAACAAACAGATTGAATGACAGAGAAACAGAATGAAATCTAGTGTGGGTGCGACTTATATACCAGCGTGAACGTAAATGCAATAAAATAAAATTGTCCGTAGTATGAAGTCAAGGAGCTGTGTATACAAGTATCTGACTGGGTTATCCCCATTTGTCTATTTAGATGGTAGCATTGTCACTCGGGATGCACTATCAGTATCAGACGATATCAGCTAAAAATGCGGTATTGGCCGATGTCTAGTTTAACGCCGATGTGCAAAACCGATGTCAAAGCTGACGTGCATACCTATATAACGTGACGTAATGACGCCACGTAAAATTGTGTGCTACACATGAAATACAGCATTCCTAACCTAGCCCACAATGTCTGCTGTGTGGATCAAGCAGTAAACGAGTCATTTGAGAGAGTAAGAAAATTCAAAAGGTCAACAGTTTCCTGTGTGTATCAAGAATGGTCCACACTCCACACTCAACGTCAACAAAACAAAGGAGATGATCGTGGACTTCAGGAAACAGCAGAGGGAGCACCCCCCTATCCACATCGACGGGACAGTAGTGGAGAGGGTAGTAAGATAAGTTCCTCAGCCTACACATCACGGACAAACTGAATTGGTCCACCCACACAGACAGCGTGGTGAAGAAGGCACAGCAGCGCCTCTTCAACCTCAGGAGACTGAAGAAATTAGTCGTCACCAAAAGTACTAAAACTTGGTTGCCTGGTACGGCAACTGCTCCACCCACAACCGTAAGGCTCTGTAGGGGGTAGTGAAGTCTGCACAACGCATCACCGGGGGAAAACTACCTGCCCTCCGGGACACCGACACCACCCGATGTCACAGGAAGGCCATAAAGATCATCAAGGGCAACAACCACCCGAGCCACTGCCTGTTCACCCCGCTATCATCCAGAAGGCGAGGTCAGTACAGGTGCATCAAAGCAGGGACCGAGAGACTGAAAAACAGCTTCTATCTCAAGGTCATCAGACTGTTAAAAACATTGAGTGGCTGCTGCCAACATACTGACTCAACTCCAGCCACTTTAATATTGGAAAAATTGATGTAGATTTTTTTTTTTTGCACTAGCCACTTAATATAATGTTTACATACCCTACATTACTAGAGGTCGACCGATTTAATTAGGGCCGATTTCAAGTTTTCATAACAATCGGAAATCGGTATTTTTGGACACAGATTTGGCCGATTTAAAAAATAAAAAAAAACTAGGCAAGTCAGTTAAGAACACATTCTTAATTTCAATGACGTCCTAGGAACGGTGGGTTAACTGCCTTGTTCAGGGGCAGAACGACAGATTTTTACCTTGTCAGCTCGGGGATTCAATCTTGCAACCTTACGGTTAACTAGTCCAACACTCTAATCACCTGATTACATTGCACTCCACCAGGAGACTGCCTGTTAAGCGAATGCAGTAAAGCCAAGGTAAGTTGCTAGCTAGCATTAAACTTTTCTTATAAAAATCAATCATAATCACTAGTTAACTACACATGGTTGATGATATTACAAGTACATCTAGCGTGTCCTGAGTTGCATATAATCGATGTGCGTATTCGCGAAAAAGGACTGTCCTTGCGCCAATGAGTACCTAACCATAAACATCAATGCCTTTCTTAACCTCTTCAGTCGACCCTCTACTTTTTTGAACATTTTGTTAAAAATCGCGCAACATTTCAGCGCCCTGCTACTCATGCCAGGAATATAGTACGTTCATATGGTTAGAATGTGTGGATAGGAAACCCTCGGACGTTTTTAAAACTGGTTAAATCACGACTGTGGCTATTACATAACGTGCGTTACATCGGAAAGCGCAGGAAAACCTGATCACAGAAAATGGAAATAAATATCCTTGCGCCACTTCCAGCAATTGTTAACAGTGAGCCGAATTAGATAAGACCGAGCATTCAACTCCCACAGCATCCCCATGTTGTCGAGTATCTTGTGAATTTAATCATCTTTGATTCTTGGTTGAACCGAAAGAGGGGCACCGCTTACCTCCGGTCTCCGCCCAGATCATTCCGGAAGAGCTCTCTCCTGAAATTTTTTCCAAGACGACAGCTAATGATATTTACATCGCCTACGGATGATTTTTATCGCTTATTAACGTTTACTAATACCTAAAGTAGCATTACAAACGTATTTCAAGTGTTTTGTGAAAGTTTATCGTCTACTTTTTGAATTTTAAAAAATGACGTTACGTTGTGAAATCGCTGTTTTTTTCGTTTATCACACAGTCTACATATAACGATATCTTGGCTTTATATGGCCCGATTTAATCGAAATAAAGACCCAATAGTGTTTATGGGACATCTAGGAGTGCCAACAAAGAAGATGGTGAAAGGTAATGACTGTTTTCTATTTTATTGTGCGGTTTGTGTAACGCCGAAATGCTAATTATTTTGTTTACGTCCCCTGCTGTGCTTTTCTGTTGTAGTGTATTGGTGCATGCTATCAGATAATAGCTTCTCATGCTGTCGCCGAAAAGCATTTTAAAAATCGGACTTGTTGCCTGGATTCACAACGAGTGTAGCTTTAATTTGATACCCTGCATGTGTATTTTAATGAACTTTTGAGTTTTAACTAATACTATTAGCATTTAGCGTAGCGCATTTGCATTTCCAGAGCTCTAGTTGGGACGCAAGCGTCCCAAGTAGAGGCAACAGGTTAAAATCAATACACAAGTATATATTTTTAAACCTACATATATAGCTAAAATAAATCCAGGTTAGCAGGCAATATTAACCAGGTGAAATTGTGTCACTTCTCTTGCGCTCATTGCACGCCGAGTCAGGGTATATGCAACAGTTTGGGCCACCTAATTTGCCAGAATTTTACGTAATTATGACATAACATTGAAGGTTGTGCAATGTAACAGTAATATTTAGACTTATGGATGCCACCCGTTAGATAAAATACAGAACGGTTCCGTATTTCACTGAAAGAATAAACATCTTGTTTTCGAGATGATAGTTTCCGGATTCGACCATATTAATGACCTAAGGCTCGTATTTGTGTGTTATGTTATAACTAGGTCTATGATTTGATAGAGTAGTCTGACTGAGGGGTGGTAGGCACCAGCAGGCTCGTCAGAATTAATTCAACAGCAGCGCTTCACAATGCTCAAGCATTGCGCTGTTATGACTTCAAGCCTATCAACTTCCGAGATTAGGCTCGTGTAACTGATGTGAAATGGCTAGCTAGTTAGCGGGGTGCGCACTAAAAGCGTTTCAAACATCACTCGCTCTGAGACTTGGTTGTTCCCCTTGCTCTGCATGGGTAACGCTGCTTCGAGGGTGGCTGTTGTTGATGTGTTGCTGGTTCGAGCCCAGGTAGGAGCGAGGAGGAGGGACAGAAGCTATACTGTTACTCTGGCAATACTAAAGTGCCTATAAGATCAGCCAATAGTCAAAGGTATATGAAATACAAATGGTATAGAGAAATAGTCCTATAATTACTACAACTTAAAACTTCTTGCCCGGGAATATTGATGACTCATGTTAAAAGGAACCATCAGCTTTCTCATGTTCTGAGCAAGGAACTGAAACGTTAGCTTTCTTACATGGCATATTGCACTAATACTTTCTCCAACACTTTGTTTTTGCATTATTTAAACCAAATTGAACATGTTTCATTATTTATGAGGCTAAATTGATTTTATTGATGTATTATATTAAGTTAAAATAAGTGTTCATTCAGTATTGTTGTAATTGTCATTATTAGAAATACATTTTTTTTTTTTAAGAATCGGCCGATTTAATCGGTATGGGCTTTTTTGGTCCTCCAATAATCGGTATCGGCGTTGAAAAATCATAATATCGGCCGACCTCTATACATTACTCTTCCCATATGTATATACTGTACTCTATACAATCTACTGCATCTTGCCATCTTTATGTAATACATTTTTCACTAGCCACTTTAAACAATGCCACTTTAAATGCAAACAAAATATTTTTGGGGTCAGTGTGGTGTGTGTAACCTTTTACTTAACTAGACAAGTCAGTTAAGAACAAATGCTTATTTACAATGACGGCCTACACCGGCCAAACCCGGACGAAGCTGGGCCAATTGTGCGCCGCCCTATGGGACTCCCAATCATGGCAGAATGTAATACAGCCCGGATTCGAACCAGGGACTGTAGTGACGCCCCTTGCACTGAGATGCAGTAACTTAAAACACACATGGACGCAGCGGTCTAACTATTTAACTGTACGAGAATGCTTAAAATAGGCTGCTAAAATTTGAAATGAATCGGTATTGTTTTTTTTGGCAAGGAAAATATTGGATATCGTATCAGCCGAAAATGTAATATCGGTGCATCACAATTTGTTCGATAGCAGAACGTTGATACCAGGTTAAGTATCACGATACTCAATACCGAAATTATACCATGGCAAAAATAATATGTATTAGCTTAGTCACAGAATAACCACTGGGCTTTATTTTTGAAAACATTGAACAATTGAACCTAAAAATTTGATCATATTACTCCAGTGCTAGCCTCTCTAACCTGGCTTCCTGTCAAGGCAAGGGCTGATTTCAAGGTTTTACTGCTAACCTACAAAGCATTACATGGGCTTGCTCCTACCTATCTCTCTGACTTGGTCCTGCCGTACATACCTACACGTACGCTACGGTCACAAGACGCAGGCCTCCTAATTGTCCCTAGAATTTCTAAGCAAACAGCTGGAGGCAGGGCTTTCTCCTATAGAGCTCCATTTTTATGGAACGGTCTGCCTACCCATGTCAGAGACGCAAACTCGGTCTCAACCTTTAAGTCTTTACTGAAGACTCATCTCTTCAGTGGGTCATATGATTGAGTGTAGTCTGGCCCAGGAGTATGAAGGTGAACGGAAAGGCTCTGGAGCAACGAACCGCCCTTGCTGTCTCTGCCTGGCCGGTTCCCCTCTTTCCACTGGGATTCTCTGCCTCTAACCCTATTACAGGGGCTGAGTCACTGGCTTGCTGGTGCTCTTTCATGCCGTCCCTGGGAGGAGTGAGTCACTTGAGTGTTTTGAGTCACTGGTGTGATCTTCCTGTCTGGGTTGGCGCCCCCCCTTGGGTTGTGCCGTGGCGGAGATCTTTGTGGGCTATACTCGGCTTGTCTCAGGATGGTAAGTTGGTGGTTGAAGATATCCCTCTAGTGGTGTGGGGGCTGTGCTTTGGCAAAGTGGGTGGGGTTATATCCTTCCTGTTTGGCCCTGTCCGGGGGTGTCATCGGATGGGGCCAGTGTCTCCTGACCCCTCCTGTCTCAGCCTCCAGTATTTATGCTGCAGTAGTTTGTGTCGGGGGCTAGGGTCAGTTTGTTATATCTGGAGAACTTCTCCTGTCCTATCCGGTGTCCTGTGTGAATTTAAGTATGCCATCTCTAATTCTCTTTCTTTCGCTCGGAGGACCTGAGCCCTAGGACCATGCCTCAGGACTACCTGACATGATGACTCCTTGCTGTCCCCAGTCCACCTGGCCGTGCTGCTGCTCCAGTTTCAAATGTTCTGCCTGTGATTTATTATTTGACCATGCTAGTCATTTATGAACATTTGAACATCAAATCAAATTTTATTTGTCACATACACATGGTTAGCAGATGTTAATGCGAGTGTAGCGAAATGCTTGTGCTTCTAGTTCCGACAATGCAGTAATAACCAACAAGTAATCTAACTAACAATTCCAAAACTACTGTCTTATACACAGTGTAAGGGGATAAAGAATATGTACATAAGGATATATGAATGAGTGATGGTACAGAGCAGCATAGGCAAGATACAGTAGATGGTATCGAGTACAGTATATACATATGAGATGAGTATGTAAACAAAGTGGCATAGTTAAAGTGGCTAGTGATACATGTATTACATAAGGATGCAGTCGATGATATAGAGTACAGTATATACGTATGCATATGAGATGAATAATGTAGGGTAAGTAACATTATATAAGGTAGCATTGTTTAAAGTGGCTAGTGATATTTACATTTCCCATCAATTCCCATTATTAAAGTGGCTGGAGTTGAGTTCAGTGTGTTGGCAGCAGCCACTCAATGTTAGTGGTGGCTGTTTAACAGTCTGATGGCCTTGAGATAGAAGCTGTTTTTCAGTCTCTCGGTCCCAGCTTTGATGCACCTGTACTGACCTCGCCTTCTGGATGATAGCGGGGTGAACAGGCAGTGGCTCGGGTGGTTGATGTCCTTGATGATCTTTATGGCCTTCTTGTAACATCGGGTGGTGTAGGTGTCCTGGAGGGCAGGTAATTTGCCCCCGGTGATGCGTTGTGCAGACCTCACTACCCTCTGGAGAACCTTACGGTTGAGGGCGGAGCAGTTGCCGTACCAGGCGATACAGCCCGCCAGGATGCTCTCGATTGTGCATCTGTAGAAGTTTGTGAGTGCTTTTGGTGACAAGCCAAATTTCTTCAGCCTCCTGAGGTTGAAGAGGCGCTGCTGCGCCTTCTTCACGATGCTGCCTGTGTGAGTGGACCAATTCAGTTTGTCTGTGATGTGTATGCCGAGGAACTTAAAACTTGCTACCCTCTCCACTACTGTTCCATCGATGTGGATAGGAGGGTGTTCCCTCTGCTGTTTCCTGAAGTCCACAATCATCTGCTTAGTTTTGTTGACGTTGAGTGTGAGGTTATTTTCCTGACACCACACTCCGAGGGCCCTCACCTCCTCCCTGTAGGCAGTCTCGTCGTTGTTGGTAATCAAGCCTACCACTGTTGTGTCGTTCACAAACTTGATGATTGAGGTGGAGGCGTGCGTGGCCACGCAGTCGTGGGTGAACAGGGAGTACAGGAGAGGGCTCAGAACGCACCCTTGTGGGGCCCCAGTGTTGAGGATCAGCGGGGAGGAGATGTTGTTGCCTACCCTCACCACCTGGAGGCGGCCCGTCAGGAAGTCCAGTACCCAGTTGCACAGGGCGGGGTCGAGACCCAGGGTCTCGAGCTTGATGACGAGCTTGGAGGGTACTATGGTGTTGAATGCCGAGCTGTAGTCGATGAACAGCATTCTCACATAGGTATTCCTCTTGTCCAGATGGGTTAGGGCAGTGTGCAGTGTGGTTGAGATTGCATCGTCTGTGGACCTATTTGGGCGGTAAGCAAATTGGAGTGGGTCTAGGGTGGAGGTGATATGGTCCTTGACTAGTCTCTCAAAGCACTTCATGATGACGGAAGTGAGTGCTACGGGGCGGTAGTCGTTTAGCTCAGTTACCTTAGCTTTCTTGGGAACAGGAACAATGGTGGCCCTCTTGAAGCATGTGGGAACAGCAGACTGGTATAGGGATTGATTGAATATGTCCGTAAACACAGCAGCCAGCAGGTCTGCGCATGCTCTGAGGGCGCGGCTGGGGATGCCGTCTGGTCCTGCAGCCTTGCGAGGGTTAACACGTTTAAATGTCTTACTCACCTCGGCTGCAGTGAAGGAGAGACCGCATGTTTTCGTTGCAGGCCGTGTCAGTGGCACTGTATTGTCCTCAAAGCGGGCAAAAAAGTTATTTAGTCTGCCTGGGAGCAAGACATCCTGGTCCGTGACTGGGCTGGATTTATTTTTGTAATCCGTGATTGACTGTAGACCCTGCCACATGCCTCTTGTGTCTGAGCCGTTGAATTGAGATTCTACCTTGTCTCTGTACTGACGCTTAGCTTGTTTGATAGCCTTGCGGAGGGAATAGCTGCACTGTTTGTATTCGGTCATGTTACCAGTCACCTTGCCCTGATTAAAAGCGGTGGTTCGCGCTTTCAGTTTCACGCGAATGCTGCCATCAATCCACAGTTTCTGGTTAGGGAATGTTTTAAATCGTTGCTATGGGAACGACATCTACAACGCACGTTCTAAAGAACTCGCACACCGAATCAGCGTATTCGTCCATATTGTTATCTGACGCAATACGAAACATATCCCAGTCCACGTGATGGAAGCAGTCTTGGAGTGTGGAGTCAGATTGGTCGGACCAGCGTTGGACAGACCTCAGCGTGGGAGCCTCTTGTTTTAGTTTCTGTCTGTAGGCAGGGATCAACAAAATGGAGTCGTGGTCAGCTTTCCCGAAAGGGGGGCGGGGCAGGGCCTTATATGCGTCACGGAAGTTAGAGTAACAATGATCCAAGGTTTTTCCACCCCTGGTTGCCCAATCGATATGCTGATAAAATTTAGGGAGTCTTGTTTTCAGATTAGCACCCTAGAAATACAATGGATTTTACACAGCATGCTACGATTTCCTTAGTGCATTTCAACTCCCATGGGATGCTGGCTGGCTAGTGGCTACTGCTAGCAAGCCCAGACAAACGCAAAGTAGTCTTAATATATTGATATTATAGCTAAATTTGTGCATTTCACATTACTTTTGGGTTGTAATCATAGTATAATGCTCACATGAATGTCATGCTGAATACACTATGTTCATGTCACCAACTAGGTTTCCATCCAATTGGCAACAGATATGACAATATTCTAGAATCAGCATAAAGAAAATATGCATATTTTCCCACCAGCGGTGTTTCCACCAAACAGACTTGTGGATACAAATCTGTGCTTGATGACATGCACACAAAATGTATTATTTCGGTTAAGTTTTCATTTACCGAATGAAAAGCTAACATTCAATGTGTTTCCATTGCATTTCCAACTCCACCAATAGTTGTTACAAAAACTTTTGCGTTAAATAGCCTATTCTGGTCTGAGCACGTGTGCTCTAGCCAACAGCTTACAGATACTGCGCAGGTAGGCTAGTCTACATGAGATTATTATTGATAAGACGAAGAACGTTATTTATCTGACAAAACGGCAGCCAAACGTGAAATCATTATGTCACCAAGATAAGAGCCTGGATATTTATTGGAAAGAGCATCAAGATTACTGTGCACTTTCACCACTCTGAAGTTCATAACTTATTTCATCTAGTAGCCTAATAAACTGTATGTTTTCCCAAGTCGACATGGGAGGACAACACACCAGATCACGTGATTCCAAGTTTACTTCAATATGGTTATTATTTCAATATTGGTGCATAAAAGGAGTTTCCACCACGTCGAACAAACCTTAATCAAATGTTGTTGCTAGTAGAATAACATTACAATGCAGATGTCATGTGTAAAATAGTTTGTCGTTTTGCAACTGTACTTGCCCTGTACTGCTTTGTAACTCCTTCCACATAGTTGTTTTGATGGGCTGGCCCTCATCTGCTCTGAAAGCAAAGTATTCCCAGAACTAGCTCCAGAAGCGAACTTTGTCAAGTTGCGGGCGTGGAGGTACAATGTTTGTTATAAGAACCCATGCCATCAGTATTTTCTCTCTCCTCTCGCTTTTCAAAAGTGGCTTGCGCTGTGTCAACTGCATGTGCAAGTAGCCTGGCTAGTTTACTACAGCCCCCTTGAAGATTCAGAAAAATTACTAGACCGTCTCGATCCTCCCATTCCATATATGACATGAGCCATTTGACAGAAGAACCAAAAGTACCAAATTCTAGTAGCAAACCATATTTCATTTTCTAGTATAGAAAAAGTACAGAAGTTTCAGTATACTGTGCAGCACTAGTAGTCAGCCTGCTTTGTTCAAGTTGTAAAGGGTTTAATTTACAAACCAAGTTAAGAACAATTCTCTGTTCTACATTCAGTTAACAAGCTTCAACCCAGTTGTCCTAATGTGTTGTAAATATTGCGTTTCTCTTTTGTCCCAAGTGGCATACTGTACAAGGCCTATATGAATTTCCCTTTACCCAAACCTTGGGCTGGGCCTGCTCTTCAGCCAACAGACGCCTAAAGCTTCAACCTCGTAAAAAACGCATTAAAAGTCTGAGGTTTCTCCAACAACTCATTAAGTTTTACAGCTAGGTTCAAATGAAGCTCTTTGAAAAATAATAATAATAATGAATTAGTCCTGTGATTCACTGGACGGCAGGGCTGATGACTAGTCTGGTCGGACACAGCCATAGACAAGTGTTTCTCAACATTTTCTGTACTTGACCGGGCAAGATAAGGGTTTTGCTCCTTGGAGAACATTTTACAATAAATCTAGGCCTAAATTCAGAAAGCAGTCTAAATAAGTGTCTGAACTATCTCAAGCAGCGATCAGCATCATCCCAGGTAACAGTAGCGGTCCACAGACTGGAGGTTGACAAACACTGATCTAGAACAGTCAAGGATGTCTACGGTCGGAGACATTCAATATGTTGTCCTTTATGGTTCGGTTGGTAGGGCATGGCGCTTGCAACGCCAGGATTGTGGATTCAATTCGCACACATTGTTAAGTCGCTTTATATAAAAAGCAGCTGCTAAACGGCATACATTATATTATCGATTTTAATTGTCTAGTACTAGACAACTAGGCTGACTTCAGGGGGGGAAAAAAAATACAGCTTATTGCCCTTTTCAATCAACCACCAATAAAAGAAAAACCGCTTCATCTGGAGCCTAAAAAACAACATGGCTGTTGCTTAAGTGGGTTGAAGTCGATTTCAAAACCCTGGCTTGCACCTCGGCAGAAATATTTCAATAAATAGACGTGCTTGAGTTAGTCATGTTCCGCCATTAGTTTTTACGGCTTAGATCTTGAAAACATTCTACAACACTGGTTCAGTCAAACCTCCATGCTGGCTTATTCAGTAGAGCATGGCGCATGCAACTCCAAGGGTCGTGGGTTCGTTTCCAGCTGACCCATACGTAAAAATGTACACATGCATGTATGTCGCTTTGGATGAAAGCCTCGGCTAAATGGCATATTATTAACCAGGAAAAACAACAGTGCAGAGAGAGGGTGGAGGAATTAAAGAAATGTGTAGTGTCATGTCGAGAGACCTTAGCTGCAGAAAAGGCAAGAGAGCACGCAAGCAAACTAACATTAAAAAGTAATAGCAGTGGCCTTTGACAAAAATTTTCCCCGTTGCACCAGCAGCTATTTTCACTGCCAATGCCCAAGAGAGAGAGAAGGAACAGAACAAGCCGTCAACCCAGAATGGAAGCAAAGGAATTGTCTCTTCAACTTTGATCAATTCCTGTCTCTCCCTCTCCCTTCCGATGGCTTTTAATATGTTTCAGAGTGAGTCTTCAAAAGATTTTAACAAAATGAAATGTTCACACGTATGAAGGTAATGTTTAACGTGAGAGAAAGAGGGATAGAGAGAGAAGGGGGAAGAGAAAAATAAAAATAATGAACGAGAGACTGGTGGAGAAGTGAAGGGGTCCTGGTATTTCGAGCAGAACATTTCCTTAACAATGAAAACAATCTACCCAACTGCAGCACTCAGAGGAATTCACCTCCCCTCCTCCATTATTACCATATCAAAGCCCGGAGTTCAGAGCAAGTCTTCTCTTTCAAGAATAGGAGGGAGGCGAAGCGAGAGAAGGAGGGGTAGAGGACAAGACCGAAACAGCAGGAGTAGACCAGAGCACGGACTTTGCTTTTATCCCTGCTGTTCAGTGTGTGTGTGTGTGTGTGTGTGTGTGTGAAGACTGCAAGAATCTAGTAGAGATACTAGAAGACTACTGATTGGGGCCTTCCATAGGCTGCAGGAGAGAGAGGCTACGCCTTCACTATATTGAAACAAACAGTAAAGTAACATGCTAAGGAAAAAGAAAGAACAGGTCAGGAATCAGCTCAATGTAATTTAGGCTTTGGTGGCATACCGTATACCGGGGTATTTGGAAATAGGGCTTACACTGCTTAAAAAGGCTTCTTTAAAGACTTTATCGGGATAGCCCCCTTTTTTCCCCAATTTTTGCCCAAATCCAACTGCCTGTAGTTCAGGCCCTAAAGCAAGGATATGCATATTCTTGGTACCATTTGAAAGGAAACACTTTGAAGTTGGTGCAAATGTGAATTGAATTTAGGAGAATAACACACAAGAGCTGGTAGTAGAAAATAAAGATTTTTTTTTTTTAATGGGTATTTTTCTACCACCATCGTTGAAATGCAAGAGAAAGGTCATTCTAGCCATCCCTCTGGTTGCAATTCCGATCGTGTCCACAAGATGGCAGTAGTGTACGTGCAACATTTCAGATGGATAAACTTGGAAGTATGAGTGAACTACAAGACTTTTATTGTGAAATCCCCAGGTACATTTGGGCTAATCGTGAAGGAGACATTCATATTCCATTTTCTGCAAGAATATCATCAAATCTGTATACTTGGACTTTGATTTAGCTTTCCAAGTATTAGTAGCCATTGCAAAACCAGTTTTCAGAACTCTGAATATCCTGATAATTTTTGTCCAAAATGAAAAGGCATGCTGTCGTACAAGATTAGTAGTTACACTTTACGACATATACACGGTTTCCTGTAAATCCCAGCTCATTGGCTATCTAGCTAGCTTTGTTTGACCCCGATTGCTCATTTGACAAAGATAGTCGTTCAAGTGATGGCTGACGCGTCATCGGCGTGCCATGAAGGCGTCACTCTCTGACCAAATATGTCATCCTATAGGATATACTACACCCCTAATGAAATAGTGAAGTCTTGTGACCTTCTTGGATCTCTGAGGAATAGATACGAACGTGATTTGACTTGTTGAAACAACGTTTCGGGTGAGATTTTCAGATTCCCTTCTTTGCTAATTGAACGAGTGGAAATACACAATCAACCGCGCATGCTATATGGACCTTTTTAGGGTATGAAAAATGATTTTATCTAACAAAACGACACTATGTTCATGTTATGGGACCCTTTGGATGATAAATTAGAGCAAGATTTCAGAATGTAAGTACACATTTCACGTTCAGAGGTGAATTTATCAAACCTATAGCAGTGGAAAAAAAGTGTTTTGTTGGTAGGAGATCTCAAACAATAGCATGGCATTTTTTTGTGGTAATATCTACTGTAAATAGGACAGTGCAGTTATATTAACAAGAATTTAAGCTTTCAGCCGATAAGACATAGGTACCGACATTTGTTTCTCTAAAATCTGCGATCTTGACATAACGAGCTGCATGATTAATGCCGATCCTTAAGTTTTAACCAGATTCCTCTCCATCTACAGCCCGATGGTATTTTTTTAATAACGTCAACACTATTTACTTGACTTTTTTTTGTAGCTACTCTAAGTAAATAACTGCAGTTAACTTGTGCTATACGTTAGGTGATAAAGAGTGTGTTAATTTCGTAAATTTGTTATTTTGAAACTTACAGTAGTACCCAGTCACGTGGTGTTTGTCTACAAGCACGGCCAGCCCGCTCATTAAGTGCCCGCCAATGGCGGCAGATTGACGAGGGAGACATTTTCTGAGTTAAACTGACCAAGACACACCTCCAACAACACATAAAACCTCACAATTACTGCCCCCCAAAATTTACAATCTCTCTCAACCAGCAGCATAAGGGCTTCTAAGGTGAGCGTTGATGATACACAGGGGTGCAAAATATTTTACTTGTCCATTCCCAGCGCACCTCTCCAGAGTGCTGTTGGAGAGACATCACTGCGGCGCTCCAACAACATTCCAGAAAAAATAAATAAATCTAAGGGCCTACCGAGTAGTGCAGCGGTCTAAGGAACTGCATCGCAGTGCTTGAGGCGTCAATACAGATCCGGGATCAATCCCTTTTTTTTGGTCTTGTCCAGTTGTTCTTTTTTTTTGTGTTTTACAAATGGTAGGCTTACCACATAAGATGGGCATTCATGAAAATCAACTTCAGGCAACAGTGTAGGCTACACCTTAGTAAGCACAGCCCAACACCCTTTGGGCATTTTTATTGGTGCAGTCCGAACTGGCGTTGATTTACACATCCACGGACATTGGTTTTTGGTCCAGTCCAAACCAGTCACAGACCATGTGTGGTTCAGATTTTGTCCAGTCTGGAACAGCTTTGATTTGGCCCAAACTGATGTCTATAAATTAACGTATTTTCTACTTTCATAGCAGAATACTCCCAAAATAAAGGAAAGCTTTGACTTTTGACAGGCTCAGTGAGCATCTCAGTGAGAGGACGCTATAAGTAGACCTCCCGAGGGAAGACAGGCTGTGTGCCCTCTGCCCACAAAATATAGTAGAAGCCGAGCTGCACTTCCTAACCTCCTGCCAAATTTTATGACCAGACACACATATTTCCCTCAGATTACACACCAAAAATTGGAAAACAAATTCATATCATGATAAACTCCCATAGCAATTAGGTGAAATACCAGTGTACAACCACAGCAGCAAGGTGTGACCTGTTGCCACAAGAAAAGGGCAACCAGTGCAGCACAAACACCATTGTAAATACAACCTATATTTATTGATTCTCTTCCTACTTCAACTATTTGCACATCTGCATTGTCTATCCTTTAACTTTTGTGAGTATCATGTTTACTGTTAATTTCAGATTGCCAAAGCAAGGGAAATTAACAATGTAAACATATGTTTGAATTGAGAGAGAGAGCAAGGGATACAGAGAGCAGGAGGAAGGGATGCCTTCTTCTACTCACATTCCAGAGATACATAATGGAGCCTGCAGGGTGTCTTGTGGAGATGAAGGGAACAGGGAAATGGCAGATCAGGTAGGCCTATACAGAGCTGGTAGGAAGAGGGCCACTAAATACAAAATAGCCAGCAGACTGGAGCAGTGGCTGAGATTCTTGACAATAGCATAGGCCTACATACAACCACAGGTATTGTAACTCTTTAACAAGCTGTTTTGCATGGATGCAAGTACACTGAACAAAGATACAAAAACGCAACATGTTAAGTGTTGGTCCCATGTTTCAAGAGCTAAACTAAAACATCCCAGACATTTTCCAAAAGCTCATTTCTCCCCAATTTCATTACATCCCTGTTAGTGAGCATTTCTCCTTTGTCAAGATAATCCATCCACCTGACTGGTGTGGCATATCAAGAAGCCCATTAAACAGCATAATTACACAGGTGCAAACGTGTACTGGGGACAAAAGGCCAGTCTAAAATGTGCAGTTGTCACTAGAGGTCGACCGATTAATTGGCATGGCTAATTAATTATGGCCGATTTCAAGTTCGTAACAATCGGTAATCTGCATTTTTGGACGCCGATTATGGACGATGACATTGCACTCCATGAGGAGACTTCGTGGCAGGCTGACCACCTGTTACGCGAGTGCAGCAAGGAGTCAAGGTAAGTTGCTAGCAAGCATTAAACTTACCTTATAAATAACAATCTTAACATAATCACTAGTTAACTTAGTAATATCATCAACCATGTATAGTTAACTAGCTTGTCCTGCGTTGCAAATCAATGCAGTGCCTGTTAATTTATCGAATCACGGCCTACTTAGCCAAACGGGTGATGATTTAACATGCGCATTAGTGAAAAATAAGCACTGTCGTTACACCAATGTACCTAACCATAAACATCAATGCCTTTCTTAAAATCAATACACAAGTATATTTTTAACTTCTTACGGATCATTGGGACGCTACCGTCCCACCTGGCCAACATCTGGTGAAATTGCAGAGCGCCAAATTCAAATGACAGAAATCGTAATATTAAACATTCATGAAAATATAAGTGTCATACATCATTTAAAAGCTTAACTTCTTGTTAATCCAGCCGCGTTGTCAGATTTCAAAAAGGCTTTACGGCGAAAGCACACCATGCGAATATCTGAGGAGAGCGCCCTGCACACAAAAGCATTACATACATTTTCCAACCAAGCAGATGCGTCACGAAAGTCAGAAATAGCAATAAAATAAATCACTTACCTTTGAATATCTTCATCTGGTTGCAATCACAAGGGTCCCAGCTACATAACAAATGGTCATTTGGTCGATAAAGCCCTTCTTCATATCCCAAAAAAGTACATTTCAATGGGGCGCTTGACTCAGTAATCCAACGGTTTCCCCTCGTTCAAAATTCATACAAATGAATCCCGTAAACCAATAAACTTCTTAACAAGTCAAACAACGTTCCTACTCAATCCTCATGTACCATATTACGATACAATTTAAGACAGAGAACACTGGAGACCAATACCGGAGATAAATAACAATGGACTCACCGGAACGCGCTTCAAACACTACAGCCAAAATGGGAGCCACTTAGAAAAACTACAAATTATAGCTAATTTAAAAAAAAAAACAAGCCTGAAACTCTTTCTAAAGACTGTTGACATCTAGTGGAAGTGCAAACTGCAATCTGGGAGGACTTCCTTCTATATTCCCATCCATTGTAATTAGAGGTGGGCTGGAGGGGGGAAAAAAACTGGATGATTGTCTTCAGGTTTTCGCCTGCCATATATCAGTTCTGTTATACTCAAACATTATTTTAACAGTTTTGGAAACTTTAGAGTGTTTTCTATCCAATATGACCAATTATATGCATATCCTAGCATCTGGGCCTGAGTAACAGGAAGTTTACTTTGGGCACCGCATTCATCCAAACTCCCAAATACTGCCACCTAGCCCGAAGAAGTTAAACCTGCATATTTAGTTAAATTTCTTTTATGTTTATATTAACTAGGGAAATTGTGTCACTTCTCTTGCGTTCTATGCAAGCAGAGTCAGGGTATATGCAATATGCTCGTTGAAAACTGTGTAACCATTTCTTCCTAGCAAAAAACTTAAATAATTTGCCAGAATTGTACATAATATAGAAGGTTGTGCAATGTAACAGCAATATTTAGACTTATGGATGACACCCATTTGATAAAATACAGAACGGTTTCGTATTTCACTGAAAGAATAAAAGTTTTGTTTTCGAAATGATAGTTTGACCATATTAATGACCCAAGGCTCGTATTTCTATGTGTTGATTATATTATAATTAAGTCGGATTTGATAGTATAGTCTGAGCGGTGGTAGGCAGCAGCAGGCTCGTAAGCACTAATTCAAACAGCACTTTCCAGCAGCTCTTCGCAATGCTTGAATACGGCGATGTTTATGACTTCAAGCCTATCAACTCCAGAGATTAGACGGGCAATACTATAGTGCCTATAAGACCATCCAATAGTCAAAGGTATATGAAATACAAATGGTATAGAGCGAAATAGACCTATGAATCATTTTATAAACTACAACCTAAAACTTAACTGGGAATATTGAAGAACTGGGAATATTGAACCACAAGCTTTCATATGTCCTGAGCAAGGAACTGAAACGTTAGCTTTTTTTTACTGCACCTATTGCACTTTCACTTTCTTCAACACTGTTTTTGCATTATTTAAACCAAATTGAACATGTTTAATTATTTATTTGAGACTAAATAGATTTTTATTTATGTATTATATTAAAGTTAAGTTGTAATTGTCATTATTACACACACACACACATACAAAAACTGGTCTATTAAAATCGGTATCGGCATTGAAAAATCATAAATCGGTCGACCTCTAGTCGTCACGCAACCCACATATGAGGGCGCGTGCAATTGGCATGCTGACTGCAGGAATGTCCACCAGAGAATTTAATGTTAATTTTTCTACCATAAGCCACCTCAAACGTCATTTTAGAGAATTTGGCAGTACGTCCAACCGGCCTCACAAGCGCAGACCACGTGTAAGCACACCAGTCAAGGACCTCCACATACGGCTTCTTCACCTGCAGGATCGTCTAAGATGAGCCATCCAGACAGCTGATGAAACTGCGGGTATGCACAACAAACTGTCAGAAATCGTCTCAGAGAAGCTCAAAGCGCCAGGGTCTTGATTGACCTGACTGCAGTTCTGCGTTGTAACCAACTTCAGTGGGCAAATGCTCACCTTCGATGGTCACTGGCACACTGGAGAAGTGTGCTCTTCAGGGATGAAGCCCGGTTGCAACTGTACCAGGCAGAAGGCAGACAGCGTGTAAGGCGTTGTGTGGGCGAGCGGTTTGCTGATGTCAACGTTGTGAACAGAGTGCTCCATGGTGGCGGTGGGGCTATGGTATGGGCAGGCGTAAGCTATGGACAATGAACAAATATTTAATCGATGGCAATTTGAATGCACAAAGATACTGTGACGAGATCCTGAGGTCAATTATTGTGCCATTCCTCCGCTGCCATCACCTCACGTTTCAGCATGATAATGCACTGCCCCATGTCGCAAGGATCTGTACACAATTCCTGGAAGCTAAAAATGTCCCAGTTCTTCCATTGCCTGCATACTCACCAGGCATGTCACCCATTGAGCATGTGTGGGATGCTCTGGATCGATGTGTGCGACAGTGCGTTCCAGTTCCCGCCAATATACAGCAACTTCACACAGCCATTGAAGAGTGGGACAACATTCCACAGGCCACAATCAACAGCCTGATCAACTCTATTAGAAGGAGATGTGTCGCGCTGCATGAGGCAAATGGTGGTCACACCAGATACTGACTGGTCTTATTATCCCCACCCCTACTTTAAAAAAAGGTATCTGTGACCAACAGATGCTTATCTGTATTCCCAGTCATAAGAAATCCATAGATTAGGGTCAAATGCATTAATTTAATATCGACTGTTTTCCTTATATGAACAGTAACTCAGTCAAATCTTTGAAATAGTTGCATGTTGCGTTTATATATTTTGTTTAGTGTATTTCAAGTAATAACCATGGCAAAGCTAAAGGTGACATCCAAACCAAACTGGTTTAACCTATAACCATTGGTGCTCTATGCCTCCATTCCATCCAGCCACACATTTTCAGGCCTCTGTCCACCAGAAAGCTTATGTGAAAAATCAAAGGCATCAGGGTAAACAAGGCAGTGGGTTGCCTGGGCAACAGGCTATCCTACCCCTTCCAGCCTACTCTGTTCCTATGAGGAGAGAGCAATAATGCACTGCTGACAGGTCGCCATAACAGGCAGCAGTTCAGCAGCACTTTCTAACTGTATTACAAAAGGAGAGCGATATAAAGGGGAGAGGAGAGAGGGCAAGAAAAGGGGAGAGTAGAGGAGGATGGGGAAGTAATTAAGGCAGGGAAAAGAGTGAATCCATGAAAAGGAGAGGTAAGAGTGGAGAAAGAAGGAGGGCAGGTAGCTCTAAAGCCCAGCCTCTCTCCTCCCACGCTAGCCACCATAACCATCAATCTGCCATCCATCCATCCCTCCACTCCTGAGCCGGCCTCCTCCTTTGAACCATACCAGAGAGCGCTAGCTGACTAGAATAGCTAATAAGATAGGAACTAAGAACTTTTTAACGAGAGCCATGGCTGGTCTGGAAAAGCTGCACTACGTGACCAAAAGTTTTTTTAAATTTATTTTACCTTTATTTTACTAGGCAAGTCAGTTAAGAACAAATTCTTATTTTCAATGACGGCCTAGGAACAGTGGGTTAACTGCCTGTTCAGGGGCAGAACGACAGATTTTGTACCTTGTCAGCTCGGGGATTTGAACTTGCAACCTTCCAGTTACTAGTCCAATGCTCTAACCACTAGGCTACCCTGCCGCCCGGGCAGTATGTGGACTGCTCATCAAACATCTCATTCCAAAATCATGGGCATTAATATGGAGTTGGTCCCCTCCTTTGCTGCTTTAACAGCATCCACTCTTCCGGGAAGGCATTCCACTAGATGTTTGAACATTGCTGCGGGGACTTGCTTCCATTCAGCCACAAGAGCAATAGGGAGGTCAGGGACTGATGTTGGGCGAATGGTCCTGGCTCGCAATCATAATTCCAATTCATCTCAAAGGTGTTCGATCGGGTTGAGGTCAGGGCTCTGTGCAAGCCAGTCAAGTTCTTCCACGCCGATCAACAAACCATTTCTGTATGGACCTCGCTTTGTGAAAGGGGGCATTGTTATACTAAAACAGGAAAGGGCCTTCCCTGAACTGTTGCAATAAAGTTGGAAGCACAGTATCGTCTAGAATGTAATTGTATGCTGTGGCGTTAAGATTCTCCTTTCGGGCCTAACCCGAAAAAAAGAGAGAATAAAGCCCCAGACCATTATTTCTCCACCAAACTTTATCGTTGGCACTATGCATTGGGTAGGTAGCATTCTTCTGGCATCTGCCAAAACCAGATTTGTCTGTCGGACTGCCAGATTGTGAAGCGAAATTCATCAATTCATCAAACGCGTCTCCACTGCTCCAGAGTCCAATAATGGTGGTTACACCACTCAGCCCGACTCTTGGCATTGCACATGGTGATCTTAGGCTTGTGTGCGGCTGCTCGGACTTGAAAACCCATTTCATGAACCTCCCAATGAACTGTTCTTGTACTGACGTTGCTTCCAGAGGCAGTTTGGATCTCGAGTGTTGCAACCAAGGAATTATTTTTTACAAGCTATGCGCTTCAGTGGTCCCACTCTGAGATTTGTGAGGCCTACCCCTAAAGCAACTGAGCAGTTGTTGCTCCGAGACATTTCCACTTCACCATAACAGCACTTACAGTTGACCGGGACAGAAATTTGATGAACTGACTTGTTGGAAAGGTGGCATCCTATGACGGTGCCATATTGAAAGTCACTAAGATCTTCAGGAAGGCCATTTTACTGCCAATGTTTGTCTATGGAGATTGCATGGCTATGTACTCAACTGTATACACCTGTAAACAACGGGTGTGGCTGAAATAGCCGAATCCACTAATTCAAAGGGATTTCCACATACTTTTGTATATATAGGGTAGTGTCGCAGATTCTATCCCTGCCCTTTGAAATTGCACAGACACAGAAAATGTAGTTCAAATTGATGATATTAGCTCGTTTGCTTCCAGCAGGTTAAGATCAGCTCAGCATAACAAAAACAACCACCTACTTTCCTTTCAAACCTTAGTTACCAAATCAACCAATGAGATCAATATCCAGTCAATAGTGTTCGGAGGTATCAATAGGTAATGAACCAGGTGCCAAGGTTTCCATTAACGAACCAATAGAAGCACCCATAAGGCCTATATGTCTGAAACAACCTGAAAATATTGGTGCAGAGTTCTGGTCCGCAACCCAAATGGCACCTTCTTCCCTAGATAGAGCACTTCTTTTGACCAGGGCCTATAGGACCCAGTGAACGAGTGCTCGTTCAAGTTCTGCACTTCCCTTCATCGATTTAAAAAGGAAAGCACTGGCATAAGAGAGATTGTGGAAACTCCCCAGCTCATGCTTACACCAATCCAATGCTTTGAAATGTGTGGAGAGGAGTAAGGTAACTGACAATAAAATTGTATTCTTTTCCACAGAAATGTGGGTTTGTGTTATAAAACAATTCCTATTGAGTGGACATTTTAGTAGAACTGAGATTCAGGAAGACTGGGATTATAGTTGAGAACAAAAAGTGGAGACTCACCGGTCTTCTCTTTGATCTCACACAGAACGCTGAAGAGGGCAGGCTTCATTCTGTGACAGTTCAGGGCGTGTTTCCTGCCGGCAAGAAAGGAGAGAGAGCGAGAGAGGGAGAAGAAAGAGAGCGAGTTGGAGGTAAGATTAGAATATATGCCTGCTTGTCCTAGTCATTTCATAGCATATGAATGGAAAAGCAAGCTAAATTAGAGTCGATGAGGTTCGTCCATCCAGCATTGATCTAGTAGTGCAAGGTCTGTATTAATGGACTTATAAAAGCTCATTAAAAAAAAAGAAAGAAGTAGTTGTATTATCACACACTCTGTTTCACATTGAGCTTAATATCTTGGTCCCCCATAGCACTTGTTATCAAGTTACCGCCAAAGCCATGTTACTTTTATACACGCAGTAATTTTTTGGTGAAAGCATACTCTGCTGAACACCCACTCAGCAACACTTGACTTTAATTATATTATAAACTCTCAATTAGAAAATTAAATTATGCAAACACAAACTAAAAATGGGCCAGGCGCCATCACTGGTAGACCAGGGCCTTATTACTAACGAGCACGCAGGGCATGTGCCCTGGGGCCCCAACCTCCAAGGGTACCCATCCAAATTATTATTATTTCCGACGGAGGGCACCCCAAACAAAACTTAGTTAGGTACCCAATACTGCTCTGATAGCATATGAACACGGCATAAGCCATGGCAAAATGTTTAGAATAGCAAGAAATTTGCTTTAAAACGGCAAAATTCTCTCTCAACCTCATTGCAAAATGTGTAGGATTGCAGGATTACCACTGGTAGTCATTGCAAAGATTGCGAAGCTGCATGCGGCTCTGGAATTTAAATGGCAGCTCGTGAAAATTCAATTTTAGTAGGGGGTCCTTGCCCAGGGGCTCATAATATTTAGGAGGCCTTGACATTAAAGTTTGAAAATCCCTGACACAACACACACACAGAAACATGACTCACATATTCCTCATTGCTCTGATCTGTGCAGCGTCAGTGAAGAGCTTAATATTGAGCCCTTCCAGAGTGTCATGATAACTCCCTAGAGCTGTGATCCCCAACTGAAGGGACGTTTATGATAATTTTGATTTTTTTTGCATCTATGCCTATTTATAAAACCACAAAACATCTCATATTCAAACTCATTAAATACATTGGGGAATCACGTGCTGAAATATGCAACAGCTAAAACATACAGTCATGGATTTGATGGATAAAATAAATTGACCAAAAAAAATACAGGTCAAAATAATTACTACCCAAAAGGGGAGCATGACAAAGGTAAAAAGGTGTTCAATTGATGAGCTGTTTTGAAACATTCCCGACACAGGCATCAGAGAGAGAAGGAAACAACCATAATACAACGTATGAATGAGTAGGCAACGCCTAACCTCAACACCAGTTGTGTCCATGTAGGAGGCCTAACCTCGGCTATATCATATGCGGAAATGCGTGAGTATTTATACGCCGAGAAGAAGTGTATATTGATGTGTCTGCTGATAACGAGGGAATCGCTCGTTACATTACTTGTTTGAGCGAGTGCATAATTGTGTCCACCTGTGTGTCAGTCTTAATTCTATATTTTTATTTAACCTCTAATTACAGTGTTGTCTCACTGAGCAATTTTTATTTATTTTGCAAGTGAGAGGATTTGAGTGGGAGGGGGGCCATGGAGGGAGATGGGGGTCAGGGGGGGTATGAGCAGGAGCTGGTGCTCGTGCTCTCATGGGGCATGCGGTCAGTCCTGTGGGTCCTGTACACTACTGACCTGTGCTGGAAGTTGAGTGGCAGGCCACCCCCTGCCGTGCCCCCCCCAGCTCCCCCTCCCTCTGCGGGGTCATCCGATCCGCCCCAGTGCGCCGGCGACTCCTCTGGCCAGCATCTGGATATGGGGTAATAGGGGAGAGGGTGAGGGGCGGGCAGGACAGGTTGAGTGGTAGTGCACTAGTATGGCACTGTTGTTGTCGTCGTCGTCGTCTCCTCCTCCTCCTCATTTGTTATCGCCGATGCCACCCCAGATAGTAAAACAGCCATCCTACCACACTGGGTCAGACCAGGTACATGTCCAGCCATCTCATCTGTTCTCTCCTGCCACCCAGTCCAGACAGTCCCCCTCCCCAGGTCAGTATAAGAGCTATGTATGCATTCATGCATGCAAGGGGCCCCACAGGTGGCATGCATGGCCTAGGCAGGCTACATTTGATGGCGTGTGTCTGCATGTGCAGAGATACACCAAAAAAAAGTGGAGGTCACCTATTTGGCCTAGGAGAGCAATCAGTCCAAAATCAAAGGCTAAAATGTAAATCATAGGATTGAATAGGCCTTTATCAGACCATCTAAAATCATGGACTAGGGCTAATCCATGATGGGCTATATCATGTCCAAGTCGAAAACAGTCCATTGACTTTCTCCATCTTGCTGCTGTATTGAAATACGTAATTAACTTTCATCCCTGGCACGTTTTCAAATGTATACTGTGTTTGTATTTTGTTAAACTTTCAAATAAAAAATAAATCAATCTAGCCTACCTCTGCTGAGAGAAACTACTAGTGAGTAATTTCACTGATCTAGAGCATCTCAGGTCTTCAGACCTGCATATACAACTAATTAGGGTTGTCACGATACTCAGCGGTATCATGGCAAAAAAAAAACATAAAGCAGACTACTTTTTCTAAAGAAAACAGTCCTAATGCTGAAAACAAATAGCCTTACGTTGTCACCCATAATTATGTTTATTTCCCAAGCTATAGCACACAATATTTTACATGCAGTAGATTTTTCTTAAAGGACCCAAGAGTTCAGTCTGATACTGGTACCGTGACAACCTTACACCTCAGAATAGGCTTTAGCTGCTGCCTAAGAGTTTCTGACTCCATCCTCAGATGAGATGGCCGGAGACATGTAAACAACAGGAGTAGGAGTGGTGGTAGAACTCCTTTAGGAGTGCCAGAGACGCATGCTCGGTCTATCCTAGGGCAAACATTAAGCGCCTTCTTGACAGACTCATTGAATCCCTTCTCAGAAAAATATTGCCTATGTTTAATTGTTCCAAAAATGCTATCCAAGTCAGAGTAGTGGTGGTGAGCTGCAACTCTTTAATTAGTACCAGAGATGCCCTGATATGGATTGGCATGCTGTAGTCTGGTAGGGGGTGGGAATCATAAGTATCCTCTTGATTAGAGGTCGACCGATGATGATTTTTCAATGCCGATGCCGATTATTGGGGGACAAAATAGCCAATACCGATTAATCGGCCGATTTTTAAACTGTATTTATTTGTAATAATGACAATTACAACAATACTCAATGAACACTTATTTGAACTTAATATAATGCATCAATAAAATCAATTTAGCCTCATAAATAATGAAACATGTTCAATTTGGTTTAAATAATGCAAAAACAAAGTGTTGGAGAAGAAAGTAAAAGTGCAATATGTGCCAAGTAAGAAAGCTAACGTTTCAGTTCCTTGCTCAGAACATGAGAACATATGAAAGCTGGTGGTTCCTTTTAACATAAGTCTTCAATATTCCCGGGTAAGAAGTTTTAGGTTGTAGTTATTATAGGAATTATAGGACTATTTCTCTATACCATTTGTATTTCATTAACCTTTGACTATTGAATGTTCTTATAGGCACTTTAGTATTGCCAGTGTAACAGTATAGCTTCTGTCCCTCTCCTCCCTGGGCTCGAACCAGCAACACAACGACGATTAGCGCGCGCTAACTAGCTAGCCATTTCACTTCGGTTACACGAGCCTCATCTCGGGAGTTGAGAGGCTTGAAGTCATAAACAGCGCAATGCTTGACGCACAACAAAGAGCTGCTGGCAAAACGCACGAAAGTGCTGTTTGAATGAATGTTTACGCGCCTGCTTCTGCCTACCACCACTCAGTCAGATACTTGTATGCTCAGTCAGATTATATGCAACGCAGGACACGCTAGATAATATCTAGTAATATCATCAACCATGTGTAGTTAACTAGTGATTATGATTGATTGTTTTTTATAAGAGAAGTTTAATGCTAGCTAGCAACTTACCTTTGCTTACTGCATTCGAGTAACAGGCAGTCTCCTTGTGGAGTGAAACGAGAGAGGCAGGTCGTTATTGCGTTGGACTTGTTAACTGTAAGGTTGCAAGATTGGAGCTGAAAATCTGTCATTCTGCCCCTGAACAAGGCAGTTAACCCACCGTTCCTAGGCCTTCACTGAAAATAAGAATGTGTTCTTAACTGACTTGCCTAGTTAAATAAAAATATATTTTTTAATAATAAATACATTTTTAAAAATCGTCCCCCAAAAATACAGATTTCCGATTGTTATGAGAACTTGAAATCGGCCCTAATTAATAGGCCATTCCAATTAATCGGTCGGTCGACCTCTACTCGATGGACTAATCCAATCCCAGACTAAAAAAATAAAATAAAAAAATAAAAAGAGGCTAGGCCTACCTAATCATGCGCCGAAAAATGCTAGGCAAGTAAAAATAATAATACATTTTAAAAAATGAACTAACTACTTAACTCTGAACATCTCTCAGACACAGAGTATAAATCTATACCACAGACATCCAAAAACTCAACCACATCATGCACACACCATAGACATTGAGAGAGAAAAAAAAAAAAAAGTCTTCAACATTGTACACACACAAACATTATAGTTATATTATAGTCACTTGGCTCTGTCATAACCTCACATGGTCTCTCCTATCATTGCTATGCAGACGACACACAATTAATCTTCTCCTTTCCCCCTTCTGATGACCAGGTGGCGAATCGCATCTCTGCATGTCTGGCAGACATATCAGTGTGGATGACGGATCACCACCTCAAGCTGAACCTCGGCAAGACGGAGCTGCTCTTCCTCCCGGGGAAGGACTGCCCGTTCCATGATCTCGCCATCACGGTTGACAACTCCATTGTGTCCTCCTCCCAGAGCGCTAAGAACCTTGGCGTGATCCTGGACAACACCCTGTCGTTCTCAACTAACATCAAGGCGGTGGCCCGTTCTTGTAGGTTCATGCTCTACAACATCCGCAGAGTACGACCCTGCCTCACACAGGAAGCAGCGCAGGTCCTAATCCAGGCACTTGTCATCTCCCGTCTGGATTACTGCAACTCGCTGTTGGCTGGGCTCCCTGCCTGTGCCATTAAACCCTACAACTCATCCAGAACGCCGCAGCCCGTCTGGTGTTCAACCTTCCCAAGTTCTCTCACGTCACCCCGCTCCTCCGCTCTCTCCACTGGCTTCCAGTTGAAGCTCGCATCCGCTACAAGACCATGGTGCTTGCCTACGGAGCTGTGAGGGGAACGGCACCTCAGTACCTCCAGGCTCTGATCAGGCCCTACACCCAAACAAGGGCACTGCGTTCATCCACCTCTGGCCTGCTCGCCTCCCTACCACTGAGGAAGTACAGTTCCCGCGCAGCCCAGTCAAAACTGTTCGCTGCTCTGGCCCCCCAATGGTGGAACAAACTCCCTCACGACGCCAGGACAGCGGAGTCAATCACCACCTTCCGGAGACACCTGAAACCCCACCTCTTTCAGGAATACCTAGGATAGGATAAAGTAATCCTTCTCACTCCCCCTTAAAAGATTTAGATGCACTATTGTAAAGTGGCTGTTCCACTGGATGTCTTAAGGTGAACGCACCAATTTGTAAGTCGCTCTGGATAAGAGCGTCTGCTAAATGACTTAAATGTAAATGTAAATTATTTTGGGCCTATTTTTTTTCTTGAACACGTATTCCAGTTAGTTACGTCTCAGAGTTATACCCTTAACAGTAAAGGTAATATCCTTGAGTTCATCAGAATCATCATAAGCTGTGGGTGTAGCGTCCAGCACCCCCATCTCATTAATAGAAACTAGATTCAGACAGCTGCACTCCCGTACACGTTTTAGGAGAATTGATTGCACCCCTTGCAAAATGAAAAGGATTGCACACCACGAGGACGGGAGGGAGTGAATTAATTAAGAGAACCAGGTGGTCAAATGTGTGGTGGAAAATCACTAGCAAATGACATCACACACACTGGTCTCGTATTGGGACAGCCGGGTCTTTTGTTCACAATTCTGAACCCCCCCCCCCTCTGAATTCAGCTGACCTACAGCTCCTCAAAGTCACATGGCATATGAATATGGGCAATTTGCTTATTGTCATGCACACACACCAAGAGTCATATGCAAACATATATTATGCATGCATTAACAAGTGAAGTGAAAGACCTAAAATATTATTGATTGCTCTGTCAAAACTGATTAACATGTCCTATAACTACACCATGCTATTATATTTCCATAGCTATGTTGACGTGTCATATCAGATCTGGCAATAGAAATAACTTTTACAAGCCCACACAAGTGAAGTCCCTCCAACATTTTAACTAACGACCATTTGAATTTCAAAAGATCACCGACAGCGACGGCTCAATTAAAGGCAGCCTGATTATCTATGCTAATGACAATGTTGGAGATTAATCAAGTGTATTTATGTGTCCAAATATAGTGCAATATGCAAAAAAAAATGTGCACTATATAGGGAACACGGTGCCATTTGGGACGCATTCCTAAATGGTCCTTGCTATCTGGGTTCTTTGGGACATCCTTACCACATGGATGTTAAAATTTGCTAAGGTAAGAGTTAAGGTTCGGTAAGACTTATGGGATCCCGGATAGCACTAACACACCATTTATCTAGGAGGGCTAACAATTTGGCAGGCCTGTGATGGGAAAAAATTGTTTGATTGCGCTTGCATGTGTTCAGTGATGTAACATAAAATAAAATGTTAATAAATAAAATAACAACACTAAATGAATGCTAATGTAATTGAAAGAGGAAAAGTGACTTCACAACCTTCATCCACTTTTTATTTTAAAAATGGTGGTCTGACACACACCATTAGGATGTAGGTTGAACAATCGTAGATAGTACTAACCCTTAGCAGAGTTAAACAAGTTGAAATGTGTCTTTAAAAGTGTGAACTGAAAATGTATTTATACTACACGCACTACTGTCACATGGCATGGTCATTTGACGACAGCCAAAAACTTGTTTAAACTCAACACATTGGGGAAAACTTCAGCTTTCATGTAGTCATGCCCACTTTTCAAGAGATCGAGGTTAACCGACAAGGTATCATAGATCTGAATGTTACATTTTACATAACCCGGGTAACACTGTTTGCCCTGGCTTTCCAACTACCTAGGAGCTAAATCAGATGTGCTATTTGCATAGTTGAAGTCGGAAGTACACTGGGGTTGGAGTCATTAAAACACTCCACACATTTCTTGTTAACAAACTACAGTTTTGGCAAGTCGGTCAAGACATCCACTTTGTGGATCCACAAGTCATTTTTACAACAATTGTTTAGAGGGATTATTTCACTGTATCACAATTCCAGTGGGTCAGAAGTTTACAAACACTAAGTTGACTGTGCCTTTAAACAACTTAGAACATTTCAGAAAATGATGTCATGGCTTTAGAAACGTCTGATTGACTCAAATTATGTCAATTAGCCTATTGGAGGTGTACCTGTGGATGTATTTTCAAGGCCTACCTTCAAACTCAGTGCCTCTTTGCTTGACATCATGGGAAAAAAACAAAAGAAATCAGCCAAGATCAGCCAGAGATAAAATAAAAATAAAAATTGTAGACCCCACAAGTCTAATTCATCCTTGGGAGCAATTTCCAAATGCCTGAAGGTACCACGTTCATCTGTCAAAACAATAGTACGCAAGTATAAACACCATGGGACCACACAGCCGTCATACCGCTCAGAAAGGAGACGTGTTCTGTCTCCTAGAGATGAACGTACTTGGTGCGAGAAGTGAAAATCAATCCCAGAACAGCAGCAAAGGACCTTGTGAAAATGGAGGAAACAGGTACAAAAGTATCTATATCCACAGTAAAATGAGTCTTATATCGACATAACCTGAAAGGCCGCTCAGCAAGGAAGAAGCCACTGCTCCAAAAACGCTATAAAAAAGCCAGACTACGGTTTGCAACTGCACATGGGGACGAAGATCGTACTTTTTGGAGAAATGTCCTCTGGTCTGATGAAACAAAAATGGAACGATTTGGCCATAATGACCAATGTTATGTTTGGAGGAAAAAGGGGGAGGCTTGCAAGCCAAAGAACGCCATCCCAATTGTGCAGCACAGGGGTGGCAGCATCATGTTGTGGGGGTGCTTTGCTGCAGGAGGGACTATATTATATTGAAGCAACATCTCAAGACATCAGTCAGGAAGTTAAAGCTTGGTCGCAAATGGTCTTCCAAATGGACAATGACATCAAGCATACTTCCAAAGTTGTGGCAAAATGACTTAAGGACAACAAAGTCAAGGTATTGGAGAAGCCAGCAAAGCCATGACTTCAATCCTATAGAAAATGTGTGGGCAGAACTGAAAAAGCCTGTGTGAGCAATTAGGCCTACAAACCTGACTCAGTTACACCATCTCTGTCAGGAGAAATGGGCCAAAATTCCCCCAACTTATTGTGGGAAGCTTGTGGAAGGCTAACCAAAACGTTTGACCCAAGTTAAACAATTTAAAGGCAATGCTACCAAATACTAATTGAGTGAATGTAAACTTCTGACCCACTGGGAATGTGTAGAAATAAAAGAATGAAATAAATCACTCTTCTATTATTCTGACATTTCACATACCTTTATTTAACTCTTTAGTCCAAAGACCTTGGCTCTGCCAGCCAAAAACAGCCAAATACGCCATCTAAACGTGAATAGATTCTCAATTGCGGTACGTTTCTAGAAACATAAAGCAGCCTTTCATATCACATCAAAACATTTTTCACAAATGCAAAATTTACACTTGCTGTATACTGCTTTAACCTGTTGTAACAGTTGCAGCCGAAAGTATTTTTCAGTGACAACACGTTTGTGTGGCGACAGTCTTCTGTTTACAGACAGGTGTTTGGATACGCTGCCAATTAGCACAGGTAAAACAAGCGCTTTATCTTGGAAATATGGCCACGTGGGAACCCTAAAGCACAGTAAAAAAAAAGTGAGCGGTAATTTAACCTTTTGTTTTTTGAAAATGATTTCTTGCTGCTATGAAAGATACAATCATTATGTTTCCAAAACTGTACCACAAGCGATGCATGTTACCTTTTAGCTTATGCGTGGGGCTCACTAGCCAGAAGACACCATTGTCACTAGGCGTTAAAGGTGGTTAGCATCTATGAATGGGCTAAACCAGAGGTGTCAAACTAATTTTGTCCCAGGGCCGCATTGTCTTCAACGAGGTACGGAGAGCTGCACTGAAAATATGTTATATTTCCCTGCCTTCAAAAATCGGAAAGCTTTAATTTGTGATTTTTTTTGGAGTGCTCGACACAGTCAAGAAACTGTATGAGTGTAGCTCCATTATCATTTATACAGTTAAGATTTTGTTTTAGTAATTTAAAGTATTTTGACTGTTTTCCTCCACACAAAAATAAAAACGATTTTACTCAAAGATTGCATGATTGGACCCCTCGTGGGCCGGATATGGCACCTGGGCCGTATGTTTGGCACCAATGGGCTAGGCTATAGAAATATTCTGTGTGTATGTATGAGCCTGCTTCCTTTATTCGTGTAGCCCTCCATTAAATTATTAGTCAGATAAATGAAATCTTCTGTTGACAAACCACAAGTGACTGAATAAAGCAGCGTGCATCACATCAAAAAATATCCATCATTGTACTGTAACAGGCAACAAAGCGAGCAACAGAAAACAAGACGAAAGCATTAACAAAAAACATATCGTCTCATTTTCGCTCCAAATTTCCCTCGCAGCTCGTTTCTTACCTGGCCTGCGCCTCGTCCAAGCTTTCGTCTGTGATTGCCATGATCTGTTGTAGAATATCCCCAATGTCTTGTTGAGGTTGACCGAGCTGTTTCCTAACCGAGTCTGGGTCGCCAACGTCGCCTTGTGATAACCCGCCGAGTCCGGTGAGACCCGCCAGCATTCGCGTTTGATCATCCATAGCTACTTAAAAAATGTAGGTCCTTTCCTCACAATCGAATTCACAGTTAGCCTGATAGCTAGTTAACAATGAAACCCCCAGCACAAATCATACGCCACTGGCTGATAGTAATTAATTACAGCCAGCTAACGTTAGTTAACCTAAAAAAAATCATTCCAAAGCAGTTCCACATTCATAAACGATTTGTGCTTACACGCCGATGTCAATAACCGGGGCAAGCTGCTATATATAGCGAATAAATGCTGCTAGCTAAGCAACTGTCAAGCTAGCTGTGTAGCCCTAAGAAATATACAGGGGGGGGGGAAAGCAACGGACACATGCACCTAAGTAGGGAGCTGGCAGACAGCGCCTCGCGCTAATACAAGAAAATCGTTATGTCCGGCAAATAAAATATGCATTCAAAATAATGCAAAAAAATAAAGACAAAACCAAATGTGGCAACACCTTGCTAGCTAGATGCATACATCAATAAATCACACTCGCGGTGGTTCAGAAGGGGCTTATCAAAAAAAAGAGTATTGTTTACCCAGACAGGGAAAAAGCTGCGCGAGGACCAGTGTGCGTCGTTCACATACCAGCTCGCGCTAGCTGGTGTAGCTAATGACCAAATTAGCCAGTTAGCTAGACACTTCTTGTGCATAAAACAAACTCGTATGGCATCGGTAAAGAAAATAACTGATTGACTATAATTTGATAACACTAGCTATGCAAATAACAGGCAACATGTGGGTTTATTTAGATAACTATGCTGGCGCAAGTAAATAACGCTAGCTAAGTTGATATATATATATATTTTTTTTAAAGTGGGACCACAATGTTGAAGCTCAAAACATAGCTAAATTGATGTGTGCTAAAATAGAATCACATCATCGCAAATGATTGATCAATTCCAAACAAAAATGTAGCAAGTGGGCAACGCTAGTTAATAAGGCAACGACACTGGCATGCTAAATAGTTAGCTAACAAGATGATCAACCGTGTATTTTCACGGGTCCTCAGTGGGACAGTCACTCTCCTCCCACATAAAAACCACGTTTGAGGAAGAAAATGTTTGCTGAAAGTTATAATGGCATTTTCCACCGGTCAGCCACGGCAAGTTGAATTCCATTACACTCTCGGCTGCAGTAGAGTGTGTGTTTTCTCTGATCCTTTTATTTTTGCAGGATAAAGGTTGGCGTTTTCCACCCTTCTGCTCACGAAGCCACAGCAAACTGACTATACAATATCGCGCGTTCAATTCATAATGCAACTGCGTCACCGCACCTAGGCTGTCAGATCTTATTGATGAGATATTTACCTTCCATTTTATTGAAATATTTTCCTGTTTCATATAAACTAATCCAGGGCTAATTTAGACTTTTGTTTTGAACCACTTCCCTGACATGCAGATGACCCATGTCATCTGTATGACACTGAACAGTGTTAGCCCACTGAGCTAAGGCTGGCAATTGGGCATCGTTCCTATTTATGTCAAAGGACTTCAAGGAAGCACTTCTGCTACAATAGTATACTGCCAAGAGGTCTTGACCTCAGTGGCACAGGTGATACACTACATTTGCAGGGGGCAGATCAAGGGGATGAGTTTGAATAAGTGTACTTATTGGACTTGGCTAAGTGTCAGTCTGACACAATTGTAATTAGTAGTGCAAGCTTTCTTTACTGTCAAGATCACCTCAACCCTGAACTGTCAATCGATTGAATTACCACCACGCTCAACCCATTGACCAAATCAATGACTGAATCATACAGTACTGGGACCAATATTGAAGCATCTCATTATTAATCTACAAAAAATGTGTCAAATTGGAACAAATCACACCATCAAATAGGCCACTATTAAAACAGGCTGTGTTCAGAAACATCCAATGAATGAAACGTCCTGTCTTTTAGTGTGAGAAATATGGACAGCACAGATTAAATTACAAGTCTTCAATTTTTTTTTATATATATATTTTTTTAACAAACAACGTTTTTGCTGTCATTTATCACTCAGATGAGAGAGCAGCGCCACTAGATGAATTGGGAGACTGAATAGACATGGAGAGAAGGCCGACTGCTGTGCTGGAATGATGGGTGTATACACCACGAAGGGGAGTGCACAGGAAAAACTGGCTGTGGATTATGCTGATGCTCGGCGCATCCCTCTTCTACAGTCTATCAATCTGAAGTTAAAGGGAGAAGGGGTAGATTTTTACAAAGACCTGGCCTAACAGGGAGAAAAATCATTTTTACAGCACCAACAGGCATTTACACATCAGAAGTAGGCCCAGGCCTGTTATGGGTCACAAGAAACCATCACGTTTAACCCTGTTTATTTGAATACATTTTTGGTCCATTTGCAAACACTAGTAATGTTAAGCAGTGATGTCAAAACATCTAAATAAACTATACGATCAATAAATAAGCTAATCCATATTTTTTATCTAGTTCTGTTCTTTTCCTATTTATATCCCTTCTGTTCTGTGAATGTTGTTTTCTCCAGTGCCTGAATGCATCTTGACTACTTTCAATTTGTAAGCAGAAGCTCTCTTTCTCATCCCACAAGCACCCAGCCTTATTTTAATCTAAATAAGAATCAATCTCTTGCCGTGCACCACCCTCCCTCCGTGATTCCCCAGCACTCACAACCTCACTTTTCTCCCAAACCTCTATCCTTTCATTCTTACCATGCACTGCAAGAACAGCCCACAGAAAATACATATGTTTGCAATAAATAAAATATCATGGTGATTTGAGTCAGTAGGTGCAAGGCACCTTTCCTATTTGGTGGTCAGAACTTGAACCTGTCCAATTCCTTTTACACAATTTCTTTTAAAAAAAAGACATCACATTGTTCATGCAAGTGTAACCCTATTGACTGTTAAACTTCTGAGGAAATATTCCTCGTTGGGGCCACATTGTTGTTCATCATGTTTCTCCTTGTAAGAGGAAGGCTCAACCTTATAACATGAAAGATGGTGAGAACTGAAGATGTGATAGTGAGCGATTGAAAAAAAATAAGGGGGGGGGGGGGGGGTTATGACACACCAGGCATAATGTCAGGCCTTCGTTCTGCGCCAGTGACCCGGTGAAAAGAAAGGGAGGGAGTCAAGATGAGGTGGGGATGAGGTGGGGCCTCCTCCCTGATGGACAGGAGAAGGGACAGGAAGACATAGCAGTGCTGGAGGAGAGAAAAGAGGACTGAATCTCTGGACAAAACAGAGAAGATTGAGGGATAAGAAAGGGTCAGGGAGTAAAGTATTATACAAGGGTGTGTTGAGAGAACTATCAAGTTGTGTGTACAGAGAATTCTTCCCCTTGTTACACACTGAAACCAAGAGATGTTTCAAAGGAGTTGGGAAGGAATAATAGTTTCACATTTCCTTGTTTATGAAGGGTTAAAAACAAACACAGGATTGGACCTGGTCTTAAAACAACTGAGTCAATGGTCAGAAAATGCAAGACAAATTCAGATAATTACTGTTTAATAATATATTTTTTTTTAGCATAAACAAAAACATTTTTTACAAGAAAAACAGACGAGAATGTACAGGAAAATTAAGGAAAGCCGGTATCTTACAAAACTAACCCCAAAATTCATCCACTGGAAGTTCATATTTTTCTCTACATCTGTTACTGTAGGTGAATATTCATTAGCTATTTAAATAAAGGGTGAGATCGCCCTCTGGTGGCCAACAGCATACGTTTCGTAGGGAGACCGGTATCTGTCAGGACCCATAGCACTCTGGTCAAAAGTAGTGCACTATATAAGGAATGGGGTGCCATTTGGGAGGACCCAAATAGTATAGTGGTGGAAAAGAATAGATAGAAAGTTTCAGCTGAAATAATCCACATTCATCCCGTGAAGAAAGATACCAGAGACTTATTTACAAACAACCACACAAGCCACCACAGAGAACAGCTAAATTAGGGAGCCATGGGTAGAGTTAAGACATTACATAAATACAGAAAAAGCCAGACTGATCTTTTTCATAGGTCATTCATTGAGTGAACCTGGATGAAACCAAAGATCACAATAGAGTCTGTGCTATTAAAGGTGTGCCTTGTCCTGCTTGTACAAAGCCAGAATTCAGTTTGCTTAGTTATCTTTTTTTGCCATGAAAAATCTAGTTTGGTTGTACCATGATACTGTATTGCAATAACCCTAAAACAGAGGTACTAGAATTATACGGTGGATGATGTATTGGTTGATACAGAGGATACGGGTCCTGCCAGTAGATCTCTGATTGGGTCAGAGGAGAGATACTGGAATCCCACATCAGCCGCTGATGGGAGCAGATGTACACACTTAATACATGATCACAACAAATACATTTAATAAACACAGAGAATATACTCACTAGGCTGCAGGTAGCCTAGTGGTTAGAGTGTTGGACTAGTAACCAGAAGGTTGCTAGATCAAATCCCCAAGCTGACAAGGTAAAAAAAAATATGTTGTTCTGCCCCTGAACAAGGCAGTTAGCCTCCCAGGGAACAGTAGGTTGTCATTGAAAATATGAATTTGTTCTTAACTGAGGTGCCTAGTTAAAGGTGCAATAAAAAAATTAATCAAAACAATTAAAAGGGGCAGCGCAGTTAAAAATGTGATTGCCAATTTTTAAATGCTTCCACACAGAGGTAGAAATAACACGGAAATGGTTAATTATGATAATGTCCTTCTTGGAAGAGCTGCCTGGAATTTCAGCCCACATCATGACATCACAAGGTGATCTGCTTATAATAGACCAATGACTGTTCACCTGGGTAAGGGGGGTAGGCTCTAGACCATCCTATCAGGGATGTGTATGCAAATATCTTAAAATTTGCTTCATAACACCCACAAGATCAGATTGAACATTTCAACAGCCAAACGAGGCTCAGGGAATAAAATGATCAAAATAGTTATTTTTCATTAAATAAACAGTGATATTAGACAGTGACGATTTAAAGACCTTTAATAAGTCAAGAAGTGTTCAGCAGGGAGAAAACATTTTGAAACAGAAGGGGAAGGTACTACCTAAATTGAAACAGATTTGAATTTTCTGTTGCAAAGGTTCTGCCCTACTGAACACGACCCTGAGAACCACTACAGCCATCCATCCATACATACAGACATGCCCTTACCCAATCTGCTGCTTGTCTCATTCACCAGTAGCTGAGCCTGTTCCTGTCTGGACTGCAGCTCCCTGACCATCTTACACTGTGTGTCCATCTATGGAGGAACAGATGTTTTTTTTTATTACGTGCAACTCACATTTTATGAGGGTGATAAGCGTTTCACCACTTCAACAGTAATAAAAACCGGCCTTCGATATGCACTCATCTACAACAAAAGCCAGGGCAGCACCGTGGTTGATTGAGGCAAATAAACTCTCGGCTGGGCGATATGGCCAAAATATGTCAATACTTTTTTGTATTAAAAAAATAAATACACATTTCTAGATATGCTTTATGAGTAGTACATGACTAGCGTGGCAACATTAATTTTAATGGGCCTTTCTCCATTCTGGTTGAACAATATAAAACAAATCAAAGTTCAACCAAAATATTGAATATAGTGACTGGGCACTTCGAAGTGTTTGACATGACAAGGAATCAAAAAGCAAGGTGTTATTGCGACAGGGTATGAACCAAATGTTGGTCAGTGTTTTCCAGTGGATCCTAATTAGAGGTTACGTTTCATGCACTCTTACTTGATGTAGCTAAAATATTGTGTTATACATATGGAATTTTATTTAACTTGGCAAGTCAGTTAGGAACACATTCTTATTTACAATGACGGCCTACACCAACCAAATCCGGACGACACTGGAGCAATTGTGGGACTCCCAATCACAGCTAGTTGTGATACAGCCTGGAATCGAACCAGGGTGTCTGTAGTGACGCCTCAAGCACTGAGATACAGTGCCTTTGACAGCGGCGCCACTTGGAAGCCCAGGCGTTGCCTATTCCTCTCAGATTTAGGATATGCCATTGTACAAACACTGGTATCAGCACAGATAGATATTTCACCGGACGTATAAATGTGAAGTATCCGCTTGGCGTTCCACTCACTGGAAGCCCACTGGCCAGCAGGGGGAGAAGATGGATTTTGGCTGACATACTACAATTTCTCATCAACTGAACATTTGATCTCAATAGTTCTGTTCCCAAAACTATTAAATCGGTTATGAACAGAGCGGACTACCCTTCGCAAAAGTAAAAAATAAATGTATTTTTTTAGGAGTGTAAAGGGGAATTGAGTTATTGCACACGCACACTTCAGAGTAGGCGTTCCCTAACAGAAATATGCAAACGCATGTTAGAACGCGCAAATAGGATCGACTAGCTCATGCTGGGCTCTGCCCACAATGACTCAATTGTTCCCATTGGAAACAGGCTGTGGGCCATCTTGGTTTAGTTGTAAAAATCTTTGGTATCAGGCTAGCTTGCCAGCTAAGTAGCTATTTGCAGCTAACAATTTGTTTGAGGCACAAATCAACAAAAAAAAATGTCAAACTGTTTGCAGGCACTAAGATACAAACTAAAAGTGTAATTGTAGAATGTTTGTGGATTTACATTATAAAGCAAAGTGGAAAGCAGCATCGTTGTCAACATCTTGTTGCATCTGAAGCGTTGACCATGCAGACTGTCACTGCGAGTGAACGGCTAGTATTTTAACTTGACTCATGGAAGAGCAAAAACAAGTCTCCTTGAGTGACAATTGGCTGGCTGTGTGTGTAAGGAGAGAAGACTCAAATAGCAAACGGAGTAAACTATAAAAACTGACATTACACAGAGGAGTGGAGTAACATTTAAACAAATCAAACATAAATACTAGTATACAAAGGTAAACGAAAGACCCAAACTCATCTGCATCAATACCAGTATTTAGTCAAATACAGTATACCGCCTAGCCCCATCTCGGGCTATTAAATTGACATTTTATGTTAGATTCATTAACACACAAGGAAGGGTGTGATAAAGATGGAGAAAATAAATAAATGCTCTACCCTGAAGGCAAATGTGGACACTGTTCACACATTAGTCAAAAATGTTTTTATTGCATTGGAACTATGTGTGCACTGCAGCTACCATTTACTTTGAGCATGGGACATGGAACACTGAGGGGTGAATTCTAACTTCCACTTCAGTCAAATGTGTAATTACTCATAGTCGATCATAGTAGTCCTTCAACTTTAAGCATCAGCTGTCAGAGCAGCTTACTGATAATTACACCTGTACACAGCGCATCTGTAAGTAGACCACCCAACTACCTCATCCCCATATTACTTTTTGCTCCTTTGCACCCCAGTATCTCTACTTGCACATTCATCTTCTGCACATCTCACTCCAGTGTTTAATTGCTAAATTGTAATTATTTCACCACTATGGCATATTTATTGCCTTTACCTCCCTAATCTGACTACACTTTTCTTTGTGTCATTGACTGTACGTTTGTTTACCAATGTGTAACTGTCGCACTGCTTTGCGTCATCTGGGCCAGGTCGCAGTTGTAAATGAGAACGTGTTCTCATCTGGTCTACCCGTTTAAATAAAGGTGAAATATATAAAAAATGCCATCAATGCAGGACTAAATGGAAATCTGACTTAAATTCAAGTTAAGCTTTGCCCAATAGAACATTACATTTAAAAAAGACCCAAAGGCCTTTTTCCTGGACACAGAGCCAAATACTGGACTACAAAACTATTACGACAGAGATTCTCCATTGAGCTTGCTTTTAGTCTAGGACTAAACTGTGTTCAAGAAACCATCCCCAAGTGGAATAATACAAGTTTGTCCGTATTACCACCAGTTCTACAGTGGACAGTACAGCCCGCTGTCTGCGGAGCACACTGTGGTAATCAGGTTTGTTCTGGATGAGCTGGCTCTGTGAGGACTGGGCCAGGCAGCTAGGGTCTAACATCACCCCATTCTCCAGGCATTGCTCCAATTGCCTGCAAAGGGAAAGATGAGATATACCAACACATTTACACGAGGCAAAAACCACGGTCCTAAAATGGGCCGTAACCAACTCTAGTATCGTTATGCCATTCTGAACAATGAACAATCATTGGGGGAAGATCAGCTTTAATATTACATATAGATGGTAGCTTCCATCAATGAAATTGTCTGCACAACTTCCAATCCTCCATTCATACACTTGTATGCATGTTTAACATACACAGAGGTCTACCGATTATGGTTTCTCAGTGCCGATACCGATTATTGAAAAAAGCCAATATTATTATAATTTTTTTTAATTTAAAAAAGGCCAATTTCTCATTTATTTGTAATAATGAATGAACACTTATTTTAACTTAATATAATACATAAATAAAATCAATTTAGCTCAAATTAATAATGAAACATGTTCAATTTGGTTTAAATAATGCAAAAAAAAAAAGTGTTGGAGAAGAAAGTAAAAGTCAATATGTGCCATGTAAGAAAGCTAACGTTTCAGTTCCTTGCTCAGAACAAGAGAACATACGAAAGCTGGTGGTTCCTTTTAACACGAGCCTTCAATATTCACAGATAAGAAGTTTTAGGTTGTAGTTATTATAGGACTATTTCCCTCTATACCATTTGTATTTCATATACCTTTGACTATTGGATGATCTTATAGGCACTTTAGTATTGCCAGTGTAACAGTATAGCTTCCGTCCCTCTCCTCTCCTCGCCCCTACCTGGGCTCGAACCAGGAACACGACAACAGCCACCCTCGAAGCCGCGTTACCCATGCAGAGCAAGGGAAACAACCACAGGCTCAGTGAAATTTGAAAAGCTATTAGCGCGTGCTAACTAGCTAGCCATTTCACGTCGGTTACACCAGCCACATCTCGGGAGTTGATAGGCTTGAAGTCATAAACAGCGCAATGCTTGACGCACAACGAAGAGCTGCTGGCAAAACACACGAAAGTGCTGTTTGAATGAATGTTTACGTGCCTGCCTCTGCCTACCACCACTCAGTCAGATTATATGCAACGCAGGACACGCTAGATAATATCTAGTAATATCAACCATGTGTAGTGAACTAGTGATTATGATTGATTTGACAAGATAAGTTTAATGCTAGCTAGCAACTTACATTGGCTTACTGCATTCGCATAACAGGCATTCTTCTTGTGGATTGCACAAGGAGTAGTTAACTGTAAGGTTGCAAGATTGGATCACCCGAGCTGACAAGGCAAAAATCTGTCGTTCTGCCCCTGAACGAGGCAGTTAACCCACCGTTCCTAGGTAGTCATTGAAAATAAGAATGTGTGCTTAACCTCTTCAACCTATGGGGACGCTATGTCATTATTGGATAAAAAAACGTGCCCGTTTTAAGCGCAATATTTTGTCACGAAAAGATGCTTGACTATGCATATAATTGGCAGCTTTGGAAAGAAAACACTGACGTTTCCAAAACTGCAAAGATATTATCTGTGAGTGCCCCAGAACTGATGCTACAGGCAAAACCAATATGAAACTTCAAACAGGAAATGAGCAGGATTTTTGACGCTGTTTTTCATTGTCTCCTTATATGGCTGTGAAAGCGCCACGAATTAGCCTGCCCTTTCTATCGTTTCTCCAAGTTGTCTGCAGCATTGTGACATATTTGTAGGCATATCATTGGAAGATTGGCCATAAGAGACTACATTTACCAGGGGTCCGCCCGGTGTCCTTTGTTGAAATTGTTGTGTAATCTCCAAGCTGCTCGCATTCATCCATGTGATTGAGACAGACTTCCAGAAATGATATATCATGAAGAGTTGTGAAAAACACCTTGAGGATTGATTCTAAACAACGTTTACCATGTTTCAGTCGATATTATGGAGTTAATGTGGAAGAAAGTTTGGCGTTTGGATGAATTTGTTTTTTTTTGGTAGCCAAACATGACGCAGAAAGCGGACCGATTTCTCCTAAACAAATAATCTTTCAGGAAAAACTGAACATTTGCTATCTAACTGAGTCTCCTCATTGAAAACATCAGAAGTTCTTCAAAGGTAAATGATTTTATTTGAATGGTTTTCTGGTTGTGAAAATGTTGCCTGCTGAATGCTAACGCTAAATGCTATGCTAACGCTAAATGCTGTTACACAAATGCTTGTTTTGCTATGGTTGAGAAGCATATTTTTGAAAATCTGAGATGACAGTGTTGTTAACAAAAGGCTAAGCTTGAGAGCTAGCATATTTATTTAATTTCATTTGCGATTTTCATGAATAGTTAACATTGCGTTATGGTAATGAGCTTGAGGCTGTATTCACGATCCCCGATGGCTCGACGCAAGAAGTTAACTGACTTGCCTAGTTAAATGGAGTAGAATTTTTTCATATATATAGGCAAAAATCGGTGTCCAAAAATACCGATTTCCGATTGTTATGAAAACTTGAAATCGGCCATTCCGATTAATCGGTCGACCTCTAGTTTATACACATATACAATTTTTACATTGTAGAATAACAGTGAAGACAAGTAGTCACCCTTTGCATTGACAGCTTTGCACTCTTGGCATCCTCTCAACCAGCTTCACCTGGAATGCTTTTCCAACAGTCTTGAAGGACTTTGCACACATGCTGAGCACTTGCTAGGCTACTTATCCTCCCCTCTGCGGTTCAACTCATCCTAAACCATCTCAATTCTTTTAAGGTCGGGTGATTGTGGAGGCCAGGTCATCTGATGCAGCGCTCCATCATTCTCCTTCTTGGTCAAATAGCCCTTACACAGCCTGGAGGTGTGTTGGGTCATTGTCCTGTCGAAAAACAAATTATAGTCCCACTAAGCACAAACCAGATGGGATGGAGTACTGCTGCAGAATGCAGAGGTAGCCATGCTGGTTAAGCGTGCCTTGAATTCTAAATTAAAAAAAAAAAATTTAAATCATTGACAGTGTCACCAACAAAGCACCCCCACGCCACCTCCATGCTTCGTGGTGGGACCCACACATGCATAGATAATCCGTTCACCTACTCCGCGTCTCACAAAGACATAGCGGTTGGAACCAAAAATCTCAAATTTGGACTCAGACTAAAGGACAGATGTCCACCTGTCCAATGTTCATTGCGTGTGTTTCTTGGTCCAAGCAAGTCTCTTCTTATTGGTGTCTTTTAGTAGTGGTTTCTATGCAGCAATTCAACCATGAAGGCCTGATTCACGCAGTCTCCTCTGAACAGTTGATGTTGATATGTTACTTGAACTCTGCAAAGCATTTATTTGGGCTGCAATTTCTGAGGCTGGTAACTAATTAACATATCCTCTGCAGCAGAGGTAACACTGGGTCTTCCTTTCCTGCAGCAGTCCTCATGAGAGCCAGCTTCATCATAGCGCTTGATAGTGTTTGCGACTGTACTTGAAGAAACTTTCAAAGTAATATAATTTTTCCCGGATTGACTGACCAGGTCTAAAAGTACTGGACTGTCGTTTCTCTGCTTATTTGAGCTGTTCTTGCCATAATATGGACACGGTCTTGTACCAAATAGGGCAATCTTCTGTATACCACCCCTACCTTGTCACAACTGACAATGCTCAAACGCATTAAGGAAAGAAATGACACAAATGATCATTTAACAAGGCACACCTGTTAATTGAAATGCATCCCAGGTTGAGAGAATGCCAAAAGTTTGCAAAGCTGTCAAGGCAAAGGACGGTTATTTTGAAGACTCAAATTGATTTAACAAACACTTTGGTTCCATGTGTTATATAGGGACGCACAATATAATATATATATATTTTTTTTAAATCGGTGAACATAACGGAAATCGGACGATATTAGCTCAAATGCCAACATCGGTATCGGCCAGATATGTAGTTTAATGCCGATGTGCAAAACCAATGTCAAAGCTGACGTGCATACCTATATAATGTAGGTACATGATGTAATGACTGTACATAAAATGTAAAGGCTACACATCATTCCTAACCTAGCCCAAGAGTAAGAACTTGTCAGTGAGACAACTCAAAGACAAAACTCATTAACACGGAGTTACACAGTAATAGTGTCATTGATATTAGCTTCACGACATTATATGGAAAGCCGTTTGGGCGTACATTTTTTGAATGGAGCATGCTTATTTAAGATGGTGAGGAAGGCACTTTTAAAGAATAACCATGCATCCTCTGACGGGATGAGGTCAATGTCATTCCAGGATAACCCGGCCAGGTCGATTTAGAAAGGCCTGCTCGCTGAAGTGTTTTAGGGAGAGTGTGACGTGATGAGGGGTGGTTGTTTGACCGCAGACCCATTAAGGATGAAGGCAATGAGGCAGTGATCTGAGATCCTGGTTGAAAACAGCAGAGGTGTATTTGGAGGGCGAGTTAGTTAGGATGATATCTATGAGGGTGCCAATGTTAACGGATTTGGGGTTGTACCTGGTAGGTTCATTGATAATTTGTGTGAGATTGAGGGCATCAAGCTTAGATTGTAGGATGGCATGTCCCAGTTTAGGTCACCTAGCAGCACGAGCTCAGAAGATAGATGGGGGTAATCAATTCACATATGGTGTCCAAGGGCACAGCTGGGGGCAGAGGGTGGTCTATAGCAAGCGGCAACATTGAGACTTTTCTGGAAATTTTTAGAAGTAGAAGCTCGAATTGTTTTGGTACAGACCTGATAGTAAGACAGAACTCTGCCGGCTCTCTTTGCAGTAGATTGCAACACCGCCCCCATTGGCAGTTCTTTCTTGTCGGAAAATGTTAGTTAGGGATAGACATTTCAGGGTTGTTGGTGGTTTTCCTAAGTCAAGATTCAGACATGGCTAAGATATCCAGGTTGGCAGAATGTGCTAAAGCAGTGAATAAAGCAAACTTAGGGATTAGGCTTCTAATGTTAACATGCAAGAAACCAAGGCTTTTACGGTTACAGAAGTCAACAATTGAGAGCACCTGGGGAGTAGGAGTGGAGCTAGGCACTGCAGGTCCTGGATTAATCGCCACATCACCAGAGTAGGAGAAGGGTACGGCTAAAAGCTATAAGAACCGGCCGTCTAGCACGTTCGGAACAGAGAGTAAAGGGAGCAGGTTTTTGGGCACGATAGCATAGATTCAAGGCATAATGTACAGACAAAGGTATCGTAGGAAGAGTCCATTGGAGGTAAACCTAGGCATAGAGTAACGATGAGAGATAGTCTCCAGAGACGTTTAAACCAGGTGATGTCAACGCATATGTGGGAGGTGGAACAACATGGTTGGTTAAGGCATAGTGAGGCTCTACAATGAAATAAAACTGTAATCACTAACCAGGACAGTAATGGACAAGGGATATTGATATTAGGGAGAGGCATGCGTACCTAAGTGATCGTATGGGTCCAGTGAGTGGTTGGGCCGGCAGGGGACACGGCGATTCAGACAGCAGGCTGGGGCTAGCGAGCTATGGGGTGGGGGTCTGTTTTTGCCTCCTCGAGCTGTGTCGTCGATAGACCAGTCTTGGAATTAGTAGGTTTCCAAGTACCAGAGGGGTTCAAGTCCAATTGGAGAAATGGGTATAGTGGTCCAAGAAACTGGCCGATGGATCAGCTAACAATCCAATATGCTCTAGATAGCTTGCAGGTCGCGGTTAGCAGAATGGGCCTTCAGTGGACGTCGCACCTGAGGGGCCTGTTGGGGTCCTCGAGCAGATTATGTCGGTATTCCAGTCATGAAGGATCGGCAGGGTTCCGTGCCCCGTACCGGCAGTAGAAGGGGTCCGGATATTGTAGCCGAGGAGTGGGCTTCAGGAGTAGCCCAGGAGCCATAGCCGGGAGATGGGTTAAGCATGGACTAGCTCCAGGATAGTTGGTGCTTGCGCCGGGATGGAAAGGTTAGCCAGGAGTAGTCAACCCGGGTTGCGGTTAGCTAGCTGCGATGAATCAGATGAAATGGTTCAGTTTGAGGTAGGAATCCGGGGATATGGAGAGAAAAATATGTCCAGTATGCTCTGGTTTGAAACGCATTGTACGAACTGGCGAGAGCTTTCCGAGCTAAAGGTTAGCTGATGACCGCTAGCAGTGGTTAGCTGACTAATAGCTGGCTAGCTTCAGTTGAGGTATTCCAGTTCGGAGGTAAATAGAAATACTTTAACAAAAAAACAGATCCACACCACATCGGGTGAGGTGGGTTGCAGGAGAGTATTTTGAAGTTGAAGTTTAGGAAAAAATATTAAAAAGAACGCAAAGAAAAATATATATACACACATGGGACAAGACAAGACAAAGATGTCTGACTGCAACACCATCTTGGATTCCTGCATTGTGATTTCAGATGTCAAATTAACAATTAGTTTGTTGATTTTATATAAAACATTACAATCTCGTTTAGCATGATGCATTCAATTATGGCATAATTATACTGCTTGTATTAATTTGCTTCACTGTCAATGACCTACTTTTATTTTGAAGGCTAACAGCAAAGTCCACTATTGTGGCAAATCCTTACTGTGGCTAGGTTGTTCCGACCAACATTAATCAAATAAGAACAGTCTTATAAATTAGGGTTATTTTAGATGACAGCTAGCTAACTACCGAAACAAATGTTTTGTGGGAAGAACATTGTTTGCATCCATGAGCTAGCTAGTTAAAAAAAAATATTACCAGCACCGTAGGTGCGCGCGAGAACTTCACCAGCATCACAGCATACGTATCGTTGTGATATATGAAATACCAGTGAGTTTAATCAATATGTAAAACTCGTTAAATTGTGACGTGCAGACATATTCAGGTCCTGATATGTCAACAAGCTGTTTTGACACGCAAAGACCCAAATGGCGTTCATTAGAAATCCTGATTGAGAATGAAATGACTGAACGAAACAGCACAGCAAGTAAGTGAAAGAAATAGGTTTTGATTATGTTTTACTGGTAATGGGGACATGCGTAAATGCCAACAAAGTAACTTTTTGGTCTGTACACAGCCTGTATTCGAACCAGGGACTGTAGTGATGCCTCTTGCATTGAGATTCGACCGATTATGATTTTTCAAAGCCGATACCGATTATTGGAGAAAAGAAAAAGAAAAACAACGATACAGATTATTCGGCCGATATATATATTTTTATTTTACCTTTATTTAACCAGGTAGGCTAGTTGAGAACATGTTCTCATTTGCAACTGCGACCTGGCCAAGATAAAGCATAGCAGTGTGAACAGACAACAGAGTTACACATGGAGTAAACAATTAACAAGTCAATAACACAGTAGAAAAAAAAGAGTCTATATACATTGTGTGCAAAAGGCATGAGGTAGGCGAATAATTACAATTTTGCAGATTAACACTGGCGTGATAAATGATCAGATGGTCATGTACAGGTAGAGATATTGGTGTGCAAAAGAGCAGAAAAGTAAATAAAAACAGTATGGGGATGAGGTAGGTGAAAATGGGTGGGCTATTTACCAATAGACTATGTACAGCTGCAGCGATTGGTTAGCTGCTCAGATAGCAGATGTTTGAAGTTGGTGAGGGAGATAAAAGTCTCCAACTTCTGCGATTTTTGCAATTCGTTCCAGTCACAGGCAGCAGAGAACTGGAACGATATAGATATATATCTGTAATAATGACAATTACAACAATGCTGAATGAACAACTTAATATAATACATCAAATAAATTTAGCCTCAAATAATAAACATGACCAACTTGGTTTAAATAATAAAACAGTGTTGAAGAAAGTATTAGTGCAATATGCCATGTAAAAAAGCTAACGTTTAAATTCCATGCTCAGAACATGAGAAAGCTGATGGTTCCTTTTAACATGTGTCTTCAATATTCCCAGGTAAGAAGTTTTAGGTTGTAGTTATATAACTATTTCTCTATACCATTTGTATATTGGATCTTCTTATAGGCACTATAGTATTGCCAGCCTAATCTCAGGAGTTGATAGGCTTTAAGTCATAAACATCGCTGTATTCAAGCATTGCGAAGGCTGCTGGCAAATGCAGGAAAGTGCTGTTTGAATGAATGCTTACGAGCCTGCTGCTGCCTACCACCGCTCAGACTGCTCTATCAAATCATAGACTTAATTATAATAGAACACAGAAATATGAGCCTTCGGTGAAACCCGGAAACAACCATTTTGAAAAGAAAATATTTATTCTTTCAGTGAAATACAGAACCATTATGTATTTTAATCGAACAGGTGGCATCCAGAAGTCTACATATTGAGGTTACATTGCACAGCCTTCATTGCTATGTCATAATTATGTAAAATTCTGGCAAATTAATGATCGTCTTTCTTTGGAAGAAATGGTCTTCACACAGTTCGCAATGAGCCAGGTGGTCCAACTGCTGCATTAACCCTGAATCTGCTTGCACAGCGCGCAAGAGAAGTGACAATTTCCCTAGTTAAAATAAATTCATGTTCGCAGGCAATATTAACTAAATATGCAGGTTTAAAAAAAATATACATACTTGTGTATTGATTTTAAGGCATTGATATTTATGGATAGGTACATTCATTCAACGATTGTGCTTTTTTCACAAATGCGCTTGTTAAATCACCAGTTTGGCGAAGTAGGCTGTGATTCGATGATAAATTAAAACGCACTGCGCATTGCAAATCATCAATGTGGTCAGCCTGCCAAGCAGTCTCCTCGTGGAGTGCAACATAATCGGCGCTCAAAAATGCCGATTACGAACACTTGAAAATCGGCCCTAATTAAATCGGTCGACCTCTAATTGAGATGCAGTGCCTTAGACAGCTGCGTCCATGTGTGTTAACTATACTAGAATGCTTAAAAGGCTGCAATTCTTTTAATAATATCGGTATGGGTTTTTTTGGCAAGGAAAATATTGGATATCAGTAGAGGCCAAAAGTGGCACTATTATTCTACAATGTAGAAAATAGTTTTTTTAAACTAAGAAACCCTGGAATGGAGTAGGTGTTTCCAAAGGTATGACTGGTACTGTATGCATGCATGTACACACCCTTTTAAAAATGTTCCACTAACATCGAAAATCACTTCCCAACTATTTAGCAACCTATATGGCACAGCTGTGAATTTTGGGGTAGTTCAATTTTTAAAAAATACCAGTTATCACAACATTCTTTAATGCAGGGCCGACAGACTAGTTCCTTACTTATTCCCCCTTCCACTTGCCGCTTCCATTTTTTGCAGGAATTCTGCAATTAGTTAGTAGTAATTTTGGGTAGAGCAGACATTTCCATACATTTTTGTTAGCTGTATGTGTGACAACTCCACCAGTCCTATTTATTCTATTATTTTAATTTAAAACATTTTATTGACTAAAACAATAATCAATTACTATATTTGAGTTGAACCACAATATGGTGTATGAGTGTCTTTCCTGGTGGATTTAACTGAAATTGCAACCTATGGCATGTTTTAAAAATATTGATATTTTGGAGATTTCATTTCACATATACCCAAATTCAAAGGTTGTAATCTGAATAAAGGCCATTCTGGAACATGGGATGAGACTTTCTTACTAATTTGCTAGAGAACCAGTTCAGATTTATGTACAACTTTTGTATGAATGACACCTTTAGTGAGAGGTCTAATGCTTTAATATTTAAATCATTTCTGCCCCCCGAATTCATATTCATTATATAAATAGGCCCTTTAAAATTGTGTCTGGCTTGTCATTCTAGATAAAATGCAATATTTTTTGCCCATATAATTTAACAAAAAGCAGGTCGCTAGGTGGAGGCAAGACCATAAGCAAATAGGTAAACTGGGATATGACTGAAGAGTTAATCTGGGTGATTTTTCCAGAAATAGACAAGTGTTGTCCTTTTCCTTGGTAGCAAGATATCTATATTTTTGCTAACTTTCTATTAAAAAAAAATAGAGTGAGATTATTTTTTTCAGGACATATACTGAGTATGTCCACATCCGTCAGACCATTTTATTGATAAACTACACAGTAATGTAAAACTAAAAAATAAATAAATGTGATCAATATCCAGATAGAGGACCTAGTTTTTTTTAAATTTTAAGTATCTAGGCTGTGGAGGGATCCAAATTGTGGATTTAAAAGGAAACATGACCTTTGTTTTCAAGCCCTGGATTACCAACCCCTTAATATTATTGTTAAGCTAAAATTTTAACAGCTAACATTTCAATGGCAATAATAAAAAGATATGTTGATAGTGGACAACCTTGTTATACTCCGACAGTTTAAAACTTCCTGAGAATAGCCATGATTTACACAGGGTTACTATATATAACTTTAAACCATTTTATAAAAAGAGATTCTCCAAAATTGAAATATTCCAGGCATTTATATATGAACTCCAGTTGTACTTTATCAACGCCTTTTCAAAGTCTCCTATGAATACCAGGTCTGGGTATTGATAGCTAACTTTGGCTAATGCCCAAATTGGACTGAAGCACCAGGCACATAAGAAAAATCACTTTGACAACCTGAAACTTGGAGCATGGTGAGTGCAGAACGAGAGTGAACAAGTACATGTAATTTGTGGGTGTGTGAGAATGTGTTCACCTGTCCAATTGTTCAGCTTTACTCCGGTGCTTGTCTAACAGGGCCTCCCAAGACGCACTCTCAGCCTGCAGCCTGAAATCACAGGTGTAATAAAACATTTTTAAAAGACAATATTTATTACAGGCACTCACACAGTGATGAGGAAGTCAGTTACCTGTGTATAGCCTTCCTGGCCTGCTCCATGGTGTTCTGCATTTCAGTGTCACTAGTGAGAAAGAGAGTCAAAAAAGGGAGCCATAACAGATGACTGAATGAATACAGAAAGGGCTGAACTAGAAATAAAGGACAATACAGAAGAATGACAGCCCTTTTTCTCTTGGGCTGTGCAGATACTAGTTGCGCAATATTTTTTCCATGCCAAAAACAAGAAGCCTTCCTTTAAAAACCTGCTGTTTGTAAAATATTGTGTGCTATAGCTTGGGGGGGGGGACTCTGGATGACATGACACTGCTTGTTTCCAAAAGAAGTTAAAAAAAAAAAATCGGTTTTGTTTCCTTGCCACTATACTGACTAGTATCATGATACTCAGATCGTCCCAGACCCTTTTCTCATGTTAAAGGATCAGGGGGGGGGGGGGGGGGGGAAGAAAGGAAAAAAATCAGTGCTGGAAATATATAAAATAGTAAAATAGACTGCTCAGGAAAAAGGTAAGTATGTTTAAGGACGTTAAGTCAAGGAACAAAATGAGGTTGAGGGCTGTGACGAGACAGCATTACCTGGCTGTGCTAGTGGGAGGTTGCTGGCTCATTGCGTAGGTCTTTGGCCAGGCACCACCACTCCTTCTGTACAGCCTCCACTGAAACAGGGAAGAAAATGGTTATTATTAGACAACACTTAAAGTGAATTTGGAAGGTATTCAGACCTTAACTAATTTTAAAAGGCTGTAGAAGTTAAATTGTCCCGCCAAGCTATCTATACACAGAGCAAAAACAAGTTTGTAGAATTGTTGGCAAAAAAAGAAAAGAAAAACACATTTACAAAGTATTCAGACCCTTTACTCAGTACTTTGTTGAAGCACATTTGGCAGCGATTAGAGCCTTGTCTTCTTGGGTATGACGCTACAAGCTTGGCACACCTGTATTTGGAGAGTTTCTCCCATTCTTCTCTGCAGATCCTCAAGCTCTGGCAGGCTGGATGGTGAGTGTCGCTGCATAGCTATTTACATCTCCAGAGGTGCTATTGGGTTCAAGTCTGGGCCACTCAAGAACATTCAGAGACTTGCCCTGGCTGTGTGCTTAGGGTCCTGTGGGAAGGTGAACCTTCACCCCAGTCGGAGATCCTGAGCACGCTGGAGCAGGTTTTCATCAAGGATCTCTCCGTACTTTGCTCCGTTCATTATTCCCCTCGATCCTGACTAGGCACCCAGTCCTTGCGAAAAACATCCCCACATCACGATGCTGCCATCTCCACGCTTCATAGGGATGGTGCCAGGTGTTTAGTCTTGGTTTCATCGGACCAGAGAATCTTGTCCCTCATGCTCTGAGAGTCCTTAGGTGCCTTTTGGCAAAAGCCAAGCGGGCTGTCATGTACCTTTTACTGATGAGTGGCTTCCATCTGGCCACTACCATAAAGGCCTGATTGGTGGAGTGTTGCAGAGATGGTTGTCCTTCTGGAAGGTTCTCCCATCTCCACAGAGGAACTCTGGAGCTCTGTCAGAGTGACCATCGGGTTCTTGGTCACCTTCCTGACTAAGGCCCTTCTCCCACAATTGCTCAGTTTGGCCGGCCGGCCAGCCCTAGGAAGAGTCCTGGTGGTTCCAAACGTCTTCCATTTAAGAATGGAGGCTGTGTTCTTGGGGACATTCAATGTTGCATACAATTTTTGGTACCCTTCCCCAGATCTGTGCCTCGACACAATCCTGTCTCAGAGCTCTACGGACAATTCCTTCAACCTCACGCCTTGGTTTTTGATCTGACAGGCACCGTCAACTGTGGGATAAACAGGGGTGTGCCTTTCCAAATCATGTCCAATCAATTGAATTTACCACAGGTGGACTCCAATAAAGTTAAACATTTCAAGAATGATCTATGGAAACAGGATGCACCTGAGCTCAATTTTGAGTCTCACGGGAAAGGGTCTGAATACTTAGGCAAATAAGCTATATGTTTTTATAAATTAGCGGGAAAAAATCTAAGCCTGGTTTCACTTTGTCATTATGGGGTATTGTGTGTAGATGTATTATTTAAAAAAATATTTAATACATTTTAGAATAAGGCTGTAAAGTAACAAAATGTCAAAATGGAAGGGTCTGAATTCGAGGTCGACCGATTAATCGGGGCCAATTTCAAGTTCTCATAAAAATCGGAAATCTGTATTTTTTTCACACCTTTTTAAATCTTTAATTAACTAGGCAAGACAGTTAAGAACACATTATTTTCAATGACGGCCAAGGAACGGTGGGAGTCTGCCTCGACAGACTTTCACCTTGTCAGCTCGGGCAATGTCAGCTTGGGGGATCCATTCTTGCAACCTTAAAGTTAACTAGTCCAACGCAATAGCCACCTGCCTCGTTGCACTCCACAAGGAGACTGCCTGTTACACGAAAGCAGTAAGCCAAGGGAAGTTGCTAGCTAACATTAAACTTCTAATAAAATAACTAAATCAATAATCACTAGTTAACTACACATGGTTGATGATATTACCAGTTTATCTAGCGTGTCCTGCATTGCATATAATCTGACTGAGCATAGAAGCATCTGACTGAGCAGTGTTAGGCAGCAGCAGGCTTGTAAGCATTCATTCAAACAGCACTTTAGTGCGTTTTGCCAGCAGCTTTTCGTTGTGCGTCAAGCATTGCGCCGTTTATGACTTCAAGCCTATCAACTCCCGAGAGTTTAGCCGTACCCTTATCCTACTTCTCCTCTGGTGATGTAGAGGTGAATCCAAGCCCTGCACTGCCTAGCTCCACTCCTATGCCCCAGGCACTCTTTTGAGGACTTCTGTAACCATAATAGCCTTGGTTTCATGCATGTTAACATGTTAGCTTAAGGCACACTCTGCCAACCCGGATGTTCTAGCCGTGTCTGAATCCTGGAATCCTGGCCACCAAAAATTCGGACATTTTCATCCCAAACTACATTTTCCGACAAGATAGAACAGCCAAAGTGGGCGGTGTTGCAATCTACTGCAAAGATAACTCTGCAGAGTTCTGTCCTACTATCCAGGTCTGTACCCAAACAATTTCAACTTTTAAAAATCCACCGCTCTAAAAACAAGTCTCTCACCGTTGCCGCCTGCTATAGACAACCCTCTGGCCCCAGCTGTGCTCTGAACACCATATGTGAACTGATTGCCCCCCCATCTATCTTCAGAGCTCATGCGACCTAATTCAACAGCTAATTGTTTGTGGTATAGGCGGTTTTGGTTGCAAGGTCCTAAGGGCCAATATAAATGTTTTATTTATTTAACCTTTATTTAACTAGGCAAGTCAGTTAAGAACAAATTCTTATTTTCAATGACGGCCTAGGAACAGTGGGTTAACTGCCTGTTCAGGGGCAGAACGACAGATTTGTACCTTGTCAGCTCAGGGATTCGATCTGGCAACCTTCTGGTTACTAGTCCAACGCGCTAACCACTAGGCTAACCTGCCGCCCCTAAACTGGAACATGCTTAAGCATGTTCCAGTTTAGGGGCGGCAGGTCATCCTACAATCTAAGCTTGATGCCCTCAAATCTCACACAAATTATCAATGAACCTACCAGGTACCACCCCAAAGCCGTAAACACGGGCACCCTCGTAGATATCATCCTAACCAACTTGCCCTCTAAATACACCTCTGCTGTTTTCAACCAGGATCTCAGCAATCACTGCCTCATTGCCTGCATCCATAATGTGTCAGCAGTCAAACGACCTCCACTCATCACTGTCAAACACTCCCTGAAACACTTCAGCGAGCAGGCCTTTCTAAATCGACCTGGCCGAGGTATCCTGGAAGGATATTGATCTCATCCCGTCAGTAGAGGATGCTTGGTTATTATTATTTTTTAAATGCCTTCCTCAACATCTTAAATAAGCATGCCCCATTCAAGAAATTTAGAACCAGGAACAGATATAGCCCTTGGTTCTCTCCAGACCTGACTGCCCTTAACCAACACAAAAACAGCCTATGGTGTTCTGCATTAGCGTCGAACAGCCCCTGTGATATGCAACTTTCAGGGAAGCTAGAAACCAATATACACAGGCAGTTAGAAAAGCCAAGGCTAGCTTTTTCAAGCAGAACTTTGCTTCCTGCAACACAAACTCAAAAAAGTAATGGGACACTGTAAAGTCAATGGAGAATAAGAACACTTCCTCCCAGCTGCCCACTGCACTGAAGATAGGAAACACTGTCACCACCGATAAATCCACCATAATTGAGAATTTCAATAAGCATTTTTCTACAGCTGGCTATGCTTTCCACCTGGCTACCCCTACCCCGGTCAACAGCATTGCACCCCCCCACAGCAACTCGCCCAAACCTTCCCCATTTCTCCTTCTCCCAAATCCAATCAGCTGATGTTCTGAAAGAGCTGCAAAATCTGGACCCCCTACAAATCAGCCGGCCTAGACAATCTCTTTTGTGTCGTCTGAGATTCCCAAAGATTGGAAAGCAGCTGTGGTCATCCCCCTCTTCAAAGAGGGGGGGGGGGGGGGGACACTCTTCAAATCCCACCATACCTTCTCCGCTATGCAATCTGGTTTCAGAGCTGGTCATGGGTGCACCTCAGCCACGCTCAAGGTCCTAAACGATATCTTAACCGCCATCGATAAGAAACAATACTGTGCCTCTGGCAGTCTATGGGGTGCCACAGGGTCCAATTCTTGGACCGATCCTTCTCTGTTTACATCAATGATGTCGCTCTTGCTGCTGGTGAGTCTCTGATCCACCTCTATGCAGATGACACCATTCTGTATACTTCGGGCCCTTTGGACACTGTTAACAACCCTCCAGGAGAGCTTCAATGCCATACAACTTTACTTATGTGGCCTCCAATTGCTCTTAAATACAATTAAAACTAAATGCATGCTCTTCAACCGATCGCTGCCTGCACCTGCCCAACATCACTACTCTGGATGGCTCTGACTTAGAATATGTGGACAACTACAAATACCTAGGTGTCTGGTTAGGCTGTAAACTCTCCTTCCAGACTCACATCAAACATCTCCAATCCAAAGTTAAATCTAGAATTGGCTTCCTATTTCGCAACAAAGCATCCTTCACTCATGCTGCCAAACATACCCTTGTAAAACTGACCATCCTACCAATCCTCGACGACGTCATTTACAAAATAGCCTCCAATACCCTACTCAATAAATTGGTTGCAGTCTATCACAGTGCCATCCATTTTGTCACCAAAGCCCCATATCCACTACCCACCACTGCGACCCGTACGCTCTCGTTGGCTGGCCCTCGCTTCACACTCGTCGCCAAACCCACTGGCTCCAGGTCATCTACAAGACCCTGCTAGGTAAAGTCCCCTCTTAGCTCGCTGGTCACCATAGCAACACCCACCTGTAGCATGCGCTCCAGCAGGTGTATCTCTGGTCACCCCCAAAACCAATTCTTCCTTTGGCCGCCTCTCCTTCCAGTTCTCTGCTGCCAATGACTGAAACGAACTACAAAATCTCTGAAACTGGAAGCACTCATCTCCCTCACTAGCTTTAAGCACCAGCTGTCAGAGCAGCTCACAGATTACTACACCTGTACATAGCCCATCTATAATTTAGCACAACCTACCTCTTTTCCTACTGTATTTATTTAGCTCCTTTGCACCCCATTATTTCTCTACTTTGCAATCAACCATTCCAGTGTTTTACTTGCTATATTGTATTTACTTCGCCACCACGGCCTTTTTTGCCTTTACCCCCCTTCTCACATTGTATATAGAACTTTTCTACTGCGTTTGTTTTACTCCATGTGTAACTGTTGTTGGTGTCAAACTGCTTTGCTTTATCTTGGCCAGGTTGCAATTGGAAATGAGAACTTGTTCTCAACTTGCCTACCTGGTTAAATAAAGGTTAAATAAATCAAGTTTAAAAAAGATGAGGCTGGTGTAACCGATGTGAAATGGCTAGCTAGTTAGCGGGGACAAACGCCACTCGCTCTGAGACTTGGAGTGGTTGTTCCCCTTGCTCTGCATGGGTAACGCTGCTTCGAAGGTGGCTGTTGTCGTTGTGTTCCTGGTTCGAGTGAGGAGAGGGACGGAAGCTATACTGTTACCCTGGCAATACTAGTGCCTATAAGATCATCCAATAGTCAGAGGTTAATGAAATACAAGTGGTATATAGAGGGAAATAGTCCTATAATTCCTATAATAACTACAACCTAAAACTTCTTACCTGGGAATATTGAAGACTTATGTTAAAAGGAACCACCAGCTTTCATATGTTCTGAGCAAGGAACTTAGACGTTAGCTTTCTTACATGGCACATATTGCACTTTTACTTTCTTCTCCAACACTTTGTTTTTGCATTATTTAAACCAAATTGAACTGGTTTCATTATTTGAGGCTAAATTGGTTTTATTGATGTATTATATTAAGCTAAAATAAGTGTTAATTCAGTATTGTTGTATTTGTCATTAAAAAAATAATAATCATAATCGGTCGACCTCTAGTCTGAATACTTCCCGAATGCACTGTATACCTACTGCAAGGCACACAACTAAAGCTCTATTCAAAATACAGCACCGAACCAGTAGGGGGCAGAATAAATCTTTGGATGTTTTTTTTGCTGGATGTTACAATCCAAAACCACTACTTATTTGATACTTACAAGGATCCTACCAACCTTGTGTCTGAAGTGACTCTAAACTGCATTTTGGTGTCATGCTCAGTGAGTCTTGTAACTTCTTGACTGCCAGCTGGAGACAAAGAGGAGAGAGATGGGACACAAAGTCAGCGAAATTGTCAGCCAGGATCCTAGACATTGAAATAACCTCCAGGTTGAAGTTAGCCTGACTTTCAAAACACACACTAGCGAATTGCAATCACTTAAACATACCCCCATAGAAGCCTCCATCAACTTCTCTTGCCTCTCCTCCTCTGGTAGGGATTGGCTGATTTACCTGCATATAGCTGGATAGGAGGCATTTAGACAGAAGCTTAGCATTTACAGGTTTACAAGAGAGCATTTTGTAAATCACTTAGCCCCAATTGTGCCTCCTTCCCATACTGCCATTCATTGTTTTTAAGGGTCAACCTGGGATAGGTGGCCGACTCTAGCCATAGCTTGGAAAGAGTATATGTTTTACGGCTCAAGAAGACGTAAACAATACTCTATCTAGTGTCACTCATCCCAGACACCACAACCAATGTTGTCGATATTGAAAAATACGGGTTTTGGGCCTCACTCTGGGAGGTGTTGGGGAGGGAAGGGAGAGAGCGTCGGTCCCTGGTCGACCTCCAGGAATTCCTTGGCGTGCTGCTGGGGCTCAACGACCGACCCTCTGTTAGAACATCTCCCTCAGGATCCCTTCCATGCCGCTCTTCTCCAGAACACGGCTCCATCTGTGCCTCTGTTGTTTCTGACATCTGTATGTTGGTGGTGGTGGAGGCAGGAGTGTGTCTGCAGGGAGATTTGGGGTGAAGAGCTGCTGGGCTTGGACTCCCAGGGCAAACTCTTTTGAGTCCCTGCGGAGGCTTTTCTTCCTCGTGGACCTTGATCAACTAAGTGGGCTTTTAGGTCATTTGTATGTTATCGTCAGTGCTATGCTAACTTCATCGGCTAGCTACCATTTTAGTGAGTTTATATTATGTATGGGGTAGCCTATTGGACTAGTAACCGGAAGGTTGCAAGTTCAAATCCCCGAGCTGACAAGGTACAAATATGTGGTTCTGCCCCTGAACAGGCAGTTAACCCACTGTTCCTAGGCCGTCATTGAAAATAAGAATTTGTTCTTAACTGACTTGCCTAGTTAAATAAAGGTTTTAAAAAAAAATGTATATTGGCCCTTATGTGCAACCAAAACCGCCTACACCACAAACAATCAGCTGTTGATTGTCTTACCTTCTTCTGGTGTTCAGCAGAGCTGTCGCAGCTGCTGATAACATCAATGAAAAAGAGAGAGGATGATTAAACATAACCACATGAGCATAGTTTATGTTGAAATGGCTAGTTTGCTGTCGATAGACGTGGCTACCACTAGGACTACTTTAAAATAGGGGTGTTAGCTAGTAGCTAACGTTACCCGGGCAGTGAGGTCGGAAGTTAAACACAATACTACCCTCTGAGATAGCGCGCTAATTCCACCCAATTCTTCACAGAAAAGCGGTGACCTCCGGGAAAACTTTCAGTAACGTTATTAACTTAAAATTAAAAAATACAAACCTTTCCGACTGCATTCCAGAACGAATATCCGCCATATTTATTTTAAAAATCTACCCGCCACAAACAAAATCGTCCCCTCCCATTTACAGATATGCATTTCGGGAAATGGTAGCTGGAGCACTACTTAGGCTCCAGCTACCATTTCTCTGCATGAATCGTCCCTTAAGCAGAGTTTGGGGGGGTTGGGGACGAGTTGCGCTCTACTCCTCTCAAGATAACAACCAAAGTGTTACCATAATTCAGCTTTTGAAACAAGCCATAGTTTTTAGTACGGTTTGGCACCAAATGGAAACGGAGGTGGCACCGTTATTATACTGAACAAAAAATATAAACGCAACAAGATTTTAATAAGTATATTCATTAGGCCCTAATTTATGGATTTCACATGACTGGGAACACAGATATGCATCTGTTGTTGACCAAAAAATGTTTTAAAGTAAGATGGCACTTACAAACATGGAAGCTCTGCTTCTAGCGCCTAAGCAACTTTGCAGACAAGCATTTCGCTACACCCACAATAACATCTGCTAAATATGTGTATGCGACCAATACAATGTGATGTGAATTATTATTTTTTGCCTCAGAATGGGCTTCAGGATCTCGTCACGGTATCTCTGTACATTTAAATTGCCATAGATAAAATACAATTGTGTTCGTTGTCCATAGCATAACCCGACCGCCAACATGGGGACCTCTGTTTACATCGGTGACATCAGCAATCCGCTCGCCCACACGACGCCATATGTGGTCTGCGAGGCCAGTTGGACGTACTGCTAAATTCTATAAAACGACAGAGGTGGCTTATGGTAGAGAAATTAACATTAAATTCTTTGGCAACAGTGGTGGATATTCCTGCAGTCACCATGCCAATTGCATACTCCCTCAAAACATGAGACATCTGTGGTGTTGTGTTTGTGTGACAAAACTGCACTTTTTAAAGTGGCCTTTTATTGTTCCCAGCACAAGGTGCTGTGTAATGATCATACTGTTTAATGAGCTTCTTGCTATGCCACACCCGTCAGGTGGATGGATTATTTTGTGAGAAATGCTCACTAAAAGGGATGATTATCAAATCAAATTTATTTATATAGCCCTTCGTACATCAGTACAAAGTGCTGTACAGAAACCCAGCCTAAAACCCCAAACAGCAAGCAATGCAGGTGTAGAAGCACGGTGGCTAGGAAAAACTCCCTAGAAAGGCCAAAACCTAGGAAGAAACCTAGAGAGGAACCAGGCTATGGGGTGGCCAGTCCTCTTCTGGCTGTGCCGGGTGGAGATTAATAACAGAACATGGCCAAGATGTTCAAATGTTCATAAATGACCAGCATGGTCAAATAATAATAATCACAGGCAGAACAGTTGAAACTGGAGCAGCAGCACGGCCAGGTGGACTGGGGACAGCAAGGAGTCATCATGTCAGGTAAGTCCTGAGGCATGGTCCTAGGGCTCAGGTCCTCCGAGAGAGAGAGAGAGAGAGAGAGAGAGAGAGAGAGAGAGAGAGAGAAAGAAAGAAAGAAAGAAAGAAAGAAAGAAAGAAAGAAAGAAAGAAAGAAAGAAAGAAAGAAAGAAAGAAAGAAAGAAAGAAAGAAAGAAAGAAAGAAAGAAAGAAAGAAAGAAAGAAAGAAAGAAAGAAAGAAAGAAAGAAAGAAAGAAAGAAAGAAAGAGAGAAAGAGAGAATTAGAGAGAGCATACTTAAATTCACACAGGACACCAGATAGGACAGGAGAAGTACTCCAGATATAACAAACTGACCCTAGCCCCCCGACACATAAACTACTGCAGCATAAATACTGGAGGCTGAGACAGGAGGGGTCAGGAGACACTGTGGCCCCGTCCGATGACACCGCCGGACAGGGCCAAACAGGAAGGATATAACCCCACCCACCCCTATAACCCCACCCACCCAAAGCACAGCCCCCACACCACTAGAGGGATATCTTCAACCACCAACTTACCATCCTGAGACAAGGCCGAGTATAGCCCACAAAGATCTCCGCCATGGCACAACCCAAGGGGGGGAAGGCGCCAACCCAGACAGGAAGATCACATCAGTGACTCAACCCACTCAAGTGACGCACCCCTCCCAGGGACGGTATGAAAGAGCCCTAGTAAGCCAGTGACTCAGCCCCTGTAATAGGGTTAGAGGCAGAGAATCCCAGTGGAAAGAGGGGAACCGGCCAGGCAGAGACAGCAAGGGCGGTTCGTTGCTCCAGAGCCTTTCCGTTCACCTTCCCACTCAATCATACAACCCACTGAAGAGATGAGTCTTCAGTAAAGACTTAAAGGTTGAGACCGAGTTTGTGTCTCTCACATGGGTAGGTTGACCATTCCATAAAAATGGAGCTCTATAGGAGAAAGCCCTGCCTCCAGCTGTTTGCTTAGAAATTCTAGGGACAATTAGGAGGCCTGCGTCTTGTGACCGTAGCGTACGTGTAGGTATGTACGGCAGGACCAAATCAGAGAGATAGGTAGGAGCAAGCCCATGTAATGCTTTGTAGGTTAGCAGTAAAAACCTTGAAATCAGCCCTTGCCTTGACAGGAAGCCAGTGTAGGGAGGCTAGCACTGGAGTAATATGATCCAATTTTTTGGTTCTAGTCAGAATTCTAGCAGCCGTATTTAGCACTAACTGAAGTTTATTTAGTGCTTTATCCGGGTAGCCGGAAAGTAGAGCATTGCAGTAGTCTAACCTAGAAGTGGCAAAAGCATGGATCGATTTTTCTGCATCACTTTTGGACAGAAAGTTTCTGATTTTTGCAATGTTATGTGGGAACACCGGAAAAAAGCTGTCCTCGAAACAGTCTTGATATGTTCTTCAAAAGAGAGATCAGGGTCCAGAGTAACGCCGAGGTCCTTCACAGTTTTATTTGAGACGACTGTACAACCATTAAGATTAATTGTCAGATTCAACAGAAGACCTCTTTGTTTCTTGGGACCTAGAACAAGCATCTCTGTTTTGTCCGAGTTTAAAAGTAGAACGTTTGCAGCCATCCACTTCCTTATGTCTGAAACGCATGCTTCTAGCGGGGGCAAATTTGGGGCTTCTCCATGTTTCATTGAAATGTACAGCTGTGTCATCATTATCAAATTTTTGCACAACATTTTAGAGAAATAAGCTTTTTGTGCAACATTTCTGGGATCTTTTATTTCAGTTCATGAAACCAACACTTTATGTTTATATTTTTGGTCTATGGGTGGCCTGTACCACAGTCATCATGACATCATCCCACCTCTGTTGTCAGTGTAGTAATCTCATCACTAAAATCAACTAGATTTTAATCTGTCACAATAGAATGCCAGTGTAGCAAGCAAGAGTGCACCAGACATTTTTACATTTTAGTCATTTAGCAGACACTCTTATCCAGAGCGACTTACAGTAGTGAGTGCATATATTTTTCATACTGGTCCCCCATGGGAATAGAACCCACAACCCTGGCATTGCAAGTGCCATGCTCTCCCAAGTGAGCCACACAGGACTTAAAATCCTCTCAAACATAAATCAGGCTTTTCTTGTGGCCTCTCAACTTGACTTCCAGTTAAAATGTATGCAGCTCACTCATCAATTAAAAAAATATATGTTCAATCACTTATGTAGGTAAATGGAACATGACAAAGTAGCACTTGCCACAAACAGCACCACTTGTATTTTTTGGTATTTTATAAGTCTGTAAGAGTTTTATCTTTTTATAAAATGAAGAAAAAACTAAATGTAAAAAAACAAACACTTCGCAATTCTCTTGGAGAACGCCCTGTTGTGTGTGTGTGCGCATTTCACATGGGCCGGCACACAATCTCAAATGCCACACAATACTGCTGTCTTCTTGGCCTTCGGTGATAGAGGGAGGGATGGAGAGGGGGAACGGGAAGGCAAGAGGGGGAGTCTAACTACACCTGGGAATCCAATAGTATTTATTTTCTTTCAAATACTTTAGCTGCACTTGTTTCAGCTTACCTGGCGCAACAGTCCCAAAAGTGCAAACCCTGCTTATCTGGAGCTCCTGGCAGGATCAACCAAAATGCTCAAAGTATTCGAAAGAAAGCAAATAGCATTTGAGCCCAAGTTTGTCTCTAGCATAGAAGAAATATAATTTTAAATACATTAGTGAAGAGGGGGAACAGAGGGACAAAGCAGAGAGATGGGGTAACATTTAGGGGTGTGGTAGGGGTACAGTACTGCGCGTCTGCCTGACATGCCTAGTCCATCTCCTCAGTTGTCTTGTGCATCACATCAGCCTTTAATCTTTTCCTCCCTCCACAAGTCTCCTCAATCCTTTCCCTTTACAGATTGGTTGCTGAGGGCAGAGGGTTGCTCAAGGCAGCTGTTGGCATGGCGATTCAGGAAGGCAGCCTCAGGGTTCCTTTGCCCAGCAGGAACTGCAGAACGCGGTCGACCAGCAGGGCAGCGACAAAGTCAACCACCAGGACGCGGGCAATGACTAGCTTGAACTGCAGGGGAAAAAACACATAGATAATAATAATGTATACATCCTTTTGCGCCAGTTTCCGACACAGATTAATCTGGTCCTGGACTAAAAAGCAGTTAAATGGAGAACTTCCAAACATGTTACTTCATTATAAAAAGGTTCATACAAGCTTTTAACAAGTTATAAAGCAATCACACAAAATGTGTGTGAAAGTACAGATGTTGGATCCTAATTTGACCCGTTTCATTGCAGAAGGAAAATAATCAAGTGTTTGATTATGTTTGAATGTTTGAAGAAATATTTAGAATCACCGCCAGGAGGCAGCTGGAAGCGGTGTTTATGTACAATGCAATAGAGTACCTACAATATACCTTAGCCTGCAGGTCCACTGTGTGCCAGTTCAAGTAGCCTATGCTACTATGTGGATTATAAAACATTGACATATTTGTAGGGGGTATATGTATTTTTCATTAGGGAAAATCCTTTTTTTTATAAATTGTTTTAATATATGTTCAATTTTTTTGCAATAGGCAAAATCAATTATTGGTGGCCTCAGTGCCTGTGTGGTCCAGCGTCTACAGCCGCTGACCCCGGGACATATATGCCTGTGTCGGCATTGGTTCAAATCCATCCCACTGCCTCTTCAATAAAAGCAAAACAATTACGAAAGGAGTGGGATTGCCCCACTCTTTAAAAAATACCTTTAAGAAATAATAAATCGGACAAATAACAATTAGATTGTGAGCGCACATCCAACATAAAACATAATTATAAATAACACAAGGTATGCTAAATTGATTCATAGAAAATGCACAGACCTAGCAAGTAACAATAGACTGTGAAACAAACAGTAGCCTATTATCGGTTTTCACACCTTTCATTATGTGACAATGGATAGGCTAATGGTTAGCCTACAGAATATGAACAAATATAGCCCCACTGGTCTGAAAAACTCGAATGCTCCCGCAAGGAGAAAGAGAACTTCTGCTTTTCAGTAACATAACTACTATAAATCACAAAGCTCATTTGAATTTCCTAATGAGCAGGACATTTATGTGATCAAATTAAGATCCAATATCTGTATAATATATGCTGACCTCTGTTGGTATATCTACAAGAGCAAACTGCTCGTTGAATTCAGGCGAGGATCCTGAGAGAAGGCCCACGATTGCCAGACCTGAAAGGGCGATACTCCATAGCAGCGGCCTGTTCTCACTCAGAGACTCCATGAAAGGATGACCCTAGAAAAACACACAGTATTAGTGGAATACATGTTATTCAATGATGGCTAGGATAAGTACTGCATAAAATGGGGCACATTTTTTATTAGGTATCGCTTAATGAAGCCTTCATAAGCCCTAAATAGAAGCCTCAAAAATATTTTACATGCAAAGAAAGGCCTTATAAGGGATCATGAAGGCTACATTAAACCTAAGTCATGGAGGTGGAAGAGCAGTACCTTGTAGTTAATGGCAAAGGTAGCCATCTGCATGGCCATAGACATTATGTACACTGTGCTGTTGATGAGATTGGGCTCAAACTCTTTGTACAGGTCCGCAAACCGCTCCGCCCTAAAAGATAAAGGACAGCAGACAGAGGATTATGAGAGGGGATACTTGGACAGGTTGGAAACAAGACAATGTCAATTAATGTAAGGTGAACATGTACAGTTAGTACAGTGTGGGTGCAAATACAGTATCAACAAGTCTGTAGGTATCTATAGTGTGTGTGTGATAGAGAATGTGTGTTTGCATGTATGTGTACCTTGGAGGACTTCTGCTCTGCGCTCCTTTGTACAGGTATACCAGACTACAGAAGTGAACAGCAAACTGCAGCAGTACTGTCAGAACAGTGTACAGGTTGAAGATGTTAGGTAAGGGCCGCTCTTTAGACAGAGTCTTCAGGGGCTGGACAGGACAAGAGAAAATAGGATGATAACTTAAAAGGGCGCTTTCACATCTCCCCTGTATGATCCATTTCCTGGAGCGTTTGGTGCCCTGAGCCGCACTATAAAGCATGTGTGAAACACAAATTAATCCTGGCTAAAACGAATCCTGGACCTGCGTTTGTAGCGGGTCCAAGATGCAGGACCAGAGTATCAGGAGTCGCATGAAACTTTTTTCCCGTTGTAAACAAGCTAGCTCGCTAACGTCATGTAGAATGTGCGTCTTGCTAATCGCACCCTGAAATGGGTATTTTCAGGTCTTGCGAAAGCAAAACTTATTTTGTAGAATTCTCACACACTCTCCAGGAAAACGTACCAGGGCACCAAATTTTATGTGAAAACCACCTAAGTTGAATTAAAGGCTTAACTTGAAACTACACCTGTTAGCACTAAGGCTACATAATAATACAGTGGGGCAAAAAAGTATTTAGTCAGCCACCAATTGTGCAAGTTCTCCCACTTAAAAAGATGAGGTCTGTAATTTTCATCATAGGTACACTTCAACTATGACAGACAAAATTAGAAGAAAAAAAATCCAGAAAATCACATTGTATGATTTTTTATGAATTTAAGAACGGTGAGCAGACATCCCAGAACCACACGGGGGGACCTAGTGAATGACCTGCAGAGAGCTGGGACCAAAGTAACAAAGCCTACCATCAGTAACACACTACGCCGCCAGGGACTAAAATCCTGCAGTGCCAGACGTGTCCCCCTGCTTAAGCCAGTACATGTCCAGGCCCGTCTGAAGTTTGTTAGAGAGCATTTGGATGATCCAGAAGAAGATTGGGAGAATGTCATATGGTCAGATGAAACCAAAATATAAATTTTTGGTAAAAACTCAACTCGTCGTGTTTGGAGAACAAAGATTGCATCCAAAGAACACCATACCTACTGTGAAGCATGGGGGTGGAAACATCATGCGTTGGGGCTGTTTTTCTGCAAAGGGACCAGGATGACTGATCCGTGTAAAGGAAAGAATAAATGGGGCCATGTATCGTGAGATTTTGAGTGAAAACCTCCTTCCATCAGCAAGGGCATTGAAGATGAAACGTGGCTGGGTCTTTCAGCATGACAATGATCCCAAACACACCGCCCGGGCAATGAAGGACTGGCTTCGTAAGAAGCATTTCAAGGTCCTGGAGTGGCCTAGCCAGTCTCCAGATCTCAACCCCATAGAAAATCTTTGGAGGGAGTTGAAAGTCCATGTTGCCCGGCAACAGCCCCAAAACATCACTGCTCTAGAGGAGATCTGCATGGAGGAATGGGCCAAAATACCAACAACAGTGTGTGAAAACCTTGTGAAGACTTACAGAAAACGTTTGACCTCTGTCATTCCCACAAAGGGTATATAACAAAGTATTGAGATAAACTTTTGTTAGTGACCAAATACTTATTTTCCACCATAATTTGCAAATAAATTCATTAAAAATCCTACAATGTGATTTCCTGGATTTTTTTTCTCATTTTGTCTGTCATAGTTGAAGTGTACCTATGATGAAAATTACAGGCCTCTCTCATCTTTTTAAGTGGGAGAACTTGCACTATTGGTGGCTGACTAAATACTTTTTTGCCCCACTGTATGGTTTCCTACCAATCACAACTACAGTACATGCATTACATGGATGTCACAGGTTCTTTCGCAATACTATTTCCTCGATTCCTTATGTCCTTTCCTCCTAAAAAATGTCTGTCGGGAACTGATGAAAGGATTCAAGGAAAATAAACGCCTCCCTCTGACGTTTTGAGGAGGCAGGGAGGAGAGGACACAAGGAACTGAAGGATGAAAAACTATCAAGAGAAAGCACTACAGTGTTTTTCCCGCCATGTGACCTTTCACCTTTGACCTGGAGATGAAGAGAAAGCAGCCAGCCAATAGCAGGCCCTGTAGGGTGGCCTGGAAGTCACTGAACTTGACCCCCTCCAGGTAGAGGACAGACTGGCTGTAGGCCAGCACCAGGGCGTTCAGCGCCAGGATCTTAAACATCTGTAGTGTGGTCACCAGCGTACAGCGGCCCTGCTTTATCACGTGGCAGACTAGGCAGGAGGAGATGATAAAGAGGGAGACTGTGTGTGAGGGAGAGAGACAGTGAGTGAGTGAGTGAGTGAGTGAGTGAGTGAGTGAGTGAGTGAGTGAGTGAGTGAGTGTTAATTTGTGTTTGTATACAGTGTGGGTGTAAACAAAAACACACATTTTATCAAATTAAAATAAAAAAATGTGTATTGATTATGTGTGTGTATGTTCCTCACTGCATTGTATGGAGGATAATTTGGAGGTGAAGGGGGCAGCAATGGAGGCATCTCCCAGTTTCACTACTTGTATCTGATCTTCTTCCAGCTCCCTTAAGACTTGACTAATCCTCTCCTACAACAGAATTAACACCAAATGGTTAACAACACGCACAATCACCTCTCCCTCCCTCCCTACACCAACACACCACCTTCTGTGCGGCTAGCTGCTCCTCTCTCTGGGCCATAACCCTTTGCCTGGCTGCCATGGAGGTCAGTTTGACCCCTGAGCTGGTGACCGGAGGTAGGGAGGGTCTGGAGTCGGCTGCTGGGGTCTCCTTTTCTCTGCCCCTCTTCCTCCTCTCAGGCATACGCTCTGGAGCGTTGGCCAACAGAGCCACACCTGATGGGGGAAAGGGGGAGGGAAGGAGAGAGGGGAGAGGGAGAGAGAGAGAGAGAGAGAGAGAGAGAGAGAGAGAGAGAGAATGGTCACAAAATGACTCACATATAGCGACATTGTTTTTGATAAGAGGATGGTATAAATTTTCCTACTGAGACAATAAATGTTGAATTGAAGGTATCATGGTCTAAGACAGGTGTGTCCGTTAACGTTGCTGAATATTGTGCACAGCTTTGACATGTCGAGTGACCTCACCGATATGAGAGTGTTTGAGTGCTCCGACGTCATTGGTCCCGTCTCCGCACATTAATGTTGTATAGCCCAATCCTTTAAGACTAGTGATTACAAACTCCTGCAACACAATAAGAATACACACAGTTAACACAAAACTAGCCTCAAAATGTACCGCCAGTTCTTGAGTGTGTTGGTTGTACACCGAGTGTACAAAACCCGAAAAACACTTTCCTAATATTGAGTTGCACCCCCCCATTCTTGATACACACAGGAAACTGCTGAGCATGAAAAACCACAAACGAGTGCGTCTGGCACCTACTAACATACCCCGTTCAAAGGCACTTAAATATTGTTCACCCTCTGAATGGCACACATACACAATCCATGTCTCAATTGTCTCAAGGCTGAAAAATCCTTATTTAACCTGTCTCCTCCCCTTCATCTACACTCCCCAATAAGGGATCATAGCTTTCAGCTGGATTCACCTGGAAAAGAGCCTGTGTTCATAATGTTTTGTACACTCAAGAATATATGTAGTCTATCTTTTATAATTTAATAAATTCATTACATCAACAAAAATGGAGTAAAATAAGAACAATTGGAATTGAAGGGTAATCAAATCGAACAAAGCTTTATTGACACAAAAATAGAATTCAGTGGTAGTGTCCAAAATTGAAGCCTATTTAATCCCTATACTGTATAGTGCACTACTTTTGACGAGAGTCCTATGGGCCCTGGTCAAAAGTAGTGCACTAGAAAAATAGTAGGGTGCCATTTCTGACTTAGCTAACATCTACATGGAGACAAGAAGACTGACCTTCTGTTTAGGGCTGACCCGTGCGAACACCCGGACATGTGGCAGGAGGGCGTGGAGTAACCGGGTGTCACTGGTCAGTCTGGTTAGCCCCTCCCCCGTCACACACAGATCATACTGATGAACCAACGAGGGTACAGATGGCGGGGGAAGCGGAACACACACACTGCCGTCTATAGACTCCCACTGCCATTCACCTGGAAGGAACAACGGCACAAGTTACCGTATTATAGTGCATTCTTAAAAAAGCGACACACTACACCTGGGTTAAAAACATACATATTATGTCAAATAGTCTCAAGTACTTAAGGTGCGCCTGATTTGGTTTGCATATTATTCCATTGCACTGGGGCGAAGTAGATCAAGTGCACCTCAAGTATAATATATATGCATTTGACCCAGGTCTACAACACATGCACTGTCCACTATAGATCCCTTCATTACAACAATCACATGGTTATATCATCCGTGCATTAGTCTGTAGATTAGTCTAGTACAGAGCCCTCCAACCATGTTCGGAGAGCTACCATCCTGTCTGTTTTCTGTCCTACCCCAGTTGTAACTAACCTGATTCAGCTTATCAACCAGCTATTAGAATCAAGTGCACTATATTAGGGTTGGAGTGAAAACCGACAGGAAGGTTTTCAGATCAAGCATAAACTGGCTCTTAGTGTGCCATACCCTGGTTGGGTCTGGCCTGCAGTATGAGTGTGTGTTCCTTCTGGATGAAGTGGAGCTCTCTGGCCACATGGCACGCTGTTAGAGGGTTGTCGCCTGTTATCATCACCACCTGAGGGAGAGACAGAGGAGAGGAGGGTTATGTGTATGTGTGGTGTGTAGTGTGTGTGTGTGTTTGTGCGCGCGTGACTGAGTGACTGCGTGCATGGATGTGCCTGATATTATTGTAATAATTGTAATCTGTGTCAATGTGTGTGAGCGTGCGTGTGTATTTTGAGACAGCCTGCTCACATGATGCGATGCCTCCTGGATCTCTTTAATGACAGCCTTGCTGTCGGTCTTCAGGGGACACGAGACGACCATGAAGCCAGCAAACTGCAGGTCACACTCCAGAGCATCACGAGTCACCTCCCGCACCTGTACAGACAGCCACAAAGCACCCAGTCACACAAACAACCAACCCCTTCTGTAAAAGAGAGACACCCTCAACTAACCGCTTGGCTGAGGTTCACGAAAGCCTTGTAGCTAACGTGGTACTTTATTTATCTCGAAGACCCAGAACTACCCCACCCCCTCTCTCGGCTGAGCAGCTGGATTGTTGAGAGTATTGAAATAGCGTGCCAACTATGAGGCTTTCGAGAAACTCATCCCCTCACACAGAGCAGGACAGGACCGATAGGTGAGTTAGACAGGACAAGTAGGTGAGATAGGTGAGTTAGAGGGGACAGGGCAAGACTGGTGAGTTAGACAGGACAGGGCAGTTAATTAGGTACACCCATCTAGTACAGTCAGACCCCCCCTTCGCCTCCAGATCAGCCCGAATTCTTCTGGGAATGGAAATTTTTATAAATTAGTATCAAGGGCCCTAACGTGTGCCAGGAAAACATTCCGCACACCATTACACCATGCCACCAGCCTGTACCGTTGACACTAGGCAGAATGGGGCCATAGATTCATGCTGCTTACACCAAATCCTGACTCTGTCAAAAGAATGGCTGGAAGCCAGAGATTTCTCTGGAGAGACACTGAAAATATCTTCTTTTGCAAGAAAACAGTGAAGGAGCTGAAGCAAGAAAGAACTTTGGCTAAGAGTGCTTTTACCAAGCAAGCAAACTTCCTTTGCAGAGGTGCAAAACACATGACTAAGAGCGAACTGCGAGAGGAGTTCAAGAAGCTCACGTCGGAGACAAGGAAGGTCAGTGAGACAAATTATGAATACAGGGCTGGACTTCTGGCAGACATTGAAGCTGAAACCGATGAGGGTGAAGAAGCTGACCTGAGCTAGCAGCAGCAGACTGAACTTGAGAAGACATTTCAAGAATGCGAAGTACGATTGGATGAGGTCAGGGGGATGATCCAGTTCAACCTATGGCCTAGATACGAAGAGGACGAGGTGAAGTCTGCAATCAAAGAAGCTGAGACCGCCTGTGATGGAGTTGCTCAAATACCTGTTATTGCTGTAAATAGAGATAGAGATGAGAATAAAACCAACCTGTTTACCCAGGTTCAGTGGGTATAAAAGGAATTTCCATCGATGGAGGAGAGACTGGGAGAGTCTACAGAAGCAGGGGGAACCAACAAGCTCAGTCGAAGTAAAGAAGATCCAACTCCTTGACAGTGTAGATGAGAGAATGTGCAGAGACCTCCGTTTGTCTACTGACAATACTGCTGAGGACATGTTCAGGGTGCTTGAGAACAGGTATGGAAACAAGTCTACAATTGCCTTGGAGATAATTGAAGATCTGGAGAAAAATCCTGCTTTAAGAGCAAATCAGCCAAGGAAAGTTATCGACATGATCCAATGAACATCAAGCGAGATTGGCTTGTCTTCATGGTTAACCCGAGGAATAATGTCACGCCGGACTTTGAGAACCTTCTTAAATTCTTGAAAACACAGGAGGAAATTCTTGAAAAATTAGAGCAGCTGGGAGTGAGTGAAAAGCCAGAAAAGAAATATGCTTGTGTGGAGAGAAAATATGCGTCCACACGTTCCACAAGGAAAGGCGGCTGTGTTGTCTGTGGAGATGAAAAGCATCGAGAAAAGATCTTATTTTGCAAGCGTTTCAAAGAACTGAAGCCTGTGGAAAAGTTGGATGCTGTAGAAAAGATGGGGGCCTGCAAGAGGTGCTTGGTCTGTCATGGAGAAGATGATGAATGCAAAGACACTTACCTGTGCAGGAAAAGAGACTGTAAGAAAGACCATCATTTCTTTCTTTGTCTGAAGGGAGATTTCAAGAGGAGTGACTCAGACAGAAGACAATCCAATGTGAGAAGGTATACGCTTACAGAGGAGCAGGAGGAATTTGTATCTAAGCTCTCCCCAGAGATGGCAGAGAAATTCAAGAAAGCATTCACCAACATCACTGCGAAAACAAACTGTGTCGAAAAGAATCAGCTGGGAGTGACTGAGTCAAGAGCAGTAGAAGAATTGCCAGTTATTCTAATGCTGCTCAAGGTAACTACCAATGCAGGACAAAAAATTGGAACCCTGATCGACTTGGCATCGGACACAAACTACATCACTCACAGAGCTGCCGGAAGATTAAATCTTCGAAGTGAAAACATCACTTTAGTCGTTCATGGAGTCGGAGGAATGGCCATGAAGATTAGAACCAGAAGATATCTCCTCAGAGTGAGGGTCAAAATTCCCATAGGCACGGAAAGAGCTCATGAGCTTATGTGCTATGGTTTGAATGAAATTGCCAACATCCACAGAGTCATCAAACCTGAGCAACTCAAGAAGTTCTTCCCAGAAGTCAATCTAGGAAATCTGAGTAGACCGGAGAGTATTGAGCTACTGATAAGCCACCGCGAAGGAAGACTTGCTCCGCAAAGAGTGAAGGTGATTGGAGACCTTGTCTTGTGGGAAGGCCCGCTAGGAAAGACTGTTGGTGGAGCACATCCAGATCTGTTTGAAGAAGTGGATATAGCCGCACACAGGTTTGAAACACACTTTGCTCGATCCATGAGAGCAACCGCTGTCAAGTATCAAGAGATAGCTAAGCTGTTCACAGCTGAAACCAAAGGCACAGTTGCTCGCAGAGAGTTATTGGATTGGTGGAAATGGGACAGCATTGGAGCAGCTTGCGACCCAAAGTGTGGAGGATGCCGGTGCAGCAACTGTCAACCAGGAGGCAAGGAAATTACTCTGAGTGAGGAAAGAGAGCTGGTGATCATAAGGAAAGGCCTCACCTACATCAAAGCAGATGCTCACAGTGATGAACCCCACTGGGACACAAAATACCCCTGGATTCAAGATCCAAGTTCCCTTCCTGACAACAGGAGTGGGGTGGAAGCCACCTTCTTGAGAACAGAAAAGCAACTCAAAAAAGCCAGAGTGGAGAATAGCATACACAGCTCAAGTCCATGAAATGGTGGAGAGAAGAGCAGCGAAGAAACTCACCAAAGAGCTCATTGCCAGCTGGAAGGGGCCAGTATGGTATATGTCAGCCACTCGGTGGTGCCAAACCCGCACTCTCTCACAACACCTGTGCGACTGGTATGGAACAGCAGCCAGAAGTTTAGAGGGGTCAGAATGAATAACCTTCTGCTGAAAGGGCCTGATGTCCTCAATCCCATCCGAGCAATACTACTCAGGTTCAGGAGAGGCGTCCATGCGGCGACATTACAAAAATTTACAATTCTGTGTGGTTGGAAGACCTGGAGATGCACCTCCACAGATTTATCTGGAGAGACACTGAGGAGGAAGAGATTGAAGAGTATGCGATCACCAGAGACAACATTAGCGATCGACCAGCAGGGTGCATTGCGCAATTGGCTATGAGAGAGACAGTCAAACTGCCCATGTTTGCTCACCTGGAGGAGGAACGTAGGATCCTTGAAGAGGATACCTATGTCGATGACATCCTGACTTCCCATAATGACTTGTAAAAGCTGGACCAGAACACCAAAAGGGTTGAAGAGATCCTGAAGGCAGGCAGCTTCTTCCTCAAGCCCTGGGTCCGGTCAGATCAAAGTGGAAGGCAGGAGATCGTACCAGGAGAACAAGGAGTGCAGTCAAGCACAGCACTCATTCTCCCAAACCAAATGAGGGAAGGAGACAATAAAGCCCTTGGAGTTGGATACCTTGTTGAGGAGGATAAACTGTACCTCATCACTTCAATCCATTTCTCAAAGAGGAAAAAGAAAATGAGTCGGCCAAAATCTCCTTGATGAAGAGGTGAGAGGGAGAACTCCAAACCCCACTGACGAGAAGAGAACTGCTGAGCCAGGTAGCTAGCCTGTAAGACCCAAAAGGCCTCGTCACACCTGCCAAACAAAAGGGCGCCATTCTTGTCAGAAAGGCGTTTCAGGAAGCTGGAGGCAAAACTCTGACCCGAGACACTTGGGACAAACCTTAGTCTGAAAATTTGAGGGAAGAAGCCATCCAATTCTTTGAGGAATACACACATATTGGCCAAATCACATTTCACAGAAGCCTCACACCAGTCAACTGGATTGGAAAACTTTGGGGAATAACATTCTCTGATGGAAGTGACAAGAGCTATGGAGCCGTAGTGTACTTAAGATGGGAGACCCAGCAAGGCATCAAAGTCAGACTGGTTGAATCCAAAGCAAAGCTCACACCATTGGACCAAAAGGGAGAACCAGTAAAAGCTGAAATCTGCAGTGCAGCACGACTTCGAAAGTACGTTGAAAAGCACAGTCGAATAGAAATTGAACGATGGCTCCATCTACTGGACAGTCAAACTGTGTTGGGAGCAATCCAGAGAGACAGCTATGGATATCAAACTTTCTTTGCGAATAGAGTTGGAGAGATCCATAAATCTACATCCGTAGAAGACTGCCTCTTATTTTTAGCTGATAGAAGTGGTCATCTGGGTGGTCATCTGCTGCAACAGCCCATCCGTGACAAGGATTAACGAGTTGTGCGTCCTGAGATGCCGTTCTACACACCACTGTTGCACTGCGCCGTTATTTGCCTGTTTGTGGCCCGCCTGATAGTTTGCAAGATAATTGCCATTCTCCTTCAACCACTCTCATGATCGAGCTCGTTTCGACCACAGGACTGCCGCTAATTGGATGTTTTTTGTTTGTCGCACCATTCTCGGTAAACCATATACACTGTCATGCATGAAAAGGCCAGGAGGGAGGTCGTGACTGAGATAATGGATCCGGCGCACTTGGCACCGCCGATCAGACCACGCTTAAAGTTGTTTAGGTCACTCGTTTTGCCCATTCCAACGTTCAATCGAACAGTAACTAAACGCCTCGAAGCCCGTCTGCCTGCTTTATATAACAATCTATTTTCATGAACAGGGTGCTGTACCTAATAAACGTTTATTTTATGAAAAAAATATGACTAACAACAACAAAATGTAACAATTTTTGACGAAGGGATCCGTGGAATAAGTATGGAGAGTGCAATACAATACAATGTAATATTATTCATCCACAATTTGTTCTTAAACATGGGCAACATGGGCCTGGGAGGCTAACAGGGATATTGGTACTCACTCAATACTTTTTTTATTCCCCCAAATGTATTATTATTATTGTTTTTTTACACAAGTGCACTGTCATTTAATCCTTAAAATTGCTACGTTTTTCTCTGCCACATGACAAAATGTGTAGCGTTGCAGGATATTAGCTTTAAAGCTGCAACAACAACAATTATCTCTGCCACATGACAAAATGTGTAGCGTTGCAGGATATTAGCTTTAAAGCTGCAACAACAACAATTATCTCTGCCACATGACAAAATATGTAGCGTTGCAGGATATTAGCTTTAAAACTGCAACAACAACAATTATCTCTGCCACATGACAAAATGTGTAGAATTGCAGGAAATTTACTTGAAAATGAACGTTTTCTCTCCGATGCTAAGAGGCAGGTCTTCCAGGGCCCAAGATTTGGTTCGTCCAGCCATGTAATACTGAAGTCATAGTAAAACTCATTGTATGCAATTTTTTATCTCGCGTGAGTTGTGTTCTGATTATGAGGGGCCCCTGATGAATTTGCTATCACAAAAGGGGTCCCCGGCCGCAAAAAGTTTGAGAAACACTGAGTTAGATAGGACAGGACAGGTAGGTGAATTAAACAGGACAGGTAGAGTTACCTGTTGGTGGCTGAGGTGTCCGATCTCTCTGTATCCCAAGGCCAGAACCCTGGCCCCTTCTCGGGACATCTCCCTGTGCACCTGATCATAGCTGGCTGGGCACTCTGAGAACTATAGAAACAAACAAATGGTTAGAACAATGATAATGACACAAAGAAAGTGTAATAAGCAGGTTGTAACTGCAGCAGTGATGTATCTACTCAACACTGAGATGATGTACTTGTATGTGAAGTGTAGTACAGTAGACATGTATTATATTGACCATAAAGATACAGTTGAAGTCAGGAAATGTACATACACTTAGGTTGGAGTCATTAAAACTCGTTTTTCAAACACTACACAAATTTCTTGTTAACAAACTATAGTTTTGGCAAGTCGGTTAGGACATCTACTGTGTGCATGACACAAGTACTTTTCCCAACAATTGTTTACAGACAGATTATTTCACTGCATCATAATTCCAGTGGGTCAGAAGTTTACATACACTAAGTTGACTGTTCCTTTACACAGCTTGGAAAATTCCAGAAAATTATGTCATGGCTTTAGAAGCTTCTGATAGGCTACTTGACATAATTTGAGTCAACTGGAGGTGTACCTGTGGATGTATTTCAAGGCCTGCCTTCAAACTCAGTGCCTCTTTGCTTGACATCATGGGAAAATCAAAAGAAATCAGCCAAGACCACAGAAAAAAAATTGTAGACCTCCACAAGTCTGGTTCATCCTTGGGAGCAATTTCCAAATGCCTGAAGGTACCACGTTCATCTGTACAAACAATAGTACGCAAGTATAAACACCATGGGACCACGCAGCCATCATACCTCTCAGGAAGGAGACATGTTCTGTCTCCAAGAGATGAATGTACTTTGGTGCGAAAAGGCCGCTCAGCAAGGAAGAAGCCACTGCTCCAAAACCACCATAAAAAAGCCAGACTACGGTTTGCAACTGCACATGGGGACAAAGATCGTACTTTTTTGGAGAAATATCCTCTGGTCTGATGAAACAAAAATGGAACTGTTTGGCCATAATGATCATCGTTATGTTTGGAGGAAAAATGGGGAGGCATGCAAGACGAAGAACATCATCCCAACCGTGAAACACGGGGGTGGCAGCATCATGTTGTGGGGATGCTTTGGTGCAGGAGGAACTGGTGCACTTCACAAAATAGATGGCATCATGAAGCAGGACAATTATGTGGATATATTGAAGCAACATCTCATGCCATCAGTCAGGAAGTTAAAGCTTGGTCCCAAATGGGTCTTCCAAATGGACAATGACTCCAAACATACTTCCAAAGTAGAGGTCGACCGATTAATCGGAATGGCCAATTAGGGCCGATTTCAAGTTTTCATAACAATCAGAAATTTGTAAAAATGTACACACCTTTATTTAACTAGGTAAGTCAGTTAACTTTTTATGACAGTATTGAGTAGCTTGGATGAATAAGGTGCCAAAGTAAACGGCCTGCTCCTCAGTCTCAGTTTCTAATATATGCATTTTATTATTAGTATTGGATAGAAAACACTCTAAAGTTTCTAAAACTGTTTGACTGTTGTCTGTGAGTATAACAGAACTCATATAGCAGGCAAAATCCTGAGTTGAAATCAAAACAGGAAGTCAGAAATCTGAGCTTTGTATGTATTCACCAGAGTCCCCAATGAAATCCCCTTGCGATATGAATGATGTTGCACTGCCTAGGGGTTCCACTAGATGTCAACCATCAATAGAAATTATAATGAGACTTCTATGATGTTGTGGGAGTGAATGATAGCAGAATCAGTCAGGTGTCTGGCAGTCAGCCATTTTCTGATCATGTTTATTCCTCGTGGTAGTCACTTGCGTTCCATTGCTCACGAAGACAAGAAGGAGTACTCCAGTTGGAACTTTATTGAAGCTATATGTTAAAAACATCCTAATGATTGATTCTGTACTTAGTTTGAAATGTTTCTTCGACCGGTAATATCATTTTTTGAAGTTTTTGTCCGATATAACGCTGACCAGAATTAGCGTTTGGATATGTATACCAAACGCACGAACAAAAGAAGCTATTTGGACATAAATAACTGACATTTTCGAACAAAACAAACATTTATTGTGGACCTGTGATTCCTGGAGTGCTTTCTGATGTAGATCATCAAAGATAAGGGAATATTTATCATGTCATTTCTTGTTTATGTTGACGCCATCTTTGCGGCTGTGGTGTTTTTACTTCTGAGTGCCATCTCAGATTATTGTATGGGTTTCTTTTTCCATAAAGTTTTTTTGAAATCTGACACAGCGGTTGCATTAAGGAGAGGTATATCTATAATTCCATGTGTATAACTTGTATTATCATCTACATTTATGATGAGTATTTCTGTTGAATGATGTGGCTATGCAAAATCACTGGATTTCTTTGTAACTAGTGAATCTAATGCGCCAACGTAAACTCAGATTTTCTGATATAAATATCAAATGTAGTTAATATTGCCTGTTAACATGAATATATTTTAACTAGGAAAAATGGTGTCACTTCTCTTGCAACAGAGTCAGGGTATATGCAGCAGTTTGGGCCAACTAGCTCATTGCAAACTGTGTGAAGACTATTTCTTTCTAACAAAGACAAACAACTTCGCCAAACGGGGGATGATTTAACAAAAGCGCATTTTGCAAAAAAAAGCACAATCGTTGCACGACTGTACCTAACCATAAACATCAATGCCTTTCTTGAAATCAATACACAGAAGTATATATTTTTAAACCTGCATATTTAGCTAAAAGAAGTCCAGGTTAGCAGGCAATATTAACCAGGTGAAATTGTGTCACTTCTCTTGCGTTCATTGCACGCAGTCAGGGTATATGCAACAGTTTGGGCCGCCTGGCTCGTTGCGAACTAATTTGCCAGAATTTTACGTAATTATAACATTGCACAAGGTTGTGCAATGTAACAGGAATATTTAGACTTATGGATGCCACCCGTTAGATAAAATACGGAACGGTTCCGTATTTCACTGAAAGAATAAACGTCTTGTTTTCGAGATGATAGTTTCCGGATTCCACCGTATTAATGACCTAGGGCTCGTAGTTCTGTGTGTTATTATGTTATAATTAAGTCTATGATTTGATAGAGCAGTCTGACTGAGCGGTGGTAGGCACCAGCAGGCTCGTAAACATTCATTCAAACAGCACTTTCGTGCGTTTTGACAGCAGCTCTTCGCTGTGCTTCAAGCATTGCGCTGTTTATGCCTATCAACTCCCGAGATTAGGCTGGTGTAACCGATGTGAAATGGCTAGCTAGTTAGCGGGGTGTGCGCTCATTGCGTTTCAAACGTCACTCGCTCTGAGACTTGGAGTAGTTGTTCACCTTGCTCTGCATGGGTAGCGCTGCTTCGAGGGTGGCTGTAGTCGATGTGTTCCTGGTTCGAGCCCAGATAGGGGCGAGGAGAGGGACGGAAGCTATACTGTTACACTGGCAATACTAAAGTGCGTATAAGAACATCCAATAGTTAAAGGTATATGAAATACAAATCGTATAGAGAGAAATAGTCCTACAATTCCTATAACTACAACCTAAAACTTCTTACCTGGGAATATTGAAGACTCATGTTAAAAGGAACCACCAGCTTTCATATGTTCTCATGTTAGGAGCAAGGAATTTAAACGTTAGCTTTCTTACATGGCAGATATTGCACTTTTACTTTCTTCTCCAACACTTTGATTTTGCATTATTTAAACCAAATTGAACATGTTTCATTATTTATTTGAGGCTAAATTTATTTTATTGATGTATTATATTAAGTTCAAATAAGTGTTCATTCAGTATTGTTGTAATTGTCATTATTACAAAAAAAAAAAAAATTTAACATTTAAATCGTCCGATTAATTGGTATTGGCTTTTTTGGTCCTCCAATAATTGGTGTTGAAAAATCATAATCGGTCGACCTATATTCCAAAGTTGTGGCAAAATGACTTGAGGACAACAAAGTCAAGGTATTAGAGTGGCCATCACAAAGACCTAAATCCTATAGAACATTTGTGGGCAGAACTGAAAAAGCGTGTGCGAGCAAGAAGGCCAAAAAACCTGACTCAGTTACATCAACTATGTCGGGAGGAATGGGCCAAAATTCTCCCAACTTATTGCGGGAAGCTTGTGGAAGGCTACCTGAAACGTTTGACCCAAGTTAAACAATTTAAAGGCAATGCTACCAAATACTAATTGAGTGAATGTAAACTTCTGACCCACTGGGAATGTGATAAAATAAATCATCCTCTCTTACTATTATTCTGACATTTCACATTCTTAAAATAAAGTAGTGATCCTAACTGACCTAAGACAGGGAAATTTTACTAGGATTAAATGTCAGGAATTGTGAAAAACTGAGTTTAAATGTATTTGGGTAAGGTGTATGTAAACTTCCGACTTCAACTGTATATTCAATTATACATTTAAAATGTTAGTATTCTATTTAAAACAATGATTTTTACCATGTCCCTGAGTGTCTCTGGAGCTCCTTTGACAGTGGAGACAAAGCAGAGGTCAGTGGAGCCCAGCTTCTCATAGGAGGCGAGGACGGACATCCTCTTCAGAGCACTGGCAAAGTGGAACCGCAGGTGGATCTTCAGGCCTGGGGTCTTTATACCGCGAGCAAACACCTTTTCATCTACACCACACAGAGAGAGAGGGACAGAAGGGTAGAGATGATGCAAACATATGGAGACACACACACACTCTCACTTCTGGTGTACAAAGGAGACAGAGCAGAAATCCTGAGGTACACACGTGTGCGCGCACACACACACACACACACACACACACACACACACACAACCTTTAGTGAGGGTCCAGTCAGCAGCAGTGAGCATGGCCTTCTCCAGGGGGTCGCCTACCAGCTGTCCGTCGTCAAGGGTAACCAGTGAGTGACAAGTAGCAACCACCCAATGCGTTTCCACTGGGATCTCTGACACAGGCATCACTTCTTTCCCTTCTCTGGAGGAGTTTAGAAAAGGTTTACAAAAAAATGTAAAAACGTACTTTAATTCATGCTAAAAACGTGTCAGTTTCTCTTTAAATGTCACTCCTCAATATGACATTTACATTTACATTTAAGTCATTTAGCAGACGCTCTTATCCAGAGCGACTTACAAATTGGTGCGTTCACCTTAAGACATCCAGTGGAACAGCCACTTTACAATAGTGCATCTAAATATTTTAAGGGGGGGGGGGGGGGGGGGTGAGAAGGATTACTTTATCCTATCCTAGGTATTCCTTAAAGAGGTGGGGTTTCAGGTGTCTCCGGAAGGTGGTGATTGACTCCGCTGTCCTGGCGTCGTGAGGGAGTTTGTTCCACCATTGGGGGGCCAGAGCAGCGAACAGTTTTGACTGGGCTGCGCGGGAACTGTACTTCCTCAGTGGTAGGGAGGCGAGCAGGCCAGAGGTGGATGAACGCAGTGCCCTTGTTTGGGTGTAGGGCCTGATCAGAGCCTGGAGGTACTGAGGTGCCGTTCCCCTCACAGCTCCGTAGGCAAGCACCATGGTCTTGTAGCGGATGCGAGTTGAGAACGACAGGGTGTTGTCCAGGATCACGCCAAGGTTCTTAGCGCTCTGGGAGGAGGACACAATGGAGTTGTCAACCGTGATGGCGAGATCATGGAACGGGCAGTCCTTCCCCGGGAGGAAGAGCAGCTCCGTCTTGCCGAGGTTCAGCTTGAGGTGGTGATCCGTCATCCACACTGATATGTCTGCCAGACATGCAGAGATGCGATTCGCCACCTGGTCATCAGAAGGGGGAAAGGAAAAGATTAATTGTGTGTCGTCTGCATAGCAATGATAGGAGAGACCATGTGAGGTTATGACAGAGCCAAATGACTTGGTGTATAGCGAGAATAGGAGAGGGCCTAGAACAGAGCCCTGGGGGACGCCAGTGGTGAGAGCGCGTGGTGAGGAGACAGATTCTCGCCACGCCACCTGGTAGGAGCGACCTGTCAGGTAGGACGCAATCCAAGCGTGGGCCGCGCCGGAGATGCCCAACTCGGAGAGGGTGGAGAGGAGGATCTGATGGTTCACAGTATCGAAGGCAGCCGATAGGTCTAGAAGGATGAGAGCAGAGGAGAGAGAGTTAGCTTTAGCAGTGCGGAGCGCCTCCGTGATACAGAGAAGAGCAGTCTCAGTTGAATGACTAGTCTTGAAACCTGACTGATTTGGATCAAGAAGGTCATTCTGAGAGAGATAGCGGGAGAGCTGGCCAAGGACGGCACGTTCAAGAGTTTTGGAGAGAAAAGAAAGAAGGGATACTGGTCTGTAGTTGTTGACATCGGAGGGATCGAGTGTAGGTTTTTTCAGAAGGGGTGCAACTCTCGCTCTCTTGAAGACGGAAGGGACGTAGCCAGCGGTCAGGGATGAGTTTATGAGCGAGGTGAGGTAAGGGAGAAGGTCTCCGGAAATGGTCTGGAGAAGAGAGGAGGGGATAGGGTCAAGCGGGCAGGTTGTTGGGCGGCCGGCCGTCACAAGACGCGAGATTTCATCTGGAGAGAGAGGGGAGAAAGAGGTCAGAGCACAGGGTAGGGCAGTGTGAGCAGAACCAGCGGTGTCGTTTGACTTAGCAAACGAGGATCGGATGTCGTCGACCTTCTTTTCAAAATGGTTGACGAAGTCATCTGCAGAGAGGGAGGAGGGGGAGGGGGAGGAGGATTCAGGAGGGAGGAGAAGGTGGCAAAGAGCTTCCTAGGGTTAGAGGCAGATGCTTGGAATTTAGAGTGGTAGAAAGTGGCTTTAGCAGCAGAGACAGAAGAGGAAAATGTAGAGAGGAGGGAGTGAAAGGATGCCAGGTCCGCAGGGAGGCGAGTTTTCCTCCATTTCCGCTCGGCTGCCCGGAGCCCTGTTCTGTGAGCTCGCAATGAGTCGTCGAGCCACGGAGCGGGAGGGGAGGACCGAGCCGGCCTGGAGGATAGGGGACATAGAGAGTCAAAGGATGCAGAAAGGGAGGAGAGGAGGGTTGAGGAGGCAGAATCAGGAGATAGGTTGGAGAAGGTTTGAGCAGAGGGAAGAGATGATAGGATGGAAGAGGAGAGAGTAGCGGGGAGAGAGAGCGAAAGTTGGGATGGCGCGATACCATCCGAGTAGGGGCAGTGTGGGAAGTGTTGGATGAGAGCGAGAGGGAAAAGGATACAAGGTAGTGGTCGGAGACTTGGAGGGAGTTGCAGTGAGGTTAGTGGAAGAACAGCATCTAGTAAAGATGAGGTCGAGCGTATTGCCTGCCTTGTGAGTAGGGGGGAAGGTGAGAGGGTGAGGTCAAAAGAGGAGAGGAGTGGAAAGAAGGAGGCAGAGAGGAATGAGTCAAAGGTAGACGTGGGGAGGTTAAAGTCGCCCAGAACTGTGAGAGGTGAGCCGTCCTCAGGAAAGGAGCTTATCAAGGCATCAAGCTCATTGATGAACTCTCCGAGGGAACCTGGAGGGCGATAAATGATAAGGATGTTAAGCTTGAAAGGGCTGGTAACTGTGACAGCATGGAATTCAAAGGAGGCGATAGACAGATGGGTAAGGGGAGAAAGAGAGAATGACCACTTGGGAGAGATGAGGATCCCGGTGCCACCACCCCGCTGACCAGAAGCTCTCGGGGTGTGCGAGAACACGTGGGCGGACGAAGAGAGAGCAGTAGGAGTAGCAGTGTTATCTGTGGTGATCCATGTTTCCGTCAGTGCCAAGAAGTCGAGGGACTGGAGGGAGGCATAGGCTGAGATGAACTCTGCCTTGTTGGCCGCAGATCGGCAGTTCCAGAGGCTACCGGAGACCTGGAACTCCACGTGGGTCGTGCGCTGGGACCACCAGATTAGGGTGGCCGCGCGGTGTGGAGCGTTTGTATGGTCTGTGCAGAGAGGAGAGAACAGGGATAGACAGACACATAGTTGACAGGCTACAGAAGAGGCTACGCTAATGCAAAGGAGATTGGAATGACAAGTGGACTACACGTCTCGAATGTTCAGAAAGTTAAGCTTACGTAGCAAGAATCTTATTGACTAAAATGATTAAAATGATACAGTACTGCTGAAGTAGGCTAGCTGGCAGTGGCTGCGTTGTTGACTTTGTAGGCTAGCTGGCAGTGGCTGCATTGTTGGCACTACACTAATCAAGTCGTTCCGTTGAGTGTGATAGTTTCTACAGTGCTGCTATTCGGGGGCTGTTGATTACGTTACGTTGCGTTAAGAGAACGACAATAGCTGGCTAGCTAACCTAGAAAATCGCTCTAGACTACACAATTATCTTTGATACAAAGACGGCTATGTAGCTAGCTATGTAGCTAGCTACGATCAAACAAATCAAACCGTTGTACTGTAATGAAATGAAATTAAAATGTGATACTACCTGTGGAGTGAAGCGGAATGCGACCGGGTTGTTGAGTGAGGAAGTTCTATTCGGTAGACGTTGGCTAGCTGTTGGCTAGCTAGCAGTGTCTCCTATGTTAAGGACGACAAATAGCTGGCTAGCTAACCTCGGTAAATTAAGATAATCACTCTAAGACTACACACTCTAAACTACACAATTATCTTGGATACGAAGACAGCAAAGACAACTATGTAGCTAGCTAACACTACGCTAATCAAGTCGTTCAGTTGAGTGTAATAGTTTTTACAGTGCTGCTATTCGGAAGACGGTGGACGTTTGCTAGCTGGCTAGCTGGCTAGCTGCTGGGCAGATAGCAGTGTGGACTACGTTAGGACGACGAAATACGATAATTACGCAATTATCTTTGATACAAAGACGGCTATGTAGCTAGCTAAGAAGAAATTGCTAAGATTAGACAAATCAAACCGTTGTACTATAATGAAATGTAATGAAAAGTTATACTACCTGCGGACCGAAGCGCTCGGATGCGACCGCTCGCTCCAATACTCACAGTATGACACCAGCGCATAAGGGCATTGGTAAACACTTTACTTAACCCAGACCGTTACAATGCATTATGATGCCATTATGTAGCCTTTAAAACGTCTTAATATCATCAGGTCCAGTCAGTCTTTGGAAAAATTTGCAACAAAGAAATGTATCATACTGAAAAATCTAAAAAAAGAGAGTGTACCTGAGTCCTGCGACCCCCCGTACAACCAGATGGTCGCTGGTCAAGGTGCCCGTCTTGTCAAAGCAGCACACCTCCACCTTGCCTGCAAATGGGATCCTGAAGGGCTCAGTGCAGAACACATCTAAGTAAGGGAGAAGAAAGAAAGGGGTGAGTCAAATAGCAGAACAGCGAGGTGGACTGGCATCATTAAGTACTACAAACATTACTATACCAGTTTCAGAACCACTTTCACAACACATACATCCACATACCACCCCGCCCACACTGCTGACTCACAGAGCTTGGCCAGAGCGATGAGGGATGTGTTGACTGCAAGAGACAATTCTATAGGGAGCTCAGGTGGAACCACGGAGGTCAGGATGAGAGTACACTCCAGAAACAACTTATACCGGTTCCTGCTAGGGTCCTTAGTTCCTGCAGGGGAGAGCACACAGAGACAGTTACACAACTAAACTCAGCGAAAAAAAGAAACGTCCTCTCACTGTCTACTGCGTTTATTTTCATCAAACTTAACATGTGTAAATATTTGTATGAACATAAGACTCAACAACTGAGACAAACTGATCAAGTTCCACAGACATGTGACTAACAGAAATGGCATTATGTGTTCTTAAACAAAGGGGTGTTCAAAATCAAAAGCAACAGTCAGTATCTGGTGTGGCCACCAGCTGCATTAAGTACGGCAGTGCATCTCCTCCTCATGGACTGCACCAGATTTGCCAGTTCTTGCTGTGAGATGTTACCCCACTCTTCCACCAAGGTACCTGCAAGTCCCTGGACATTTCTGGGGGGAATGGCCTTAGCTCTCACCCTCCGATCAAACAGGTCCCAGACGTGCTCAATGGGATTGAGATCTGGGCTCTTCGCTGGCCATGGCAGAACACTGACATTCATGTCTTGCAGGAAATCACGCACAGAACGAGCAGTATGGCTGGTGGCATTGTCATGCTGGAGGGTCATGTTAGGATGAGCCTGCAGTACCACATGAGGGAGGAGGATGTCTTCCCTGTAACGTACAATGTTGAGATTGCCTGCAATAACAACAAGCTCAGTCCGATAATACTGTGACACACCGCCCCAGACCATGACGGACCCTCCACCTCCAAATCGATCCAGCTCTAGAGTACAGGCCTCGGTGTAACGCTCATTCCGTCGACGATAAACGCGAATCCTCACCCCTGGTGAGACAAAACCATCAGTGAAGAGCACTTTTTGCCAGTCCTGTCTGGTCCAGCGGCAGTAGGTTTGAGCCCATAGGCGACGTTGTTGCCGGTGATGTCTGGTGAGGACCTGCCTTACAACAGGCCTACAAGCCCGCAGTCCAGCCTCTCTCAGGCTATTGCAGACAGTCTGAGCACTGATGGAGGGATTGTGCGTTCCTTGTGTAACTCAGGCAGTTGTTGTTGCCATCCTGTACCTGTCCCGCAGGTATGTTCGGATGTACCGATCCTTTGCAAGTGTTGTTAAACGTGGTCTGCCACGGCGAGGACGATCAGCTCTCCGTCCTACCTCTCTGTAGCGCGGTCTTAGGCGTCTCACAGTACTGACATTGCAATTTATTGCCCTGGCCACATCTGCAGTCCTCATGCCTCCTTGCAGCACGACTAAGGCACGTTCACGCAGATGAGCAGGGACCCTGGGTATCTTTCTTTTGGTGATTTTCAGAGTCAGTAGAAACGCCTCTTTAGTGTCCTAAGTTTTCATAACTGTGACCTTAATTGCCTACCGTCTGTAAACTGTTAGTGTCTTAACGACTGTTCCACAGGTGCATGTTCATTAATTGTTTCTGGTTCAATGAACAAGCATGGGAACCAGTTGTTTAAACCCTTTACAATGAAGATCTGTGAAGTTATTTGGATTTTTACGAATTATCTTTGAAAGACAGGGTCCTGAAAAAGGGACGTTTCTTTTTTTGCTGAGTTTTTAGTAATAGTTACTCACACAGAGAAAGCTATGCAGTATGTTTGCACACATGACTGTAAGTTGCTTTGGATAAAAGCATCTGCTAAATGGCATATATTGTTATTAATAATAATAAAAAATACAGTTATACTGCAGCTCTCTCCTGACCTCAGGGCCTATTTCAACAACTTGTTTTATAACATTTTATAAAGGAGGAATTTGTGTTTAATAGGTCATGTTTTTTTTTTTTGTGAATAGGGCCCTTCGGCACGACTGTCAATGTTCAGTAAAAATGTTAATTGAATAAAATATTATCTCCTTAAATTGTCTCTTGGCTAATACACTACTGCCAAGATATAAACAAACTGTATAATGGAGAAATGCTCTAAGTACGACCAACTGTACTTCTGCCTCTGCATTGCTTGTTCCATGGGGTTTTAGAATGGGTATCTGTGAAGAACTTTGTGACAACTGTTGAAGTAAAAAGGCTTTATAAAACACATTTAATTGATTGATTTCGTTGCGTTGTTCACTGCATCCCTCACCTTCCACCCACACATAGCCAGCAGCAGCGATGGCAAACACCAGGAGGAAGAGGATGAAGATGAATGTTTCCAAGTTGTTGGCTGTCACCCTCTTCACTCCAAACAAGATGGTCCTCAGCAGTTTACCCTGTAGACAGGCGTGGTTAACAACACCAGGGTTGTATTCATTACTGAACACCGTAGCAAAACATTTTGCAACAGAAAATTAAAACAAGCGGTTCTTATTGGACAAGTTCGGTAGTCAAGGGCAGCAGCCCCTCACCTGAGAGGTATAGAATCCGGTTCTCAACACATAAGCCACACAGCCATTGTCCACAGCTGCAGAAAAATGAAAAAGAAGAAAAACAAACGATTATTATTTGCTCTTAGTGAGACAAGATAGATACAAGGGCAGATTCAATTCATCTATTCTGAGGCTGAGGGAGATGACAGTTGAAACATAACTGATCTAAAATATAGATTTGTTTTTATATTGATAAGGGATAACTAAATATAGATTTAAAGTGCTTTATAATTAAAATTGTTCATCTCAAAGTGCAAAAAATGCAGGACATTTCTGCCTTATAAGTGAATAATATACTAAACAGTAGGTAGGAACTGACGTTTGAGTCCTACAGTGGCACGGAGCGGGGGGCTGTGCTGTACCACCTTGGTCCCACCAGAGATTATGTGGAGGCGGGCATCACCCTGGAGGTCCAATACCCTCTCTGGGTCCAGATCCTCCACCGGCTCCTAAACACACAACATGGTGGAACATCAAATTAAAAACGTATTTTAAAGGATAAATAGAGCCTATGATTTAGAAAGCATATGATTTTGCTAAATGATTTGTGGAGCATATTTGATATTCTATGCTTATGAAGTCTTTATGAATGATCTATAGTAACATTCCCATTGTTTTGACAATCTACAGTGATCATCCTTGAGAAGTTTCTACAACTTGATTGGAGTCCACCAAATTCAATTGATTGGACATGATTTGGAAAGGCACACACCTGTCTATATAAGGTCCCACAACTGACCGTGCATGTCAGAGCAAAAACCAAGCTATGAGGTCGAAGGAATTGTCCGTAGAGCTCTGATTGTGTCAAGGCACAGATCTGGGGAAGGGTACCAAAACATTTCTGCAGCATTGAAGGTCCCCAAGAACACAGTGGCCTCCATCATTCTTAAATAGAAGAAGTTTGGAACCACCAGGACTCTTCCTAAAGCTAGCCGGCCAGCCAAACTGAGCAATCGGGGGAGAAGGGCCTTAGTCAGGGAGGTGGCCAAGAACCGGATGGTCACTGACAGAGCTCTAAAGTTCCTCTGTGGAGATGGGAGAACCTTCCAGAAGGACAAGCATCTCTGTAGCACTCCACCAATCAGGCCTTTATGGTAGAGTGACGAGACAGAAACCACTCCTCAGTAAAAGGCACATGACAGCATGCTTGGAGTATGCTAAAAGGCACCTTAAGACTTTCAGACCATGAGAAACAAGATTCTCTGGTCTGATGAAACGAAGATTGAACTCTTCGGCCTGAATGCAAATGTCACGTCTGGAGGAAACCTGGCACCATCCCTACGGTGAAGCATGGTGGTGGCAGCATCATGCTGTGGGGATGTTTTTCAGCAGCAGGGACTGGGAGACTAGTCAGGATCAGGGAAAGATGAACAGAGCAAAATACAGAGAGATCCTTGACGAACAGCGCTCTGGAGCGCTCAAGACCTCAGACTGGGGCGAAGGTTCACCATCCAACAGGACAACAACCCTCAGCACACTGCCAAGACAATGCAGGAGGGGCTTCGAGACAAGTCCCTGAATGTCGTTGAGTGGCCCAGCAAGAGCCCGGACTTGAACCCAATCGAACATCTCTGGAGAGACCTGAAAATAACTGTGCAGCAACGCTGCCTATTCAACCCGAGTTTGAGAGGATCAGCAAAGAAGAATGGGAGAAACTCCCCAAATACAGATGTGCCAAGATTGTAGCATCATACCCAAGAATACTTGAAGTACTGAGTAATGAGTCTGAATACTTATGTAAATGTGATAAATTTTGTATTTTTTAAATACATTTGCAAACATTTCTAAAAGCCTGTTTTTGCATTGTCATTATGGGGTATTGTGTGTAGATTGATGAGGAAAAAACCCATTTACATCAATTTTAGAATAAGGCTGTGTAACGCAACAAAATGTGGAAAAAGTCTGAATACTTTCCAGAGGCACTGTATAATGTCCAGATAGACTGCATTGTTTTACATGGTTGTTATCTAGTATAGGACAGGCTTCCCGTATGTCTGACCTTCATCTGAGGAACTGACTCTCCCGTCAGCATGGCCTCGTCCACGATGCAGCGCCCTCTCAGCAGCAGCACGTCACATGGAACCAAGTTCTCCTGGGGAGAGCGGCCTGGGGGGAAGAGAAAGACAGATATATACTGTGTCAAACCAACGTGAGAATGCTGTTCATTGACTACAGCTCAGCGTTCAGCACCATGGCATCCTCAAAGCTCATCACTAAACTAAGGTCCCTGGGACTGAACACCTCCCTCTGCAACTGGATCCTGGACTTCCTGACGGGCCGCCGCCAGGTGGTGAGGGTAGGCGACAACACATCAGCCATGCTGACCCTCAACATGGGGGCCCCTCAGAGGTGCATGCTTAGTCCCCTCATGTACTGACTGTTCACACGTTAAGTTTTCCAGACGACACAACGGTGGTATGCCTTATCACCGACGAAGATGAGACAGCCTATAGAGAGGAGGTCAGAGACCTGGCAGTGTGGTGCCAGGACAACAAGTTCTCCCTCAAAGTCAGTAAGACAAAAGGAGCTGATCGTGGACTACAGGAAACGGAGGACCAAGCACACACCCGTTCACATCGACAGGGCTGTAGTAGAGCGGGTTGAGAGTTCCTCGGTGTCCACATCACTAAGGGTATATCATGGTCCAAACACACCAACACAGTCATGAAGAGGGCACAACAATGTCTCCTCCCCCTCAGGAGCTGAAAAGATTTGGCATGGGCTAAATCATCGCGCACCAGAGACTCCTGACGCGGGCCGGGCGCAGTGCGCGCTAACCAAGGTTGCCAGGTGCACGGTGTTTCCTCCGACACATTGGTGCGGCTGGCTTCCGGGTTGGATGGCGCTGTGTTAAGGAGCAGTGCGGCTTGGTTGGGTTGTGTATCGGAGGACGCATGACTTTCAACCTTCGTCTCTCCCGAGCCCGTACGGGAGTTGTACGGGAGTTGTAGCGATGAGACAAGATAGTAGCTTCTAAACAATTGGATACCACGAAATTGGGGAGAAAACGTGGTAAAAATGTTAATACCAACAGGGCCCTGAAAAGCTTCTATTCTCAAACCATAAGACTTCTAAAAAAAGACTGACTATGCACATACACTGGACTCTACCCACACACTCACACATACTTACACCAACATAACATATGCCCAAACACACATTACACACACTTTCAAACTCACCACATACACTACCGGTCAAAAGTTTAAGAACACTTACTCATTCAAGGGTTTTTCTTTATTTGGACTATTTTCTACATTGTAGAATAATAGTGAAGACGTCGAAACTATGAAATAACACATATGGAATCATGTAGTAACCAAAAATAGTGTTATATAAAATATATTTTGATTTGTTTTTGAGATTCTTCAAATAGCCACCCTTTGCATTGATGACAGCTTTGCACACTCTTGGCATTATCTCAACCAGCTTCACCTGGAATGCTTTTCCAACAGTCTTGGAGTTCCCACATATGCTGAGCACTTGTTGGCTGCTTTTCCTTCACTGCGGTCCGACTCATCCCAAACCATCTCAATTGGGTTGAGGTAAGGGGATTGTGGAGGCCAGGTCATCTCATGCAGCACTCCATCACTCTCCTTTTTGGTAAAATAGACCTTATTTGTCATTGTCTTGTTGAAAAACAAATGATAGTCCCACTAAGCGCAAACCAAATGGTATGGTGTATGGCTGCAGAATGCAGGGAGGAGGAGGTGGTGTGGGGGTGCTTTGCTGGTTAAGGGTGCCTTGAATTCTATATAAATCAATGACAGTGTCACCAGCAAAGCACCCCCACACCTCCTCCTCCATGCTTTACGGTGGGAAATACACAAGCGGAGATCATCCGTTCACCCACACCTCGTATCACAAAGACACGGCGGTTGAAACCAAAAATCTCCAATTTGGACTCCAGACCAAATTTCCACCAGTCTAATATTAATTGCTCGTGTTTCTTGGCCCAAGCAAGTCTCTTCTTCTTATTGGTGTCCTTCAGTAGTGGTTTCTTTGAAGCAATTCGACCATGAAGGCCTGATTCACATTCTCCTCTGAAGAATTGATGTTGAGATATGTCTGTTACTTCAACTCTGAAGCATTTACTTGGGCTACAATTTCTGAGGCTGGTAACTCTAATGAACTTATCCTCTGCAGCAGAGGTAACTATGAGTCTTCCTTCCCTGCGGCGGTATAGGGCTATCTTCTGTACAGTGAGGGAAAAAAGTATTTGAAACAGTGAGAGACAGAATATCAACAAAAAAGTCATGAAAAACGCATGTCAAAAATGTTATAAATTGATTTGCATTTTAATGAGGGTATTTGACCCCTCTGCAAAACATGACTTAGTACTTGGTGGCAAAACCCTTGTTGGCAATCACAGAGGTCAGACGTTTCTTGTAGTTGGCCACCAGGTTTGCACACATCTCAGGAGGGATTTTGTCCCACTCCTCTTTGCAGATCTTCTCCAAGTCATTAAGGTTTCGAGGCTGACGTTTGGCAACTCGAACCTTCAGCTCCCTCCACAGATTTTCTATGGGATTAAGGTCTGGAGACTGGCTAGGCCACTCCAGGACCTTAATGTGCTTTTTCTTGAGCCACTCCTTTGTTGCCTTGGCCGTGTGTTTTGGGTAATTTTCATGCTGGAATACCCATCCGCGACCCATTTTCAATACCCTGGCTGAGGGATGGAGGTTTTCACCCAAGATTTGACGGTACATGGCCCCGTCCATCGTCCCTTTGATGCGATGAAGTTGTCCTGTCCCCTTAGCAGAAAAACACCCACAAAGCATAATGTTTCCACCTCCATGTTTGACGGTGGGGATGGTTTCTTGGGGTCATAGGCAGCATTCCTCCTCCTCCAAACACGGCAAGTTGAGTTGATGCCAACTCCATTTTGGTCTCATCTAACCACAACACTTTCACCCAGTTGTCCTCGGAATCATTCAGATGTTCATTGGCAAACTTCAGACAGGCATGTATTTGTGCTTTCTTGAGCAGGGGGACCTTGCGGGCGCTGCAGTACTACATGAGTGACGTAATTTCCGGTCACAACTTGCAAGACTTGTTTACAAGTTGCTGTGCGTTTTGTTGCCAACCTATTTTGCTACCTGACAACTTTACTTTTTTTACTTTTTAATTACCGTCTATATTTTTGTTTTTTCCCTCAACTTTTTCACTCCGGACGCTTTATCTGGACATATCCCCCGTGCATCCCGCAAAGGCGGAGGTGTTGCTAACATTTACGATAGCAAATTTCAATTTACAAAAAAAAAAGACGTTTTCGTCTTTTGAGCTTCTAGTCATGAAATATATGCAGCCTACTCAATCACTTTTTATAGCTACTGTTTTACAGGCCTCCTGGGCCATATACAGCGTTCCTCATTGAGTTCCCTGAATTCCTATCGGACCTTGTAGTCATAGCAGATAATATTCTAATCTTTGGTGACTTTAATATTCACATGGAAAAGTCCACAGACCCACTCCAAAAGGCTTTCGGAGCCATCATCGACTCAGTGGGTTTTGTCCAACATGTCTCTGGACCCACTCACTGTCACACTCTGGACCTAGTTTTGTCCCATGGAATAAATGTTGTGGATCTTAATGTTTTTCCTCATAATCCTGGACTATCGGACCACCATTTTATTACGTTTGCAATTGCAACAAATAATCTGCTCAGACCCCAACCAAGGAACATCAAAAGTCGTGCTATAAATCCACAGACAACACAAAGATTCCTTGATGTCCTTCCAGATTCCCTCTGTCTACCCAAGGACGCCAGAGGACAAAAATCAGTTAACCACCTAACTGAGGAACTCAATTTAACCTTGCGCAATACCCTTGATGCAGTTGCACCCCTAAAAACTAAAAACATTTCTCATAAGAAACTAACTCCCTGGTACACAGAAAATACCCGAGCTCTGAAGCAAGCTTCCAGAAAATTGGAACGGAAATGGCGCCACACCAAACTGGTGTGTAATAAAGCCTCCCTTGAAAAAGCCAAACCTTGACCCAGAAAATATTTTAAAAACTAAATCGGCCTATATCAAATCTTCCATTCCTCTCAAAATTTTTAGAAAAGGCTGTTGCACAGCAACTCACTGCCTTCCTGAAGACAAACAATGTATACGAAATGCTTCAGTCTGGTTTTAGACCCCATCATAGCACTGAGACTGCACTTCTGAAGGTGGTAAATTACATTTTAATGGCATCGGACCGAGGCTGTGCATCTCTCCTCGTGCTCCTAGACCTTAGTGCTGCTTTTGATACCATCGATCACCACATTCTTTTGGAGAGATTGGAAACCCAAATTGGTCTACACGGGCAAGTTCTGGCCTGGTATAGATCTTATCTGTCGGAAAGATATCAGTTTGTCTCTATGAATGGTTTGTCCTCTGACAAATCAACTGTAAATTTCGGTGTTCCTCAAGGTTACGTTTTAGGACCACTATTGTTTTCACTATATATTTTACCTCTTGGGGATGTCATTCGAAAACATAATGTTAACTTTCACTGCTATGCGGATGACACACAACTGTACATTTCAATGAAACATGGTGAAGCCCCAAAATTGCCCTCGCTAGAAGCATGTGTTTCAGACATAAGGAAGTGGATGGCTGCAAACTTTCTACTTTTAAATTTGGACAAAACAGAGATGCTTGTTCTAGGTCCCAAGAAACAAAGAGATCTTCTGTTGAATCTGACAATTCATCTTAATGGTTGTACAGTCGTCTCAAATAAAACTGTGAAGGACCTTGGCGTTACTCTGGACCCTGATCTCTCTTTTGAAGAACATATCAAGACCATTTCAAGGACAGCTTTTTTCCATCTACATAACGTTGCAAAAATCAGAAACTTTCTGTCCAAAAATGATGCAGAAAAATGAATCCATGCTTTTGTCACTTCTAGGTTAGACTACTGCAATGCTCTACTTTCCGGCTACCCGGATAAAGCACGAAATAAACTTCAGTTAGTGCTAAATACGGCTGCTAGAAAAAATTTGATCATATTACTCCAGTGCTAGCCTCCCTACACTGGCTTCCTGTCAAGGCAAAGGGCTGATTTCAAGGTTTTACTGCTAACCTACAAAGCATTACATGGGCTTGCTCCTACCTATCTCTCTGATTTGGTCCTGCCGTACATACCTACACGTACGCTACGGTCACAAGACGCAGGCCTCCTAATTGTCCCTAGAATTTCTAAGCAAACAGCTGGAGGCAGGGCTTTCTCCTATAGAGCTCCATTTTTATGGAATGGTCAACCTACCCATGTGAGAGACACAAACTCGGTCTCAACCTTTAAGTCTTTACTGAAGACTCATCTCTTCAGTGGGTCGTATGATTGAGTGGGAAGGTGAACGGAAAGGCTCTGGAGCAACGAACCGCCCTTGCTGTCTCTGCCTGGCCGGTTCCCCTCTTTCCACTGGGATTCTCTGCCTCTAACCCTATTACAGGGGCTGAGTCACTGGCTTGCTGGTGCTCTTTCATGCCGTCCCTGGGAGGAGTGCGTCACTTGAGTGTTTTGAGTCACTGGTGTGATCTTCCTGTCTGGGTTGGCGCCCCCCCTTGGGTTGTGCCGTGGCGGAGATCTTTGTGGGCTATACTCGGCTTGTCTCAGGATGGTAAGTTGGTGGTTGAAGATATCCCTCTAGTGGTGTGGGGGCTGTGCTTTGGCAAAGTGGGTGGGGTTATATCCTTCCTGTTTGGCCCTGTCCGGGGGTGTCATCGGATGGGGCCACAGTGTCTCCTGACCCCTCCTGTCTCAGCCTCCAGTATTTATGCTGCAGTAGTTTGTGTCGGGGGGCTAGGGTCAGTTTGTTATATCTGGAGTACTTCTCCTGTCCTATCCGGTGTCCTGTGTGAATTTAAGTATGCCATCTCTAATTCTCTCTTTCTCTCTCTCGGAGGACCTGAGCCCTAGGACCATGCCTCAGGACTACCTGACATGACTCCTCCTTGCTGTCCCCAGTCCACCTGGCCGTGCTGCTGCTCCAGTTTCAAATGTTCTGCCTGTGATTATTATTATTTGACCATGCTGGTCATTTATGAACATTTGAACATCTTGGCCATGTTCTGTTATAATCTCCACCCGGCACAGCCAGAAGAGGACTGGCCACCCCACATAGCCTGGTTCCTCTCTAGGTTTCTTCCTAGGTTTTGGCCTTTCTAGGGAGTTTTTCCTAGCCACCGTGCTTCTACATCTGCATTGCTTGCTGTTTGGGGTTTTAGGCTGGGTTTCTGTACAGCACTTTGAGATATCAGCTGATGTACGAAGGGCTATATAAATAAATTTGATTTGATTTGATTTGCAGGATTTCAGTCCTTCACGGCGTAGTGTGTTACCAATTGTTTTCTTGGTGACTATGGTCCCAGCTGCCTTGAGATCCTGTGTCGTTCTGGGCTGATTCCTCACCGTTCTCATGATCATTGCAACTCACCGAGGTGAGATTTTGCATGGAGCCCCAGGCCGAGGGAGATTGACAGTTCTTTTGTGTTTCTTCCATTTGCGAATAATCGCACCAACTGTTGTCATCTTCTCACCAAGATGCTTGGCAATGGTCTTGTAGCCCATTCCAGCCTTGTGTAGGGCTACAATCTTGTCCCTGACATCCTTGCTGAGCTCTTTGGTCTTGGCCATGGTGGAGAGTTTGGAATCTGATTGATTGATTGCTTCTGTGGACAGGTGTCTTTTATACAGCTAAGAAACTTAGATTAGGAGCACTCCCTTTAAGAGTGTGCTCCTAATCTCAGCTCGTTACCTGTATGAAAGACACCTGGGAGCCAGAAATCTTTCTGATTGAGAGGGGGTCCAATACTTATTTCCCTCATTAAAATGCTAAAATTTTGACATGCGTTTTTCTGGATATTTTTGTTGTTATTCTGTCTCTCACTGTTCAAATAAACCTACCATTAAAACTATAGACTGATAATTTCTTTGTCAGTGGGCAAACGTACAAAATCAGCAGGGGATCAAATACTTTTTCCCCCTCACCGTATACCACCCCTACCTTGTCAAAACACAACTGATTGGCTCAAAAGCATTAAGAAATTCCACAAATTAACAAGGCACACCTGTTTATTGAAATGCATTCCAGGTGACTACCTCATGAAGCTGGTTGAGAGAATGCCAAGAGTGTGCAAAGCTGTAATCAAGGCAAAGGGTGGCTATTTGAAGAATCTCAAATATATTTGTTTAACACTTTGTGTTACTACATGATTCCATTTGTGTTATTTCATAGTTTTGATGTCTTCACTGTTATTCTACACTGTAGAAAATAGTAAAAATAAAGAAAAACCCTTGAATGAGTAGGTGTTCTAAATCTTTTGATGGGTAGTGTATGCTGCTGCTACTAGTGTATGCTGCTGCTACTACTACTGTCTATTATCTATCTTGTTGCCTAGTCACTTTACCCTTACCTACAATGCATTCGGAAAGTATTCAGAACCCTTACCCTTTTCCACATTTTGTTACATTAGACTTCTTCTAAAATGTACTAATAAAAATCCTCATCAACACCACTGATGAGTTCTGACTATAAACTTGAAATATTGTTAATTATCAGGTATCCTATTGAAATATTGAGCGACATAGTCTAGTTTCCACACCAGAAGTGAATGGTTACCTGTAAGCTTGGAATGTATTGAGTAAAGGAAGTGCAATCACGTGGCAGGCACTTATAAGGATGGAGAGCTGTGGTTTAGTGGAAGGGGGCAGAGGTCAGATCAGGTCACATTAAGGGAGAATGAACAGTTTATGGCCCGCATCACATACTTTCCTGCCTAGCAATAACGATGTCATATTTCGAGAAAAGGACGACGTCACCCGAATTGGGTTATTAATACTACCACTGGTGGAACCATGTCTTTATCTTATGCCGTTGAATGAACTTGGTTAAAGCTTTACTAATTGTCTGCGAGTTTTACTAGGTTTACTACAGAAATAGCTTATTTACATAACTATTCAGACCCTTTGCTATGAGACTCGAAATTGAGTTCAGGTCTGAATACTTTCCTAATGCACTGTATATGTACAGTACATGGCTACCTCAATTACCTAGTACCCCTGCACATCAACTGGATACTGATACTCCCTGTATATATACATTTTAAGGCAATGCATCGCAGTGCTTGAGGCATCACTACAGACCCTTGTTCAATCACAGGCTGTGTCTCACAGCCGGCCGTGACCGGGAGACCCATGAGGTGGCACACAATTGGCCCAGGTCCGAGTTAGGGGAGAGTTTGGCCGGCCGGGATTTCATTGTACCATCGCACAATAGAGACTCCTTGTGGTGGGCCGGGCATCTGCAAGCTGAACTCGGTCGCCAGCTGGATGGTGTTTCCTCCGACACATTGGTGCGGCTAGCTTCCGGGTAAAGCGAGCAGTGTGTCAAGAAGCAGTGCGGCTTGGCAGGGTCGTGTTTTTGGAGGACGCATGGCTCTCGACCTTCGCCTCTCCCATATCCGTAGGGCAGTTGCAGTGATGGGACAAGACTGTAACTATCAATTGGATATCACAAAATTGGGGAGAAAATGGGGTAAAAAATATATATATATAAAAAAAGTTTTTAAAAAATATACACTACTGTTCAAAAGTTTGGGGTCACTTAGAAAATGTCCTTGTTTTTCAAAGAAAATATTTTTTTTGTCCATTAAAATAAAAATCCTACAATTTTGTTTCTGGTGTCCTTTGACAGCTCTTTGGTCTTGGCCATAGTGGAGTTTGGAGTGTGACTGTTTGAGGTTGTGGACAGGTGTCTTTTATACTATTAACAAGTTCAAACAGGTGCCATTAACCAGTTGAAGCTATGGGGGCGCTATTTCATTATTGGATAAAAAAAACGTTCCCGTTTTAAGCGCAATATTTTGTCACGAAAAGATGCTCGACTATGCATATAATTGGCAGCTTTGGAAAGAAAACACTGACGTTTTCAAAACTGCAAAGATATTATCTGTGAATGCCACGGAACTCATGCTACAGGCGAAACCAAGATGAAACCTCAAACAGGAAATGAGCAGAATTTTTGAAGCTCTGTTTTTCTATCGTCTCCTTATATGGCTGTGAATGTGCCGTGAATGAGCTTATGCTCTCTGCCGTTCGTCCAAGATGTCTGCAGCATTGTGACGTATTTGTAGGCATATCATTGGAAGATTGGCCATAAGAGACTACATTTGCCAGGGGTCCGCCCGGTGTCCTTTGTCTAAATTTGTGCGTAATTCTCAGCTGCAATCATTTTCACATGCGATTCAGAGGGAGAAGCACACTTCCACGAACGATATATCTTTGAAGAGATATGTAGAAAAACACCTTGAGGATTGATTCTAAACAACGTTTGCCATGTTTCAGTCGATATTATGGAGTTATTTTGGAAAAAGTTTGGCGTTTTTATAACTGAATTTTCGTTTTTTTTTGGTAGCCAAACATGACACAGAAAACGGACCGATTTCTCCTGCACAAATAATCTTTCAGGAAAACTGAACATTTGCTATCTAACTGAGAGTCTCCTCATTGAAAACATCCGAAGTTCTTCAAAGGTAAATTATTTATTTGAATGTTTTTCTGGTTTTTGTGAAAATGTTGCCTGCTAATGCTAACGCTAAATGCTAATGATAAATGCTAACGCTAAATGCTAAATGCTAGTTTTGCTATGGTTGAGAAGCATATTTTTGAAAATCTGAGATGACAGTGTTGTTAACAAAAGGCTAAGCTTGAGAGCTAGCATATTCATTTCATTTCATTTGCGATTTTCATGAATAGTTAACGTTGTGTTATGCTAATGAGCTTGCGGATAGATTTACACAATCCTGGATACAGGTTTTTTTAGTAGCTAAACGTGACGCACAAAATGGAGCGATTTCTCCTAAACAAATAATCTTTCAGGAAAAACGGAACATTTGCTATCTAACTGAGAGTCTCCTCATTGAAAACATCCGAAGTTCTTCAAAGGTAAATTATTTTATTTGAATGGTTTTCTGTGAAAATGTTGCCTGCTGAATGCTAACGCTAAATGCTAATGCTAGCTATCAATAGCTATCAATACTGTTACACAAATGCTAGTTTTGCTATGGTTGAGAAGCATATTTTTGAAAATCTGAGATGACAGTGTTGTTAACAAAAGGCTAAGCTTGAGAGCTAGCATATTGATTTCATTTATTTTGCGATATACATGAATAGTTAACGTTGCGTTATGGTAATGAGCTTGAGGCTGTATTCACCATCCCGGATCCGGGATGGCTCGCCGCAAGAAGTTAATACAGGTAACGAGTGGAGGACAGATGAGCCTCTTAAAGAAGTTGTTACAGGTCTATGAGAGCCAGATATCTTGCTTGTTTGTAGGTGACCAAATACTTATTTTCCACCATAATTTCATTAAAATCCTACAATGTGATTTTCTGGATTAGTTGAAGTGTACCTATGATGAAAACTACAGGCCTCTCTCATCTTTTTAAGTGGGAGAACTTGCACAATTGGTGGCTGACTAAATACTTTTTTGCCCCACTGTATAATATATATATAAATATATATATATATATATATATATATATATATATATATGCACACACACACATGCGCACAACCTTTAACTAGGCAAGTCAGTTAAGAACAAATTCTTATTTACAATGACGGCCTGCGGGGACGGGGGCTGGGATTAAAAAGAAAAATACATTAAATACAGGACAAAACACACATCACTACAAGAGAGACAACACAACACTCGATAAAGAGAGACCTAAGACGACAACATGGCATGGCAGCAGCACATGACATCACAACATGGTAGCAACACAACATGACAACAACATGGCAGCAGCACAAAACATCGTACAAACATCATTGGGCACAGACAACAGCACAAAGGGCGAGAAGGTAGAGACAAAAATACATCACGCAAAGCAGCCGCAACTGTCATTAAGAGTGTCCATGATTGAGTCTTTGAATGAAGAGATGAAACTGTCCAGTTTGAGTGTTTGTTGCAGCTCATTCCAGATGCTAGCTGCAGCGAACAGAAACAACGAGAGACCCAGGGATGTGTGTGCTTTGGGGACCTTTAACAGAATGTGACTGGCAGAATGGGTGTTGTATGTGGAGGATGAGGGCTGCAGTAGATATCTCAGATAGGAGGGAGTGAGGCTTAAGAGGGTTTTAAAATAAGCATCAACCAGTGGGTTGCGACGGCTATACAGAGATGCCCAGTTTACAGAAGAGTATAGAGCGCAGTGATGTGTCCTATAAGGAGCATTGGTAGCAAATCTGGTGGCTGAATGGTAAAGAACATCTAGCCGCTCGAGAGCAACCTTACCTGCCGATCTATAAATTACGATCTATAAACTCCGTAATCTAGCATGGGTAGGATGGTCATCTGAATCGGGGTTAGTTTGGCAGCTGGGGTGAAAGAGGAGTGATTACGATAGAGGAAACCAAGTGTAGATTTAATTTTAGCCTGCAGCTTTGATATGTGCTGAGAGAAGGACAGTGTACTATCTAGCCATACTCCCAAGTACTTGTATGAGGTGACTACCTCAAGCTCTAAACCCTCAGATGTAGTAATCACACCTTAAGAGAGAGGGGCATTCTTCTTACCAAACCATATGACCATTGTTGTCACGAATATTACCGAAGGTGGCTCCCCTTCTTGTTCGGGTGGCGCTCGGCGGTCGTCGTCGCCGGTCTACTAGCTGCCACCGATCCTTTGTTCTGTGTTCGTTTAGTTTTGTCTAATTGGTTTCACCTGTTCATTGTTTGGTTGTTAGGGTGGGGTTATTTAAGTTTGTTTAGCCCGCTTCTGTTTGTGCGGGCTTGTTCTTCTGTATTTGTGAGAGTGGTTAGTGTTTTGTTGGGTTTTCTCGCTGTCCTAGTATTTCACATAAGGGTACTATTTTGTTTTATAGTTACACCTGTGTTGGGTATACTATTTTGTTCCTGTGATTTTTTGGACATTAAAGTGTGTTTTTTCCCGCATCCTTTGCTCTCTGCGCCTGACTCCACACCCATTCACTCATTGAGCGTTACAATTGTTTTGGAGGTGTTCAGAAAGAGAAAGCTTGATGTGGAGCATTTAGTACAACATCTGGGGAGGGGCCAGCTGAATAGAAGACTGTATCATCTGCATATAAAATGGATAAGAGAGCTTCCTACTGCCTGAGCTATTTTGTTGATGTAAATTGAGAAGAGCGTGGGGCCTAGGATCGAGCCTTGGGGTACACCCTTGGTGACAGGCAGTAGCTGAGACAGCAAATGTTCTGACATTGTACACTGCACTCTTTGAGAGAGGTAGTTAGCAAGCCAGGCCAAATACCACTGAGAGTAGGGCTGGGCAATATATAGAGTTTTTTCAATATATTCAGCACGATATGGAAAATGCCTGTATCGCAAGAATCAAGGTTCTGTTATAATGTTTTACAAATGCAGCATCTCACTGTCTTTTCTCTGTCAGCCCAATGACGAATCATGTCCAAATTGCGTGACAACACGTTACAACAAATTGTAACCACGCCAGAGAAGTGTAGTGGCGGTAAGCGTTCCACCAAAATGGAAAGTAAGGAAGTGAGCTTAGCCTCTCATGAGGATGAAATCATCCCCAAAAAGGACAGCAATGTTTTTTCATTAATATGGAAGTGGTTCGGGTTCAAGAGGTCTGATGTTCAGCAAACGAATGTCCTGTGCAAAATGTGTCGAAAGACAATTGCTACGAAAAGCAGCAGTACAACCAACCCCTTCCATCACCTGCAACTGAAACATGCAGTGGAATGGAAGGACTGCGTGAGACTACGCAATGCCAATTCCAGTCACCCGATTCCGAAAACGTCTTCTAAAAAGACAAACTACCATAAAGGCATCCTTTTCAAACATAATCCCTTATGACAAGAAAAGTTTGAGGTGGAAGGAGATCATGGATGCAGTGAAGTATTAAATAGCGAAATATATGGTTACAAATCTTTACAGTAGAAAAGCCAGGCTTTAAAAAGCTGCTTAGGTACAGTTGGCCACAAATATCTGCTGCCAAGACACAGATATCATATGGGTGAAGTCTCAAAGACTCTCTGGCATCGTGGAAGATGAGCGAAGACCAGCAGGTGTGCATGACAACTGACAGCAGGAGCAACATGATAAAAGCATTGCGATTGAACAACTGGACCCGTCTGCAGTGCTTTGGGCACAGGCATCACCTCGCCATTGGTAAGTGTGACATTGGATAATTAAAGTGCATTCAAAAAAGTTATGTTCAGGCTAGCTGTAGGCTAATGTGTTAGTAGTGGTGTCATTCTGCCAATCGAATAGGAAATAACCACAGGCTGTTTTAATTATAACAACAAATTAACTAAATGAATACATTTAAATCAAAATGATTATATAAATGACATATTCAAACAGCTAGTGGTCAAACATTCCTAAACAATAGAATAGAAGTGTGGGTGTGTGTTGTTCATTTGTGTTGTTCATTTGTTTTGCACAAATAGGCCTTGAGGCCTTGTATGTTTTTTATTTTAATAAAGAAAATTCAGTTAAGAATTATCTCTTGGCCTTTTTTAATTTGTTTAGAGAAAACAAGAAATCGAGATATATATTGTGAATCGTCCACACCTCTAAAAAAATATATATAGATATTACTTTTAGGCCATATCGCCCATCCCTACCTCAGAGACACCAATACTCCTTAGCCGGCCCACAAGAATGGAATGGTCTACTGTATCAAAAGCTTTGGCCAAGTCAATAGAAAAAGCAGCACAACATTGCTTAGAATCAAGGGCAGTGGTGACATCATTGAGGACCTTTAAGGTTGCACATCTATAACCTGAGCGGAAACCAGATTGCATACCCGAGAGAATACTATAGACATCAAGAAAGCCAGTCAGTTAATTATTGACAAGTTTTTCCAACACTTTTGATATACAGGGCAAAATAGAAATAGGCCTATAACAATTAGGATCAGCTTGATCTCCCCCTTTAAATAAAGAAAGAATTGTGGCTGCCTTCCAAGCAATGGAACCTTACCTATTGAGACGATGTCCCCGGGGACTAGTTCATCACTGGACACAGGCCTCCACTTCCTGTTGCGGTAAACCTGTTGGGAAACATGGGCACAAACGTGTAAATATCAGGGGCCTGTTCAGTAGGGAGAAAATGTTTTGACACAGAGTAAAACAGGGAGGTACTAGCTACACTTGATCAATAATAAGAACACACAAATACGTTAGTTTCCGTTTCAAAACACTTTACACGGTGTGCCCTACTGAACACGACACAGACAGATCAATATAAATCCAGATCAAATCGATAATTTGGTTAATGCAGCATTTCCCAAACTAGGGATCGAAAGACTCTTACATGGGCGGCAGGTAGCCTGGCGGGTAGGAGTGTTGGGCCAATAACCGAAAGGCTAAAACTGAAAGGTTGCTGGATCGAATCCCCGAGCTGACAAGGTAAAAATCTGTCGTTCTGCCCCTGATCAAGGAAGTTAACCCACTGTTCCCCGGCCGCCAATGACGTGGATGTCGATTTAGGCAGCCCCGCACACCTCTCTGATTCAGAGGGGTTGGGTTAAATGCAGAAGACACATTTCAGTTGAATTGCATTCAGTTTTACAACTGACTCGGTATCCCCCTTTCCCCCAATTGTGGCTCTAACTTGTGAACGATATGGGCTATACGCTATTATGACCTGCAAGCTAAGACTCTCAGGAACAAGTATGTGTCTTCTGTTTCCCTCTACCACGCACAAAAGCATGACTCGTTAGAACCGAGTGGACAGAACCAGCCACCAAATCAGACTGGGGGGGATATTCTGGGGGAAAAGATTATCATAATTGAAAGCAATGATGGTGTTCTTTTCTACAGAGATCATACACAATTATTGGCTGATGATATTCTGATGCATTTCAATCACTTCAAACCATACTTCTCTCAGATTGAAGTACTGCCAGACTTATTTGCCATAGACCCAAATAAAAAAGTAAATATTGGCTGTTGATTACATCATTACATCATGCAAAATAAGTTTACCAAAATGGGGTCTCAGCCCAAAAAAGCTTAAGAACCCCTGGGTAAATGAGTCTGATGCTAGTATATAATGGAAGTCAGGGCCTTTGTTCTACAACTCTAGAATAACAAGGCTCTGGTGAGAACTTGTTGATCTGCACTTGAGCAAGAAGAACAGGCACCTGTGCATGTATCATATCATCAAATATCAAACGACATGATAATTTCCGATAAAGATACTGTAGTTCACCTGGATCATGTAGGGTTTGTTCCCCATGCGTCGTATCTCAGACATGTTCCTCATTTGCTGTTGTACCAGAGAGGCTTCGAAGGCTACCAGCATGAAGAGAGTGAACACGCTGTAGTACCAGTACTCATCCAGACACCACAGACCAACACAGAACACCTGAGGAGAGGAGAGAGAGAGCGAGCGTCCATCTGTACACCTGTTGAGCTGTACTTTGCTGGCCTGGTTGACGCATCGGCATCCACCATAGTTGCTAGAACTGTACTGGAAAGGATCATGTGAAAAGAAAATATCTGAGCTTGTGCAGTACGGTTCAGGTTAGCACGATAGTACTGAAAGGGTATTATTATTGAGTCAATACTATCTCATATGCCCTTAAAGAGATCAATATAGAAAGTGAAAGAGACTTGAGTGATTTTACTACGTGTCATATTACTAGACAAAACAACACGCAAATATGCAAGCACGCGCACACATACCTGGAAGACGAAGAAGGGAGCGGTGGCTCTCTCCCTGAAGAGTTCCAGGAAGTCCGGCACCACCATCTCAGCGCGGTTGGTCCCATAGCGCTTCTCGGCGGAATGCAGGTCTGTCTCCTCCTGGTAGCCTCGCCAGGCCTGGAAGAAGCCCATTGGCTGTCTGACGGGGAACGACACGGGGAGGAAACACTTCCTCTCCTTGCTGTCGAAGATGTAGCAGATCTTCTGGAACTCAAAGGAAAGGATTCCCTCACCGTTCTCGTCCTGAGGAAAGAGCAGGAGAGAGAGAGATAGAGAAAGAGAGCAAGCGTGTACATAAGTTAAAACACACACACACAAAAATGTGCCATCCAAAAAGCAGTATAACTGACTAGCATTGAGATGTTAAGAGGACCATTCTGACACCATGTATTGCCCACAAGTTTCAACCAGTGTACCTAGGTCATGTTCAGCACAGCACACCGTAGCAAAACGTTTTGCAACAGTTACAAACGTTTTCTCCCCATTGAACACAACCATGGGTTAAGTAAACAAGGTGTAGGCCAGGGGAACAAGGCAAACTCACCCTGTCTCTCTGCAGTTGTACCAGCTCAGCAGAACCATTGTTGGGGGTGGGTATAACCTTAGCCAGGGTGGCCTTGTGTGGGTCTGGCTCCTGTTTATACACATAAATTCACAGCATGTGAGCAATTCACATACTCTGACAGACACAGCCTTATAATCAGGTCAAAACTTTCTGGACAAGGGCACAACTCTATTACACATCATTTCCAAATGTCCGTGTGTAGAGTATAAAATAATGCTAACTAGAGTGATCACCAGTTATGTTGGGCAGTGTTAGTTCAATCTCCAACACCTAATTCCAAAACAACTGCAGATGATCCAACCACTTTACCTTGGAGCAGGTGAGCCAACAGTGCGCGTGCACTGACCAATAACCGGAGAGCGCCGTGAGGACGTGCGCGATCCCGATGGCGGCGAGAGCAAGTAGGTCTGCTTCTGGGTACTCGGAAGTACCGTACACTCCCGAGCCACACGTACAACCAGCCAGGGTACAGCACGGCTAAAAAAGGTAGAACCGTGCCGTGGAATATCCGGGGCCTGCGCCGGTACAGCGACACTGAGCTAACATTCTCGTCGTCAGTCTCGGCGCTGTCATGCTGGCTGTTCATTGAGGTGGCCTTTTGCTGGTTCCCCGGCCCCTTATTCCCGTCCTCCCCAACCATATTCCCGTTTCTTAGTCGCGTTCGTTTTTGTCCCTCTCTCTCCGGGCACCCTCTATCCTCCCCCCTAGCTATTAGTGTCGGTGGTAAGGCAGTTTCACACAATCCAGTTGTTTTAGTCCGGTGTCAGGTCCAGTTTCTGAATCGGCTCATTCTCACACAGCTGCTTCCGTGTACGCAACCACGTAAGGAAACGTGTAATTTTTGCTCTCGTATGGTTACTTTTTGCCGATTTGAACACATTTGTTTGACATCAAATATCCTCAATCGAGTGCATATTAAAATGAGCATTTTAAAAGCAGGGGTTAACAAAATACAGGTTAAAATATCACAGGACAATCGGTTGTTTCTCCTTTAAGAAATCGATGTCATATCTGGAATTGACAACAACCCAGGACCAATGGTATAGAACAATGGCAGTATATGCAACGTGTTTCGACCAGTCGAAATAGAGGAGGGTGTATATGCGGTAGATATTCTGTGTATGGCTGTGAACACATTTTATAACCTTGATTCTCTTTTTACTTTCTTTCTAAACAAGCCTTCAAACTACCTCCACCACAAACATGTAAGTGTCTTCAACGTTATGCATTTAATTCAGTTTCATAGCTATCTATTTGAGTAAATCTACTTTTTCAAACTCTACTCATTTACACCAATAAAATACAGTTGTGACTTGACCAGTATCTAGGCGTTAGAGACATTAACGTCCAGATAGCTCAAATTCAAACTACAATTATAATGTCAAGATACGTTCGTTGATTACCAAATATGGAGTTTCGATGAGAATCTAGGTTTACTACCATTACGGCCGGTATGTACTTCCCAAAAATGTCTAAAAATTAACAAGCAACCGGAAAAAAATGCTCTTCTGCATGGTCACGGCTAGAGGGATCCACAGTTTGTCAAATTATCGTCAAATCTGACTTTTCGTAACGGGTTAGGAAAGAGGATCCAATTGAAGATTGCAAGAGAATGTTTATTATTGCTCCTATTATCTGTCACACGCACTTGTGTTAGCTTTTTAAAAAGCTTAAAAACTGTTATTAAAGATGTTCAAAGTAGTCGCAACTAAAGAATAAATGAACAGACCACGTCAGCTACAATAACTTTCTCAATAATGTTCTAATTTTGTTGTTGTTGCTATGACTGTCATGTTATTTTTTTTATCTACCTTTGTTGAATGCACTAAGTCGCTCTGTGTAATAGCATCTGCTGAATTACCAAATTATAAATGTAAAAATAAACACGTGCAAAGCATGCTGGGTATTAAGTTAATGAGCTCCGCCCCCAAACAAGTACATATTTGATAGGTGCGGACCAGAACCATATATGAACCAATCATAGACGTCTATGCTACGTTTCACAAGTTTGAACAGTACAGTATGGTACGGTACAGGCCAGTAGAGTTTTATTCAATATAGTACAGAATACCATCGTGGATACCATTTTTTTTATTTTTTATGTCTGCGTCCAATGTGAAGGAAGTTAGAGGTAGTTTCACGAGCCAATGCTAACTAGCTTTAGCGCAATGACTGGAAGTCTATAGGAATTGTTAGCATGCTAGCTGTTTTTGATCACATGACTGGGGAAGTAGATCAATATTTTTTTCTGCATGATTTCTATCTTGGTTTGGTAATTTAAGTTGACACTGAAACCTCTTTTCCATCCCGAAAATGACCACTTAGACGGCTTGCTTAAAAATGTTCTATTATAGAAAGATTATGTAATTAGCTCCAATGATTGTATTTTCCTCCATATTAAAGGGATAGTTCGAGATTTTGGCAATGAAGCCACTTATCTACTTCCCTAGTCATGTGATCAAAAACAGCTAGCATGCTAATAATTCCTGTAGACTTCCAGTAATTGCGCTAAAGCTACTTAGCGTTGGCTCATGGAACTACCTCTAACTTCCTTCACATTGGACATAGACATAACAAAATGGTATCGACGATGGTATTCGGTTGCAGCTAGCGATACTCATAAAATAATTATTTCACTTTTTTGCCCCCACCCCCATTACAGTGGGGCAAAAAAGTATTTAGTCAGCCACCAATTGTGCAAGTTCTCCCACTTAAAAAGATGAGGTCTGTAATTTTCATCATAGGTACACTTCAACTATGACAGACAAAATGAGAAGGAAAAAAATCCAGAAAATCATATTGTAGGATTTTTAATGAATTTATTTGCAAATTATGGTGCAAAATAAGTATTTGGTCACCTTCATACAAGCAAGATTTCTGCCTCTCACAGACCTGTAACTTCTTCTTTAAGAGGCTTCTCTGTCCTCCACTCGTTACCTGTATTAATGGCACCTGTTTGAACTTGTTATCAGTATAAAAGACACCTGTCCACAACCTCAAACAGTCACACTCCAAACTCCACTATGGCCAAGACCAAAGAGCTGTCAAAGGACACCAGAAACAAAATTGTAGACCTGCACCAGGCTGGGAAGACTGAATCTGCAATAGGTAAGCAGCTTGGTTTGAAGAAATCAACTGTGGGAGCAATTATTAGGAAATGGAAGACATACAAGACCACTGATAATCTCCCTCGATCTGGGGCTCCACGCAAGATCTCACCCCGTGGGGTCAAAATGATCACAAGAACGGTGAGCAAAAATCCCAGAACCACACGGGGGGGCCTAGTGAATGACCTGCAGAGAGCTGGGACCAAAGTAACAAAGCCTACCATCAGTAACACACTACGCCGCCAGGGACTCAAATCCTGCAGTGCCAGACGTGTCTCCCTGCTTAAGTCAGTACATGTCCAGGCCCGTCGAAGGTTGGGAGAATGTCATATGGTCAGATGAAACCAAAATATAACTTTTTGGTAAATTCGTCGTGTTTGGAGGACAAAGAATGCTGAGTTGCATCCAAAGAACACCATACCTACTGTGAAGCATGGGGGTGGAAACATTTACATTTAAGTCATTTAGCAGACGCTCTTATCCAGAGCGACTTACAAATTGGTGCGTTCACCTTAAGACATCCAGTGGAACAGCCACTTTACAATAGTGCATCTAAATCTTTTAAGGGGGGTGAGAAGGATTACTTTATCCTATCCTAGGTATTCCTGAAAGAGGTGGGGTTTCAGGTGTCTCCGGAAGGTGGTGATTGACTCCGCTGTCCTGGCGTCGTGAGGGAGTTTGTTCCACCATTGGGGGGCCAGAGCAGCGAACAGTTTTGACTGGGCTGCGCGGGAACTGTACTTCCTCAGTGGTAGGGAGGCGAGCAGGCCAGAGGTGGATGAACGCAGTGCCCTTGTTTGGGTGTAGGGCCTGATCAGAGCCTGGAGGTACTGAGGTGCCGTTCCCCTCACAGCTCCGTAGGCTGTGAAACATCATGCTTTGGGGCTGTTTTTCTGCAAAGGGACCAGAACGACTGATCCGTGTAAAGGAAAGAATGAATGGGGCCATGTATCGTGAGATTTTGAGTGAAAACCTCCTTCAATGCAAGGGCATTGAAGATGAAACGTGGCTGGGTCTTTCAGCATGACAATGATCCCAAACACACCACCCGGGCAACGAAGGAGTGGCTTCGTAAGAAGCATTTCAAGGTCCTGGAGTGGCCTAGCCAGTCTCCAGATCTCAACCCCATAGAAAATCTTTGGAGGGAGTTGAAAGTCCGTGTTGCCCAGCAACAGCCCCAAAACATCACTGCTCTAGAGGAGATCTGCATGGAGGAATGGGCCAAAATACCAGCAACAGTGTGTGAAAACCTTGTGAAGACTTACAGAAAACGTTTGACCTCTGTCATTGCCAACAAAGGGTATATAACAAAGTATTTTCGATAAACTTTTGTTATTGACCAAATACTTATTTTCCACCGTAATTTGCAAATAAATTCATTAAAAATCCTACAATGCGATTTTCTGGATATTTTTTTCTCATTTTGTCTGCCATAGTTGAAGTGTACCTATGATGAAAATTACAGGCCTTTCTCATCTTTTTACGTGGGAGAACTTGCACAATTGGTGGCCGTCTAAATACTTTTTTGCACCACTGTGTGTATATATTTAAAAAATATATATATACAGTGCCTTGCGAAAGTATTCGGCCCCCTTGAACTTTGTGACCTTTTGCCACATTTCAGGCTTCAAACATAAAGATATAAAACTGTATTTTTTTGTGAAGAATCAACAACAAGTGGGACACAATCATGAAGTGGAACGACATTTATTTGATATTTCAAACTTTTTTAACAAATCAAAAACTGAAAAATTGGGCGTGCAAAATTATTCAGCCCCTTAAGTTAATACTTTGCAGCGCCACCTTTTGCTGCGATTACAGCTGTAAGTCGCTTGGGGTATGTCTCTATCAGTTTTGCACATCGAGAGACTGAATTTTTTTCCCATTCCTCCTTGCAAAACAGCTCGAGCTCAGTGAGGTTGGATGGAGAGCATTTGTGAACAGCAGTTTTCAGTTCTTTCCACAGATTCTCGATTGGATTCAGGTCTGGACTTTGACTTGGCCATTCTAACACCTGGATATGTTTATTTTTGAACCATTCCATTGTAGATTTTGCTTTATGTTTTGGATCATTGTCTTGTTGGAAGACAAATCTCCGTCCCAGTCAGGTCTTTTGCAGACTCCATCAGGTTTTCTTCCAGAATGGTCCTGTATTTGGCTCTATCCATCTTCCCATCAATTTTAACCATCTTCCCTGTCCCTGCTGAAGAAAAGCAGGCCCAAACCATGATGCTGCCACCACCATGTTTGACAGTGGGGATGCTGTGTTCAGGGTGATGAGCTGTGTTGCTTTTACGCCAAACATAACGTTTTGCATTGTTGCCAAAAAGTTCAATTTTGGTTTCATCTGACCAGAGCACCTTCTTCCACATGTTTGGTGTGTCTCCCAGGTGGCTTGTGGCAAACTTTAAACAACACTTTTTATGGATATCTTTAAGAAACGGCTTTCTTCTTGCCACTCTTCCATAAAGGCCAGATTTGTGCAATATACGACTGATTGTTGTCGTATGGACAGAGTCTCCCACCTCAGCTGTAGATCTCTGCAGTTCATCCAGACTGATCATGGGCCTCTTGGCTGCATCTCTGATCAGTCTTATCCTTGTATGAGCTGAAAGTTTAGAGGGACGGCCAGGTCTTGGTAGATTTGCAGTGGTCTGATACTCCTTCCATTTCAATATTATCGCTTGCACAGTGCTCCTTGGGATGTTTAAAGCTTGGGAAATCTTTTTGTATCCAAATCAGGCTTTAAACTTCTTCACAACAGTATCTCGGACCTGCCTGGTGTGTTCCTTGTTCTTCATGATGCTCTCTGCGCTTTTAACGGACCTCTGAGACCATCACAGTGCAGGTGCATTTATACGGAGACTTGATACACATAGGTGGATTGTATTTATCATCATTAGTCATTTAGGTCAACATTGGATCATTCAGAGATCCTCACTGAACTTCTGGAGAGAGTTTGCTGCACTGAAAGTAAAGGGGCTGAATAATTTTGCACGCCCAATTTTTCAGTTTTTGATTTGTTAAAAAAGTTTGAAATATCCAATAAATGTCGTTCCACTTCATGATTGTGTCCCACTTGTTGTTGATTCTTCACAAAAAAATACAGTTTTATATCTTTGTTTGAAGCCTGAAATGTGGCAAAAGGTCGCAAAGTTCAAGGGGGCCGAATACTTTCGCAAGGCACTGTATATATATTTTTTGTATATTTATTATATATTTATTATTTGTTTTTATATATATTGTAACGACCCTGAGTTTATTCGCGCGGAAATCGACTCTGCGGCACAGTCGATTCCGCACCGGACCTCGGGCTAGAAGGTCGAGGGTTCGAGACCTGCTCCCTGCCTGTTTCATTACACTGGTTTCAGAAGGGATCGGACCTTGTATCCATGACAGTGCGTGTGCTTGCCCGGTGAGCGCGTTCCTGTAAGACGTAGTGCCGCAAGCTAACATTAATTTGTCCTATTTAGCTATTTTACCTGAGTTGTTATTTTACCTGAAATGCACAAGGACCTCTACTCCGACAATTCTTTTTTTTACAATAAACAAAGGCTTAGTGGGCAATTTTGTTTTTCATTCCTTCCACAATTGTCATTGTCACAGAAGAGGACACACAGTCCATGATTGGACATCACTGTAATTGTCTATGCATATCACAGAAACTGTTCTGCATGTCTGTGTCATCCTTCAGGCAGGTTGCCATGGATATCACCACCAAGTATTGCCATAAGGAGATGGAGTGCTATGGGCAGTGTGTGGCCGCTCACCCGTCAACATGGCAACAGCACTGTCAAGACCTAAAGATGAAGGTGGCACAGTGTACCTCTTCACAGTAAGGAATAAGCCGTTGTCCCTGACTATCAGTTGCGCATGTATAACTGTCTTAGGTTATGGATTTTAGGCTATTTAGCTAACTTTCAACTCCTTGTACTCTGTGTCATTGTTTGCATGTTAAGGAGTAGAATGATAGCAGCAAACAGACTGGTAGTACCCAGGCTATAACTGACTGGCCGAGATGGTCATATGTAAACCCGAAAGTCCCTCTCTGAGTCTGGTTCCTCTCTAGGTTTAGTCCTATTTTGACAGTTGGAAACGGGGGAAAAACAGGCAAGTAGGAGAACAGTAAGGTGGATGTGGGGAATGAACCCTGGTCTCCAGTGGGGAACAGTATATGTGACTAGCCAGGAGCGTTAACGCTAGACCACAGGCTTTGCACAGGTTCTCCTTCTAGGCCCAGGCCCTATTCCTTCCACTGTGCTGCTGCTTGTTCTTCGGGGGTCTAGGTTGGGTTACTGTAAAGAACTGTTGATGTGAAAATAATTCAGATGCAAGAAGTCAAACCAGTGAGTACTGTACAGTGCCGATGTGAAGTGTAGGATTGTGTTTAAGTTTTCTTCAAGATCTTCTTGATCAATGTTTCTGCAGCCCTGTGATCCAGAAGATCCGGACAGACTGTTCAAAAGAGTTCACAGAGTTTGAACGCTGCTTACTAGAGAACCAGAACTCACCTACCTCCTGTTCAGCACACGTGGCACGCTTCCTCGGCTGTGCCGAGACAGTGGACCTTGCCGGAGTGGGTGAGTGTTCACTGATTGTAGATCAGTCTCCGGCTCGTTCACAGCCCTCACTTTTCTTGTGATTATTCTAACTTTTGAATGGTGCTCCTTGGCCTTGAGAGAGTGCTTTACATCAGTGTCTTTCATATTCGGTCTTCAAGTACCCCCAAAGCACTATCTCACTACATAGTATCATCTTGTGTCATTTTGTCATTTGTTTAGGTATTCTGTTTCTGAGAGATTACCTTTTTGAATACTTGGTGTAGTAGTTGAAGAAGTGAATAGATCTCCTCTTTCAGCAGTGAACCCGGTTCCTCAGCCCTCTTAGGACCCAGCAGTGACCATCATCCATCCCTCTTAGAAGATATCTCCTTCCTGCAATACTAACGCCGGACTGCTCTATCAATCATGGATAAATCAATGCCCATGTCATATTGATAACATAACAACCTGACTTTGTACATGAATAAAGTGGACTCTTGTCCATGGCTACTTTAGGATTTGTCAAGAGAACTCGGAATGTTAGACAAGTTACTGGGACTGATTTCTGCCTGAGACCGTCAAGATTCAAGACAGGTTATTTAATAACTCTTCGATGCTACAGCTCTCTGACATACAATGGTATTCAGAGGTGTCCTCTTTTCTATATGTGAAAATATTCACTGTGCAGCAGGTTGTGTGTAATACATATTTATAACACTAGTAACCTCGGGTAGCAGCATAAATGGTTCTCTTTTCCTCTACAATTTATATTGAGAATGAATGTGTGTAACGGAGTTAGCTTTGCAACCTCACTCCGCAGCATATCTGTGCACAACTGCGTGTTATCCAAGTATCCCTGGTTTGCAGTGTAGTGGTCTCTTGTAAATGTTATTTTGGGGGAAGTTTATCATTAAACTCCTATATTTCAGTCCTATTAATCATCCAGTTTGGATACATACTGTGATGTTATGGTGCCCCTTTCTCGCTCCCACGCTCATTTTCTTCAGGTTGGAATGAGTCATGGTAGAATATTCAACCGTGGAATGTATGATATCTCTCCCACACATCTCTCCTTGGCTACTCATTTGTTGAGGCAAAGGAGGGAGCACAGGAAGGAGGGGAAGGTGGCTGGAAAGTTTGAATTTGAAGGAGCTAAGGAAAGGTGGAAGAAACAAGAGGCTTTCCACTGGCCGGAGGGAACAGAGCCTAGGAAAATGGAGAAGGTGGAGGCTGTGGAGTTATAATCTGTGTGACCATAGAGAGACAGACGAGGGGGAGGATGTTGAGTTATGTGCCCTTTGACTACTAACCGGAACAGGCCACCTTTTCTGCTTCAATTATTAAAGGCTGAGGTAGACGCAATCAAGTGGAGAGATTCTTCCTTAGAATTGTCAGTCTTCAAAAAGGTCAACACTTTGACACAAACATGCAGAGGCTCTTTTCTACAATTACATTATAGCTCTCTATCATACCACTGAGTGACAAAACATTAAGAACACCTTCCTAATATTGAGTTGCACCTCCCCCTTTTGCCCTCAATTCGTCGGGGCATGGACTCTAAAAAGGTGTCGAAAGCGTTCCACAGAGATGCTTCCTACAGTTGTCAGGTTGGCTGGATGTCCTTTGGATGGTGGACCATTGTTGATACACACGGGAAACTTGAGCATGAAAAACCCAGCAGTGTTGCAGTTCTTGACACAAACCAGCACGTCTGGCACCTACTACCATACCCGTTCGAAGGCATTTAAATATTTTGTCTTGCCCATTCACCCTCTGAATGGCACACCTACACAATCCATGTCTCAAGGCTTAAAAATCATTCTTTAACCCGTCTCCTCTTCATTTTAACAAGTGACATCAATAAGGGATCATAGTTCAACTGGATTCACCTCTTCAGTCTGTGTCATGGAAAGAGCCGGTGTTCATAATGTTTTGTACACTCAGTTAGCAGAAGAAGCCTTGCATCATCAGCATCTTACACATACTCAGAATAATGTAGGCATATTTAGTCTGACTGAATTGACAGGTTATATTGAAGAAAGGCGACATTACACGCGAAGAGCACATACACTGGAATAGGTCACAGAACAAAAACTTGGAACAATTTCTTTCAGACAATCTAAGAATAAGAATTTCTCATACCTTCCAGAGAAATGTATCCCACAATAAATTATATCCACGTAAATACTATACTGTAAAAAATATATATCATCAGTCAATTATGAGAAATCATACAGGAAGCGGACTCCACAAGATGGTCCCAGTGTGGGTATAAGCTATAGGAAAATATTATCATTAGTGCTATGTTCATAGTAATAATTATTTACTTTTTGAAAGTGTGGCACACAGCTCATGCTACAACATAAATACTTAACCATAAGAGTACAAAATATTGAACGTCTATTGTAAGGTGTGTTTTTGATCAAAGATAAATAATTACAGTGATTATACCTATAGTAGTACTGTATTATTCATTGTAACAACAATAATATTAACACACTTATTTTACATTGGAACACATACTTGTTTATCGTAGCTAGGGCCAGTGATTTTCCTGACCACATGACCTGACCAGGAAAGACTCCTGGGCCTAATCATACTTTTTACTTAAGTGTTATACACCAATTAGTATTCAACTTCTACATTTTAGTTAGGGCCTTGAGTTTTTCCAGCCAAGGACAAACTCCTGCACCTTTATTAGTGAATACTTCACAGTATCAAAGAAATAATTACATGAAGGCTAGCTCTGGTCCATGGTGTTACATACGGCTTGCTGATGCTGAGCATTCCCAAGCAAGCCCCACATAAACCCCTGAACCAAAGCTACATGAAAGCGTTACACTTTCCTTTACACAACCCTGTTTCCTTTATAAGGTTCTCCGAATGACCCTGTCAGCCTACTCTGTAGTGGTGTTTCTCAATCCTGGTCCTGGGGACCCAAAGGGGTGCACATTTTTGTTTTTTTCCTTTCGCACCTGACAACGCACCATCTTGACCACACAGCAGTGCAGAGCTTTCAAGGCCTCCTTCGAGGTGTCCTCCAAACCATGCAGAAAGGTAAGCAGACCAGGCATAACATTGCTTCTTTTTTCTTTCGCTCTCTTTTCAATGTGCACCCCTTTGTGTCCCCAGGACCAAGATTGAGAAGCGCTGCTCTATAGGACCCTGATTGTATCTATGTATCTAAATATCTCCTTTCGCTATGTTGACTAATGTGAACTAATCAGGGGTTAGAGTGATGTGTAAATAATTTCCTGTATAACATTGCTAAAAATTCTAACACACTAACCTGAGCGCAAACTCTAGACCTAAGTTACCTAACCCACATACTTCACTCATTCACATACAAATCGAGCGTGCCACTCTGTATCCTTCAACTCATCTCAACCTATAATGAAAGCTATCCCTCCAACGTTCCTCCATATCTACCTGTACCTTTATTCCAGTCATTCATTTAGGCTCAACTTCCATTCACTTTCTGATTTGGCTGAATTGACCCCATCCGTGCTATGAACCAGTGGCCATCTCCAATACAACGGTTTTTGGGTTGAATCATGTTCTGGTGGCAGCTCTGCCCCTAGCCTGCTGTAAACCTCTCTGGTATGTGTCTTCACTCTGCTCCTAAACCCAGCTGCCAAGAAGACTCCCTAACCAACCATGTGGACAACCATAAGCAGGTCAGATCATGAGCTAAATGAATGAAACACTGAAACATTCATTAGCAACCTAATAAGTAACATAGGTTTCTGACTCACAAACACACAGACCTGACAGACCTGGATTCAAATAGTATTTCTTCTCTTCAAAATACTTTAACTGCTCTTGCTTTCCTGGGCAATCCTCCCCTCCCTTATATGAAACATGAGAGAGTATCAGATAAAAGTATGATGTCATAGGATTTCACATCTGTCTGCTACAGGTAGGACGTTGGGATCAAGCAAAAGAGAGTGGCCGTGTCCGAATACACATACTTGCGTCCTAAATAGTAGGACGTTTGAGTATGTGAAAAAAAGTTTTATAGTATGTGAAATCTTGAAGAGCTAGTGTTACTTTAAATGCCCGGATGTCATACTCATTTTGGCTTTCCATCTAGTAGAATAGGCACTATTGAGGAAGATAATCGTCTTTTCACACCCGTGTGTTCGACAACAACTGATAATCAGATTAGGGGACAAAAGTGATTGCGCATTCGATGATGCCTTCTCAGTGTGGATGAGTAGTGTTTTGATATTTGTTGCTTACTGCATACGTTTGTACTAAACACAATGTTCTAAATAGTATGTAATATGATTAGTACACAGTATGCAGTTTAAGTAAGTAACGGGCAAGCCAGATTTAGTTCACGCCCTACGTCATAGTTGAGACCTTAAATGGCTACCTGGGTCATGTTTGGTATGGAAAAACGTGTTCTTAGTGGATAAGTCGAGGTAGTACATCCCTATTTCACTCCTAAGGTTTCCTCCCTACAGAACATGACCAGGTGTTTCCTATTATGCTTTTACTTGGTCATGTACAATAAGCCTGGTCAGACATGGATATGGACCCAGCTCAAGCATGGTTGGTGTGATGACCTTCTGGGTCTAGTAGGATAACTGGCCATTAGCTGCTTCTCTGAGTGGTGATTGGTGGAGTGAGTCAGGGGTCAAGGGTGAGGGGTCAGGATGTGAAGTAGGAGTTCTGCATGGAGTAGAGGCGGTCGATGGGGTTTCCCACCCGGCCCGCCAGGAGCCCACTGTCCGCCACTGCCAGGAGACAGTCGCCGAGGTGACTGAGGCTCCCGTCGCTGTCCAGATCGTGGAACACAGTCTCTGAATCTAAAGGGAGAAATAGAGTTAGTGTGTTTGTCTGTTTGGTCCGTCTGTCCATCTCGCTCTCTTTTTATGTTTCTCTCGCTCACCGTAGGAGTGGAGATGTTCAGAGCCCAGCTGAGGGGGTGTGAGGCCATGGCGGAACGGCTCTCCTCCGTAGATGTTGGGGTCCAGAGCCAGTAGTTGCTGTCGTGGCAACGAAGGGTACGACAACAGACCGTCCAATCCGTGACCACTAGAACCGTCTGGGAAGAGAGAGACAGAACATGAATCAATCCCTGCATCTCTTCCTCTCGTCCTGCCCCTTTACCTCCAGAGACATTGTTTCACCTGCCTTGAGTTGAGTTTCCTGAAACTTAGCTACTTTGGCAAGCTACTCTATTTAATTGTTACTTTTGTAGCGAAAGACTAATCTTCCTGTGCATGAATGACCAAAAATGGTCAAATTAAGCACTTCTATATCTACCGTCCCGCGAGTTAAGTACCAGTTAGCTACAAGGCTTTTGGGAAACCCCTGCTCTGTTCTCCCCTCTCTTACCCTCACTGTCATCGTTGCTCTGTCGCCCCCCCCTGGTCGGCCCTCTCCTGGACCCTCCCAGCTGCTCCTGTTCCTGCTGCTGCTGCTGTTGCTGCTGCCTGCGAGCTATCTTCTTCATCTGCAACGCACAGGACCAACACACACTGGCACACTGATAATGGACCCAATGGCGCTATTGCTCTGTCGTTCGTTAGAAGGATAGTTAACCAAAATTGCATTGTTATTTGGGTGAACTATCCTTTTACTGTGCTTTAGCCTTTAAAATAAATGTTAGCATGCGGTTTCAGAGCAATTGCGCCGTTAGATTCATTATTAGTGTTATATTAGTGTCATGGGCGGGGGGAGTGGCGATTCAGGACAGGTCAAATATCTCACCTTTGCTCTCTGGTTTTGGAACCACACCTGCACGACTCGAACCGTCAACCCGGTCTCAGCTGCCAGTGTCTCTCTCACCTGAAGATAAGAGAAATTAAGCCATGACACTAAATGGGACAGTGTGTGTATATGTCTGTGTGTCCGTGTGTGAGAAAAAAAAAGAGAGACAGAAAAGTGAAAGAGAGAAAGAACAAAATAAATAAACCGTGTTAAGCCTGGTCTGCTTACCTTTCTGCAAGGTTTGGAGGACACCTCGAAGGAGGCCTTGAAAGCTCTGCGCTGCTGTGTGGTCAAGATGGTGCGTGGTCGCTTTGACCGTTTGTGGTCCTTCCCTTCGCCGCCCTTCCCCCCTACAGAACCGCCCCCACCATCCTCATCCTCACTCTTCACTGAGGGGTGTGGAGAGAGACAATAGGATCTTCAATTGACAGACAAACTGGTATCAAATGGTGCCTAGTAGTGAATCCCAATGAAAAAACAAGTCATTAGGTTATCACTGTGTAATTATGTAATCTCCTGCACTTTCTGTACCATAACAAAGTGTCATCCAGGGATTGTATTGGTTGATTGATTGATTGATTTGTTGGTTGCCCTGTCTTTTCCTGTTACCTGACTCAGTGGGTGTGGGGCTGATGGCAGCCAGCATCTCCCTCTCCTTCTCGTAGTCTCCCCTGCAGAGCAACTGTCCCTCCTTCAGGACAAACTCGTCTCCACGCTGCAGCCGGCGCTCACATTCACAGCAGCTGAAACAGCCCAGGTGGTACACCTGCCCCAGCACACGCATGATCAGCTCTGAGCGCCCAATCACCTGCAGGCACGCACTGCACTTCCTGACAAACAGCCTATAGGGACAGAGGGGAGAAAGGGTGCGTTCCAGTGTGTAATAGATAAGTTGTCTTTATTGCAGTCGGGTGTGTTCCAGGTTGTCTTTTTTGCAGTCTTGAAGATGTTTAACATCTCTAGAATCACAGTAGGAATATGATCAAGTAATATTCTGAGATGTGCAGAAGACACCGTCTTGACCACACAGCAGCACAGAGATTTTAAGGCCTCATTTGAGGTGTTCTTCCAAACCGTCTTTTTTGTAGTTGGGCTGCAGATGATCAGGTCTCACATCGCTTGCAGGAGTTGTTGTAATTTCTCACTAACATGATATTAGCAGTCCTCTGAGATGTGCCGAGCGACTGAATTAAAGACAACATGAAACGCACCCAAAGGCAGAGACAGATTGCCTGAAAGATTAGACCTCATTTGCACCTGTGAAGATTCTCAATCAAACCTGTGTACGGTATCTAATTAAATGTCACATCAGCATTTCCCATAACTTAAAGCTTGAACATGTAACATAGTTAACATCTACATCTACATGGTAATGCTTTAGAATGTCATTCTTCACTGATGACACTTGGGGGCAGTAGTCAACTGACGTGTAGGGAGCCTGCACTGAAGTGTTGGTGGATTCTAGTTTTTTACGAATTCTTTACATCAATCTATTGAACGAGCTGGTACAGCCCATCATTACCTACTATTCACAATTAGTAGGATGTAGAAGAGAACATGTGAAACAAGTATCGTGCTTGGACAGTTTTTTTTAACAGTTCACACACATTCACAGGGCTTTGTTGTCTACTTTCTTTTTGTTCATTCACCACTACTCTCGTGTGTCCCACCCCACCCCTTTCATTTTCTCATACTCTTCATTCTCTTCTCATCAACATATCAATTCAATTTAAAGGCCCCAAAACTCCTGCTTTTAAATTCCTCTTGAATTCCAGTTGTTTTATTCCTCTATCCCCCCTTTCTTCTATCGCTCTCCAGTATTTTTCTGACAGGATTCCCAATTCTCCCCCCTCCCTCCATACTCCTTCGCTCCCTCCCTCCACAGTTCAGTGAAACTAATAAAGACAGGATTAATTAGATTGTTGTTTAAACAGTGCGATGCCCAGACAGACGCTGTAAACTCATAACCAGGGATTGGCCATAGCATGGGGTTAATCTCTCTCGCTCTCCTCTCTCTTTTACACACCAAAACACACACACACACACACACTTTCCTCTTTCTTTATCGGTCTCTCTAGCCTAACCCAACCCACAAACTCTCACATATATTTACAGGAAACCAAGGTTACTCATCAATATACGGTGAGTACTTCCATATACATTTCTACAATATCTAAGCATATTTAAAACACACACCTGCACACGCCTAATCATATTATGACATATTGACACAGGAAATCCTGGGTCATTAAACAAGACTGCAAACAATAGGTCTGCTGTGCAGAGACTTAGCTCATAGAAAGAGAGAGACCATAGAGAGAAAAATGTTTCTGTTGAGCAAGGGATGACTGGATGAGATGAGAAAGTGACATGATGACTAGGGACAGAGAGATGAAGGGAGGAAGTTAGAGGGAAGGAGAGAAGTGTTAAGGCTGGGTGAGAGGAAGGTGTCAGTACCCCAAATCTGAAGGGCGGAGAGGGGAAGAGGTGAGGAGAGGAGAGTGAGCCAGGTCGGCACATTAGAGCTCCTAATCTGTGATCTTGTCCGAACCACAGCTGCCACGGATAATCTCTCTCAATCCATCTGTCTGCCAAACTAGCTAACACTCTCGAAAATTACCCCAATCACAGCCCACCACTGTCACACATACTTACTTAACCAAACACACTCACTTGCCAAACACACTTACACACACGCGTGCGAATACTCACACACACACACAGACGCACGCACACACACCGATCGAGGAGTACCACTTCAACACTAATCCAGGCAACACCACCACCACGACTATCAATTCACTTCACACTCCATTATACCGAGCTGTCTCTGTCTACAACACACAGAAAGTTATTTCAAGTGCCTCCTCTTAATTGCCTCATTGCCTACAGCAATTGTAAGTAAAATATCTCATCCAATAGCCCCGAAAATGGCAAACCAGAATTTTTAATTTTAAAGGGGAAATCTGCTATTTTTTTTACTTTAACATTCACAACATATACACATTAATTATTGAAGAAAATAACTTATGCCTCATGAGCTTAGTTCAATTGTTATCCTATAATATAAGATTGTTTTACTGCTTTGTTTGTAAATAAAGTAATTGTAAACAGACACAGACACGGCTAAAACTATACATTTGATCTCATGGATGGTCAGTCCTTGCATCAATAGCTCTGTATACATTTGAGAGTAGTTACATTTCTCCATCCTTCAGCTATTTACAAAATCATTGGCAGGGTGCCAGCTTTGTTATTTGAACTGCAGATTTCCCCGTTAAATCCCAGTTTGTTTTTTAAATCCATTTTATACTGCCATAATTTACTCAACATAAAGGCGACATGGGACAACGATCACCAGACCACAATTCCTCTGCAGTGTTTAAGTCCTGATTTTTGGTTATTAATCCCATTTCATAGTGCCACATATTGTAGAATTTAATAAACTTGGAAACTGAAGGCAATGGTCACTGAGGGAGGTCTCTAAGTCGATCAGTCTAATCCCCCTAATAGAAGTGTAATTCACAATAGACCCACCCACCTCTGTCCCGAATGGCACCATATTCCCTTTATAGTGGCTGCTATCAAGATGAATGGTCCCACTTTAGACAAAACATAATGAAGCCTTCATAAACCCTTTATAAAGCCTATATAGGTGTCTCCGAAATTATCACAAGCATTCGTAAGCAAACGGAGTTAGATTTTACCCTGCTTGGCACTTTGACCTCCCCAATTCACGGCACCAATGAGATTGACTGGGTTCGAACCCCAGTGGGTTATGACTGTTGAGACATTAGCTTGGGGAGCGAATGCAAGTCCTCAGATCTCAGCAAAGACTATGTTATGCATGTGTTAGTTGTATGTTGATGTGTATGTGGACCTGCTTGCTCCTATGTGCGTAAGCATGCATGTTCGGTATGTGTCCATCCATGTGAATGGATTAGTGAAAATGTGCATTGGGTTTTGTATTGTCAGCTATCAGTGAATGTTTGTTTTAGCATATTGGAAATGTAAGCTTGGGTGAGGTTGTGGGTAATGGTATCTTTACAGTGAATCTGGATGTTACAATCTTAGTATAGCTTTAGTATAATTTTATTTTGGTGTGTGTCCACGTGCATGTGTGTGTGCACGTTCAAGTGTGTGTGTGAGCGGATATTGCACTGTGAAGCAGGATGGCTCAGAGCCAGGGTTCAGTAATCACATCATCTCCCTGCACTGCTTCTGTGTTATTAAAATTTCCCAGCATTCCCCACGATACAGCTCCCCCCGCCGCCACCACACACACACACACACACACACACACACGCTCGTGACTCACACACTAAGATGCCCGCATACAAAAACAGACACATACACAAAAAAAATGCTTGGTTGTTTGGTTGACCCAACTGCTGGGTTGCAGGTGTTTGGTCACTTGGTTGCGTGGTTTTCTTTAAAAACTGCTGGGTCATTGGTGCTGGGTTATTGATCCAGCAGGTCAGATCATTAGACTGGAGGCCTAGTTTAATATGGTTGTTGCTTTCAGATAGTTATTTTTAGCCACCCATGAGAGTAAATGTAATTCCTGTTAATCTGTTCTGTTGTATAGTTATCACACGTTTAGATCCATAAAGCTTACATAAGTGTATGAGTTCCCCTAAAAGCGTATGTAAATCCCACTGTTGCGATACAATAAGGTGGTATGCCTTATTATAATTAAGCAATGAGGCCCGAGGTGGTGTGTGGTATATGGCCAATATACCACAGCTAAGGGTTGTTCTTACACACGATGTAACGCGGAATGCCTGGACACAGCTCTTAGCCGTGGAACAAAAGTGTGTGGACACCCCTTCAAATTAGTTTGGCTATTTCAGCCACACGCGTTGCTGACAGGTGTATAAAATCGAGCACACAAACCTTGCAATCTCCATAGACAAACATTGACAGTAGAATGTCCTTACTGAAGAGCTCAGTGACTTTTAACATGGCACCGTCATAGGATGCCACCTTTCCAACAACTCAGTTCATCGAATGTCTGCCCTACTAGAGCTGCCCCAGTCAACTGTAAGTGCTGTTATTGGGAAGTGTAAATGTATAGGAGCAACAATGGCTCAGCCGCGACGTGGTAAGCCACACAAGCTCACAGAACGGACCGCTGAGTGCTGAAGCACATAGCGTGCAAAAATGGTCTATCCTCATTTGCAACATTCACTACAGAGTTCCAAACTGCCTCCGGAAGCAACGTCAGCACAAGAACTGTTCGTCGGGAGCTTTATGAAATGGGTTTCCATGGCCGAGCAGCCTCACACAAGCCTAAGATCACCATGCGCAATATCAAGCGTTGGCTGGAGTGGTGTAAAGCTTGCCGCTATTGGACTCAGGAGCAGTGGAAATGTATTCTCTGGAGTGATGAATCACACTTCACCATCTGGCAGTCAGACAAACGAATCTGGGAGAGAATGCTCCTGAGTCCGAATGCATAGTGTCAAGTGTAAAGTTTGGTGGAGGAGGAATAATGATCTGGGGATGTTTTTAATGGTTCGGGCTAGGCCCCTTAGTTCCAGTGGAGGGAAATCTTAATGCTACAGCATACAATGACATTCTAGACGATTCTGTGCTTCCAACTTTGTGGCAACAGTTTGGGGAAAGCACTTTCCTGTTTTAGCATGACAATGCCCCCGTGCACAAAGCGAGGTCCATACAGAAATGGTTTGTCAAGATTGGTGTGGAAGAACTTGATTGGCCCGCACAGAGCCCTGACCTCAAACCCATCTAATACCTTTGGGATGAATTGGAACGCCGACTGCGAGCCAGGCCTAATCGCCCAACATCAGTGCCCGACCTCACTAATGCTCATGGCTGAATGGAAGCAAGTCCCTGCAGCAATGTTCCAACATCTAGTGGAAAGCCTTCCCAGAAGAGTGGAGTCTGTTATAGCAGCAAATGAGGGGACCAACTCCATATTAATGCCCATGATTTTGGAATGAGCTGTTCGACGAGCACGTGTCCACATACTTTTGGCCATGTAGTGTATATTGGCCATATATCACAAACCCAATTGTCATACTTAAGTATCAAAAGTAAAAGTATAAATAATTTCAAATTCCTTATATTAAGCAAAGCAGATAGCACCATTTTCATGTTTTTAAAATGTACAGATAGTCAGGGGTACACTCCAATACTCAGACATAATTTAAAAACAATGCATTTATATTTAGTGAGTCTGCCAGATCAGAGGCAGTAGGGATAACCACGTGTTCTCTTGATAAGTGTGTGAATTGGACCATTTACCTGTTCTGCTAAGCATTCATCATGTAACAAGTACTTTTGGGTGTCAGGGAAAATGTATGGAGTACAAAGTACATCATTTTTTAAAGGAATGTAGTGAAGTAAAAGTTGTCAAAAATATAAAAAGCAAAGTAAAGATACGCAAAAAAACTACTTAAGTAGTACTTTAAAGTACTTTTACTTAAGTACTTTACACCACTGCCCCCGAGGTACCTTAATGCTATTGTAACCTGGTTACCAACGTACCTAGAGCAGTAAAAATAACTTCTGTCATACCCGTCGTACACAGTCTTTTATATACTGGTTGGTTTGAGCCATGAATGCTGATTGGCTGACAGCCCTTTAGCTGTGGTATATTGGTCATATACCACACTGCCTTGGGCTTTATTTCTTAAACATACCACGGCTGTCAGCCAATCAGCACTCAGGGCTCGAACCATCCAGTTTATAATACAGCATGTAATAAATTATCTTCACATTATGAAATAATGTGTCAAATGCAAAAACAAAATAACAGGTGGCCAATAAAGCTGAGTTGACCTAGCTGAAAATAATTGAAGGATTATATTAAAACAGACCTAGCTGCTAGGTCAACTCAGCATGAGAGTAAAAACTACACAATTGATGGTTAAATTAACCCATGTTTGGATAATCCCAACAACTCAACTTGTCTGGGTCTGGGTCAAAATAACCCAGCGTGTGTTCTGTCCAATATTTAGCTAGCGTTGGGTTACCAAATAATCCAAATTGGGTTGTTTTTAACACAGCATTCTTTTGAGTGTATGGGTCACAGACACGGTACATCACAGAACAGTGAAATACAAACAGAAACAACTTGCAATCACACACACATATGCAGATGGAAGGCATTTCCTTCAAAGCCTATGTGTACTTATAGACAACGTGCATCAGACAGTCTTATTTGATTTCCAAACATTGAGGTATACAGTATGAATGACTCTCTGATTAGTATAAAATACAATATCAAGGTCTATTACTAATGACTAGCAGACCAGTCTCTCCATAGACTCCTAGCTTTTCTCAGTGCAACTATTTACACTGTTCACAATAATACTTCAGATATTCCATACTCTGATCTCGACTGAAAGACTACCCTTTAATGACAGTTCAGATATGGCATCACATGAAAAAATGTAATATACCTGCAAAGAGTAGCGACTGAAAACTGTGCTTGATGCTTGGGAGAGTGTGAGAGGAATGTGATATGTGTGAGGACATGGATGAGTGTGTGTGTGTGTGTGTGTGTGTGTGTGTGTGTGTGTGTGTGTGTGTGTGTGTTTAGATAAAAGCTAATCCCCAGGCCACCAGAACGCAATATCCTGTCTGGCGGTTTCTCATTTCCTGTCTCTCTCTGGTGGAGCGGGATGCAGGGGGAAGGTGGAGGAAGACTGTGGAGGGGAGGAGACTCGTTGCCCCAGAAACAGGAGATACAGCCCCCCGATTTGAGAATGTTGACATCGCTCTCTCTCTGCCTCTCTGTCTCTCTCCCTCCCTCTCTCAGGTCCACCCCCATCTTTTCTTTTCTCTTTTTTTCTCTCGCTATTCTTCTTTTATTATCTCAGATTTAATAACGGCGAGGCGAGCAGCTTGTTCTTCCATGAAACATTTATTAGCTGTCTGTAATGAAATTGTTGTGGGGGAGGCCAGATGATGGGGGACTCATCGGGCATTATGCAAAAACTATGGCAATATTACTGGGGGGTGACACAGACACACCTCGGCTCACACCTCACCTTCCTCCTCTTGTCTTCTTCTCCTAAATCTCTCTTTTGCTCTCTCTAGCTTTTATCCAATTCTCACTCCCCATCTGCAATTTATCAACTTTCTCCAACTTCTCCTCATTTTCAGTCACATCTCTATTCTCTTTATGTCCTTTCTCTCTGTATTGTTTTGGCACAATGCATGCCTTGATATAAATGTATCACTGTAAGGTTCTGTTTCTCCATCTATTTTCTCTTCCTACCTCTTCTCTCTTTCACACCTCTTTCATCACCTGTTGACCTGAGCTGGGAGGTGACGTAAGAACCCTTACTGTGTGTCTGGTGGAAGAGAAGGAGTGTGTCTGAAATAGCACAATTTTACTTATATAGAGGCACTACTTTTGACCAGAATGGTAACCTATTCCCTATATAGTGCACTATAGTGAAATACTTTAATGCCATTTAGTGTCATTTTGATGGAGACAGGTGTAGGACATTACATCAAAGTTGGATCAGCCTGTAGTGTGGTTTTCCACTTTAATTTTGAGTGTGACTCCAAATCCAAATGCAGGTCATCAGTCTGGATATGGAGTACTAAAGTTGTCTGTGTCTGTCTGTCTGTCTGTCTGTCTGTCTGCCTGCCCATACCCCATGTGGACAACCATGTATGAGCCAAGACCAACAATATATCCCAAACGCACTCCTACAACCCCTCAGACTGAACTATAGTGAGTGCAAACACATGGGATGAATTCCTAACAATTCTACAAAAAAAGTGAGTATTCTTCAGAGTGGATATCATTGGCTGCAATAGGTTATGCTTCGGTTCAGACTATGTACTCCATTGCACAGTAGGCTTGCTGCAGTTGTGTTGATCAATCAGCTTTGTGGGTTTTTGGCATATATGTTTTAGCAGTATATGTTTTAGCAGTATGGGGTAGAATGTCTTGATTTAACCCATTCCCTCCACTGTGCATACTAACTAATTATCCATCTCCTAGCACAGTTATACTGTATATTACAGTATATACAGAATATAACTATATACTGGTACTGTGAGTATATAGTTATTCTCTTAGGCTTGCCATCACTGGAGTGGCTGAATACATTTGGTAATTAGCACTGTGTCCAATCAACCCCCTCCCTCCATCCCAACCTCCCTCTCCTCCCATCCTGAGACACAAAGAGGCGCTGAGCGGAGAGACGATTAAGAGAAAACGAGGGATAAACAGAGAGATAAACTGATTGGTGTCATCACTGCTATCAATCTCAACGAGGTAAATGAGGTTTGGAATCGAGAAATATTATTACAAACCAGACAGTGATGAACGAGGTAATGGAGAGAGGAGGAGCGAGATAGGGAGGAGGATAAGGGGGATGGGTGGGAGAGATACTGTATCTGTGTGGAAGACATGATTTTTCTGTTCTTAATCCCAGCATAGGACAACAGTGATTCCACATATAACCATGTAAGATGAGAAGGTGGGCTTCTGGCCTGGCAGTTTGAGAGATTGTTTGGTCAGTAAACGTTGGTCTTGGCTGAAACTCTTGGGGTCTCCGCTCCGAATCCCAGTCCCGCCGTACTTTCCACACAAACCTCTAACTTTCGTTTCCTGTCTCTCTCCACTGTCTCTACTACTAAAAACATCAATGGTGTTTTTACCAACAATACCACCACCTATCGTGATACAGTGATATCCACTGTAGTGTTCTACATGTTGATATCCAACCCATATGTGTGTGCAGTAGGAGCAGGCTATCTGTTGCCTGGTGAGCGGGGGTGTAGATAGGCCTCAGAGCCCCCCACTTTAGACTGAACCTGGGCTCCAGGCTCCTCCAGGCTCTAGTCGCCCGCCGGGCCCCAGGGGCGCAGGGCCTTTATTGGTCTGAGACCTAGGTCAGCCCGGAGACTGCTCTCTGTTGCTCTGTGGGAAGTGTGTATCAGAGTGTGATTGGGGGATACTGGAGAGTCTGTATGGGCAGCGGTCTGTGTCTCTTTGCCTGTCTTGGAAATTGTGTGTAATAAAAACACACAACTCTCGCCTAAGAAAAAGGACTAATATGAAAATATTTGAAAACAATGGCTAGACGGAGATACTGTAGCGGGAGGAGGCAAACAGCAGGGCTCAGCAGAGTGGAACCATGCTCCTCATGTAATGAGTAACCCTAACCCTAGCTTCAACCACTACCCTTACTCTAGCTTCAACCACTACCCTAACCCTAGCTTCAACCACTACCCTAACCCTAGCTTCAACCACTACCCTAACCCTAGCTTCAATCACTACCCTAACCCTAGCTTCAACCACTACCCTAACCCTAGCTTCAACCACTACCCTTACTCTAGCTTCAACCACTACCCTTACTCTAGCTTCAACCACTACCCTTACTCTAGCTTCAACCACTACCCTTACCCTAGCTTCAACCACTACCCTTACCCTAGCTTCAACCGCTACCCTTACCCTAGCTTCAACCACTACCCTTACCCTAGCTTCAACCACTACCCTTACCCTAGCTTCAACCACTACCCTTACCCTAGCTTCAACCACTACCCTTACTCTAGCCTCAACCACTGCCCTTACTCTAGCCTCAATCACTGCCCTTACTCTAGCCTCAACCACTGCCCTTACTCTAGCCTCAACCACTACCCTTACTCTAGCTTCAACCACTACCCTTACTCTAGCTTCAACCACTACCCTTACTCTAGCTTCAACCACTACCCTTACTCTAGCTTCAACCACTACCCTTACTCTAGCTTCAAGTCCACATCCCTGTTTAACCCTAACTTCAACCACTACCCTTACTCTAGCTTCAACCACTATCCTTACTCTAGCTTCAACCACTACCCTTACCCTAGCTTCAACCACTACCCTTACCCTAGCTTCAACCACTACCCTTACTCTGGCTTCAAGACCACATCCCGGTTCAACCCTAACCCTAAATCCAACTCCAACCATAATCCCCCACCTCCAAATTCACAATTGAAATTCTGATTAGCTCCACAAGCTAATACCTAGGCTTAGCTCAGTGGGCTAACACAGTCTTAGGACTAACACTGGGAGATCTGGGTTCAGGAGACCCAGTCGGCCATTACAAGGTCACTATGAGAGTGCTATGGGAATGATACAGTAAGTACTTGATTCAATCAGATCCACTTTAGCCCGCGATAACCGACAACTGCATAGCAGTATTATTGTTTTATTTAGACGATGTTGGAGGTGGAACTGCGTTGGAATTGTCAAATCAGCAAGCGGCTCCCCGTGTTATACCTATCGCGGACATTGCCATTGGATGCACCCAGTCACATTTGTATAAACTGGTTGAATCTACACCTAAGCACACAACTCCAGACCGCAAAGGGTTACAGCAAAAAAAGAGACCTTCCTCCAATATGAATCTTTCCACTATTTCTAGTAAATTCTTATACACAGACACTCACTCACTTCAAATTATCATACAGTGTGTGTGTGTGTGTGTGTGGTGCTGATGGAATGACTGCAGGGAACAAAAGGAAACATTGTTACTGATCTTCTGAAGGTCACAAGTAAAGACGTGTGCCAAGTCTCTCACAGAGACAGACATACACAGTACACACACTATATAGAAAGAGAGAGACTCATCATATGTACACTATATACAGTGGGGCAAAAAAGGTATTTAGTCAGCCACCAATTGTGCAAGTTCTCCCACTTAAAAAGATGAGAGGCCTGTAATTTTCATCATAGGTACACTTCAACTATGACACACAAAATGAGAGAAAAAAAAATCAGAAAATCACATTGTAGGATTTTTAATTAATTTATTTGCAAATTATGGTGGAAAATAAGTATTTGGTCAATAACAAAAGTTTATCTCAATACTTTGTTATATACCCTTTGTTGGCAATGACAGAGGTCAAACGTTTTCTGTAAGTTTTCACAAGGTTTTCACACACTTTTGCTGGTATTTTGGCCCATTTCTCCATGCAGATCTCCTCTAGAGCAGTGATGTTTTGGGGCTGTTGCTGGGCAACACAGACTTTCGACTCCCTCCAAAGATTTTCTATGGGGTTGAGATCTGGAGACTGGCTAGGCCACTCCAGGACCTTGAAATGCTTCTTACGAAGCCTCTCCTTCGTTGCCCGGGTGGTGTGTTTGGGATCATTGTCATGCTGAAAGACCCAGCCACGTTTCATCTTCAATGCCCGTGCTGATGGAAGGAGGTTTTCACTCAAAATCTCACGATACATGGCCCCATTCATGCTTTCCTTTACACAGATCAGTCGTTCTGGTCCCTTTGCAGAAAAACAGCCCCAAAGCATGATGTTTCCACCCCCATGCTTCACAGTAGGTATGGTGTTCTTTGAATGCAACTCAGCTATCTTTGTCCTCCAAACACGACGAGTTGAGTTTTTACCAAAAAGTTATATTTTGGTTTCATCTGACCATATGACATTCTCCCAATCTTCTTCTGCATCATCCAAATGCTCTCTAGCAAACTTCAGATGGGCCTGGACATGTACTGGCTTAAGCAGGGGGACACGTCTGGCACTGCAGGATTTTAGTCCCTGGCGGCGTAGTGTGTTACTGATGGTAGGCTTTGTTACTTTGGTCCCAGCTCTCTGCAGGTCATTCACTAGGCCCCCCGTGTGGTTCTGGGATTTTTGCTCACCGTTCTTGTGATCATTTTGACCCCACGGGGTGAGATCTTGCGTGGAGCCCCAGATCGAGGGACATTATCAGTGGTCTTGTATGTCTTCCATTTCCTAATAATTGCTCCCACAGTTGATTTCTTCAAACCAAGCTGCTTACCTATTGCAGATTCAGTCTTCCCAGCCTGGTGCAGGTCTACAATTTTGTTTCTGGTGTCCTTTGACAGCTCTTTGGTCTTGGCCATAGTGGAGTTTGGAGTGTGACTGTTTGAGGTTGTGGACAGGTGTCTTTTATACTGATAACAAGTTCAAACAGGTGCCATTAATACAGGTAACGAGTGGAGGACAGAGGAGCCACTTAAAGAAGAAGTTACAGGTCTGTGAGAGCCAGAAATCTTGCTTGTTTTTAGGTGACCATAAACCTTTTTCCACCATAATTTGCAAATAAATTCATTTAAACCCTACAATGTGATTTTCTGGAAAAAAAAATCTCATTTTGTCTGTCATAGTTGAAGTGTATCTATGATGAAAATTACAGGCCTCTCTCATCTTTTTAAGTGGGAGAACTTGCACAATTTGTGGCTGACTAAATACTTTTTTGCCCCACTGTATGTTGGAGTGATTAAAACTCGTTTTTCAACCACTCCACTAATGTCTTGTTAACAAACTATAGTTTTGGCAAGTCGGTTAGGACATCTACTTTGTGCATGACACAAGTAATTTTTACTACAAATGTTTACAGACAGATTATTTCACTTATAATTCACTGTTTTACAATTCCAGTGGGTTAGAAGTTTACATACACTAAATTGACTGTACCTTTAAACAGCTTGGAAAATTCCAGAAAATGATGTCATGGCTTTAGAAGCTTCTGATAGGCTAATTGACATAATTTGAGTCAATTGGAGGTGTACCTGTGGATATATTTCAAGGCCTACCTTCAAACTCAATGCCTCTTTGCTTGACATCATGGGAAAATCAAAAGAAATCAGCCAATACCTCAGAAAAACAATTGTAGACCTCCACAAGTCTGGTTCATCCTTGGGAGCAATTTCCAAATGCCTGAAGGTCACACGTTCATCTGTACAAAAAATAGTATGCAAGTATAAACACCATGGTATCACAAAGCCGTCATACTGCTCAGAAAGGAGACGCGTTCTGTCTCCTAGAGATGAACGTACTTTGGTACGAAAAGTGCAAATCAATCTCAGAACAACAGCAAAGGACCTTGTGAAGATGCTGGAGGAAACACGTACAAAAGTATCTATATCCACAGTAAAACAAGTCCTATATCGAGATAACCTGAAAGGCCACACAGCAAGGAAGAAGCCACTTCTCCAAAACCGCCATAAAAAAGCCAGACTATGGTTTGCAACTGCAGATGGGGACAAAGATCGTACTTCTTGGAGAAATGTTCTCTGGTCCGATGAAACAAAAATGGAACTGTTTGGCCATAATGACCATTGTTATGTTTAGAGGAAAAATGGGGAACCTTGCAAGCCGAAGAACATTATCCCAACCGTGAAGCACGGGGGTGGCAGCATCATGTTGTGGGGGTGCTTGGCTGCAGAAGGGACTGGTGCACTTCACAAAATAAATGACATCATGAGGCAGGAAAATTATGTGGATGTATTGAAGCAACATCTCAAGGGATCAGTCAGGAAGTTAAAGCTTGGTCGCAAATGGGTCTTCCAAATGGACAATGACCCCAAAGTTGTGGCAAAATGGCTTAAGGACAACAAAGTCAAGGTATTGGAGTGGCCATCACAAAGCCCTGACCTCAAACCCTATAGAAAATGTGTGGGCAGAACTGAAAAAGCGTTTGCGAGCAAGGAGGCCTACAAACCTGACTCAGTTACACCAGCTCTGTCAGGAGGAATGGGCCAAAATTCACCCAACTTATTGTGGGAAGCTTGTGGAAGGCTACCCGAAACATTTGACCCAAGTTAAACAATTTAAAGGTAATGCTACCAAATACTAATGGAGTGTATGTAAACTTCTGACCCACTGGGAATGATGAAAGAAATAAAAGCTGAAATAAATAATGTTCTCTACTATTATTCTGACATTTCACATTCTTAAAATAAAGTGGTGATCCTAACTGACCTAAGACAGGGAATTTTTACTAGGATTAAATGTCAGGAATTGTGAAAAACTGAGTTTAAATGTATTTGGGTAAGGTGTATGTAAACTTCTGACTTCAACTGTACACACTATATAGAGAGAGACTCAACACATATATACACACACACACACACACACGCACATATACCCTGCTCAAAAAAATAAAGGGAACACTTAAACAACACAATGTAACTCCAAGTCAATCACACCTCTGTGAAATCAAACTGTCCACTTAGGAAGCAACACTGATTGACAATACATTTCACATGCTGTTGTGCAAATGGAATAGACAACAGGTGGAAATTATAGGCAATTAGCAAGACACCCCCAATAAAGGAGTGGTTCTGCAGGTGGTGATCACAGACCACTTCTCAGTTCCTATGCTTCCTGGCTGATGTTTTGGTCACTTTTGAATGCTGGCGGTGCTTTCACTCTAGTGGTAGCATGAGACGGAGTCTACAACCCACACAAGTGGCTCAGGTAGTGCAGCTCATCCAGGATGGCACATCAATGCGAGCTGTGGCAAGAAGGTTTGCTGTGCCTGTCAAGCGTAGTGTCCAGAGCATGGAGGCGCTACCAGGAGACAGGCCAGTACATCAGGAGACGTGGAGGAGGCCGTAGGAGGGCAACAAACCCAGCAGCAGAACCGCTACCTCCGCCTTTGTGCAAGGAGGAGCAGGAGGAGCACTGCCAGAGCCCTGCAAAATGACCTCCAGCAGGCCACAAATGTGCATGTGTCTGCTCAAACGGTCAGAAACAGACTCCATGAGGGTGGTATGAGGGCCCGACGTCCACAGGTGTGGGTTGTGCTTACAGCCCAACACCGTGCAGGGCGTTTGGCATTTGCCAGAGAACACCAAGATTGGCAAATTCCCCACTGGCGCCCTGTGCTCTTCACAGATGAAAACAGGTTCACACTGAGCACATGTGACAGACGTGACAGAGTCTGGAGACGCCGTGGAGAACGTTCTGCTGCCTGCAACATCCTCCAGCATGACCGGTTTGGCGGTGGGTCAGTCATGGTGTGGCATTTCTTTTCCTCCATGTGCTCCCCAGAGGTAGCCTGACTGCCATTAGGTACCGAGATGAGATCCTCAGACCCCTTGTGAGACCATATGCTGGTGCGGTTGGCCCTGGGTTCCTCCTAATGCAAGACAATGCTAGACCTCATGTGGCTGGAGTGTGTCAGCAGTTCCTGCAAGAGGAAGGCATTGATGCTATGGACTGGCCCGCCCGTTCCCCAGACCTGAATCCAATTGAGCACATCTGGGACATCATGTCTCCCTCCATCCATGCTTTAGTCCAGGTCTGGGAGGAGATCCCTCAGGAGACCATCCGCCACCTCATCAGGAGCATGCCCAGGTGTTGTAGGGAGGTCATACTTGTTTTAAGGACATTACATCAAAGTTGGATCAGCCTGTAGTGTGGTTTTCCACTTTAATTTTGAGTGTGACTCCAAATCCAAATTTGATTTCCATTGATAATTTGTGTGATTTTGTTGTCAGCACATTCAACTATGTCAAGAAAAAAGTATTTAATAAGAATATTTCATTCATTCAGATGTGGAGGATGTGTTATTTTAGTGATCCCTTTATTCTTTTTGAGCAGTGTATATTTTTTTATTTTACCTTTATTTAACTAGGCAAGTCAGTTAAGAACAAATTCTTATTTTCAATGACGGCCTAGGAACAATGGGTTAACTGCCTGTTCAGGGGCAGAACGACAGATTTGTACCTTGTCAGCTCGGGGATTTGAACTTGGTTACTAGTCCAACGCTCTAACCACTAGAGCTACCCTGCCGCCCCATATACACTGTATAGAGACTCAAATCTATCTCTATATGAGAGACTCATATAGAGATATATAGCCTACTTACAACATGGGAGCAAGTCTACTCTGTATAGGTTAAGTCTTTGATCTAGGTTAGACAATACAACATGGTCACCCATTCTATACTTTCAATAATGATATGTATGTACCAATATCGAATGCGATAAGCAAGATTTTCTTAGACACCTGAACTCATGGGTAACAGCTAAACTGTATATGTCAAAGTATTCACACCCCTTGACATTTTGTTGTGTTACAGTCTGAATTTAAAATGTATTAAATTGAGATTTTGTGTCCTTGGCCTACCTACACACAATACTCCATAATGTCAAAGGGAATTATGTTTTTATCCATTTCTACAAATTAATAAAAAATGTAAAGCTGAACTGTCTTTAGTCTATGTATTCAACCCCTTTGTGCTGAACAAGTCACAAAATAAGTTGCATGGACTCACTCTGTGTGCAATAATAGTGTTTAACATGATTTTTGGATGACTACCTCATCTCTGTACCACACACACAATTATCTGTAAAGTCCATCAGCCAAGCAATGAATTTCAAACACAGATTCAACCACAAAGACCAGTGAGGGTTTCCAATGCCTCGCAAAGAAGGGCACCTATTGGTAGGTGATTTTTTTTTAAAGCAGACATTGAATATCCCTTTGAGCATGGTGAAGTTATTAACTACACTTTGGATAGTATACACCCAGTCACTACAAAGATACAGGTGTCCTTCATAACTCAGTTGCCGGAGAGAAAGGAAACTGCTCAAGGATTTCACCATGAGGCTAATGGTAACTTTAAAACAGATACAGAGTATAATGGCTGTGATAGGCGAAAACTGAGGACCGATCAACAATGTTGTAGTTACTCCACAATACTAACCTAATTGACAGAGTCAAAAGAAGGAAGCTTGTACAGAATAAAAAATATTCTAAAACATGCATCCTGTTTGCAACAGAACACTAAAGTAATACTACAAAAAATGTGGCAAAGAAATGTACTTTATGTCCTGAATACAAAGCGTTATGTTTGGGGAAAATACAACACATCACTGAGTACCACTCTTCACGTTTTCAAGCATGGTGGTGGCTGCATCATGTTATGGGTATGCTCGTCATCGGCAAGGATTAGGGAGTTTTTTAAGATAAAAATAAACGGAATAGAGCTAAGCAGAGGCTAAATCTTAGAGGAAAACCTGGTTCACTCTGCTTTCCAACAGACACCACGATATAAATGCACCTTTCAACATGACAATAACCTAAAACACAATGCCACATTTACACTGGAGTTGCTTACAAAGAAGACATTGAATGTTCCTGAGTAGCATAGTTACAATTTTTACTTAAAATTGTCTTGAAAATCTATGGCAACACTTGGCTGTCCAGCAATGATCAACAACCAATTTGATAGAGCTTGAAGAATTTCAAAAATAATAATGTGCAAGTATTGTACAATACAGGTGTGCAAAGAGACTTACCCAGAAAGACTCATAGCTGTAATAGCCGCCAAAGGTGACTCTAACATGTATTGACTCGGGGGGTTGAATACTTATGTAATCAAGATATATTAATTTTTTTCATTAATGTTTTACAAATATTATAAATTGTTCTTCCGCTTTGACATTACAGAGTATTTTGTGTAGATCGTTGACAATTAAATCCATTTTAATCCCACCTTGTAACACAACAAAATGTGGGAAAAGTAATGGAGTATGATTACTTACTGAAGGCACTGTAGTAGCAGACACTTTTAGAGGGACTGAGACAGTGAACTCATTACCTCAATACCATTTCATATCTGTCGCACTCCAATTCCCCCTACTAACACCTCACCCAAATTACCCCGGAACGAAACACACTAATCTTAGTTGTCTATTATTTACATGCTAAGCATTTACAAAGAAGCAGTAACTGAAAACTTCTCTACTACCCTCTGCACTATATATCCCCCTTCACCTATCCCTCTGCCTGTCTCATCCAGATGTCTGCTACAGTGGGAGAGTCTGTGCGCCTGGACGTCGTCTGACACTTTTCACAAGAATGATAACGACCTGCAGGCTATGTCCTTCAGCCATCCATCCCTGGGGATCTCACACACACCACCAACAAACAAACACACCCACGCACACACGACCACACACATGCATACACACACGTTGAACACATGCAAGCACACACACCCACACATACTGACCAACAGACCCCCCAGACTGATGGAAACTCCACACCAAGGCACATTTATCAGAGAGGAAAGTGGAGCTAGCTTACTGCCACACTAATAGCAATCAAGCGTTTCATGTATATACCCACCAAACATTCAGGGACTAGTGTCTGCAGGTTTTATTTTTTTCCCTTTCAATTTAGACCTAGACAACTAGGTGAGGGGAGTTATTTACTAATGTGACCTTAATTCATCAATCAAGTTCAAGGGAGGAGCAGAAACTCGCAGACACTGGGCCCTACATGGAATGAGTTTGACACGTTTTCCATATGTTCTGTCATATATTCCACATATACCAGTTCCTATAAGCCCCTGAGCCATTTCACAAGTTTTTTCTATCCCAAAACCAGCACACCTGATTCAGGGGTGGCACAAGGACTAGGTGACAAAACACATTGATTAAGACAACGCAAACTCTAACGTGTGTGTGTGTCTTTTGGGATTTTAGTAGTATTGACGTTCTCTTACTTTTCGTAGTCATGCTTGCAGTACAGCAGACGGTCTCTGCAGTAGCATGTCCCGCTAAGCGCGCTCAGACACACCGCACACTTGACGCAGGTCTCGTGCCACGAGCGCTCGTTGACACGCAGTAGGAAGCGATCCGCAATGGGCGACTCACACCCCGCGCACACCTCGCCCCCTCCGCCCATATGTTCTGAACCTGAGGGGAGAGGGGGGCACAGGGCAAAGGGGATACCTAGTCAGTTGCACAACTGAATGCATTCAACCTAAATATGTCTTCCGCATTGAACCCTAACCATCTGAATCAGAGAGATACGGAGGCTGCCTTAATCGAAGTCCACGTCATTGGAGGGTATAGCGTGTGTGTGTGTGTGTGTGTGTGTGTGTGTGTGTGTGTGTGTGTGTGTGTGTGTGTGTGTGTGTGTGTGTGTGTGTGTGTGTGTGTGTGTGTGTGTGTGTGTGTGTGTGTGTGTGTGTGTGTGTCCAATCTGTAAATGTCAAGCAGAACTTGATTTTTTTTGGTTAATTCGATATTACTTACCGGCAAGGTCCATAATTATTTTATGACAAAAATAGCAATACAAATGTATCACATATATTACATATTTATCATATATTTCTCACATTTATAACATAAAGTTCAGAATTTAAAATGTTCTGTCACTATAACCTTTGACATTTCAATGGATATTCATTTCATTATTGGACTATAATGTTAAAATAATTATGTGCCAGTCAGGCCCAAGATGTCAGTCCCATTTCACTCCTCACCGAATGGCGTGGAGGCTGGAGGCTGTTGAAGACATGATTGGGTCTCCTCTGTTTTCATCCCGTCCCTCCTTCCTTCGTCGTGTTCGCTGGACGAGAAGGAGAAGAGAGAAAAAAGGACAGTTACCCTCTAAATACAAGCCTACAGTCAACAAGTGTGTAGAAGGAAAAAATTGAGGGCAGATTGTCATCACCGAAAAGTGAGAAAGAGGATATACTGTAAGGGGGAAATAAAACGCATCAAAAGTCAATGAAAGACACGTAGGCTAAGGCCTAAACATGACCGTGGATATTATATTTCGGTGTCCTCTTGAAAACATATTTAATATTCAAATGTATGAATTAATTACATAAACAGTCGACCTGCAATGCGCACATATTGCAACAGGAATAAAATCGTATACAAGTATTGCCTCGGAATGGATAAATGCATAGGAAATAAAAGTAAATGTGCTAGGCTTAATAGGTTACTAAATTCGGTCTACTCAACAGAGTTTTAAACACCTGACACACTGAGATTTAACGTTGGAGCCGAAGGTGGTGTGTGGTCCTATTCATGTTTATTTATTTGCATATATGATACCCGAAGTCAGATTGGGGGTCGAACCGGATATCTGGTTTTGCCCTAATATTGACCAAAAACAGGTCGGGATTAAACCCCGTGACCTGCTGACGCCACACCGCTACACAAACCCAGAAACGGCCCAAATCCATCCCAGTCCCATGTTGGAGAGGAAAAATGCAATACCGAATATTTCAAATAAATAAAGATAATTTTGTCGAATACATTCATAGAAATTCATGAATTCAAAATTCCAACTAAAGCATGAGGATTCATTAATATACTTTGAATAATAATACCAATATGAATAATAATACGCTAATAACTGTTAATAGAATAATAATAATAATAATATGATAATATAATTACTAACGGTGTTAATGGTGTGGTAGGCTATAGAATTGCTCAATCCCGACACTTAGTAATGGACTTCTCAGTCCATGAACACAAACGTAATCTACATAAATCGTGACATTTCAATAATGCACTATATTCAATAGGCCTATTGCAACATAGCGTGAACATGTTTATCTATTAATCGACAGTATTCTAAATCAAAGTTACTTTAAATTTGGTTTTTATGAATATTTATAATTAAGAACGTCTAAATCTAATTCCAGCCGATACCCTACATTTCGAAAGGAACTAATTGTTCTGAATGACCGATTTAATTTAAATACATGATTTGGTTTTTAAATTGATCTAGGCTTTAAATGATACATTCTCAATTATTGGGTTAAAATATAACAATTCTTAATCGAATATGAAGCTTACATGTTTATGAACTGAACTGATAAAGACTTTCAAGATACATTTGCTCTTATTGGAGGAATTAGGGTGTCACTGCTTCGAATAAAAATAAAAGTAATTTAAAAAAAGAAAACCTGAAAAATCATCAAGAAATGTGAATCATTATTGATTTAGGCTATATGAATACATAGGCAAAAATTTCATTTACACCGTCATTACAAATCGAAATAATTATTAGGCCTTGTATAAAATAGCCTACTAAATCAAAGAATTTAGGCCTATTAATGTGCATAGACTACAGAACTGTATCCACTAACTTCAAAAATATGTATTTCAATTGATTATTATTCCAAATGATCACAACAGTGATTACAAGATAGGCTATAACATACTATTAGAAAACCACATAAACCAATAAAATCACTTGAAAAACAAATATGGAATATTCTTGTTTTCGACTAACTGCTATAATGGACACTAGAATGTCATTGAATTTGAGCCTTGTTGTTGCCTTGCTTGCCAAAGCGCGCGCGTCTCTATTCGCCTATTTCTAAGAGCACATAACTGATTGCAATTTCATGTATATTATTCATAGCTGTGTAATGCAGGCAAATACTGTTGACCAGAACGGTATATCCTTAAACTACTATCATATAAGCTTTATGTTATACCGATAATATACAGGACAAAACTGAAGGGGCACCTGGTTTAGTCTCACCCCCCCTCTAAATAAAAAGCATAGGCCTATATACATCTTTAGGCCCTGTGTGGTGATAGGGATATCAAAGCTTTACACATTGGTTAACATTGAGAAACTTTATAGGTGAAGAACAATATGTTCTGTGAACACCAAAGTCTGGGGAATGTGCTCGGAAGTTGTAGGTTAAGGTTAGGGTCAGGTAAGGGTTATGGTTAAGGTTAGGGTAAGGGTCGGGTTTAAGATTAGGGTTTAGGGTAGGGATGTCCCATGGATCGCAGATAGCACTAATAATGAAAGATCACCTATATGCACCGCATTTGCTGGTACTGCCGTCAACTTTCTTGGAGCTATGTTATTACTGCATCATCATCACACGTTCACAATAAGGCTAATCTACATTTGATTTAATATTTTCCCTTATATTTCCCCCATTATATTCACATAACTAGGCTACCACTGCCTTTTTCAATTTGCGTCACCCTGTAGCCTATATTATCCACAACATGTTGATATAAACGTGTAGGCTACTGTTTATAAACGTGTAGGCTACTACTGGATAAATAGTCTATTTATTTATGGGCTAATACCACCCCACATTTCTACAACTCATTGGAAAGACATGCATACATTGACTTTTCAGATCAAATCAAATCTAACTTTATTTGTCACATGCGCCGAATTACAAGTGTAGACCTTACCGTGAAACGCTTACTTACAAGCCAACAGTGCAGGTTAGTTGAGTTAATTTTTACATGTAGGTAGGGGTGAAGTGACTATGCATAGATAATAAACAGCGAGTAGCAGCAGTGTACAAAACAAATGGAGGGGGGTAAATGTAATAGTCCGGTGGCCATTTGATTAATTGTTCAGCAGTCTCATGGCTTGAGGTGTAGAAGCTGTTAAGGACCTAGATTTGGCGCTCCGGTACCGCTTGCGGTGCGGTAGCAGAGAAAACAGTCTATGACTATTGGCTTACAACCGAGGTTGTGGCTATTATCAAATTATATACTCTGTATCAAACTCGATGAAGAGCGAGACTCCATCATCATCAATATCATACAGGTAGAAATGAGATAGGCCAGTACTTTTCATACCCATCAACGGGGGCCCCCATACGTTCCACAACGTCTGGAGGTCAGGTGAATCAGGTGTGCTAGCTCAGAGCTCTCATCCGGAACCCCGAGACACCAGCCCGTTCCAAAACTTTGCATAGTTTACATTTTGGAACGGGCTGGGGTCTCGGGGTTCCTGATGAGAGCTCTGAAAACCCCGGAGATAGGCTATAATAATTTCAAAATGTCGATAAGGACTAAAGGTTTACTATGGACCTCCAAGCCTATAATAAGACAGAACATGTATCTCGACAACCTTATTATTCAACAAAATATTAAAGTCAAATATTACAAACTATTTGGGTATTTAAATGTATGCTATGTTAAAGTTGATAGGCCTACAAATATGAAATGAAGTAGGCTAGTCAAATAGCAGATTAGGTTACAGGCAATATGCAACACATAACCTACACTTGGATAAAAGTCAAACCTTTGTAGGGAATCCCACCAGCCTCTGAAATAATAACATCGAGAAACCGATGTAGGATCACTCCTATTTCCAAGGAAGAATAAGACACGTAAAGGGGGTGGCCTGGTTAAATGTGCTGAAAAATGTCAAACACTTTATATTTGCAACATATCTGCGATTTGAGGTTGGCAATGCACGGACAACCTGTCGACGCGTTCTGGATGTTGGCGGCAGACGCACATACCTTGAGGTGAAACACACTCCTTCCGAAACCTCTATCGGTAGCATTAAAATATCATAAGACTATTCGGTCCGTGAATGTGCACGCGTCGTATAGTCCTATTTCAAACTCCAGAAGGTGAATAGCAGCAAAATAGCATGTTATGTTAAGGCAAACTATTCTATTGTGCTCTCTTTTCTCCCCGTCGCTCTAAAGCGGACGGAGTTCGGTGGGCATAAAACGACTGAGAGGAGGAGGAGCAGGAGAAACGGCGACGGTTCTTAAGGTGAGGGGGGTGTATTGACGTAGTGATAACGTGCTGTAATGGTAAAATGGATCATATGGAATCACCATCGGGTGATCAATGCTGTTCTTTTTTGGATAATTGGATTGTTTTAACAAAACCATCATGCATTAGCAATGACAATAAAATTACTTTCAATCAAATTCACTGTAGAAAAAAATTATCCATTGACCATCAATGCGTAGTTTATACATACTCGTTTGAAATAGTGCTGCTGCATTATAGAAACTATTACAGCGAATTACTTTTATGAGATTTTGTTATTTCAAAACGTATCCTACGCTTGGCTCTACCCATATTCTCAACTGTTGAGACGACATCGAAATATTTAGATAGTTAGGCCTAAAGGTTCAATCAAAAGTGGCGCACATTTTGGTTTTTGCCCCTAGCACTACACAGCTAATTCAAATAATCAACTAATCTTCAAGCTTTGATAATTTGAATCAGCTGTGTAGTGTTAAGGAAAAAAACTAAACGTGCACCCCTTGGGGTCCCGAGGACCGAGTTTGGGAAACGCTGGGCTATATAGGCCCTATACGTGGTATGACGAACCTACATGTGTAAAGAGAAAGGGTTTGATGAGACAAAACATACACCTAACTAAACAATTAGAAACAAATGTTTTCCTACTTGCTAGAAACAACAAGTGGTTGATTTAACGTTTGGCCCCTTTTGTAAAATAAATAAATAAAATGGAGAAAAAATATATATATATATATAACTTTTCATGCAGTGAATTCTACTGCCACCGTGTGGCATCTTACTCTTCTTACATGATGAGTGTGAATCACACCAGGAATTCTATGGAATGCTTTTGTACGAAGTCCATACAGGAATTCATATGACTGGAATTCATATCACATGGATCCAAATGTGGAAATAGTTGTAGTTAGAAGTTAATATGGAATATATTATAAAAGGGAAGCTCAATGTAAAAGTGCATCTTTATATTTGTTTATTAATAGAAATCTTACAGCATTCCAATGAGCTGCCTATAAAACACAGAAAAATCCCACATGTATCAACCGTTTGTTTACAGTAGAAGCCTGGCATTCACGTTTTTAAGGGAATAACAAACAGTGCACGAAGTACGTGTCAGAGCTGGAGGGGGATCAACTTTTTTCAGAATTCATAAAGAGGATGAGGGTATAGACAGAGATTTATTGACCAGCCCTATGACCGTAAGAGGACAGACTATCTAAGCCTATGTATTTGTGTGTGCTATGCTGCATAGAGCATACTTCTCCCCACAACTCTCAAACTCTATCGAAATATTTTCCTTAGCAGTCCCGAGTTACAAATATTTCAGAGCAGTCCAGATTAACTTTACAAAAAAAAAATCACATATTTGTCTGGTCCAAGTTAAACTGGAGAGAGAGAGACTGTCAAACAAGTCTGTCTGCAGTCTGTAACTATGCCAGGGTTGGACTCCAGAAAGAGAGAGTGCTTCCTCTTTATAAGGATGAATCTGTGTCCCAAATGGAACCCTATTCCGAATCCTTACATAGGGCTCTGGTCAACAGTAATGTACTATTGGGGATAGAGCGCCATTTGGGGCGGAGGCACATGGACTTCTCTTTAAAGGGGTTATTACAGTGATTCTCCTGCTATATTTAGGTTCTGGAGTCACTTCTTCACCAGAGCTGGCTGTTGGTTGCCAGCCCAATCTTGGCTTGTTAGAGATACAGTGTGTATTCATTAGTGCACACCATAGCAAATCGTTTCACAATGAAAACAAGTTTCGGTATCACTTTATAATAACTCCATGTAATAAAGCATTTATAATGGATCAGTAAATAGTTTATTCATCACTTATTCATCATTACTCATTCATAAAATGTTTAATATAAACTCAGCAGAAAAATAAACGCCCCTTTTTCAGGACCCTGTCTTTCAAAGATAATTCATAAAAATCCAAATAACTTCACAGATCTTCATTGTAAAGGGTTTAAACAACTGTTTCCCATGCTTGTTCAATGAACCATAAACAATTAATGAACATGTACCTGTGGAACGGTTGTTAAGACACTAACAGTTTACAGACGGTAGACAATTAAGGTCACAGTTATGAAAACTTAGGACACTATAAAGAGGCCTTTCTACGGACTCTGAAAAGCACCAAAAGAAAAACGACAGCACTACAGGGAGACAAGACGGACAGCTGATCGTCCTCGCAGTGGCAGACCACGTGTAACAACACCTGCACAGTACATTCGGTACATCCGAACATCACACCTGCGGGACAGGTACAGGATAACAACAACAACTGCCCGAGTTACACCAGGGACGCACAATCTCTCCATCAGTGCTCAGACTGTCCGCAATAGGCTGAGAGAGGCTGGACTGAGGGCTTGTAGGCCTGTTGTAAGGCAGGTCCTCACCAGACATCACCAGCAACAACGTCGCCTATGGGCCCAAACCCACCGTTGCTGGACCAGACGGGACTGGCAATAAGTGCTCTTCACTGACGAGTCGCGGTTTAGTCTCACCAGGGGTGATGGTAGCATTCACGTTTATCGTTGAAGGAATGAGCCTTACACCGAAGCCTGTACTCTGGAGTGGGATCGAGTTGGAGGTGGAGGGTCCGTCATGGTCTGGGGCGGTGTGTCACAGCATCATCGGACTGAGCTTGTTGTCATTGCAGGCAATCTCAACGAGACATCGTCCTCCCTCATGTGGTACCCTTCCTGCAGGCTCATCCTGACATGACCCTCCAGCATGACAATGCCAACAGCTATACTGCTCCTTCTGTGAGTGATTTCCTGCAAGACAGGAATGTCATTGTTCTGCCATGGCCAGCGAAGAGCCCGGATCTCAATCCCATTGAGCACGTCTGGGACCTGTTTGATCGGAGGGTGAGAGCTAAGGCCATTCCCCCCAGAAATGTCCGCGAACTTGCAGGTGCCTTGGTAGATGAGTGGGGTAACATCTCAAAGCAAGAACGGTCAAATCTGGTGCAGTCCATGAGGAGATTCACTGCAGTACTTAATGCAGCTGGTGGCCACACCATATACTGACTGTTGCTTTTGATTTGGACCCCCCCTTTGTTCAGGGACACATTATTCCATTTCTGTTAGTCACATGTCTGTGGAACTTGTTCAGTTTATGTTGAGAATCTTGTTACGTTCATACAAATATTTACACATGTTAAGTTTGCTGAAAATAAACGCAGTTGACAGTGAGAGGCCGTTTTTTTTTTAGGTCTGTATAAACCATTTAGTTAAGTATTTTTGCAAGGCCTGATCTAAAGTGTGGGCTATTTATACTTTATAAATGCTTTGAGTGACCAGTGTAATTTTTCACAAAAAGATGGACATGTTATTCATTGGTAGACATTCTAGAAGTACCTCCTTGGACTGAAGGTTTCAAAAAGTCCCCTAGAACATACCAACGGTTAAACAATAAGCACACAATACAGACGATGTTTAAATATCTTGAACATTTTATTCCAAAACAGTCACACTGTTGTAATAGTGTGATGTGTCACTTCAGACTCACTCTATGCTGAGTAAAAATGTTTTAAAAAATGTCTGAAAATGCTAACGTTAGCATTTCTTGGCAGTGATATTTCTACCAAAACCAAAGTGTGGATTGCAGTCACGCCTTAGAGCAGTCTATAGACTGCGTGCGAGGTAGGGAAACAAATATCTGAATTCATAACTTCGCTGAATTATCCCATTATGTTTAAAGAGTTACGACCTTAAAAGGCCCAGTAAAAGTGCAGCCAAACGAAGCTGTGTGAAAATAGTCTGTGGTTAAAGGACTGAAGCACTGGAAGCATTTTAAAGTTATAGATGTAACATTTATATCTGCAAATCATACATGGAACACATCTACCTCAATCACATAGGCCTATCAGTAGTAATGGAGGAATAGAGAGAACAACCAACAACATTAGCAAAACATTCACATTACAATAGAGGGCTGCATTCCCGTGGGAGACAAGGTGGTGTGAGCTGCTTCACATAAGCCTAAAAGAACATTGCGGGACTGCAGTTGGGTTCGGGTTCAGTTTTTGTGAATATATTGATATATTTCCTTAAAGGCACACTAGATTTTCCGGTGTTTCATATATATATTTCCACAATATGAGTTTGAAATAATACGAGGTTGAAATAATAATGTGAAATTGGGAAAATTATGATAATGCCATTCTACTTTTAAAAAATTGCTTGTTTTGGTGGGACGATGTTTTGGCCTGCCTGGGGGTAAATGAGTTAATAGACCATTAAGAAAGAGTTCCAAACCTCTCTGTCAATAACAGCTACTGTAGTTTTTTAGGTTTCCCCTCCCACCCAGACCACTCCTAAACAGTCCTAGCAAAATTCTTTCTTGAGAAATTTCTCTCTGCTAAGAAGCTATTTTTTGTTTCTTTTTGACCATTTTAAGGTTACCCAGAAATGATTTGATATTGAGATAAAAACATCTGCATTGCACCTTTAAACATCCTGTGTTGTGTCCTTGTTCTTTTACCATTGATACTGTATATTCTAGGCTATTTTCAGACCTTAAGGAGCATCAGGTACAGCTGGACTGTCTACCAATGGCATGTCCATCTTCTTGTGAAAAGTTACACTGGTCACTCAAAACATTTCTAAAGTACCTATAATGTGTAAATAGCACACACTTTAGACGAGGCCATGCAAAAAGACGTAACTAATGATTATTAAATGGTTTAAATGACCTATATTAAACGTCTTCTGAATGAAGTAATGATGAATAAATGATGAATAATCTATTTACTAATCCATTACAAATTCTTTATTACGTGGAATTATTATGAACTGCTACCAGAGTTTCTATTGGATATATTCAGGTAGGTCCCTCCCCTGGAATTTTCACGGAAGTCCTTCTGTTAATTATCATTACAGTACATGTTTTGATGCAAATTATACATACAGTATAGGCCTTAATTATGTAAAGTCAAGATTTGGCCCTGTATATAGACAGTGCGTATGGACAGTGTGCGAGTAGGCCCTTTGATGAGCTTTTCATTTATGTGCATCACTGTGATGAGTTACAGTACCAGTCAAAAGTGTGGACACACCTACTCATTCAAGGGTTTTTCTTCATTTTTTACTATTTTCTACATTGTAGAATAATAGTGAAGTCATCAAAACTATGAAATGACACATATGGAATCATGTAGTAACCAAAAAAGTGTTAAACAAATCTAAATATATTTTATATCTGAGAATCTTCAAAGTAGCCACCCTTTGCCTTGATGACAGCTTTGCACACTCTTGGTATTCTCTCAACCAGCTTCATGGGGAATGCTTTTCCAACAGTCGAAGGAGTTCCCACATATGCTGAGCACTTGTTGTCTGCTTTTCCTTCATTCTATGGTCCAACTCAACCAAACCCCCCCCAAAAATGATAGTACCAGTAAGCGCAAACCAGATGGGATGGCGTATCGCTGCAGAATGCTGTGGTAGCCATGCTGCTTATGTGTTTTTTTTTTTTAAAGCGTGCCTTGAATTCCGCGAACCAGGAGACCCATGGGGCGGCGCACAATTGGGCCAGCGTCGTCCGGCTTAGGGGAGGGTTTGGCCGGCAGGGATGTCCTTGTCCCATCGTGCAGTAGCGACTCCTGTGGCGGGCACGCTGACATGGTCGCCAGGTGCACAGTGTTTCCTCCGACATATTGGTGCGGCTAGCTTCCGGGTTAAGTGGGCATTGTGTCAAGAAGCAGTGCGGCTTGGTTGAGTTGTGTTTCGGAGGATGCACAGCTCTCTATCGTCGTCTCTCCCAAGTCCGTAAGGGAGTTGCACCGATGAAACAAGACTGTAACTACCAATTGGATACCACAAAATTAGGGAGAAAATGGGGTAAAAGAAAAGTGTGCCTTGATTTTTAAATAAATCACTGACAGTGTCACCAGCAAAGCACCATCACACCTCCTCCTCCATGCTTCATGGTGGGAACCACACATGCAGAGAACATCTGTTCACCTTCTCTGCTTCTTACAAAGACACGGCGGTTGGAACAAAAAAATCTCAAATTTGGACTCATCAGACTAAAGGACAGATTTCCACCTGTCTAATGTCCATTACTCGTGTTTCTTGGCCCAAGCGAGTCTCTTCTTATTATTGGTGTCCTTTAGTAGTGGTTTCTTTGCAGCAATTCGACCATGAAGGCCTGATTCACGCAGTCTCTTCTGAACAGTTGATGTTGGGATGTGTCTGTTACTTGAACTCTGTGAAACATTTATTTGGGCTGCAAACAGAGTTGCAGTTAACTCTAATGAACTTATCCTCTGCAGCAGAGGTAACTCTGGGTCTTCCTTTCCTGTGTCGGTCCACATAGTTTATGTGACTGCACTTGAAGGAACATAAAAAATTCTTGAAATTTTCCGGGTTGACTGACCTTCCTGTCTTAAAGTAATGATGGACTGTTGTTTATTTTTGCTTATTTGAGGTGTTTTTGCCATAATATGGACTTCGTCTTTTACCAAATAGGCCTATCTTCTGTATACCACCACTACCTTGTCACAACACGATTGGCTCAAACGCAATAAGAAGGAAAGAAATTCCACAAATTAACTTTTAACAAGGCACACCTGTTAATTTAAATGCATTCCAGGTCACTACCTCATGAAGCTGGTTGAGAGAATGCCAAGCGTGTGCAAAGCTGTCATCAAGGCAAAGGGTGGCTACTTTGAAAAATAGAAAATATATTTTGTTCAACACTTTTTTTGGTTACTACATGATTCCATATGTGTTATTTCATAGTTTTGATGTCTTCACTATTATTCTACAATGTAGAAAATAGTCAAAAATAAAGAAAAACCCTTGAATGAGTAGGTGTGTCCAAACTTTTGACTGGTACTGTTCTGTATTTATGAGTATTCTGGAGTAATCATGAGCGGATGTACATTTTCACTGTATTTGTAAAAAAACATTTGAAGTTACACACAGTACAATTCATCCCTTCTAGGGGTTTAACCATAGAAATAGAATCCTGCCAGTCACGAAACGTTGATTTGAATGAGGAATGTCCATTCTCGAATGTGGTTCCAATTCTATGGTTTAAAGTTTCATCCTTCCTCAGACAAAGTGTTGCTGCAGTCCTGAGGGGCTGCGTCTGAGCTTCAGTCCTGACAGGATCCTCTGGCCCGGGCCACTCAAGACCCTCCTCTCCGCCCTGTCTCCGCCTCTCACTCAACCACCCCTGACTGTTATTGGACTGGTTCACGTTCAGCTGAGACAATGTGGCTAACCGACTCCTAAGCCACGCCTCCTGAGCACCGGTGCTCGGTGTCGCTACTGCTGTTGCAGCTATTGAGGGTTCTACTACCACTGTCCCCGCCCGCAGTCTGCCCTGTGGAACCTCATATGGGCGTGTCTTCTCTCTTTCTGTCTGGTTCTCTGGTGCGTGGCCTCCAGCCTGGCTGAGCAGGTGGTAGGCGGTGATCTCGGGGTGGAGCTCCAATCGAAGGCTTTTCCTTCTCGGGCTACCAGGGTCAGGGGAGGGGCTACGACTGCTGTCTTCGCTCCTCGACTGGTTTCTCCTCCTCTCTTCCTCTTCATCCTCCTCTTCCCCGAGCAGCCCAGCCCTGGTAGTGCCCGCAGAGAGGCGGAGACCCGGGGTGGGCTGGCGCTGGTATTTGACAGGCTGCCTACTGAAGTGGCTCTGTGGCTGGGTCCCCACAGAGGGAGAGTCCCCTGGTTCTAGACCCCACACCAGATCACCCAGAGCAGCAGCCTCTGCTGATGCCCCCCTCACAGCCACGACTGGGGAAACAAAGTAGAGGAGAGAGGGGAGGAGAGGCGACAATAAGGCAAACCAGTGAAACACAGATTAACCACTGTATTTCACTTTTAGCTTGGCAAAGTAAATACTCTGTCTCTTTCTATCATAACATGTGTGAGTATAGCCTTGCTTTTGAGAGGCTGTTGAATTTTGGCAAAAGAAAGCAGAAAATGCCTACAGTCAAGTCAGCAGAGGGCGCTATAACATGACAAAAACAGTGAGCAGCGAGCAGACAAAATATCTGATGGTAGCAGAGAAAGGTTTTGTAAAGAAATCACAGATCAGATAAGAACAGCAAAGTCCTCTAGCCCACTTGTTTACCAACAATACCCATTAATCCAATCATTCCTCTAATACTAAAGTACATCCTACCTACCTGCTCTCTCATTGGCTTCAGGGCTGAGCTGGTCCACTGCCTCATTGGATGACGACTTGTCAGATATATAACCCTCACTCAAGTCTCTCTTGATTGTGCGAGTCTGTTGAAATGACACAAACTCTAAGTTTTGAGGAATAGATACCAGATATTTGGGTAGGAAGTGTTGGGAATGGAATGCTGTAGCGAGATACATACTATAGCTCTAGGTATAGAAAGTGAACCCCAGTGGATTAAAGAGATATTGGCAGGTAAATTCTGGATGTTGAGTAGCCTATTCAGTAAACAGGGATTTTTATTCTTATTGAATAGAATCAAGTTGTGGTCACTGGTTCTCCTTAGTTCTATTTTTCAGGCAAAACATTTGATAAATTCCTGTGTCCCTAAACAACTCCAAATTAACATGTAGGGGGCAGGGCACTAACCTTCTCTTCCACCCCCACACCTCCCAGTATTTACCAGTGGTCAGTGTTGTGTATTTAGTGGCCAAGAACACCAATGCTAGGGCTGTGTCTCAATAGCTTTAACTTGTTTCCTCTTCTCATGTCCTTTCCTACCCATGAAACCTACAGTTTCCACAGTATCCAGTCCTTTGGCCTATCAGGGGCAATGAATGAGAGGAGAAAGGAAACAAAGTAATTGTACACCAGAGGAGGAAGAACAGGAAGAATTTGACAATCATTTGACTATATTTCACAGAGGAAGCCATTGACCAGTATTGAAATCCAGCCAGGGTAGATCTGGTCAGGAAAGGAAGGGTCAGATCAAAGTCCAGTCAGAGGTAGCACGCACGCACACACACGCACACGCACACACACACACACACACACACACACACACACACACACACACACACACACACACACACACACACACACACACACACACACACACGCCAATGTTGCACTGTGTTAAGCTTCACAAAAAAAGGATGTAATCCCTTCCGGATTGGCAACAGCAGAGTCACAGCATGGCGAGCCAGGAGCATTAAAGGGGCAATCTGGGATTTGTACATCTGTTTTGGGACTTTGAATACATTATATAGCCATTGACTCTTGAAGAATATTCCTTATAAATGCCTTATTAGTTACATTTCTTCAGCCCCATCCCTCAGCTGTTTACCAAAAAAAGTGACTGGAGTGACCGCTTTCTTGTTGTTTGAATCCCAGATTACCTCTTTGAGACAACGACAGGTAACAGAAGCAAAAGGAAGGAAAGCAGCTCAAGGCAGCAGGCTGAGGCTGAACTCCATGAACCCTGGCTGTGAGGCAGACTTGGGTTCAAATACTATTTGAAATATGTCAAATACTTTGAGCACTCCTTCCTGGAGTGTCAGATGGGCTGGGTGGGCAGATGGGCTGTGACTATTATATTGGTACTATTGCGGCAGGCAAGCTCAATGAAGCCTGGCGAAAGTATTTTAAATAATTTCTAATAGTATCTGAACCCAGGTCTGACTGTAGGGCATCAGGAGCCGTCCCAATGTCACTTAGACTTAGAGGACCAATCACTGGCTGACAAACCTACAGCTGCCAGACGTGTGATCAAGAGGCCTCAGATTCAAAATTAAGTGTTTGATTGAGGTTAACATTGCCCTCTTATTCAAAACCTTGAAAAACATTGGAGAAAATCTGTATTTAAATGAACTTCAGTATAGGGGGTCTATGAAAAGTATTTTAAAAGTATATATTTGTCTATCAGCCCAGGGTTAACCCATCTGTTAACCAGACCTGGGTTCAAATGTTATGTTTGAATTAAAAATACTTAAGCTGCACCTGATTGAGCTTGTCTGACACAATGGTATCCACCCTCAGTGTATCCCTTACCTCTAGAGAGCGGGGGCGTTCTCTGGACAAGGCTCCTCCTGCGGGGGGGTCCTGAGAGCCAGGGTCAGCCCCTGCAACAGTCTTCTGGGCCCCGCCTGAACACGTCGCCCGGGGAGGGGTGTCAGGGAGGGGGGTGGTGGGGGCGGGAGGTGGAGCGTCGAAGATGTGTTGGTGGTGTGTGATGAGGAACTCCACCAGTAGGGACTGGTAGGTGGTCTCCAGTAGGGCCACCATGGACACGTCTACAGACACCAGCGGGCGCAGCAAGGTCGGACCAAACACGATGCCCAGGTTACTGGGAGACATCTTGTTCTCCTCGTAGTTCTCTGATACTCTGTGGAGAGAGAGAGAATGTGAAATGAGTGAAGAAAAGAGAGGATAGAGTATGGTCCAAAAAATACCATCTGGAGGAGGGCTCAGCACCCCTCTTATGACCATGTGACCGACCGTTCTGCTGCATGCAACAATAATCTGTTTTCCCAGTGAGCTGAAGCAGAGGAATAACTTTGGGGAGCTAACACAAGTCTATGAGCATGGTTCACTGAGCCATCTCCACAACAACCAGGTTTGCTAATTGTGTAGGTGACGCATCATGTGCTGCAGTGTGCAGTAGTATCTGTGTAGGTGACGCATCATGTGCTGCAGTGTGCAGTAGTATCTGTGTAGGTGACGCATCATGTGCTGCAGTGTGCAGTAGTATCTGTGTAGGTGATGCATCATGTGCTGCAGTGTGCAGTGGTATCTGTGTATGTGACGCATCATGTGCTGCAGTACGTAGTGGTATCTGTGTAGGTGACACATGTGCTGCAGTGTGTAGTAGTATCTGTGTAGGTGACGCATCATGTGCTGCAGTGTGCAGTAGTATCTGTGTAGGTGACACATCATGTGCTGCAGTGTGCAGTAGTATCTGTGTAGGTGACACATCATGTGCTGCAGTGTGCAGTAGTATCTGTGTAGGTGACGCATCATGTGCTGCAGTGTGCAGTAGTATCTGTGTAGGTGACACATCATATGCTGCACTGTGTAGTAGCGTAGTATCTGTGAAGGTGACGCATCATATGCTGCACTGTGTAGTAGCGTAGTACCTGTGAAGGTGACGCATCATATGCTGCACTGTGTAGTAGCGTAGTACCTGTGGAGGTGACGCATCATATGCTGCACTGTGTAGTAGCGTAGTACCTGTGAAGGTGACGCATCATATGCTGCACTGTGTAGTAGCGTAGTACCTGTGGAGGTGACGCATCATATGCTGCACTGTGTAGTAGCGTAGTACCTGTGAAGGTGACGGCATCATATGCTGCAGTGTGTAGTAGCGTAGTACCTGTGGAGGTGACGCATCATATGCTGCAGTGTGTAGTAGCGTAGTACCTGTGGAGGTGACGCATCATATGCTGCAGTGTGTAGTAGCGTAGTACCTGTGGAGGTGACGCATCATATGCTGCAGTGTGTAGTAGCGTAGTACCTGTGGAGGTGACGCATCATATGCTGCAGTGTGTAGTAGCGGTATGGGGGCAGTCTCCCCAGCAGGTCTCTCAGGCTATATGTGAGGTCCTCCACTATCCCAGGAGTCTCTGCTGTCGCCTCCCTCTCACTGAGACGCTGGATCTCCTTGCCCACCCAGATGAAGTCATTGTACAGATCAAAGGTCAACAGCGGCTCTGGAAGCTGAGGATGAAGATGGTTTTATTTCTAATAAATAATGACAATAGATTGTTATTCACACATAATAATAATAAATGCATCGATGCATCGACTGACAATTGTACCACATGATGTTCACTAAAAGGGAAATCCTGAGATACGATATGTCCATATTACTTATAGGCTGGCATAATCATGAAGGGGAGCTTTGTGTGAGAGTTTAAATAACAGTGTATGTCCATACAACACTTAATTGTCTTTATTAACTGTGTCGTTGGCTCTACAGTATACTGTCTGTATTAACTATATCATTGGCTCTACAGTATACTGTCTGTATTAACTATATTGTTTGTATTAACTGTATCATTGGCTCTACAGTATATGGTCTGTATTAACTGTATCATTGGCTCTACAGTATACTGTCTGTATTAACTATATTGTCTGTATTAACTGTATCATTGGCTCTACAGTATACTGTCTGTATTAACTGTATCATTGGTTCTACAGTATACTGTCTGTATTAACTATACCATTGGCTCTACAGCAACTGTCTGTATTAACTGCATCATTGGCTCTACAGTATACTGTCTGCATTAACTATATCATTGGCTCTACAGTATACTGTCTGTATTAACTATAGTGTTGGCTCTACAGTATATTGTCTGTATTAACTATATTGTTGGCTCTACAGTATATTGTCTGTATTAACTGTATCGTTGGCTCTACAGTATATTGTCTGTATTAACTATATTGTTGGCTCTACAGTATATTGTCTGTATTAACTATATTGTTGGCTCTACAGTATATTGTCTGTATTAACTACATCTTTGGCTCTACAGTATATTGTCTGTATTAACTATATTGTTGGCTCTACAGTATATTGTCTGTATTAACTGTATCGTTGGCTCTACAGTATATTGTCTGTAATATCAGTGTTCTTTGTTGTCTGGGAAACAGTGAAGTACCTCCTTGAAAAAGTGTTTGAGGACTGAGGTGACGTCATGAGGTGAAAGGTCAGAGAGGTCGACCTGGTCCTTCTGGGTCTCGAAGACCTGACACAGCTTCTGGATGCGAGGCTTCGACCCACTGATACGATACACCCCCTAGGTGGGAGGGATGGATGGATGGGGAGAGGGAGGGAAAGAGAAAATAAGAAGGATTGAGATAAGGGCACTGTACTGTCGCTTCTGCAAAACAGTTTTACTGTTTGCTTCAGTACTTATTCTAAGCCATATTACATCCAGGTTAATACAGTACCTGTAGAGTGAGGGCCCTGCTCTCTATCTCGGCCGTGCAGCGCTGGACCACGAAGGGCACCTCGTCAGGCCGGTCCCGGGGCAACAGGGAGAAACCCACCCCAAACAGAACACCCTTTCTGTTCTCACACTCATGCTGTAACACCTCCAGACACTTCCTGTGAACCGCCATGCCACACTACAGAGACGGCAGGCGGGACAGAGGACATGGATTAGCAAACCAGGGTGGAGCCCAAATCACACCCTCTACAGTGGGGCAAAAAAGTATTTAGTCAGCCACCAATTGTGCAAGTTCTACCCCCTTAAAAAGATCAGAGAGGCCTGTAATTTTCATCATATGTACAACTTCAACTATGACAGAAAAATGAGAAGAAGAAAAATCCAGAAAATCACATTGTAGGATTTTTTATGAATTTATTTGCAAATGATGGTGGAAAATAAGTATTTGGTCAATAACAAAAGTTTATCTCAATACTTTGTTATATACCCTTTGTTGGCAATGACAGAGGTCAAACGTTTTCTGTAAGTCTTCACAAGGTTTTCACACACTGTTGCTGGTATTTTGGCCCATTCCTCCATGCAGATCTCCTCTAGAGCAGTAATGTTTTGGGGCTGTTGCTGGGCAACACGGACTTTCAACTCCCTCAAAAGATTTTCTATGGGGTTGAGATCTGGAGACTGGCTAGGCCACTCCAGGACCTTGAAATGCTTCTTACGAAGCCACTCCTTCGTTGCCCGGGCAGTGTGTTTGGGATCATTGTCATGCTGAAAGACCCAGCCACGTTTCATCTTCAATGCCCTTGCTGATGGAAGGTTTTCACTCAAAATCTCACAATACATGGCCCCATTCATTCTTTCCTTTCCCCAGATCTGTCGTCCTGGTCCCTTTGCAGAAAAACAGCCCCAAAGCATGATGATTCCACCCCCATGCTTCACAGTAGATATGGTGTTCTTTGGATGCAACTCAGCATTCTTTGTCCTCCAAACACGACGAATTGAGTTTTTACCAAAAAGTTCTATTTTGGTTTCATCTGACCAGAGGACATTCTCCCAATCTTCTTCTGGATCATCCAAATGCTCTCTAGCAAACTTCAGACGGGCCTGGACATGTACTGGCTTAAGCAGGGGGACACGTCTGGCACTGCAGGATTTGAGTCCCTGGCGGCGTAATGTGTTACTGATGGTAGGCTTTGTTACTTTGGTCCCAGCTCTCTGCAGGTCATTCACTAGGTCCCCCCGTGTGGTTCTGGGATTTTTGCTCACTGTTCTTGTGATAATTTTGACCCCACGGGGTGAGATCTTGCGTGGAGTGTACCTATGATGAAAATTACAGGCCTCTCTCATCTTTTTAAGTGGGAGAACTTGCACAATTGGTGGCTGACTAAATACCTTTTTGCCCCACTGTATACCTGGTTCAACCTGAACCATACTATGCTGGCGCCACTATGGAGGATAGCGTACAGCTCAGTTCAGCTTGGCATCGGTCAGGCTCTACGGTGTGACTGTGAATCAGGCAATAATGTTATACATTTGTCATTAAAAAGGCTGCCACTTAAATGTCTGTCAGTTGTTCCTCTGTTCTTCTATTCCTCCTCTTTCTCACCTCCTCACACTCGATGCCGTTGACCACGATGTAATTGTCACACTGTTTGCACTTCACCATCTTGCTCTTCATCTTCCGGAGTCGGTGTGTCAGTGCGGCTCGGGACGTAGTCCGTACCTTCCCCGCCGTACCGTTCCTTTCTGGAGTGGAGTCCACACAATCTACGAGGAACCACAGGACAGGACTCAGTCATGGTGGGAAACACTACCCACCAAATTTACCCCTAGTTCCAAACAAACCCTACTCCCTAGCAACTCCTGTAGACCTGAGAGGATTGGACAAGTGGAAGAATATGGAAACATTTCCACCTAGCCAATCAGTAGACAAGAAGCAATTGCCACAATGATTATCTAATCCTCTCAGATCTACAGGAGTGGCTAGGGTGTAGGGGTTAGGGCAGCGTTTCCCAAACTCGGTCCTGGGGACCCCGAGGTGTGCACGTTCTTTTGATGTCCTAGCACTACACAGCTGATTAAAATAATCAAAGCTTGATGATGAGTTGGTTGGTTATCTGAATCAGCTGTGTAGTTCTAGGGCAAAAAAACAAAATATGCACCCTTGGGGGTGCCGAGGACCGAGTTTGGGAAACACTGGGTTAGGAGTAGATTCAGAATTCAGCAGGAGAATTTACTTATAGAGAGCCATTAGTTGGTGTCTGTTGTGGGAGTTAGGTGATGACGCTGACATTCACCTCCTTCCAGGACGGTGCCTATGTCCCTCTCATCCAGGTCGTCTGATGACATTGTCCCTGTGGAGGGGGCTTTAGGAAGCCTCCTGTTGCCATGGGCTACAGGGTTCAGGGTTCAATGTGGGTAAGACACACAGAGAAGGAGGAGAGACCAGTCAAACAGGACAAAGTGAGTTTCCCGTAAGCTTCGTAGCGAATACATTATTTCTCTCCACTACCAAATATGACATCGATGTTTGATGATTGGTCAGTCTTCTGAGCATGATTAAATTAAATCTGCCAAATGAAGCACACATGCTTACCTGGGCTGGACAGAGACTCCAGACTGCCTCCGATGCTCTCACTGTCACTGTAGCCCTTACGTTTAACCAGACTTTCTTCAGGCAGGGAGGAGTCCTGTAGAGAGCTAGGGTTGCTGGTCTTACGACGGCCACTTGGAGGTGCAACACACAGATTCGGACACACACACATGCACGCACACACACACACACACGCAGGCAAGCACAAACACACGCAGGCAAGCATACACACACACACAATTAACATTTACAAATAAAATATTGACAGCAACTCTAAATATAAGACAATAGGCACTAATGGGACAAACAGTATCATCCATTAGAGCCGTAGCCTATAAAGAACAGGACAAATCATCCATCCGTCCGTACCTCTTGTTCTGAGGGACAAACTCCTGGAAGGTGAAGGTTTGTAGGGGCTGTTCTTGGCTTCTCTTCCTAAAGATGTAGAGCAGGTAGGGCTCCCCGGGTTCACACGGCCTGCAGGTCAACTCCAGGTTGTGGTAGCCCAGGGGAACCGGCTCCGTCTGCTGACGCTGGAAGTAGAACATGTTCACTGTGGCCTAGGGGTGGTAGAGGTACATGATAAGAGGGATTATTTGAAAATGATTCATCCCATTGAGCTCAAGATACCTCTGTAGGCATGGCAACGGCAGCATATTCGGTTAAATCCCAATTACCACCTGTATGTAAAATGTATGCACGCATGACTAAGTTGCTTTGGATAAAATGGTCTGCTATATGGGATATATTACTATATTATTTAGAAAAGGAGACCTGGGCCATATTTTAATATATTTTTGTTGTTGTTGTATGGGCGATTGACAGTCTTAAAAGACTAATTGAAATGGCTACTGGCTGCTTGCCTTGAGTCTATTTACTCTTATGCCCACTCTTATGCTATCACTATCCCTATTATGCACTCCACTTGTTGCATCCAGCACAGGGAACGTCTATCTCCAATAGGCCTGGACACCCACCTCCTTGAGCACAGTGTCCCCCTGGCAGATGAGTTTGCGGGTGTGAACGATGATTTTCTCCTTCAAGCTCTCCAGCTTGTTCTGGTGGTCCTGGGCCTCACACACACACTGTCTGTACTGCATCTCTGCCTCCATCACCTGGTTGTAGGGGATGAATGAGAGAGCGAGAGAGAGAAAGAGGGAGATAGGCACAGTGAGTCACATGATGACAAAAAAGAACAATTATAATTTTCCCATAAAAAAAATGTAAACCTAAAAAGTGGGATATGTTTCCGTAAACCCCATGTGGCGGTTGGAACCGCTGTACCACACCTTTGACTGTGCGTCGTCACGTGACTTCCTCCTCTTGTCCAGGGTCTTGTGTCCCGCTGTGAGCTCGTCCCCGGCCTTGGCCGTCACAGCCTTGGTCTTCTCCAGGTCCTCACTGCGCTGCAGGTACTGCTGACGAGCCTTTTTCAGAGCCGCCACCGCCTCATTCTGACCGATGAGAGAAGTTTATAGTTAACGCAATGTTCTGATCAATGGGATAAGCTGTTAAAACACACAGGCACGTGAGTGCACATACACAGTAGCATCTAAAAAAACAGCACTTACCATCCTCCTCTGTTCTCTGGACCACTGCTCCTTGAACTCCCTGCGCCACTTATCAATCTCATTCTTCTTGGATGCCAGGGCCTTCCGAATTAAGATGTAGGATTAACCACATCATACTAAATCACTTAACATGTTATTCCACATTTTCTTGCATACAGGAATGTTTGACACATTGAATAGGCTTGCTAATTGTGCCTGCCTGCCTGCCTACCTGCCTGCCTGCCTGCCTACCTGCCTGCCTGCCAGAGTGCCTGCCTGCCTGCCTGCCAGAGTGCCTGCCTGCCTGCCTGCCTGCCTGCCTGCCTGTCTGTCTGTCTGTCTGTCTGTCTGTCTGTCTGTCTGTCAGTCAGAGTGCATGTCTGTCTGTCTGTCAGAGTGCATGCCTGCCTGCCTGTCTGACTGTCTGTCAGTCAGAGTGCCTGCCTGCCTGTCTGTCAGAGTGCCTGCCTGTCTGTCTGTCTGTCAGAGTGTCTGCCTGTCTGTCTGTCAGAGTGTCTGCCTGTCTGTCAGAGTGCCTGCCTGCCTGTCTGTCAGAGTGCCTGCCTGCCTGCCTGTCTGTCTGTCTGTCAGAGTGCCTGCCTGTCTGTCTGCCAAAGTGCCTGCCTGTCTGTGTCTGTCAGAGTGCCTGCCTGCCTGCCTGCCTGTCTGTCAGAGTGCCTGCCTGTCTGTCTGTCAGAGTGCCTGCCTGCCTGTCTGTGTCTGTCAGAGTGCCTGCCTGCCTGTCTGTGTCTGTCAGAGTGCCTGCCTGCCTGTCTGTCTGTCTGTCAGAGTGCCTGCCTGCCTGTCTGTCAGAGTGCCTGCCTGCCTGTCTGTCAGAGTGCCTGCCGTACCTGCCTGCCTACCTGGTAGCAGCGTTGCTGCAGCAGTTCTGATATCTGTTTAGTAGATTGGCTGGTCTTCACATCGTGCTCCAGGGCCATGGTGTAGATGTACTGCAGAGGCATCATGTCCTGTAACAACAGCACAGTAAGAACCAGGTCATAGATATAATTTCAATACGTTATTTATTTCAGATATATTAGAGATATTAGATATCAGGAACATTTACTGTCTTCTTGGAAAGCAACTCCAGTGTAGATTTGGCCTTGTGTTTTAGGTTATTGTCCTGCTGAAAGGGGAATTCATATCTCAGTGTCTGGTGGAAGGCAGACTGAACCAGGTTTTCCTCTAGGATTTTGCCTGTGCTTAGCTCCATTCTGTTTCTTTTTTATCCTGAATAACTCCCCAGTCCTTAACGATTAGAAACATACCCATAATATGATTGCAGCTTCCATTTTGCTCGAAAATATGGAGAGTGGTACTCAGTAATGTGTTGTATTGGATTTGCCCCAAACATAACACTTTGTATTCAGTACATAAAATAAATAGCTTTGCCACATTTTTTGCAGTATTACTTTAGTGCCTAGTTGCATACAGGATGCATGTCTTGTAATATTTGTATTCTGTACAAGCTTCCTTTTTTTCACTCTGTCAATTAGGTTAGAATTGTTGAGTAACTACAATGTTGTTGATCCATCCTCAGTTTTGTCCTATAACAGCCATTACACTCTGTAACTGTTTTAGTGGTGAAATCCCTGAGTGGTTTCCTTCCTCTCCGGCAACTGTATCTTTGTAGTGACTGGGTGTATTGCTACACCATCCAAAGTGTAATTCACCGTGCTCAAAGGGATATTCAATGTCTGTTTTTTTACCCATCTACCAATAGATGCCTTTCTTTGCGAGGCATTGGAAAACCTCCCTGGTCTTTCTGGTTGAATCTTGGTTGAAATTCACTGCTCAAATGAGGGACCTTACAGATAATTGTGTGGGGTACAGAGATGAGGTAGTCATTCAAAAATCATGTTAAACACTACTATTGCACACAGAGTGAATCCATGCAACTTATTATGCGACTTGTTAAGCACATTTTTACTCCTGAACGTTTTTAGGCTTGACTCAAATATTTTAGCTTTTAATTTTAAATGAATTATTTCCAAAAACATAATTCCACTTTGACATGATGGGATATTGTGTGTAGGCCAGAGACATTTAATCCATTTTAAATTCATGCTGTAACACAACAAAATGAGCAAAAAGTCAAGGCACTGCAAAACATTTTAAATTGGTAATTTAGCAGATGCTTTTATGCACAGCGACTTTCAGTGTATTCCACTAAGGTAGCTAATAATAAGCCTGAAGAGTAATCTGATAGGGATTTAATACATTTCTATGCAATATTGTACACATCATCACATGTACAACCTATACAGTCCCATACACACGAGAGACAACAAAAGTATCCATACCTGCTGAGCCACACAGGACTTAACCGTTTCTGCTGCCTTTATGATGTTCTTGGCAAACTCTTGCTCTGTAAAACAGACCAGAATAAGTCAGTATGATGGATTATGTGATTGATTTTAGTAAAAAATGATTTATTAGCATTACAATATTGTCAGGCAGTCTTATCAAAAGCTTTTATCCAGACAAATATCAGTATGACTTTTGGAGTTGTTGCATGTTCAATTGAGGTCTTTCAATGGTGATATAACAACCAAAATGTAACATATTAGATCCCATATCAGGCAATCAGACCTCATAGAGAGGAGAGGTCAATTCAGATTGTTAGCTTACATCACCAAATATCAAAATCAATGCTCTGCTTTGGCTGCCTAAGTGCTGCCCTACTTCAAGTACACTAATCTGCTGATCCATATTGATGCTGTGGTGTCAGCATTGCAACCATTCAACCAGTGGAGGCTGGTGGAAGGAGCAATAGGAGGATTAGCTCGTTGTAATGGCTGGAATGGAATAAATTGAACGGAACATGTGGTTTCTATAGGTTTGCCGTGTGATACCTGCCCATTTATCCCATTCCAGCCCAATGAGCCCTTCCTTCCACCAGCCTCCACTGCATTCAAGTGTCCACAGTGGCTCAGACCTTTCCCTCTATGGTGACCACTACCCCTACATTGTCACTCTGACCTCTACCCATTTCCTATACACAGCTATCCAAACACAGGTCTGCTTGGCAGCACCTTGGTGAGCTGATCCCTTTGCCCTCCTACAGTACAGAACAGTGCAGTAACGGTATACTACAGTATTGTATTTTACAGCACGGTATAGCAGAGTACATTACTGTAAAGAAGGCTACAGTACAGAGCAGAACAGTAGGCTGTCCATCCTCCTGCTGTGGCCTGGTTAATCTACCCTGTAGTCTCTGTGGGGTTCCCCTGACGGGAGTGGCTGGCCCACTCCATGTTATCCTCATTGGCTACAAAACCCTACAGATCTACTTTGTTGTTGTTGTTGTGATCATCTCTGAGTAGGTTTACCACTCCGTAATACCCTAACAGTGTTTCTCAGGGTCTGTTATACCGCTCCGTAATACCCTAACAGTGTTTCTCAGGGTATGTTATACCGCTCAGTAATACCCTAACAGTGTTTCTCAGGGTCTGTTATACCCTAACAGTGTTTCTCAGGGTAGGTTATACCGCTCCGTAATACCCTAACAGTGTTTCTCAGGGTCTGTTATACAGCTCCGTAATACCCTAACAGTGTTTCTCAGGGTCTGTTATACCGCTCCGTAATACCCTAACAGTGTTTCTCAGCCTAAGGGTTCATGGAACCAGTCCGTGATATCTTACTGTCCCTGCAATGGTTAACTGACAATTATTTTCTCTGATATCTTTTCAACCAGTTTTGCTCACCCAAAATGCAAACGGTTCCTATAACAGTCCTTGTAATACCTAAGTTCTACCACCAGAGGGTACTGTGGAGGATACTGTTCATCCTTTCACACTGGGTTCAACCACAAGGTCTATTATCCTATTACAGGTGAGGAATAAACACACATTGTCTAATGGCAGGTTAGGCCTACTTTAGACTCGGCTGTCTTTTCCAGGAATAGAGTGTCTGACTCCTGGTCTTTCTTAGGAGAAGAGCTTTGGTTGCTGTAGTTACTGCAGTTCCATACCAGCAAAACAACTTTTGTTACAGAGGGATAAGAGAGCCTTTCGTGTTGTCCTAAAATTATTCTTGTTTATCTTACGTCTTGAGAAGGCTACCTGTCTATGAATGCCAGAAACATGGTATGTACTTCACATTTGGTATGTGAACTATTTCATTTGTTTACATGTAAAGCAAATAGTTAACATACAAGACCATATTTACAAATATATGTGTTTGTGAATATGTTATAGTAGTTGTAGTTGAATGAGTCTGTACCACATTGCAGTGACACACTATGGGCCATGCCCTCATTTGAGATAGGTGCACTTAGCTTTAATTAAATAATGTGTTTATGTCAATGTAAGATTTGCAAATAGGAATGAGGAGACAGACAGACTGACTAGCAGGCAGGCAGGCAGGCAGACAGACACAGAAACACCCACGTCTCCACTCACCCAGGCTGATTCTCTTTTCCATCCAGGCCAGCAGGTCCTTGGCGTAGCGGCACCACATCTTGGCATACTGCAGGGCCAGCTCCACGCCTCCCTCACAGCGACACAGGGCCAGGTCTGCTTCCTGGGCTGAGAGTGAGTACATCAGCATCACTGCATATCTTCTCTACCTCACCCTGATAGCCCACAGTCAGGAGGTTTTTAACCCCAAAACACACACAACTGGGCAGTCTGGACCCCCACGGGGCATCCAAGACCCCTCTCCCCCCTGATTCCCAAGGAAAAAGTTGGGCTCACAGGTATGCTTTGTGTTCCATACTACCAATAATGTGTAATCCGAATAATTTGTCATCCAAGAAGGAATAAAAGAGAAGAGACAAAAAAGGGTCTCTCCTATTTCTCAAAAAGTTCATCAGAAACATAGCTGTTTCCACAGCAGGTTTGTGGTTTAGCCAAACAAACTCTATGGAGAAGAGAGACTGAAAACGACTGGTCATCAGGGCTAGTCCTCAGAGTCCGCAAGGTCCAAGTGCTGCCGTTGTCCACAGGGTCTCTGTCTCAGCACAAGTGGTCACTACTACACCAACACCGGTGGAGGTCTGGTCATCTCAAAGCATGCATAGCAAGAGGTCATCACGTTGGAAATCTAGGAAGGAAATTATCCTGTCCAGTCTAGATTAGTCCTGGAAGCAGCTGAACAGACAGTGCTTTAGCAGTCAGAAGTACAGAAAGGAAAAGAGAGAGAAAAGGTTCAAAACAGGCTTTTTAGGTATAACTCCTCTCCCTGCTCTACCTCTCTCCTCTCCCCCTCCCTCCAGCGCCTGTTCTTACCGCTCCCCTCCTCAGTCAGAGAGAGAGAGAAAACGTGACGGTCTGAGAAGATTACCGTGGCAACTCCTTGGTGCCAGAGTGCTGTAATCGACGTGGCAACATCAGAGTAGGTGTGTTGTGGTTGTTATGGAGTCAGGGTGTTGGTGTGACTGACAGCAGTCTGAAGTCAGTCAGCTGCTCGCTCTCTCTCTCTCTCTGTTGTCTTCCTCTCTGACTCACAGTGACAGCGGATGGCGATGTGCAACAATCCTGCAATGCATGTCATGTGCTTCCTTCCTTCCTCCCTCCCTCACTCTCCTTTCTATTCTCTCTTTCCCCCGGTCTCGGTCCTTTTCTTCCCCTCACTAGTTCTCTTGCAACGTCACTATCAGCACCGCTGTCCTTTCACCTGTCCACAGTCGAACTGCATGCAAAGAAATCTAGCAATACTGCAGTCTTCTGACAAGTCTAATTCCTGTTTCACTTCTTCTCCAACACAGATGTGTAGTCCTACACTCCAATTCTGAGCTCAAGTCCTCTCTGTGTGTTGTCAGACGTCCCTCTCAGTTCCAAAAGTGAGAGCAGAGAAAATATGTTCCTACAGAGCATAGAACAGGCTTCTCTCTTGAAACAGGTAACTCCATGTCTGAGAAAAAATCCACAAAAACGGTTAAGACTGTGTAGCGAGTGTTGTTCTGCGTTGATCTCGCTCTCTCTCTTGCTCCCCGTCTCGTTCTCGTGGGCACACCTTCACACTTCAGCAATGAGTGTCTCTGTGCCACCTGTGTGTGTGTGTGTGTGTGTGTGTGTGTGTGTGTGTGTGTGTGTGTGCGCGTCTGTCCCCCTTCCCTTCGCTCTGCCTGTGCTGGCTTCTGGGACTATGGATTATCCAGAGAGGGCAGGTCCAGATTGTGGAGTGACAGGCTTTAGATCACAACCAGGTTTTACCTCCTGGTGTGTGTGTGTCTGACAGACCATTCAGGAGGACTAAGAGGGTGGATGGGGTGAGGAACTGGTTAGAGCTCAGTACAAACTGTTTATTGGTGCTCCTTCTTACAGCGTTTTTTCCTGTACTTGTATCTCTACCTGTACTTGTACCTCTACCTCTACCTGTATCTTTCCTCCCCATCTCTCTCTTTCTCACCCTCTCCCAATCTCTCCCTCTCCCTTTGTCTCTCTGTCTCAGTTGAGAGAACGTCACAGCTGTAGGTTAGTGGAGTTACAGTATATCAGGAATATTGATATGACTGTCAGAATGTCAACTTGTGTTACACAAGTGCCAAAACTAGTTAGTTACAAAAGCTCAGAACTTGGTCCATGCTGTTATTTGCCCTTGACACCTATTAAGACAGCTAAACAACACAGTTGACACACGCACATATACAGTGCAAGGATCAATCAATGTCAACCCGACGGGACTGACAACAGGCATTACAGAAAGCAGGCCACGCCATGGTCCACTCAACTCATCAGCCCTACCACCCTACCCCCACCGCTCGCTCCTATCCACAGCCCCACCCCTCGCCCCTCCATTTGGCTTATTACAGATAATCTCCAAACTGGTAGCTGGGAGAATTTGGGATTGGGAAGAGTGGATTGGGTTAGGGCAGAAAACTGCATTAGATGTAACTGAATGAAGAGAGAGGAGTAGGGCACTCAGAGGGAAGGTATAGCTTAGTATGCTTAGTAACATGATAAATAAGAGGTGCTCCGGGGTGAAGTTTCTCCAAGCTGCAGATCTAGGATCAGCTTCCCCTCCCCCAATCCTAGCCTTAATCATTTGTGGGGAAAATGTCAAACTGACCCAAATATAGTATTTGATAGTTTCAAATACATGCAACTTAAAAGTGACCTATTACGATTTCACATCTTTTGGACATCAGAGCAACCTTTAGGGAATCTTATTTGATTCAGAAAAGGATGTTCATATGATAGGGAAGATATAAACTCAGCAAAAAAAGAAACTACATCCCACTGTCAACTGTGTTCATTTTCAGAAAAGTTAACATATCTAAATATTTGTATGAACAAGATTGAACAACTAAGACAAACTGAACAAGTTCCACAGACATGTGACTAACAGAAATGGAATAATGTGTTCCTGAACAAGGGGGGGGGTCAAAATCAAACGAACAGTCAGTATCTGGTGTGGCAACCAGCTGCATTAAGTATGGCAGTGCATCTCCTCCTCATGGACTGCCCCAGATTTGCCAGTTCTTGCTGTGAGATGTTACCCCACTCTTCCACCAAGGCACCTACAAGTTCCCGGACATTTCTGGGGGGGGGAATGGCCTTAGCCCTCATCCTCCGATCCAACAGGTCCCAGGCATGCTCAATGGGATTGAGATCCGGGCTCTTCGCTGGCCATGGCAGAACACTGACAATCGTGTCTTGCAGGAAATCACACACAGAACGAGCAGTATGGCTGGTGGCATTGTCATGCTGGAGGGTCTTGTCAGGATGAGCCTGCAGTACCACATGAGGGAGGAGGATGTCTTCCCTGTAAAGCACTGTGTTGCAACTGCCTGCAATGACAAAAAGCTCAGTCCGATGACTGACCTTCCACCTCCAAATCGATCCCGCTCCCGAGTACAGGCCTCGGTGTAATGCTCATTCCATCAACAATAAATGTGAATCCGACCATCATCCCTGGTGAGACAAAACCGCGACTCGTCAGTGAAGAGCACTTTTTGCCATTCCTGTCTGGTCCAGCGACGGTGGGTTTGTGCTCATAGGCGATGTTGTTACCGGTGATGTCTGGCGAGGACTTACCTTACAACAGGCCTACAAGCCCTCAGTCCAGCCTCTCTCAGCCTATTGCGGACAGTCAGCACTGATGGAGGGATTGTGCGTTCCTGGTGTAACTCGGGCAGTTGTTGTTGCCATCCTGTACCTGTCCCGCAGGTGTGATGTTCGGATGTACAAATACTTTGCAGGTGTTGTTACACGTGGTCTGCCACTGCGAGGACAATCAGCTGTCTGTCCTGTCTCCCTGTAGCGGTCTTAGGCGTCTCACAGTGCGGACATCGCAATTTATTGCCCTGGCCACATCTGCAGTCCTCATGCCTCCTTGCAGCATGACTAAGGCACGTTCACGCAGATGAGCAGGGACCCTGGGTATCTTTCTTTTGGTGTTTTTCAGAGTCAGTAGAAAGGCCTCTTTAGTGTCCTAAGTTTTCATAACTGTGACCTTAATTGCCTACCGCCTGTAAGCTGTTAGTGTCTTAACGACCGTTCAACAGGTGCATGTTCATTAATTGTTCATGGTTCATTGAAAAAGCATGGGAAGAACTGCCCCTAATCGTGGTATTTTGGCTTTATACCACACCCTCTCCTGCCTTATTGCTTAATTATATCAGTCATCAGTCAAAAGAGGGTGTCTTGTCCTGCTCCTGAAATCTGCTCCTGTATTCATCCCAGTCATCCCAGTCATCAGCAGCAGAGTATTGGGGTAGGTGCAGGACATCAATGTTTGCACAATTACAATGGTAGTTTAATTTCCCCATTATCTCACTAGTCCTTTCTGTCTCGTTTGTAGTTTTTTTTGTCCTCAGGCTGAACAATGCTCTTTTCAATCCTCACTCTGTGCTCACTCCTCCCTTCGGTCTGTTTCTCTCTTTCCCTTCCCATCCCTTTATGGAAAAACCATATGATTTCACATGTGGAAAATCACATGATGTTTTGCACATGTAAAATAAAATTTCACATGTGAAGTGTCACATGTAAAACCATGTGGTTTTGGAACACTTCACATGTGATGATATTTCACATGATCACATAACCTTTCACATGTGGATTAACATTTTCACATGATGCCCTGCAGACAAAAATGAGTTGTTAGGATGTCGCCGGAACATCACGAAATTAGCTGCAAGTGTTTTCAACTTACACACTTTGACATACATGATTACATTGTGTATGTTTATTTATACAGTAATTATTATTCAACATGTCCTCACGTGGGATTTGAACTCACAACCTCTTGGTTCACAGCATTCCAATCTTCCTGCTACGCCACCATGTCTGTGTCATTGACAGATTTCACCTGTATTCTTATACTTTGGATTTAAGTAAATCTCAGATTTGTATAATACACCCAATAAAAACAAATATTTATCATAGTGATTCAGGAGTAACATTGAAACAGAATAATACACTTCACCAACATTAGACAACTATACAGAAAACCCTCAAATTGCAGAATTAAGTAAATAAAATCAATGATGGGAGAACAGTCAGATTAACGGATATTTTTTTTATTTTTTATTTTTTATTTCACCTTTATTTAACCAGGTAGGCTAGTTGAGAACAAGTTCTCATTTGCAACTGCGATATAACAAAAGCAGTGCAGATGGCAGTCTTTTGTTAAGTGCAGAGACGTATTATAGGTAATTAATTCATGTGTAGGGAACTTCTGAGAATGCTACAGGTTTTGTGGCGCAGCAGAAAGCGTACTTCAAACCCCAGGTGGTGTCATATTGAAAAGTCAGTACTAAGTGACATTGCTTGTCCTAATATTTATATATTTCTTAATTCCATTCTTTGACTTTTAGATTTGTGTGTATTGTTGTGAATTGGTAGATACAACTGCACTGTTGGCGCTAGGAACACAAGCATTTAGTTACACCCGCAATAATATCTGCTAAATATGTGTACGTAAATTTGATTTGATGTCAAATGTAATCATATTATCGTTAAAAAAAATTAAACTATACTATTTTAGCTGATCAGCGTGTCAGATAACTTAAAACCCCTATACCATTTCATTACTTCCCTTAACTGTTTTCACATGTTGAGCTGAAATTTTCACGTGAAAACCAAAAAAGACACATATGAGGTCAGTTGTTCACACCTGAAACTACATGTTCACATGTATTCACCACCTGTTCATGTGAGGAAGAAAACATGTTCTCACCTCACATGTGGAATATGCAGTTTCACATGTGAAAACCTAACTCTCTCATGTGGAATGCGTGAAATGAGTGAGTAAAAATAAAATTTGCACTATCACGTGAAAAACGTGAAAATGTTGTCATGTGTATTTTCATGGCATCCCCATGTTGTCACATTTATTTCACATGAGATCACGTTCTCACTTGTGCTTAAATGTTTTTACGTGTAGTTACATGTTGTCACATGTTTCTTTAACATGTTGTCACATGTTGTCATATTAACTTCACATAAGATCACGTGAAATTAATGTCGTTTTTCCATAAGGGATCTCTCCCCCTCTCTTTTTACCATCCCTCTCTACCTCTCATATCCCTCCCTTTTCCCCCCTCACCCACATTTCTCCCTTCCTCTATCTCCTTCTCTCACATCCCTTCCTTCCCCTCTTCCTTCCTCCCTCCCTCCCTCCACCCACATTTCTCCCTTCCTCTATCTCCTTCTCTCGCATCCCTTCCTTCCCCTCTCCCTCCCCTCCCTCCCTCCCTCCCTCCCTCCCTCCCTCTCCTGTTTGATGGATATGTCTGAGGGGTAAACTAGAGAGCATCTGTCTGCAGCTCTAATCCTCTCTCTCCCCCCACCCTCTCCAGTCGTCTCCTAATCTCGTTAACACAGAGGCAATTAGCACCACGGGCTAATTACACCTCAACAAGAGGTTGAATAAGTGGAGATTAACCACCGTGACTGGCTGTCACCCCACTAGTCCCGCCCACACCACTCATCACATCCCACCTGGATTGGCTGTCTGTTAGTGTCAGTCACCGGGCAGTGTTTCCAGAAGAGAATGGCTTGGACTCTTGCATCCCTTTCACATAAAGACCAAAACCCCACTAATTTACCATGCCTGCATTTTTATACCAGCTTTTTCGTATATCTGAAAAGCATAGGGGGTAGAAAACATGGAAAAATAAAAGCCACCTAAAGACCTAGCCATGATTCCTGCATTTTCACAGACCCTGTAACCAAAATACAGGTATCGTGTCTGTGTGAATGGTTCTCTGATTATTTGCAGGGAAATTCATTAACACCTCCATTATTTAACACATCCCTAATTTGAAATGCAAACTGCCCCCATGGTTTAACAACACCCCCCAACCCTCCGAATTTGGCAGCTACCCACTGATATATATAAAATGGGTATACCTGCAAACAAGTGGCAAATAAGTGTCTGTTTGAAATAAACATTGCCTAAACGTTTTTCTATCGTTATTGAGGGAAGTAATTACGTTGATAATTACTGATATTGATTTATCGCCCAGCCCTGCTCTGCTCTTAGCCTAAGTAAGTTTTAGCTGTGGGAGCTAATGCAAGTATTCATGTCTCTGGCAAGGTTACTCATCACACTGAACCAACAAACCACCTCCGTTACTCACACCAGGGTTGGGGTCAATTCGAGTCAGTCCAATACAACTGATTTGAATTTAACAAACGAAAAAAGAAAAACACACATGCATACAACACACCACGTTCTGTATAAGCACTCTGTGACATCTGCTGATGTAAAAAAAAAGCCTTATTAAATTAATTTGATTTCATTACAAACATACCGGATAGACCTCCATCTTTGTCATCACCATCTGGGGGGTAGACATCCTCACACTGCAGGGCAGAATACAGACCATTACACAGAGAAATGGATTTGGAGACAAGACGATACACATTATACTTCATATCAGTAGAATATGAGCAGAACCTAAGTTCAAATGATTCCCCTGTTGGCTAGTACAAACGGTACCAAAAGTATCAACACAACGGAGCACCAGACTAGAAAAAAATGTGATTGACTGACAGAGAGAACATAGTAACGATTGATTGATTGTTTGTTTATAGGCTGGGTATCTGTAAAGCACTTTGTGACAACTGCTGGTGTAAAAAATGGCTTTCCAAAATAATTTTGATTAGTTGCTTGATTGACTGATAGTACTGCTCCCCTACCGTCAGATGATCCAGCTCAGTGTTGTCTGTGGTTTCCGTAGAGACGGTCTCAGCAATCGACTGGGAGTCAGGGTCTGGAAACATCTCCTCTACAGTGCTGATGGATCAGAGGGCCGATACATGTTATAATGGCTTTGTGAAGCCTTCGTAAACCCTTCATAATGCCTAGATGCTTCACTTATTATTTATGTGCAAATTCTTACTATACTTAACAAAAATATAAATGCAACATGCCACAATTTCAAAAATGTTACTGAGTTGCATATAAAGAAATCAGTCAATTTAAATAAATTCATTTGGCCCTAATCTGAATTTAAGTATGCTCTCTCTAATTCTCTTTCTTTCTTTCGCTCTATGGAACCCTGACCTGTTCACCGGACGTGCTACCTGTCCCAGACTTGCTGTTTTCAACTCTCTAGAGACGGCAGGAGCGGTAGAGATACTCTCAATGATCGGCTATGAAAAGCCAACTGACATTTACTCCTGAGGTGCTGACCTGTTGCACCCTCGACAACTACTGTGATTATTATTATTTGACGATGCTGGTCATTTATGAACATTTTAACATCTTGGCCATGTTCTGTTATAATCTCCACCCGGCACAGTCAGAAGAGAACTGGCCACCCCTCATAGCCTGGTTCCTCTCTAGGTTTCTTCCTAAGTTTTGGCCTTTCTAGGGAGTTTTTCCTAGCCACCGTGCTTCTACACCTGCATTGCTTGCTGTTTGGGGTTTTAGGCTGGGTTTCTGTACAGTACTTTGAGATATCAGCTGATGTACGAAGGGCTATAATAAATACATTTGATTTGAACAAATCAAAATATATTTGATATTTGATATTCTTCAAAGTAGCCACCCTTTAAATTGATGACAGTTTTGCACACTTGTCATTCTCTCAACCACCTTCACCTGGAATGCTTTTCCAACAGTCTTGAAGGAGTTTCAACATATGCTGAGCACTTGTTGGCTGCTTTTCCTTCCCTCCGCGGTCCAACTCATCCCAAACCATCTCAATTGGGTTGAGGTTAGGTGATTGTGGAGGCCAGGTCATGTGATGCAGCACTCCATCACTCTCCTTCTTGGTCAAATAGACCTTACACAGCCTGGATGCGTGATGGGTCATTGTCCTGTTGAAAGACAAATGATTGCCCCACTAAGCACAAACCAGATGGGATGGTGTATCACTGCAGAATGCTGTGGTAGCCATGCTGGTTAAGTGTGCCTTGAATTCTAAATAAATCACTGACAGTGTCACCAGCAAAGAACCCCCACACCTCCATGCTTCACGATGGGAACCATACTTGTGGAGATGTTCACCTACTCTGTGTCTCAAAGAGACGGCTTTTGGAACCAAAACTCTCAAATCTGGACTCATCAGACCAAAGGACAGTTTTCCACCGGTCTAATGTCCATTGCTTGTGTTTCTTGGCCCAAGCAAGTCTCTTCTTATCGGTGCCCTTTAGTCGTGGTTTCTTTGCAGAAATTCGACCATGAAGGCCTGATTCACTCAGTCTCCTCTGAATAGTTGATGCTGAGATGTGTCTGTTACTTGATCTCTGTGAAGCATTTATATAGGCTGCAATTTCTGAGGCTGGTAACTCTAATGAACTTATCCTCTGCAGCAGAGGTAACTCTGGGTCTTCCTTTCCTGTGCCGGTCCTCATGAGAGCCAGTTTCATCATAGCGCTTGATGGTTTTTGCGACTGCACTTGAAGAAACATTCAAAGTTCTTAAAATGTTCCGCATTGACTGACCTTCATGTCTTAAAGTAATGATGGACTGTCATTTCTCTTTGCTTATTTGAGCTGTTCTTGCCATAATATGGACTTGCCCATATGGTATACCTTCTGTATACCACCCCTACCTTGTCAAAGCACAACTGGCTCAAACGCAATGAGAAGGAAAGAAATTCCACAAATTAACTTCTAACAAGGCACTGGTTAACTGAAATGCATTCCAGGTGAGTATCTCATGAAGCTGGTTGAGAGAATTCCAAGAAGTGTGCAAAGCTGTCATCAAGGCAAAGGGTGGCTATTTTGAAGAATCTAAAATCTTTTTAAAATTTTTTTAACACTTTTTTGGTTACTACATGATTCAATATGTGTTATTTCATAGTTTTGATGTCTTCACTATTATTCCACAATGTAGAAAATAGTAAAAAATAATTAAATAAATAAATAAGTAGGCGGGTCCAAAATTTTGACTGGTACTGCATGTACACAGATGTAAGCGGAATAATATACTTGGTTTACAATCCCACGTAGGTGTACACTTCCTCTCTGGCAACTAGTAGCAGACAACCCACCCCCAACAAATAAAAAATATGTAACTAAATATGTAGCTAAATAACTCAAATGTAAAACATGTCAAGGTGTTCTGAATGATGGACTGATTATAATGTGGAGGGTGACAATGGTAATACGTGTACATGATGAGTGAATCTAAAAGTCAGACTTACGAGTTGACCAAAGAGAGTTCAAAATTATCGAAGTCCCGGAAGATCTCGCTGTAGCGCTTAGTCTCTGATTTGTTGGGGACCTTCACCTCTGGGGTAAAAGATGGATGACAAACATGTGAGCAAGAGAGGCCAAATGATCACTCTTTCTTTTTCATAAAATAAACATTACACACAAAACACACAAGTTGAAATTGCTTTTTTGCAGCTCCCAAAAAAGTTATCTGTAAAAAAAAAAAGCTTACAAAATATCTTCTATTTTTAGAAATAACAAATAAAGGGGTAAACCAACAGCCAACACCCAGTCATAAAACAATGTGTGAGGAAATAAAGAGTTTGTGGATTTGAAGGCTGCTGGTGGTGGTGGTGGTTATTGAGGCCTCAGATGTGTGATTGTATGTTTGTGTAAAAGGCATTTGTTGTAACACTATTGTCTTTCAATTCTCCAGCATCTGGTGAAAAACATATATCACTGTTGGTCACCCATTATAACACACTGAGTACTGCTGAGATGGCTCAGAATGGTTATAAAAACCTTTGTGTGAATGACAGATAAGAACATGTCCTTTTTATATAACATCTAATATGGGAAGGACTGCAACTAATCTGAGAAAAAGAGAAATGCAACTCCAACAAAAGGGGTTCTATTCATTTCCTAGCCTGGTTAGGCCAGACTGAATGCTGTGCTCAGTACTGAGTGCAGTATTCAGTCTGGTTTAACCAGGCTATGCATTTACAGTATACAGTTTACAGTATAGGCTGGGGAAAATACAGGTTGATGACACTCAAAACTGAATGATGGTACATTAACCCTGAGTGAACTACAACCTAATGCTGTAGTCTCTCTCAACATACGTTTGTGGGCTAGCATCAAGTGCTGAGACTGCATATGAGGCTAAAAACCTATAGGAATCTGTTACAGTTGAAGCTGACTGTGTATCACTTTAAGGGCAGTTAATATGCAAAAATACTCAACTCCCAGTGTTAACAGATGAAAAAAAATCTACATCTCTCCTCCCTCTCTTTCGCTCTCTCTGTCTCCATTTAGGTCAACCACATCCTGCTTGTGATGTGTGTCATGTTTTGCTCAGAAGACACAAAGTCCTTGTTTTTCACCTTAGCAGAGTTCTGTTAATATGGCAGTCGAAGACAGGTACGAGATAGTAGAACTGTACACAACCAAGCTCTGCCAAAGTTCAGCTCTATAGCGCAAATTAAATTTAAAAGCAATGTTCCTGCGTGTCCACGGAAACTGCATTCACAGTAAACGCTGCATATGTCAGCTCAATCAGAAATTAACTTCCACTGTTAAGCAAGCTATAGTGCTGAACTTTGTGATATGGATTGAATCAAGCCCTTAGTCTAACAGAAAGCAGGGCCCTATAGCCTACTGTGCATGTCAGAGTTCTAGAGGGAGCTCGAGAGTGGGTTCAAATAGTATTTGTTTTCCTTCCAACCATTTTCTCTTAAATCATGAGGACTGATGTCCCGGACTTCATGGTTTCAAGAGCTTAATTTGAAAAAAAAGTTTCACGAATGGCGCACACCAATATGCAAAATGGAGGATGAGTTCAGGAGGTTCACTGATCCTGCACTGACTGGGAGGATGTAGCATGCAACCACACATGCACGCTCACACACACACGTTTGTTTTATTATCCTTTTGGGGACCAAACAATTGATCCCCATTCAAAATCCTATTTTCCCTAACCCCTAACCTAACCCTAACCCCTTATCTCTAACTTCTAACCCTAAACCTAACCCCTAAGCCTAAAATAGCCTTTTTCCTTGAGAAGACCGGCGAAACTTGTCCCAAGTATCCTTGTGAGAACTTCTGGTCCCCACAAGGACAGTAAAACCAAAAACACACACATACACACACCTTCCCTGAAACATTTTCTCACCTCCTTTTCTACCTAAATGGATGGTTTCCCAGACCCAGATGGAGACTATTCTCCATTGAGCATGCTTTAGTCCAGGAGTAGGCTTAATCTGAGCACTGGAAACTGGCCCAAATGATAACAATATTCTGTTTTCTCTTATTGTTACTCACCTGGGGTTTTGGAGTGCTCCTTCTCTTTAACTTGGGGTTCTTCTTCCCTCTCCATCTCTATTTCAGACTAAATATCACAAGTGCACCTAGCCCCAAACTACCATATAGCACAGCAACCCCATCAATGTTCCTCGCACCACCAGCAACGTTCAATCAACCTTCTATCAATCAATCTATCAATTCCATCAACGTTAGCAATGCCTACTCGTTCACAAGACAAACAGCAGCTATAGAGCAGGAAATGAGCTCGAGTTCCTCTAGATGCACTAAATCACACTAACATTTGACTAGAACACTGCTGCTGTCTGGTAAAGTGCTTGGGTTTGACCCTTCTCTTCTTGCTCTCTCAGAGTTATCTTCCTCTAGTGCAGAGAGAGGTTGGCCAATACGGTTTCACCATCATGATAAGAGGAAGTGTGATTCTGTACAATCTAGGTCACACCTACATTGTCACACTGAACATAGAGAGTGTGCAGGAGGAAAAATAGATTCTGCGTTTGCAGAAAGTATTAGTGCACTTGCCTCTGTGTTATACTGTTTGTGTTGTGCAGATGTTCAGAGGTCAAACTTTGACCTCTAAAATGATATCTCTCATGGGTGTTGAAAGCTGAATGATATTATGCACATCTCTGCAATTCAAACTCAACAGCAACCTCTTGAGATTGCAATCTCATAGTCCTCACCAGTGTCGTAGTAGGCAGTAAACATTTTGAAACTGAGTGAAATGGGAATACTAATTGTACCTTTACTAACTGTAACTATGCCCAATAACAACAAAGGTTTCCTTTTTCTGTTGCAAATGTTTTGCTACAGTGTGACCTTACACAACCCATGATAGTGAGGTAAAAATGTCCAGGAGATGGATTCTAGGGTGCTGAGACTGACCGACCTGTGATGGAGCGACGCAGCATGGTGACGGCGTGGCTGACTGGAGGTCGACCCATGGATGGGTAGCATTCCACCAGGGGATGGAGAGACTGCTGTAGGGCCTGGAGCCCCATGGACACATGCAGCTGGTTAGGACCACCCAGCTCTGGGAGGGAAGGTGGGAGGGAGGGAAAGAGAGAAAGATCAAATATTTAGATTGAGAGATTACGTACTGTAAAAATAAATAAAAATAAAATAAAGTTGTGTGTGTTTGTGTGGTAATTTGTCAACTAAAACACTATATACGTTTCTATAGTCAATTGGCACAGTGGTGACCCGTCATTCAGGGCCTTTGGGGCAGAGCAGCAATTACAGCCTCAAGTCTTCTTGGGTATGACGCTACAAGCCTGGCACACCTGTATTTGGGGAGTTTCTCCCATTCTTCTCTGCAGATCCTCTCAGGTTTGATGGGGAGTGTCGCTGCACAGCTATTTTCAGGTCTCTCCAGAGATGTTCGATCGGGTTCAAGTCCGGGCTCTGGCTGGGCCACTCAGGGACATTCAGAGACTTGTTCTGAAGCCACTCCTGCGTTGTCTCGGCTGTGTGCTTAGGGTTGTTGTCTTGTTGGAAGGTGAACCTTCGCCCCAGGCTGAGGTCCTGAGTGCTCTGAAGCAGGTTGTCATCAAGGATCTCTCTGTACTTTGCTCCATTCATCTCTGCCTCGATTGTAACTAGTCTCCCAGTCCCTGCCGCTGAAAAACACCACCAAAACATGATGCTGTCACCACCATGCTTCACCATAAGGATGGTGCCAGGTTTCCTCTAGCTGTGACACTTGGCATTCAGGCCAAGAGTTCAATCTTAGTTTCACCAGACCAGAGAATCTTGTTTCTCATGGTCAGAGTCTTTAATTGCCTTTTGGAAAACTCCAAGTCATGTGCATTTCACTGAGGAGTGGCTTCCGTCCATTCCATAAAGGCCTGATTAGTGGAGTGCTGCATAGATGGTTGTCCTTCTGGAAGGTTCTCCCATCTCCACAGAGGAACTCTTGAGCACTTTCAAAGTGACCATTGGGTTTCTGGTCACCTCCCTGACCAAGGTCCTTCTCCCCCCAATTGCTCAGTTTGACCGGGCAGCCAGCTCTAGGAATAATCTAGGTGATTCTAAACTTATTCTATTTAAGAATGATGGAGGCCACTGTGTTCTTGGGGACCTTCAATGCTGCAGAAGTGTTTTGGTTCCCTTCCCAAGATCTGTGCCTCGACAAAATCCTGTCTCGGATCTCTACGGACAATTACCTCAACTTCATGGCTTGGTTTTTGCTCAGACATACACTGTTAACTGTGGGACCTTATATAGACAGGTGTGCGCCTTTCCAAATCATGTTCAATCAATTGAATTTACCACAGGTGGACTCCAATCAAGTTGTAGAAACTTCAAGGAAGATCAATGGAAACAGGATGCACCGGAGCTCAATTTTGAGTCTCATAAAAAAGGGTCTGAATACTTATGTAAGTATTTCTGTTTTTTATTTATTTTTAATAGATTTGCAAAAAAATCTAAACTGTTTTCGCTTTGTCATTATGGGTATTGAGTGTAGATTTCTGAGGATTTGTTTTTATTTAATCCATTTTAGAATAAGTCTGTAACGTAACAAAAAAAAAGTAAAGGTGTCTGAATACTTTCTGAAGGCACTGTATCGTTTATATATATATATATATGTTGTTGTTGTTCTTGTCTGTTTTGCATGCTATTTTGGCATTAATATGTGTCAGTTTGCAAACAATGTAAAAAAAATATATAAAATCATTGCGTTAATAAAGCTGCATACAAACATGATCTCTTTTTTGCTTTGTTGAGTAAGGCAGCTCCAAAATGCAGGTGTTGCCATTGGTTTAGTGTTGGGGGTATGCCCCACCAAGATTTACATGCTAAAATCGCCACTGAATTGGCATATCAGACAATATGCCTGCATGCCCTGCAACTTGCATTGGAATCGGAAGTAGGATGGCGACCCCTTGAGGCATGGTCGGTAGTCACATGAATAACACTATTTAACATGTCAAATAGTATACACATGATATGAGTAATATGTAAACATTATTCAAGTGTCCTTATTTAAAGTGACTAGTGATCCATTTATTAAAGTGTCCAGTAATTGGGTCTCCATGTAGGCAGCAGCCTCTCTGAGTTAGTGATGGCTGTTTAGCAGTCTGATGGCCTTGAGATAGAAGCTGTTTTTCAGCTTCTCGGTCCCAGCTTTGATGCACCTGTACTGTGCTGTAGGTGTTCTGGAGGGCAGGTAGTTTGCCCCCGGTGATGCGTTATGCAAACAGCATCACCCTCTAGAGAGCCTTTCGGTTGAGGGCGGAGCAGTTGCCGTACCAGACTGTGACACAGCCCGACAGGATGCTCTCGATTGTGGATATGTAAATGTTAGTCAGAGTTTTAGGTGACAAGCTACATTGATTCAGCCTGCTGAGGTTGAAGAGGTGCTGTTGCGCCTTCTTCACCACACTGTCTGTGTGGGTGAAACATTTCAGTTTGTTGTTGAGGTGTACGCCGAGGAACTTAAAACTTTCACTTTCTCCACTGCTGTCCCTTCGATGTGGATAAGGGGATGCTCCCTCTGCTGTTTCCTGAAGTCCACGATCATCTCCTTTTTTTTGTTGACGTTGAGTGAAAGGTTGTTTTCCTGACACCACACTCCGAGCGCCCTCACCTCCTCCCTGTAGGCCAGGCCTGGCCAACCCTGTTCCTGGAGAGCTACCATCCTGAAGGTTTTCGCTCCAACTCTAATCTAGCGCACCTGATTCGAATAATTAGCTGGTTGATAAACTGAATCAGGTTAGTTACTACTGGGGTTGGAGAAAACCTTCAGGAGGGTAGCTCTCCAGGAACAGGGTTGGGCAGCTCTGCTATAGGTTGTCTCCTCGTTGTTGCTAATCAAGCCCACTACTGTTGTGTCGTCTGCTAACTTGATGATTGAGTTGGAGGCGTGCATGTGTGAACAGGGAGTACAGGAGGGGGCTGAGCATGCACCCTTGTGGGGCCCCAGTGTTGAGGGTCAGTGAGGTGGAGATGTTGTTTCCTACCTTCACCACTTGAGGTGGCCCATCAAGAAAGGCCAGGACCCAATTGTACAGGGTGGGGTTGAGGCCCAGGGCCTCCAGCTTGATGATGAGTTTGGAGGGTACTACGGTGTTGAATGCTGAGCTGTAGTCAATGAACAGCATTCTTACATAGGTATTCCTTGTGTTAAATATGCTTGTTGATTAACCAGGACCTGAATATGACTGCATGCAATTTAATAATTTAACACATTTTTAACACATTTTTTTAACACACTTATTACGCATTGATTACACTATCACTCGTATTTCATATGTCACAACGATTCATTGATTCATATTCTAGGATGCTGGTAAAGTTGTCCAGAGCCCCTGCTCTCCACTAGCTCTGTCTGGACAGTCCTGGTCATGAAAAAAAAAGCTAGCTAGCTGATGACTGCAAACAATGTTCTTCCCCAAAAACATGGCAAAACTTCATCATCTGTTTCAATAGATATAGTCAGCTAGCTAACTATCTAGCTAGGTGTCATCTAAAATACCCCTAATTTATAAGAACGTTCTCATTTGATTTATGGTGGTCGAACCCATCTGTATGAAAATAGCCACAATAAGGAATATCCACAATAGTGTAATTTGCGATTAGCCTTCAAAATAAAAGTCTGTCATTGACAGTGATGCAAATTAATACAAATAGTGGAATTATGCCATAACTGAATATATCATGCTAAACGAAGTTGTAATGATGTTATATAATTTGTTAATTTGACAAATCTGTTGAAATCGCACTATGTATTAGACTTCAGAATTGCATTGGGGGCATACTTATTTCACTGTACCTATGGATTGTGGATCAATGACATTGGGTATCAGTCTACTCAGTGATACGCTGAGAAGCTGTTGTAGCTCTTATTGCGGGACTCTGAAACCGGTGAGAATTGAGCCACATTTATTGTACCAGTTACGCATTGTGTATTATACCACTATGTGTATTGAAGGCTCCCGAATGGGATCTCAGTGCAATATTTGAAGAATCTAAAACACTTTTTTCGTTAGTACATGATTCCATATGTGTTATTTAATAGTTTTGATGTCTTCACTATTATTCTACAATGTAGAAAATAGTAAAAAATAAAGAAAAACCCTTGAATGAGTAGGTGGGTCCAAACTTTTGACCGGTACTGTATATATAATTTATGAGTCCAAAAATGGGATGTCTTAACTACAGATTGCCCCTTTAAGTCAATCAAAAGTTTGCAAGTTTGAGCATGTGTCCATTAGGCCTATGGATAACATTTATTTATTTTAAATATCGGCATGAATGAGAAAGCCCCAGTTTTATTCCATAGGCTTGGATCTGCACTATGCAGCTGTTGCAAGAGCGCATTTTTCACTGGCTGTCCACCGGTTTCAAAAATATGTTTTTTAACCTTTATTTAACTAGGCAAGTCATTTAAGAAAAATTATTATTTATAATGACGGCCTACCCCGGCCAAACCCTAACAATGCTGGGCCAATTGTGGGACTTCCAATCAGGGTCAGTTAAGATACAGCCTGGAATCGAACCAGGGACTGTAGTGAAGTGCCTTAGACAGCCGCATGACTCGGGAGCCTGAAATGATTGGAAGGCAGCTTAAACTTCTTGAATTCAAGCATTATTTGGTTCAAATACACAATTAGATATGTGAACAGCCATCCACAACAACAATCCATAAGGTGCAAAAAGATAAATGAGAGAGCAGCAGTGTGATTCACATCCATGCTCTATGTAGATATCAATAATAAGTGATATCTGTATCGCCTTAGATTACACCACTACTGTCATCCTTACCTCGAAGCGTTTATTCAAGTTGGATAATCTTTGAATGCCGACAGCAGTCGCACCATTGGAAGATATACAGTTGAAGTCGGAAGTTAACATACACTTAGGTTGGAGTCATTAAAACTCATTTTCAACCACTCCACAAATTTATTGTTAACAAACTATAGTTTTGGCAAACTACTTTGTGCATGACACAAGTAATTTTTCAAAAAATTGTTTACAGACAGATTATTTCACTGTATCACAATTCCAGTGGGTCAGAAGTTTAAATACACTAAATTGACTGTTCCTTTAAACAGCTTGGAAAATTCCAGAAAATTATGTCATGGCTTTAGAAGCTTCTGATAGGCTAATTGACATAATTTGAGTCAAATGGAGGTGTACCTGTGGATATATTTCAAGACCTACCTTCAAACTCAGTGCCTCTTTGCTCAAGCAAAGCATCATGGGAAAAACAAAAGAAATCAACCAAGACCTAAAAAAAAAATTGTAGACCTCCACAAGTCTGGTTCATCCTTGGGAGCAATTTCCAAATGCCTGAAGGTACCACTTTCATCTGTACAAACAATAGTTGGCAAGTATAAACACCATTGGACCACGCAGCCGTCATACAGCTCAGGAAGGAGGTGCATTCTGTCTCCTAGAGATGAACATAATTTGGTGCGAAAAGCACAAATCAATCCCAGAACAGCAGCGTGTTGGCAGCATCATGTTGTGGGGGTGCTTTGCTGCAGGAGGGACTGGTGATCTTCACAAAATAGATGGCACCATGAGGAAGGAAAATTATGTGGATATATTGAAGCAACATCTCAAGACATCAGTCAGGAAGTTAAAGCTTGGTTGCAAATGGGTCTTCCAAATGGACAATGAACCCAAGCATACTTCCAAAGTTGTGGCAAAGTGGCTTAAGGACAACAAAGACAAGGTATTGGAGTGGCCATCACAAAGCTCTGACCTCAATCCTATAGAACACTTGACTGCAGTTTCTACTGGTCGTTGTTTTCAGGCTGATTGTATTGGTGCTAGCTAGCTACCAAGCTAAAGCTAGCTACCCCAGAAGTTGCGATCAAACCAATGATGCTTTATTACGAACGCGGTATTGTAAACACATCGTTCGTGGCCGGTGTTTGCAGACTTTTTTTGTACAGCTTTGACAGTGCTACTGATAGTAGTGGTGGCACTTGGTTTGCACGGGCAAATTCAGAACACACAACATTCTATAATAGAACTGTGTTATTTGACGTGTCAAATGAAAAGCTTATTTAACGTGTCAAATTTTATTTAACCATTATTTATCCAGGTAGGCTAGTTGAGAGCAAGTTCTCATTTACAGCTGCGACCTGGCCAAGATAAAGCAAAGCAGTTCGACACATACAACAACAGAGTTACACATGGAATAAACAAACATACAGTCAATAATACAATAGAGAAAGTGTATATACAGTGTGTGCAAATGAGGTAGGATTAAGGAGGTTGATGCAATAAATAGGTCATAGCAGCGAAATTATTACAGTATGGCAAATTAAACACTGGGGTGATAGATGTGCAGAAGATGAGTGCAAGTAGCGGTACTGGGGTGCAAAGGAGCAAAATAAATTACAATATGGTGTTGAGATAGTTGGATGGGCTATGTACAGGTGCATTGATCTGTGAGCTGCTCTGACAGCTGGTGCTTAAAGCTAGTGAGGGAAATATGAGTCTCCAGCTTTAGTGATTTTTGCAGTTTGTTCCAGTCATTGGCAGCAGAGAACTGGAAGGAAAGGCGGCCGAAGGAGGAATTGGCTTTGGGGGTGACCAGTGAAATATACCTGCTGGAGCGCGTGCTGCGGGTGGGTGCTGCTATGGTGACCAGTGAGCTGAGATAAGGCGGGGCTTTACCTAGCAATGACTTATAGAGGATCTGGAGCCAGTGGGTTTGGCGATGGATATGAAGCGAGGGCCGGCCAACGAGAGTATACAGGTCACAGTGGTGGGTAGTATATGGGGCTTTGGTGACAAAACAATGGCACTGTGATAGACTGCATCCAATTTATTCTGTAGTGTATTGGAGGCTATTTTGTAAATGACGTCGCCGAAGTCGAGGATCGGTAGGATAGTCAGTTTTACTAGGGTATGTTTGGCAGCATGAGTGAAGGATGCTTTCTTGCGAAATAGGACACAGATTCTAGATGTCATTTTGGATTGGAGATACTTAATGTGAGTCTGGAAGGAGAGTTTACAGTCTAACCAGACACCTAGGTATTTGTAGTTGTCCACAAATTCTAAGTCAGAACCATCCAGAGTAGTGATGCTGGACGGGTGGGTAGGTGTGGGCAGCGATCAGTTGAAGAGCATGCATTTAGTTTTGCTTGCATTTAAGAGCAGTTGGAGGCCACGGAAGGAGAGTTGTATGGCATTGAAGCTCGTCTGGAGGTTAGTTAACACAGTGTCCAAAGAAGGGCCAGAAGTATACAGAATGGTGTCGTCTGCGTAGAGGTGGATCAGAGATTCACCAGCAGCAAAAGCGTCATCATTGGTGTATACAGAGAAAAGTGTCGGCCTGAGGATTGAACCCTGTGGCACCCCCATAGAGACTGCCAGAGGTCCGGATTACAGGCCCACCGATTTGACACATTGAACTCTGTCAGAGAAATTGTTGGTGAACCAGGCTAGGCAGTCATTTGAGAAACCAAGGCTGTTGAGTCTGCCGATAAGAATATGGTGATTGACAGAATCGAAAGCCTTGGCCAGGTCGATGAATACAGCTGCATAGTATTGTCGTTAAGGACCTTTGAGTGTGGCTGAGGTGCAGCAGGGACCAGCTCGGAAACCAGATTGCATAGCGGAGAAGGTACGGTGGGATTCGAAATGGTCGGTGATCTGTTTGTTAAAACTTGGCTTTCGAAGACCTTAGAAAGGCAGGGTAGGATAGATATAGGTCTGTAGCAGTTTGTGTCTAGAGTGTCTCCTTTTTGAAGAGGGAGATGACCGCGGGGAGGCTTGGGCAAGTTGCAGTGAGGGGTGCAGGGCTGTTGACCGGGGTCGGGGTAGCCAGGTCGAAAGCATGGCCAGCCATAGAAAAATGTTTATTGAAATTCTCAATTATCGCGGATTCATCGGTGGTGACAGTGTTTCCTAGCCTCAGTGCAGTGGTCAGCTGGGAGGAGGTGCTCTTATTCTCCATGGACTTTACAGTGTCCCATAACTTTTTGGAGTTAATGTTACAGGATGCAAATTTATGTTTGAAAAAGCTAGCCTTATCTTTCCTAACTCCCTCTGTATATTGGTTCCTAACTTCCCTGAAAAGTTGCACATTGCGGGGGCTAGTCAATGCTAATGCAGTACGCCACAGGATGTTTTTGTGCTCGTCTAGGGCAGTCAGGTCTGGAGTGAACCAAGAGCTATATCTGTTCCTGGTTCTACATTTTTTGAATATAGCATGCTTATTTAAGATGGGGAGTAAAGCACTTTTAAAGAACAACCAGGCATCCTCTACTGATGGAATGATGTCAATATCTTTCCAGGATACCCGGGCCAGGTCTATTAGAAAGGCCTGCTCGCTGAAATGTTTTAGGGAGAGTTTGACAGTGATGAGGGGTGGTTGCTTGACCGCAGACCCATTACGGACGCAGGCAATGAGGCAGTGATCGCTGAGATCCTGGTTGAAGACAGCAGAGGTGTATTTGGAGGGCAGGTTGGTTAGGATGATATCTATGAGGGTGCCCGTGTTTACGGATTTGGGGTTGTACCTGGTGGGTTCATTGATCATTTGTGAGAGCATCAAGCATAGATTGTAGGATGGCTGGGGTGTTAATTAAGCATGTCCCAGTTTAGGTCACCTAGCAGCACGAGCTCTGAAGAAAGATGGGGGCAATCAATTCGCATATGGTGTCCAGGGCACAACTGGGGGCAGAAGGTGATCTATAGCAAGCGGCAAGAGACTTGTTTCTGGAGAGGTGGGTTTTTAAAAGTAGAAGCTCAAATAGTGTTATTTGATACATCAAATAGTGTAAAGGCGTTCCATAATATGCAGACTGTGGTTACTACATGCCACACCCACTACATCCTGCGCCCACTACATGCCACGTCCACTGCCACTACATGCCACGCCCACTGCCATTTGGCCCACATTTCAGCACAGTAGGTGGCGGTGCAAAGTTGGATGCCAACTGACAAAAAAAAACATTGAAGGAGGCTGCTAGCTAGCTAGGGGACAATGGTACACAGTGTCCGTCTTCACCCGCCTGCCGAGCACTGCTTTCCCGCAGTTCTGTTAACATTACCTTGAGGGAAGATGTTAGCTAGTGTAGCTAGTGTAGCCAACCCACTCGCGTGTCACTGCCGGGTAGTGATTAACCTGGCCATAACATTAAAATAACCGTGAAAGCACTGCTGGACAGGCAGGGGCTTGTGTGCCAATGTCCTAGCTAGACAACAGCCTCAATGGCAGTGGGCACTAGTAATGATGAGTTGTTAGCGAACAAACTGCTTTTCTTGAACTAATCTTTTTGGTGAACGTGTCGGGAACTGAATTGCATCGGTTAATTTGGCTCCCTGATAGGCCTACTGCTACTGCTTTTTGAGCTTAAAACAACGTTTCTCTGCAGATAAATTACAAATGAATGATCTGAAGAGGGTTCATCCTCACTGCAAAAACAATCAATAGTGGGGAGAGCTGGGTCAATCTGGTCAACACTGTTTGAAGTGCCTAAAAAAAAGAAAGTAAAATTTTTTCCACCATTTTAGTTTGATTTTTAAGCAATTGAAATGAGATGGTTCACCAAAAATATTTGGAATACTCAAGTTTGCAGACGACACAACAGTAGAATGGCTTGATTACTAACAATGACGAGACAGCCTACAGGGAGGAGGTGATGGCTCTGGGACTGTGGTGCCAGGAAAATAACCTCCCACTCAACGCCAACAAAACAAAGGAGATGCTCATGTACTTCAGGAAACAGCAGAGGGAGCTCCCCCTACCCAGATCTACAGGAGAGTGGAGAAGGTGGAACGTTTTAAGTACCTCGGTGTACACATCACGGACAAACCGAAATGGTCCACCCACACAGACAGTGTGGTGAAGAAGGCACAACAGCGCCTCTTCAACCTCAGGAGGCTAAATAAATTTGTCTTGTCACCTAAAACCTTCACAAACTTTTACAGATGCACAATGGAGAGCATCCCGTTGGACTGTATCACTACCTGGTACGGCAACTGCACCGCCCACACCCGCAGGGCTCTCCAGAGGGTGGTGCGGTGTGCATAATGCATCACCGGGGGCAAACTACCTGCCCTCCAGGACACCTACAGCACCCGATGTCACAGAAATGCCAAAAAGATCATCAAGGACAACAACCACCCGAGCCACTGTTCACTTGCTTTCATCCAGAAGGCGAGGTCAGTACAGGTGCATCAAAGCTGGGACCGAGAGACTGAAAAACAGCTTCTTTCTCAAGGCCACTCATTGGCCACTTTAATAAATGGAACACTAGTCACTTTAATAATGTTTACATATCTTGCATTACTCATCTCAAATGTTTTCTATACTATTCAACTGTATCTTAGTCTATGCCGCTCTGACATTTCTCATCCATATATTTATATATTAATAATTCCATTCCTCTACTTAGATTTGTGTGTATAGGATATATGTTGTGAAATTGTTAGATATTACTTCTTAGATATTGCTGCACTGTCGGAACTAGAAGCACAAGCATTTCGCTACACCCGCAATAACATCTGCTAAACACGTGTATGTGACTAATAAATTTGATTTATTGATGCCCATCAAGAGTGGCCACGGCATATAGTAAGTGACGCGTAGTGGGCATAGCATGTAGTGGGCACTGCAAAGGAGGAACGTATGATACCCGACTCAGCAGACTGTCAACCAATCGCGTTCACGTTGTGATGCTGCGTCGTGTGGTTGCTAAACTAAGAGCCAATTTATGCTCTGTATTTTAAGACGGTTAAATGCTCTACTAACAAAAAAGCTGTTAGAATTGTAAGTATATGCATGTCCCTTAAGGTCCTTGTGTAATTGTACCCCCTAGCTCGATTGTCTATTGTTTGTAATCTATGTATGCTTGTGTTCCCTCATGTGCTTTATGTATTGATTTGATATTAATTAAAAAAAATAAATAATAATTTTTAAAAAGCCTAAAAAAAAAAGATTAAAAAAAAAAGAGCCAATTTATGCTTGATCCAAAAATGTGGTTGGAGGCGCAATGATGGTGTGACGCATTTGCGGAGCCACATTTTTTTTTACCAATGCGGAGGGCTCCATATACTGTTGAAGTCGGAAGTTTACATACACCTTAACCAAATACATTTAAACTCACAATTCCTGACATTTAATCCTAGTAAAAATTCCCTGTTTAAGGTCAGTTAGGATCACCACTTTATTTTAAGAATGTAAAATGTCAGAATAATAGAAGAGAGGATGATGTCCTTTGTTGTCCTTAAGCCATTTTGCCACAACTTTGGAAGTATGCTTGGGGTCATTGTCCATTTGGAAGACCCATTTGCCACCTAGCTTTAACTTTCTGACTGATGTCATGAGATGTTGCTTGAATTTAATTTAATTTTCAATATAACATAATTTTCCTTCCTTATGAAGCAACCTATTTTGTGAAGTGCACCAGTCCCTCCTGCAGCAAAGCACCCCCACAACATGATGTTGCCACCCCTGTTCTTCACGGCTTAATTCAGACAGGTTTGAGGCAGAAATGGGGTTCAGCAGACGATGTCACATAAGTAATATTTGTTGAATGTAATAGCAGCCAGTGGACGGCTCATAATTGTCACTGGAAGAGAGTAAATGGAATGGTATCAAACAGCTTTGATACAATTCAATTCCAGACATTATTAGGCTATGAGCCATCCTCCCATCAACAGCCTCCACTGATTGCAAAAGTAGCCAGACTACTTTCAGTGGTGTCAAGTACTTAAGTAAAAATACTTTAAAGTACTACTTAAGTCGTTTTTTACGGTATCTGTACTTTACTATTTATAGTTGACAACTTTTCCAACTCAATTTGAAATTGTACTTTTCATACTTAAGTATATTTAAAACCAAATACTTTTAGACTTTTACTCAAGTAGTATTTTACTGGGTGACTTTCACTTGAGTCATTTTCTGTTATGGTATCTTAACTTTTACTCAAGTATGACAATTGGGTACTTTTTCCACCACTGACTACTTTAGATCTATCCCATTACCCTTCGCAGGCGGAATCCGAAGCGCTTATCTGATGTAGACAATGAAGCCATAGGCAGAACTTTACCGTAATCATGACTAGGTCGGTTGGCGGGAAATACAACTTTTATTTTATCAGGGAGTCAAGGTCTCTTTTACAGATGAGCCCTGATTTACATAAATCACTGAAAATACACATCAATATAAATACAAAATGCAAGCAGAAAGAAAAACAGCCATAAAAAACAACACATTCATCAGTAATAAGGTCCTCAATCCGCTTTCTGAATTGCCCTAAATGCACCGTTGGCTACACATCGTGATGTGTTTCATTACGCCGTACGTCATCTTGCCTATTAGCAATCCACAGATCATTGGGCAAGACTGCGTGAAGATGACGTACGGCGTAATGAAACACGTCACGATGTGTAGCCAATGGTGCATTTATGCCGCGTTCGGGTGCTAGTTGGGACAAGGAAACTGACATTTCGGACTTGCTTGTTGAACGCGGGATGTGTATAATTACAACAAGTTAGCAAGTCTGACATTTCCGAGTTTCCTAGTTACGACTAGAACATGATCAAAGGTTAGTGTCAGACTCAGAGCGCACATAAACGTCCTTTTGTTTGTCCAAGAATGAATTTGGCTATGTGTGGTATGCCTTGGCAGACGCGAAAATCTTCAGATAACATGACAGAACTGCATAGTCATAGGCCTATTCGTCTTGTCTGTAAATCATTAGACCTACAAAAGAAAAACCTGTGAAAGTCGTAAATATGTTCCAGTGACTTCCGCAACAGTCCTCAAAAAGCAGCCTTAGTTGTCTCAGACATTCCGCCACTGTGCGGAGTCTTGACACTGTCCATGTAACATCGTAGTATTTAATCCTAAGAATACCAATACCGTCTTGACACGGGATAAGTGTGGTGTTCATTCCCGGTAAATGAGAATCATTCTCTCCCTGTTCAGTAGGCGTATGTTTTACCCCACACCGCTGCTCCAACAAAGACATTTCTAACTGTCTGATTCCATGTAGGCACGCAACACAAAACAATTAGGCTAACAAGCATTCAAATAGCCTAGCACAAAATGTGGTAGGCTATACATTTAATGCAATGTAGAACAAAAAACTTTTTTAAATCTATCAATTTCCCACAGAGGTGTGTAATTGTCAGTTTGAATAGGCAGTGTCCTTTGAGAATCACTATAGCCTAGCCCAGAGTCCACTCAGCCGTTATCGGTTGTCTCATATCCGCCGACTGATTTCCTCAATCTCTTTGAGAAGTAAAACTGTGTCATAGAACAATCTTTTCAGGTCTATCAACTAGGGTTTTCCATCCCTACTTACAGTCTTGTTCCGCTAAGCATCTTGTCCGACCGCATTCCTATGTCGCAACATTATTGACGTCAACTCAACCCTGGTTTTAATTGTTTTTCGGAGGGATATAAATAACAGCAGGCGGCGTGACCGTCACGCAAGGGCATTTTTTTGAATGTTTGATTCATACAGCTTTGGGGCACAATGCCTATCAAAGTAAAATTTTCGAGGGCCATCACACTGGGAGAAAAAGAGCAGGTTTAAATATGTCTTATTCCCATTTTGCAGGCAGTGATTTTTATTATTTTTATTATTTAGAATTCCCTGACTGTAGGATTCCATTTTTAGTAACTTGTTGGTAAGTAGAAAGCATGGAGATCCCATAGTTATTTTGAATTCTGTTAGTTCGTTCACTGAGGAGTTATGGCACATGTAAAAAGGAACTCTGCAATTATTGCACAGAATATGAGGGGGATGGCAATTTGACACCCAACAACCCTATAATCACAGACAGTAACTTTGATAAGGTTTCAGTGGTGCAACATCTAGCCAATTTGGTCATGACATATCAATCTCAAAGTAAAGTGGAGAAATCTCTAATTTGACAATCTGGAGGAAAAGAGACCATAATTATATATTTTTTAAACAAAATATTTTATTATTTGGTATGAAGTTACAAAAACACTTATGACAGACAATGTAATCTCTTAGACTACTATGAGTTAATCTAAACTGAATCTTAATATCTCCCACCTAACAGCTAGAACCAATGCCTTGGAAGGCAGGGCTACAGCTAGAACCAACACATTGGGAGGTCCCCAGACCAGGTGTCAAACTTTTTTTTTTTATCCTTTCAATTAATACCTAGGGAACCAGGTGAGGGGTGTTCCTTACTAATCAGGGACCTTAATTCATCAACCGAGTACAATGGAAGAGCGAAAACCCACAGACACTCGGCCCTCCGTGGAATGAATTTGACATGTGCCCTAGACCAGGGTTTTCCAAACTCGGTCATGGGGACCCCCTTGGGTGCACGTTTAGTTTTTTGCAGCTGATTCAAATAATAAACTCATCATCAAGCTTTGATTATTTGAATGTGCTGTTTAGTGCTAGGGCAAAAACCCTAGGGGGGCGGGGGCAGAGCCAAGTTTGGGAAACCATGCCCTAGGCAATTCCAGTCCTCGAGGTCCTGATTGGTGTCACAGTTTGCCTCAGCTAACACACCTGACTCTAATAATCACCTAAACTGTTTAGAAAGCAATTTGATTATTCAGCTGTGTTTGCTGGGAAGGGGAAAAAGTGTGACACCAATTAGGCCCCGAGGACTGGAGTTGCCCACCCCTGCTCTAGATGGACACTTCTTCTGACAGGCCAGCAATAAATAACTAAAAGATGAAAAGCATGACGATCCATTCAAGCTTTGTCTCTTATCTGTTAAACACAGGCTTCTATTTAACTGTTACACTACACGGTCCAAAGTGTTTCTGCTTTCCACCTTAATTCCGAAAAGAGCGAGGTGGTGACGCAGGCCGACCGACCAAGTTTGGATGTGGCTGGGAGGAATCACATGGCTCCTCCTCGACCACAAAAGTGTGAGGCATCTACTGCGGTCGCTCCCGCCTGTGACCCTCTGTGTGAAGGCGACAAGCCAGTAGCCTGGAAACAGACCAGAGGTGGCAAGTGGGGGAAAGGAGTACTCCACTGCTATAAACAGCTCTACTGTATGTAACTCAATGGCCATGGACTGACAGGGAAGGCGGATAGGGGTGAATCCTAACGTCCACTTAAGTGACATTTTTACTTATAGTGATGCATTGATATCAATTAACAGATGAGGAAGATTTGACTTAAGTGGAAGTTAGGATTCTACCCATAGTTATAAACATTGGGAGCTGTTGTTTTTTAATGAGATGTACTCCAAAGCTATAAAGAGCACTACTGTAGCTCAATGGTTAGGGTCTGATAGGGAGGACGGGTAGCCAAGTCATTCCTTTTGGGAGATGTTGCTTTTTAATTACTACTGTTTTGGTATTAATCTCATTTGTCATATGATAGGACTTTGAGCTCCGTGGTGAGGTTTTCGTAAAACTATGGGACTTGTTTGCGAAGCAGCACACACAACTTTCAAGCATAAATCTCTAATTGATGACAACCAGGTGGGACCGGGTGTTAGTTCTAGCTATAGTTTTACAAATGGAAAAAGGTCCTCTTAAAGCTATCTCCAAAAAGCATGCAGATGCTTGTCTTTTCCAGTCCTTTCAGAAAGACTGCTACAGTTAACTGTTATAGTACATGCACACACGTTAATTGATTAACAATTAATAAATGAATTATTAATTCTAGAGGTGACAAGGTCTCCGGTCAGTTGTGAGATTTGGCATGATGAACTAGGCTAGAAGGCACTTGAGGCATGGTAGTGACCAATCAGAAACAAAGTTCCAGTTCACAGGCCAATCACATCACTGAAATGTAATAGACAGTCCAACCAGATCACTGTTGACATACAGATCCCACCCTGTATTTGGGTCTTGTAAATGCAGAAAAAAAAGGTGAGTCCAACATATTTCTGAAATTAAAAAGGAAATGGAATCATTTTTTCCAAAATAATGCAACTAATCCCTTTAACTTGTAATCTTTGGTTAAAAAAGGAAACAAAAACAGGTGGCTACGTATACTATACGTCATGTTGCTGCAATGATGCAAAGAAACGTGGGAAAAAAACCCTAAGAACCATCACTCATGATGGTTCTTAGCCTTCAGCATCTCTCTCCATCGCCAATCCCATCCCCTTCCTCTCCACCCGTTCTCCTCTCATAGTTCATCCCGTGTGGCAGTGCTGTCCAGAGGTGACTGGAGTACGTCAGAGTTCTGGGCCTCGCTGCTGATCTCCGCCTGCTCCTGGGTCTTCCCCGAGCGGGCCCGGTCCCAGTCCGTACGCACCTTCTCGTTGTCCCACACCACAGAGGTCTCTGTGTCGCTGATGTAGCCCGAGTCTCCTGTGTAGTGAGTGGGGAACACTAGCAGGGGCTCGGCCGAGAAGGCCTTCAGGTCCCGCTCCTCAAAGTGCTCCATGTAGTCCGAGCTGGAGAGAGGTAAGAGAGAGGAGATAAAGATGTCCCAGGATACATTGAAAAGAGGAATGGGTGAATCTCAAGTCTTTTCCTTGATTCCCTTTGTCTTCTCTCCTCGCTGCCTCCTTAAACTGTGAAGGGGAGCTTCGAGAAGAGAATATCTTTCTCCTCTCATGCTCCCTTAGTTTCCTGCAGACACTTTGAAAAGGAGGCGAGAAGAGAGGATTCAAGGAATCCAGGAAAATACTTTTGAGATTTACCCGGAGAGACAGGTGACAGAAAGACAAAGAGAGAAAGCGTGCGACAGAGAGAGGTAAACTTACACAGGGTGTTTATTGAACATGACAGGGAGGAACTCATCCACGGGTAATATCCTCTTCAACGGCTCTGCCCTCAGCAGCTTCTGGGCTCCTTGTAATGACATCATATAACCCAGCGTCCAATAGGAGTAGTCGGCCTCCACCAGGTTGTGTATATTGGGTACGGACTTCTCAGGGCGGTCCACCTGCATCCTCTTTCTGCCGATATAACTGGGAGGAGGAACAGTTGGGGAAGAGAAAGTTGAAGTTTACACCACATGGGAAGGGTAGACAGTAAGTGCGGAGTCAGCAAGCTAGAACGGGGGTGCTTAACTCTTAAAAAGGACAGCTAATATTACAATTAACACTTAAGAACTAACCAAATACTGTATCATATGTCTGAGAGATCGGCCAGCGACATCCCAGGGACCAATGCCTGTCCGCGGACCAGAGGTTGAAAATCACTGACCTAGAATAGAGGATATCCCGTGTGTATAGTGGATGATGTACAGTCTATGGAACACTTACATCAGGTCCCAGTCTAGACCCTGGCTCTCCACTTCACTCATCAGGTTCATCAGGCGTCGCTTGAAGAAGACCTCGAAACGCAGATCGTCCTCGATCACCAGGGAACTCTTTAGACCCCGCTCTGAGATCTGAACACACACAGAGATAAAACAGTGACCCTCACATTCAGAGGATGCAAAAATAAACTTCTGTACACCATCTATACCTTAGTGACAGCCAGAGGTGTGTTCCAGGGTTGGGCTCAATTCAGAATTGGCTCCTAGTCAACTCATGAGTTGAAATTTGAATTGAATAGGCCACACCCCACAGGATGTTGAATTTGAGTGAAGTATAATTTAATTCAAAGAAATACCAGTCAGTCATAGAACATGAGTTTCAATGATTCCCGACAGGTCACACTTCCAGATACCAAATACCAAAGACAATACAATTGTATTTCTTTGGCTTCTTTTTGAAAGTCTCAGGGTCAACATGATGGTTAAACTAATACTTTGTGAAATATTGTATTTTCCCCAAATTGAACAAAGTTTCAGTGATTCATGAAATATAGGTTATTCACATACAGGTCAATGTTATTTTTCAATGTTATTCGCATACAGGTTTTGATTTCCTTGACCATTCATTTTAAGAGTTTATCCCGCATGTTTGATGTTTTATGTGGAAGATGTACTGTAGAATAGAAGAGGCATTTGAATTTCATTGAATTAAATTCTATTTCCTTTCATTCAAATTTGAATTGCAATTTTGTATCCAGTTTACTACTTCAATTCAAATTCAATTCAAATTCAGTTCAAGAATTGATTTGGAGCATTCTCAATAGTATGATGAATTGAGCCCAACCCTAATGTATTCATTCGGAGAGAACACTGTAGCAAAATTTAAAACAAATAATTAAAATCTGTGTTCTTATTGGACAAGTTCAGGTACTACCTCCCCTGTTTCACACAGTTTCTAAAAATGTTCTCCCTACTGAACTCTACCCGGGCCTGCAGCTGCAGGGCTCACCTCTTGCCAGATGTTGTAGTGTGAGAGGAAGCAGCCCAGCTCTCCCTTGGTGAGGGGCCTACCGTGGTATGGGTCACTGTAGCCTGGTAGCATGTGGATCCCCAGGGCATTGATCTCACTGATGTTCATCGCTCTGAGTGGGAGAAAGGGAGGGGCAGGAGAGAGGGGGGTGAGGGAGAAAGAGACAAAGAGACACACACAATAGAGATGGAGAGAGAGATAACGCGGTCATTTTGAGCACTTGAAGACTTAGCGATATGACATCATAAACAGTGGGGCAACTTCTGCTGTGTGTGACGATGTCCCATCACTGAGTCTACCTTTATCTGTACAAGAAGTATATGACGGGCAAAGAGAAGAATGCCTTCAAAAAGGTCAACATACTTGCCGTCTACCGCTTGAATGACCTTGCAGGCAATCTCTTGCTCGTACAGAGTCCTCAGCATGCGATCCCGCCGGTCGGTCCGTTTCTTTAAGTTGATCATGAACACCTGCACACACGCAATACATTGGCCTTACTGTACGGTAGTGAGAATACATGCAATACCACATGACACCCACAGAGGGAGACATTTAGAGCTGAAGGATAGAAGAGACATTTTGAATTCTAGTGATAAATTCCAAAACGACAGCTACCCTTAGACACTCGAAAACAATTGGATAGGTGTATGGAATGTGGTGAAAATTCAACCGAGCCTACCAGAAGACAATTGCCTTATTGCTTAAACCCATTAGATCCTTACATCTTCAGGAGTGCCTAGGGCAGGGCTGACAAACTCATCTCATAGATGGCCCGAGTGTCTGCTGTTTTTTGTATTTTCATTTCAATTGTGTCCAATTAAGACCTAGACAACCACGTGAGGGGATTTCCTAACTAATCAGTGACCTTAATTGAGCAATCAAGTAGAAGGGAGGAGTGAAAACCTGCAGACACTCAGCCTCCATAGAAAGAGTTTGACATTGTGGGCATAGGGGCTCAGGGTCAATAAGGAACAGCAAACATATTCTGAGCTGGCTCATATCCCACCTCATCAAAGCCCAGCTTATCTTGTATCTTTACGGGGGCCGGGATGTACTCCGAAGGCAGCACATGAGGGTTCCGCACTGACGTGAGAAAGGAGAAAAATGATAGGAATGATAAAGAACTCTCACATGCCAACCAGTAACATTAGAGAAAAACGAAAAGCTCCAACTTCCAGCTGTGTTCCGATATCCACACTGGCCGACTACTTAGAATGAAGCAATGTATTGAGCATCCATCCTAAGTGGTAACCCAGTGAGATGTAAAAAATACGTAATTTTAACCAGTTTTGCCCATTCAGATGCTAGTATGGACATTAAAGCCGACTACCTTTTGACCTGTGATAATATGACATAAGACTCACCATTGACCTCCAACAAGGAATGCAGGAAGCTGTCTGCTTCGTCTGTCAGGGAGTTGTGGGCTCGCAGTGGCACGGGGAAATACCCATACGTCTCTCTGTTACATAGGAACATCTGCACATCTGAGGAAGACGGAGGAAGAGTAGAGTGTAGAGGGAGAGGAGAAGTTTGTTATTAATGACAAGGTTACTACAAACATTTACACCTTCTATGCCTATTCACACTGCAAGTCTCACTACAGATTAGGTTCTTTGTGTCACACCTCAAAATATCAACCTTCAAAATTAGACACTTATTTATGCAATAGTGTATTAAGATATCTTACACAAAGCATACCCTATGTCCATGAATGGAATTAGAAAAAACAGACTCTGGGAACTAACCACTGTCTGTTAAACCCCCAGGAATTTTGCAAAAAAAACATGAGCAGTGATTCGCCCTTTAGATTTGAGAAATACGTTTCCTGAGGGGCGGGACGGGGGTGGGGCAGGGGTGAAAACTATGTAGTCGTAGCCTCAGCCTATTCACAAAGCACCTCGAGACCCAGAGAGCTGATCTAGAATCAGGTCCTCCCTGTCCATATAATCTTATTCATTACCGTTGTGGAAAACTCAGATCTAAAAAAAGGCAGCAATCCTGAATAACCACATTAGACATACCTGCCATGTAAACAAAATAACAACAGTAGGCCTACCTGACATGTGAACAAAATAACAACAGTAGGCCTACCTGCCATGATAACAGAATAACAGTAGGCCTACCTGCCATGATAACAGAATAACCACATAGACATACCTGCCATGTGAACAAAATAACAACAGTAGGCCTACCTGACATGTGATCAAAATAACAACAGTAGGCCTACCTGCCATGATAACAGAATAACAGCAGTAAGCCTAGCTGCCATGTGAACAGAATAACAGCAGTAAGCCTAGCTGCCATTATAACAGAATAACAGCAGTAAGCCTAGCTGCCATGTGAACAGAATAACAGCAGTAAGCCTAGCTGCCATTATAACAGAATAACAGCAGTAAGCCTAGCTGCCATGTGAACAGAATAACAGCTGTAAGCCTAGCTGCCATTATAACAGAATAACAGCAGTAAGCCTAGCTGCCATGTGAACAGAATAACAGCAGTAAGCCTAGCTGCCATGTGAACAGAATAACAGCAGTAAGCCTAGCTGCCATTATAACAGAATAACAGCAGTAGGCCTACCTGCCATGCGAGAGTAGAGGACAAACACAATGAAGTGTACCAAATCATTATCATGCTGTATGTGAAAGCTACTAAACAGGATAAAAGCGGGAGAACACATTAACAGTACCTGCCATGTGAGCGGAGAAGGCAAAGACAATGATATCATCGAAGGCCCAGCTGTAGTCTGGGTGAGGGGGGTGGAAGGCCAACTGGCGTGACGCCTCCTTCCTCAAGTCAATCAGGAAGGTGGAGTGCACCATGGGAACCGCGAAGCATCCTTTACGCACCTGCTTTCTCATAGGGATGTAGGCAGGGGTGCGCTTATAGTAACCCTGGAGGAGGTAGAGGATACGATGAGTACTTCTGTTTCAATCAAGGTTATTGTGCTAACGCTTTAGTGCATGATTGCACGCAAAGTATCTGGGAGGACACGACCGCACGCGCACACACACACACAAATAGTAGCGTACCTGGGAGGTCATGCCACACCAGAAGTTGGAGTAGGCTGCACGGGACTCTAACATGGGAGCTACGATGGTCTTGTTCTCCTTGATGAGCTTCCACAGTACATTAGGATTGGTCAATAGGTTATCACAGTCCACCACCTAGACAGGAGAGAGTGGAAGAGTGTGTGTGTGTGTGTGTGATGGAAGGGGGAGCGGGAACAGTGAGACACTTTAACCACTTCAAGCTTTAAAAATCACTCTGCAACATCAACCCTCTCTAGTGACACTTTGAACAATAGATGTCATTGTAGCGGCAGCCTAAGTCCAGCCACTAGAATCAGTGTTAGAATGAGGCAGCATAGGCCACAGCCTTGGGTTCAAATAGTATTTGTTTTCATTCATAAACTTTAGCTGCTCTATTTTAACCCAGTTCTAATTGCACAACATTACTGAAGACAAAAGCCACATTTCAAAAACAAAACGACCTCATCTGTGTTTTCAATCTATCATAAAAAGTACACCCCTGCGAGTCCTGGACAATGTGTTCATGTTTAGGGGTGCAAAAATAGAACTCAAAGCTGTCATATTTAAGATTCTGGAAGGTTTGTTCCAGAATGGTAAATCGAAACACCAAGCCAGATGAATTGGTTTACTCTAAACCAGACGTTCTCTTATTGCGTTATTGTAAGGAGAAGTCTGCGTCTCTGTAAAATAGGGCGGGTAGTCATGGAGAAAGACTTGACTGTATCCCAAATTGCACCCTATTCCCTACATAGTGCACGGCTTTTGACCATGGCCAATCTGAGTCCAAAATGGTACCCTATTCCCTACACACTATGTAGGGAATAGGGTGCTGTTTAAATAGGGTGCTGTTTATGATGCCCCCTGTTTATCTGTAAAAGAGGGTGGGGTCGTCATGGAGACTGGAGAAAGAAGTACCATGAAGTAGTCTGCCCACATTTCTCTTGCGGAGTCCAGTGCTGCCTGCCGCAGCTTCATCACGTGTGCGTAGCGGAGGTTGGTCCACTGCTTCGGGCTGTCTGCATCCTGGTACTCTCTGAGGGACAACCGTAAACAAACATTCAGTACATCCTCTCTGGGAACAATTTACAGCAAGGTGCCTCTCCGTAACACTTTACATTAAGGTGCCTCTCCATAACACTTACAATAAGGTGCCTCTCCGTAACACTTTACATTAAGGTGCCTCTCTGTAACACTTTACATTAAGGTGCCTCTCCGTAACACTTTAAAAAGGTGCCTCTCCGTAACACTTTAAAAAGGTGCCTCTCCGTAACACTTTAAAAAGGTGCCTCTCCGTAACACTTTAAAAAGGTGCCTCTCCGTAACACTTTAAAAAGGTGCCTCTCCGTAACACTTTAAAAAGGTGCCTCTCCGTAACACTTTAAAAAGGTGCCTCTCCGTAACACTTTAAAAAGGTGCCTCTCCGTAACACTTTAAAAAGGTGCCTCTCCGTAACACTTTAAAAAGGTGCCTCTCCGTAACACTTAACATCCTCCTTCACAGACACCTTAATGTAAAGTGTTTATACGTATTTTGTAGACAGTCAATTAGTAGTTTATAGCCTCTCCGTAACACTTTACATTAAGGTGCCTCTCCGTAACACTTTACATTAAGGTGCCTCTCCGTAACACTTTACATTAAGGTGCCTCTCCATAACACTTTACATTAAGGTGCCTCTCCGTAACACTTTACATTAAGGTGCCTCTCCGTAAAACTTTAAAAAGGTGCCTATCCGTAACACTTTACATTAAGGTGCCTCTCCATAACACTTTACATTAAGGTGCCTCTCCGTAACACTTTACATTAAGGTGCCTCTCCGTAAAACTTAACATCCTCCTTCACAGACACCTTAATGTAAAGTGTTTATACGTATTTTGTAGACAGTCAATTAGTAGTTTATAAATCACATATTAACCATCTAGAAATGACTTATAAATAAAGTGTTCCCTCTCCTGAATAAATGACACAGATAGATACAGAAACCGATACACACACAGTTTATAAAGTGAACATGAGAGGAACTCACGTGGGCTCCTCCTGCGGCCTCCACTCCACATAGTGGTAGAGTTTTTGGACCTTGACGAGCCAGTCACGCAGGATGGCTGTAGTGTTGTCCACATTGTGGTCCGTCGCTACCCTGCACAACACAGAGACAGAGGCACATTATTATTACAGGCCGGATTCATTTGTTCCTTTTCTGGTCAACAGTGTAAGGGGTCATAAGCACACAGACACACAGACGTTTATAGGAGCAGTGGCATTGGAAGTAGACCTGAGTAAAGTACAGACAGTGACTGTGAAAGATCATATCAAGGCTCAGGTGACAGTACTTCAGTGTTCACTTCATTGTGGCCTATTGTCAGGAGCCGTGGGATACTGACTCCAGCATTGAATGCCATACAAGCATGTCGTACACCCATACCAAAGCAGCTCTAATATCCACCACCCATCCTTGCCAGTTTACTAAAAAACTGAAAATATACTAAATAAGCAAGAATGCTGGAGAAGTGAAACTTCATGGTTATTAGCTACTGAAAAGGACTGTGTGTGTGTTTGAGAGACGTCTTGTGCCAGACTGACAGTTTGCGTGCCTGATTCCATTCTGCTGAGGTTCCAACTGAAACCACATCTTTCGGTCTATGTGAATAGGAACTGGGAATCCTGTTACAACTAGAGAACGACTGATAAATCAGCCGAGCTGATATATACCCGCCGATATTGGCCTTTTCTAGTTTTTATTTTGTACTTTTCATCCCAATTTTGTGATATCCAATTGATAGTTACAGTCTTGTCCCATCGCTGCAACTCCCGTATGGACTTGGGAGAGTGGAAGGTCGAGAGCCATGCGTCCTCCGAAACACGACCATGCCAAGCCGCACTGCTTCTTGACACACTGCTCGCTTAACCCGGAAGCCAGCCGCACCAATGTGTCAGAGGAAACGCTGTACAGCTGGCGACCGAAGTCAGCGTGCATACACCGGCCGCCACAAGGAGTCGGTAGAGCGCGATTTGGGTCTCCCAGTCATGGCCGGCTGCGACACAGCCCGGGATGACTAGAGGTCAACTGATTAATCGGAATGGCCGAATATTTAGGGCCGATTTCAAGTTTTCATAACATTCGGTAATCTGCATTTTTGGACACAGATTGTGGCCGATTACATTGCACTCCACGAGGAGACTGCGTGGCAGGCTGACTACCTGTTACACGAGTGCAGCAAGAAGCCAAGGTAAGTTGCTAGCTAGCAATAAACTTACCTTATAAAAAACATTCAATCTTAACATAATCACTAGTTAACTACACATGGTTGATGATATTATCTAGCTTGTCCTGCATTGCATGTAATTGATGCGGTGCCTGTTAATTTCTCATCGAATCACAGCCTACTTCGCCAGACGGGTGATGATTTAAGAAACACATTTGCAAAAAAAGCACTGTCGTTACACCAGTGTACCTAACCATAAACATCAATGCCTTTCTTTAAAATCAATACACAAGTATATATTTTTAAACCTGCATATTTAGTTAATATTGCCTGCTAACATGAATTTCTTTTAACTGGGGAAATTCTGTCACTTCTCTTGCGTTCCGTGCAAGCAGAGACAGGGTATATGCAGCAGTTTGGGCCGCCTGGCTCGTTGCAAACTGTGTGAAGACCATTTCTTCCTAACAAAGACCGTAGTTAATTTGCCAGAATTGTGACATAACATTGAAGGTTGTGCAATGTAACAGCAATATTTAGACATAGGGATGCCACTCGTTAGATAAAATACGGAACGGTTCCGTATTTCACTGAAAGATTTGACCATATTAATGACCTAAGGCTCGTATTTCTGTGTGTTATTATGTTATAATTAAGTCTATGATTTGATATTTAATTGAGCGGTGGTAGGCAGCAGCAGGCTCGTAAGCATTCATTCAAACAGCACTTTCCTGCATTTCCCATGAGCTCTTCGCTGTGCTTCAAGCATTGAGCTGTTTATGACTTCAAGCCTATCAACTCCCGAGATTAGGCTGCTGTAACCGATGTGAAATGGCTAGATAGTTAGCGGGTGCGTGCTAATAGTGTTTCAATCAGTGAGATCACTCGCTCTGAGACGTTGAAGTAGTTGTTCTTGTAGTAGTTGTAGCTGCGGCTTTGGAGCGATGGGTAACGATGCTTCGAGGGTGGCTGTAGTCGATCTGTCCCTGGTTCGAGCCCAGATAAGGGCGGGGAGAGGGACGGAAGCTATACTGTTACACTGGCAATACTAAAGTGCCTATAAGATCATCCAATAGTCAAAGGTATATGAAATGCAAATGGTATAGAGAAATAGTTCTATAACTACAACCTAAAACTTCTTACCTGGGAATATTGAAGACTCATGTTAAAAGGAACCACCAGCTTTCATATGTTCTCATGTTCTGAGCAAGGAACTTAAACGTTAGCTTTCTTACATGGCACATATTTCACTTTTACTTTCTTCTCCAACACTTTGTTTTTGCATTATTTAAACCAAATTGAACATGTTTCATTATTTATTTGAGCTAAATTGATTTTGATGTATTATATTAAGTTAAAATAAAAGTGTTCATTCATTATTGTTGTAATTGTCATTATTACAAATAAATAAATAAATTGTCAGATTTAATCGGTATCTGCTTTTTTTGGTCCGCCAATAATCGGTATCAGCGTTGAAAAATCCTAAATTGGTCGACCTCTAGTAGTTGATGCCTTTAACACTACGATGCAGTGCCTTAGACCGCTGCGCCGCTCGGGAGGCAGGCCTTTTCTAGTCTATCGGCCCATCTCTATCGGCTTTGCTGATAGTCCCTCTGCATAGCAAAACTGCAGTTATGCCAGCCGCCACTCACCGTCTGAGTCACATGCACTGCACAATGCAAATTAATGTGTAGCTGGGACCAACATCACGTCACAAGCACTCAGCGTGCACAGAGAGCAGCGCGAGAAGCGATGAAATCAACACATCATCCAAAAACACGTCAGACGAATATAAAATGGTAATATCTTCACCTGTGAGTGATGAAAAACAATTGACCTCAGCGACAATTATTTGAATAATTCAATGGATGTTTTGTGCACAAAGGCAATGACTAAAATGTCTTATTAGGAATTTTCTAATCTGACTTCTCTATGTGGCCGTGTACGGAAGTCGTCTATTTGGGCCGGGGCATCAGTTAAACTGTAATACCGATGCAAAACTGTAGGAGGAGTCAAAACCATGCTTCTAAATCAAATCAAATTTTATTTGTCACATACACATGTTTAGCAGATGTTAACGCGAGTGTAGCGAAATGCTTGTGCTTCTAGTGCCGACAATGCAGTAATAACCAACAAGTAATCTAGCTAACAATTCCAAAACTACTACCTTATAGACACAAGTGTAAGGGGATAAGAATATGTACATAAAATATATATGAGTGAGTGATGGTAGAGAGCGGCATAGGCAAGATACAGTAGATGGTATTGAGTGCAGTATATACATATGAGATGAGTATGTAAACAAAGTGGCATAGTTAAAGTGGCTAGTGATACATGTATTACATAAAGATGCAGTAGATGATATAGAGTACAGTATATACATATACATATGAGATGAATAATGTAGGGTATGTAAACATTATATTAGGTAGCATTGTTTAAAGTGGCTAGTGATATATTTGACATAATTTCCCATCAATTCCCATTATTAAAGTGGCTGGAGTTGAGTCAGTGTGTTGGCAGCAGCCACTCAATGTTAGTGGTGGCTGTTTAACAGTCTGATGGCCTTGAGATAGAAGCTGTTTTTCAGTCTCTCGGTCCCAGCTTTGATGCACCTGTACTGACCTCGCCTTTTGGATGATAGCGGGGTGAACAGGCAGTGGCTCGGGTGGTTGTTGTCCTTGATGATCTTTATGGCCTTCCTGTGATATCGGGTGGTGTAGGTGTCCTGGAGGGCAGGTAGTTTGCCCCCGGTGATGCGTTGTGCAGACCTCACTACCCTCTGGAGAGCCTTACGGTTGTGGGCGGAGCAGTTGCCGTACCAGGCGGTGATACAGCATCTGTAGAAGTTTGTGAGTGCTTTTGGTGACAAGCCAAATTTTTTCAGCCTCCTGAGGTTGAAGAGGCGCTGCTGCGCCTTCTTCACGATGCTGTCTGTGTGGGTGGACCAATTCAGTTTGTCTGTGATGTGTACGCCGAGGAACTTAAAACTTACTACCCTCTCCACTACTGTCCCATCGATGTGGATAGGGGGGTGTTCCCTCTGCTGTTTCCTGAAGTCCACAATCATCTCCTTAGTTTTGTTGACGTTGAGTGTGAGGTTATTTTCCTGACACCACACTCCGAGGGCCCTCACCTCCTCCCTGTAGGCAGTCTCGTCGTTGTTGGTAATCAAGCCTACCACTGTTGTGTCGTCCGCAAACTTGATGATTGAGTTGGAGGCGTGCGTGGCCACGCAGTCGTGGGTGAACAGGGAGTACAGGAGAGGGCTCAGAACGCACCCTTGTGGGGTTGAGGATCAGCGGGAGGAAATGTTGTTGCCTACCCTCACCACCTGGGGGCGGCCCGTCAGGAAGTCCAGTACCCAGTTGCACAGGGCGGGGTCGAGACCTAGGGTCTCGAGCTTGATGACGAGCTTGGAGGGTACTATGGTGTTGATTGCCGAGCTGTAGTCGATGAACAGCATTCTCACATAGGTATTCCTCTTGTCCAGATGGGTTAGGGCAGTGTGCAGTGTGGTTGAGATTGCATCGTCTGTGGATCTATTTGGGCGGTAAGCAAATTGGAGTGGGTCTAGGGTGTCAGGTAGGGTGGAGGTGATATGGTCCTTGACTAGTCTCTCAAAGCACTTCATGATGACGGAAGTGAGTGCTACGGGGCGGTAGTCGTTTAGCTCAGTTACCTTAGCTTTCTTGGGAACAGGAACAATGGTGGCCCTCTTGAAGCATGTGGGAACAACAGACTGGGATAGGGATTGATTGAATATGTCCGTAAACACACCAGCCAGCTGGTCTGCGCATGCTCTGAGGGCGCGGCTGGGGATGCCGTCTGGGCCTGCAGCCTTGCGAGGGTTGACACGTTTAAATGTTTTCCTCACGTCGGCTGCAGTGAAGGAGAGTCCGCATGTTTTAGTTGCGGGCCGTGTCAGTGGCACTGTATTGTCCTCAAAGCGGGCAAAAAAGTTATTTAGTCTGCCCGGGAGCAAGACATCCTGGTCCGTGACTGGGCTGGTTTTCTTTTTGTAATCCGTGATTGACTGTAGACCCTGCCACATACCTCTTGTGTCTGAGCCGTTGAATTGAGATTCTACTTTGTCTCTATACTGACGCTTAGCTTGTTTGATTGCCTTGCGGAGGGAATAGTTACACTGTTTGTATTTGGTCATGTTTCCGGTCACCTTGCCCTGATTAAAAGCAGTGGTTCGGGCTTTCAGTTTCACGGGAATGCTGCCATCAATCCACGGTTTCTGGTTTGGGAATGTTTTAATCGTTGCTATGGGAACAACATCTTCAACGCACGCTCTAATCAACTCGCTCACCGAATCAGCATATTCGTCAATGTTGTTGTCTGACGCAATACGAAACATATCCCAGTCCACGTGATGGAAGCAGTCTTGGAGTGTGGAATCAGATTGGTCGGACCAGCGTTGAACAGACCTCAGCGCGGGAGCTTCTTGTTTTAGTTTCTGTCTGTAGGCAGGGATCAACAAAATGGAGTCGTGGTCAGCTTTTCCGAAAGGAGGGCGGGGCAGGGCCTTATATGCGTCGCGGAAGTTAGAATAGCAGTGATCCAAGGTTTTTCCAGCCCTGGTTGCGCAATCGATATGCTGATAAAATTTAGGGAGTCTTGTTTTCAGATTAGCCTTGTTAAAATCCCCAGCTACAATGAATGCAGCCTCCGGATAAATGGATTCCAGTTTGCAAAGAGTAAAATAAAGTTTGTTCAGAGCCATCGATGTGTCTGCTTGGGGGGGAATATATACGGCTGTGATTATAATCGAAGAGAATTCCCTTGGAAGATAATGCGGTCGACATTTGATTGTGAGGAATTCTAAATCAGGTGAACAGAAGGACTCGAGTACCTGTATGTTTTTATGATCACACCACGTCACGTTAACCATGAAGCATACGCCCCCGCCCCTCTTCTTACCAGAAAGATGTTTGTTTCTGTCGGCGCGATGCGTGGAGAAACCCACTGGCTGCACCTATTCCGATAGCGTCTCTCCAGTGAGCCATGTTTCCGTGAAGCAAAGAACGTTACAGTCTCTGATGTCCCTCTGGAATGCTACCCTTGCTCGGATTTCATCAACCTTGTTGTCAATAGACTGGACATTGGCGAGAAGAATGCTAGGGAGTGGTGCACGATGTGCCCGTCTCCGGAGTCTGACCAGAAGACCGCTCCGTTTCCCCCTTTTACGAAGTCGTTTTTTTGGGTCGCTGGCTGGGATCCATTCTGTTGTCCTGGGTGAAAGCCAGTACACAGGATCCGCTTCGCGAAAGTCATATTCTTGGTCGTACTGATGGTGAGTTGACGCTGCTCTTATGTTCAGTAGTTCTTCTCGACTGTATGTAATGAAACCTAAGATGACCTGGGGTACTAATGTAAGAAATAACACGTAAAAAAACAAAAAACTGCATAGTTTCCTAGGAACGCGAAGCGAGGCGGCCATCTCTGTCGGCGCCGGAAGTTCTAGATCATAACCCTGAAATTAATACAGGTTTAGGAGATATTATACGTTGTGTACTATGAAATAATATCAGTCAGTTAAATGTACCTTTTATGAATTATAAAAGCCTTTTATGCTTCATTTTAATAAAATAATTTAAAAACGTGACCTTAGCTAACGAAAATGGTCTCATAGAACAAAACGTATAAGATCTCCTAAGCCTGTGTTTACCAGAGGCCTATCAATTTTTTTTTTTTACAAAAACTCATTCATTTTCTCATGATGAATTGGATTTGTCCAATGAACTAAGGCGGAGTTAGTGCCTATAAAAATATGTCTTTACTATTGCTCTCTAGCTGGCTAGATAAACATGGTGCTAAGATATCAGATAGGAGATAATAGCAAATGTGGCTAGCTAGCTACATGCACCATTTTCGGCAACGAGCCATCTGGTTTGCTGATCTGACCAGCCGCAATGGTATCCGTATATTGACGTGCATCATCGTTTCATAGGTAGGAAAAACTTCGCTCTCCTTGTAAGATATTATGCACATTTATGGCTTGGTAGCAAATGTCATCGCCATTGAGCTAGTTCTCATTGTAGCAGGAAACAGCACCAAGTGATACACTACATTGCCAAAAGTATGTGGACACCTGCTCGTCGAACATCTCATTCCAAAGTCATAGGCATTAATATGGAGTTGGTCCCACCTTTTCTGCTATAGCAGAAAGCTATAAGAGCATTAGTGACGTCAGACACTGATGTTGGGCGATTAGGCCTGGCTCACAGTCGGCGTTCCAATTCATCCCAAAGGTATTAGATGGGGTTGAGGTCAGGGCTCTGTGCAGGCCAGTCAAGTTCTTCCACACCGATCTTGACAAACCATGTCTGTATGGACCTCGATTTGTGCACGGAAACAGGAAAGGGCCTTCCCCAAACTCTTGCCACAAAGTTGGAAGCACAGAATCGTCTAGAATGTCATTGTATGCTGTAGCATTACGATTTCCTTTCACTGGAACTAAGGGGCCTAGCCCGAACCATGAAAAACAGCCCCAGACCATTATTCCTCTTCCACTTAACTTTACAGTTGGCACTATGCATTCAGGCAGGTAGCGTTTTTCTGGCACCAGCCAAATCCAGATTCCTCCGTCGGACTGCCAGATGGTGAAGTGTGATTCATCACTCCAGAGAACGCGTTTCCACTGCTCCAGAGTCCAGTGGTGGCGAGCTTTACACCAGTCCAGCAGACGCTTGGCACTGCAAATGGTGATCTTAGGCTTGTGTGCTGCTGCTCGGCCATGGAAATCCATTTCATGAAACTCCCGACGAACAGTTATTGAGGCGGTTTGCTTCCAGAGGCAGTTTGGAACTCAGTAGTGAGTGTTACAACCGAGGACTGATTTTTACGTGCTTTCAGCACTCGGTGGTCCCGTTCTGTGAGCTTGTGTGGCCTACCACTTTGCGGGCTGAGCCGTTGTTGCTCCTAGATGTTTACACTTCACAATAACAGCACTTACAGTTGAGTGGGGCATCTCTAGCAGGGCAGAAATTTGTCAAACTGACTTGTTGGAAAGGTGGCATCCTATGATGGTGCTACGTTGAAAGTCAGTGAGCTCCTCAGTACGGGCCATTCTACTGCCAATGTTTTCCTATGGAGATTGCAAAGCTGTGTGCTCAATTTTATACATCTGTCAGCAAAGGGTGTGGCTGAAATAGCCGAATACACTAATTTTAAGGGGTGTCCCCATTCTAGAGTATGAGCGATAGAGAGAGATATGAGAAGATGTGAAAGGGAGCGGAGTTACAGCCTCGCTTTATCCAATCGTAGCAGTAGGATCATCCCCGGGGATGAGTTGTGCAGACCCACCCATTTCTTAACACATAGCTGAAATAGCCAATTGAGTTGTTTGGAATTTCGTCCTGCCAGCTGAGTTGTTTAGAGATGCTCCTGACAGCTGAAAAAAAAATGTATTCCCGATCGTGGAAAATGACAAAAGAAAACTTTCATAAGCATCCGTGATCACAAATCATAATGTTACGATGGACCCATTTGCAATGAACAGATGTTATTTTATATTCTCAAACTAAGACCAGTGCCTATAATGATGTTCTTCTATATAGGTGTGACATGCTGGAGTGATACTTCTATGCAAATGTTGATCAGTAGCAGGGATAAAAAATACAATTACAACATACAGATACAAAATACCATAAAGATCATTGTATCAAAATAAAACTACAAAAAGTGCATTTTATAATGTATTGAATTAAAATACATTATTTTTGTTTATTTAAATACAAAAATACATTTGCAAGTAGCTGGCCCGAACAGCAACAACATTCTCAGTAACGGTTACAAAAACGTTTTTCTTGCTATGACTGTCATATGTTGTTGTTCATCTACCTCAGTTGAGCAAGTCAGTCTGGATAAGAGTGTCTGCTAAATTACCAAAATGTATATGTCAACAGAACATGTATTATCATTGGCCTTGTTTCAGGGCAGAGCTCATTCAAATAAATCAAATCAAATTTGATTTGTCACATACACGAGTTTAGCAGATGTTATTGCGAGTGTAGTGAAATGCTTGTGCTTAAAGTGCAGCAATATCTAACAAGTAATATCTAACAATTTCACAACAAATACCTAAGTAAAGGAATTAAGAATATATAAAATATATGGATGGGCAATGTCTGAGCGGGATAGACTAAGATACAGTAGATAGTATAGAATACAGTATATACATATGAGATGAGTAATGCAAGATATAAACATGATTTTTGCAGGCTGCAGCATCTCTGTGCTAGTGATGGCTATTTAACAGTCTGATGGCCTTGAGATAGAAGCTATTTTTCAGTCTCTCTGTCCCAGCTTTGATGCACCTGTACTGACCTTGCCTTCTGGATGGTAGTGGGGTGAACAGGCAGTGGCTTGGGTGGTTGTTGTCCTTGATGATCTTTTTGGCCATCCTGTGACATCGGGTGCTGTAGGTGTTCTGGAGGACAGGTAGTATGCCCCCGGGGATGAGTTGTGCAGACCGCACCACCCTCTGGAGAGCCCTGGGGTTGTGATCGGTGCAGTTGCCATACCAGACTGTGACACAACCAGACAGGATGCTCTCGATTATGCATCTATAAAAGCTTGTGAGGGTTTTAGGTGACAAGCCAAAATTCTTCAGCCTCCTGAGATTGAAGAGCCTTCTTCACCACGCTCTCTGTGTGAGTGGACCATTTCAGTTTGTCTGTGATGTGTACGCCGAGGAACTTAACTTTCCACTTTCTCCACTGCTGTCCCGTCGATGTGGATTGGGGGGTGTTCCCGCTGCTGTTTCCTGAAGTTCACGATCATCTCCTTTGTTTTGTTGACGTTGAGTGAGGTTATTTTCCTGACACCACAGTACCAGGGCCCTCATCGTTGATGGTAATAAAGCCTACTACTATTGTGTCATCTGCAAACTTGATGATTGTGTTGGAGGCGTGCATGGCCACGCAGTCATGGGTGAACAGGGAGTACAGGAAGGGGGCTGAGCATGCACCCTTGTGGGGCTCCAGTGTTGAGGATCCGCGAAGTGGAGGTGTTGTTTCCTACCTTCACTACCTGGGGGCGGCTCATCAGGAAGTCCAGGACCCAATTGCACAGGCTAGGGTTCAGACCCAGGGCCTCGAGCTTGGAGGGTACTATGGTGTTGAATGCTGAGATATAGTCAATTAACAGCATTCTTACATAGGTATTCCTCTTGTCCAGATGGGATAGGGCATTGTGCAGTGTGATGCCGATTGCATCGTCTATGGACCTATTGGGGCAGTAAAGCAAATTGGAGTGGGTCTAGGGTGACAGGTAAGATGGAGGTGATATGATCCTTGACTAGTCTCTCAATGATGACAGAAGTGAGTGCTACCAGGCGATAGTAATTTAGTTCCGTTACTTTTACATTCTTGGTTACAGGGACAATGGTGGCCATCTTGAAGCATGTGGGGACAGCAGACTGGGAAAGGGAGAGATTGAATATGTCCGTAAACACACCAGCCAGCTGGTTTGCACATGCTCTGAGGATGTGGCTAGGGATGCCGTCTGGGCCGGGAGCCTTGCGAGTGTTAACACGTCTTAAATGTCTTATGTCGGCCACGGAGAAGGAGAGACCACAGTCCTTGGTAGCTGGGAGCAAGGCGTCGGTGTCTGCGACGTAGCTGGTTTTCCTTTTGTAGTCCGTGATTGTCTGTAGACCCTGCCACATACGTCTTGTGTCTGAGCCGTTGAATTGCGACTCCACTTTCTCTGTACTGATGGTTTGATTGCCTTATGGAGGGAATGGCCACTCTGTTTGTATTCTGCCATATTCCCAGTCACCTTGCCATGGTTAAATGCGGTGGTTCACGCTTCAGTTTAGGGCGAATGCTGCCATCTATCCACGGTTTCTGGTTAGTGTAGGTTTTAATATTCACAGTGGGTACAACATGTCCTATACACTTCTTGATAAAATTAGTAACCGTCTCGGTGTACACGTCAATATTATTCTCCGAAGCTACCCGGAACATATCCCAGTCTGCGTGATCAAAACAATCTTGAAGCGTGGATTCCGATTGGTCAGACCAGCGTTGAATAGTCCTTAGCACGGGTACTTCCTGTTTGAGTTTCTGCCTATAGGAAGGGAGGAGCAAAATAGAGTTGTGGTCAGATTTGCCGAAAGGAGGGCGGGGGAGGGCCTAGTATGCATCCCGAAAGTTGGAGTAGCAATGGTCGAGTGTTTTTCCAGCGCAAGTGCTACAGTCGATATGCTGATTGAATTTAGGAAGCCTTTTCCTCAAATTTGCTTTGTTAAAATGCCCCTCTACAATAAATGCAGCCTCAGGATATATGGTTTCCAGTTTGCATAAAGTCCAGTGAAGTTCCTTGTCTTAGCAAAGGGTCTGAATACTTAAGTACTGACATATGTAAAAAAAGAAAAAAGCGTAAATACATTTGTTTTTGTTTTGTCATTATGGGGTATTGTTTGAAGATTGATGATGAAAAAAATGTATGGAATCCATTTTAGAATAACGCTGTAACGTAAGAAAACGTGGAAAAAGTCAAGGGGTCTCAATACTTTCCGAATGCAGGTGAGACAACAACATATCACAATTGTATCAAGTACTTTTTCCCTCATCAAACATTTAAACATATACATTTAGTTAATTTAGCAGACGCTGTTATCACACCATAGTGTATCAGCCTTCTGATACATATGCAGGGTGAACCACTATAAACATTTTTCATAGAAAACTATTTTGTATTTTGAAAATACATTTGAGTGTAGTTCAGCCCAGTGTAATTCCAATTCCAAAGTACTTAAAATACGTATTTCAAATACATGCAACAGAAATACTGCCCATTTTGGATCAGTGGTAGGCTAATATAAGTCCCAAATGGAAGACAAATAGATTTTGTTACCTGTAGCACCATAGCTACACTCCACTGATAAGCCAAAACAAGCTCAATAACTCAATGCATGCAGACACTCATATTGAATATGCATTCACCTGCATTGTGAGTATGTCTATGCCATCTTAATTTACCAAGTTTATCAAGAGATTTACCATTCAAGTAAAATAATATTATGTAGTTAAAAATAATGGTAAAAATAATGTCAAATGTATTGTGGTATTTTAAAATGTATGTATTAACGAATATTCACTACAGTCTCTGGAAAATTGTCATCAAAATGTTCAAATGTAATGATATTGAATATCAGCCTAAAATAATCGGCCATCGGCCTCCTTGACCCCGTAAAAAAATCCATATCTATAAGGGCACAAGGCGAGACCCAGATGCATACACAGGAGGCAGATGGTAAGAGTTTTTGAAGTTTATTAAATCCAAAAAGGGGTAGGCAAAAGAATGGTCGTGTAAAGGCAAAAGGTCAAAACCAGTTCAGAGTCTAGGAGGTCCCGAAGGGCAGACAGGCTTGAGGTCAGGGCAGGCAGAATGGAGTCCAGAAAACTGGCAAGGGTCAAAACCGGGAGGACTCGCAAAAAGAGAATAGAAAAGGAGTACGGAAAAAACGCTGGTTGACTTGAAAACATACAAGACGAACTGGCTCAGAGAGACAGGGATAAATACACCAGAGAAAATAAGTGAAACCTGGAGTAGTTGGAGACAATCACAAGGACAGGTGAACCAGATCAGAGTGTGACAATATCGGTCATTCTCTAGTTACAACACCTATCACTCCTCCTGAGTCCTAGGCCCCGTCAAGAGACAACCCCTATCCCCTACCTCCTTTGGGCATGTAGATCTGAGCGGATTGGCTAGGTAGGCTACTCTGTAAGCATAGGGCAACGAGGAGCTAACTATCATCATGTTTAATCTGCAGGCCTTCCTGTCAAATTCTTCCAGATCAGTGCCTAGGGGTTAGGACAGGGGTGGGCAAACTTTTTGACTCGCGGGCCACAATGGGTTCTAAAATTTGACAGAGGGGCCGGGCCAGGAGCATTTGGAGGGAGTGTTTGGGCCGGATATACTAAAGCATTAAATGTAGTGTGTGCAAACCTCATAGCACAGTAAGAACACTACAACCCAATTTATTAACTGTCTTTCAAATGTGAAAAATAGCCCTTATCAGTTAATAAATTTGTCTCAAGGAATATGCAAGATATGGCATTTACATACTATTTCGCAGATACTGGGAGGAGGAAATGTAAATAGATTAAAATAACATACGCACTGTGATTTATCAAGATTGCGTCTGTTTTTAATAAGTTTCAATCGAAGGTGCAAAGTTAAAGAAATCAACATTTATTGAAAAATGGAATCACTTTCAACATTCAAAACATATTATTACACAACGAAATACTCAAGCTCAATAATATCTACTTGTGTTAAACTCCGCAAAATCATGGATGGATTGTCCTGACCGCGCGCTCTACAAACTCGCCACGGACGCCCTCGCCTTCACGCGCAAACAGTACACGTGTATCGTTGCCAAGCACACAGACATAGGCTGTATTAAATATCCTACCTGCAGCTGAAAATTTAAATTTAAATTAAGAGCGATGTGCGGCGTGTTAATTAAGCTACTGTACCGCTGCTGTGCGTAAATGCGCATTGCTCTTAATTAAAAGACGCACTTCCAAACTTTCCATATGCATTTTTTCATAACACAGCAGAAAAACTCACCATTTCAGTGGGAACAGTGTTGTTGGTCTCCCTTTTTTGCCAGTGCATCAAAGTCTGGAGTTAGTTTTGTTGTGGCAATTCTCAGGACAGATCTGAGGTGTTGGTCAGTTAACTTGGATCTGTGATGGGCTTTGTTGATTTTCATGACGCTAAACGTCTGCTCACACACGTAGGTCGAGCCAAACAACACCAGCATCTTCTGCGCCGTCCTCCGGAGGTTTGGAAACGCGGCCTCGTTAAGTGAAGCGTAAAAGTCATTCAGTTTAAGAGACTTGAACTTCTCCTTTGAGACGGAGTCAGACTGAAGATCGATCAGTTCCAATTGCAGCTCCTGCGGTGCTGATTCGGGGTCTTGTGACAGGGGACAGGACACCAGTTGAAGTGACTTGTCAATTTTTTCAAAATCACAGAACCGACGGCAAAATTCTCTGTGCAGATCGTCCAGTGATTTGCAGTATTTCTTCGCATTTCGGGCGGCCTCTTTCTGCACGGCTAGTGTGGGGAAATGTGCGAAAGATTTGTTTGACATTTGCCTGGAGAATAAAACCAGCTTGGATTTGAAGGCTCTCACATTTGTGTACATGTCGTGCGCAAACTGATCTTTCCCCTGTAGCTTCACGTTCAGCTCATTCATGTGTGAAAATATGTCCACAGCAAACGCAAAGTCACAAAGCCAGTTTGTGTCGCTCAGCTCGGGGAATTCTTCGGATTTCCCCATTAAATTAAAAAATGAGCGAATCTCGTCTTTGAGCTCCCAGACTCGTTGAAACACTTTCCCCAAACTTAACCAGCGGACGCGAGAATGGTAAATTAGGTCCTTGTGATCCGCATTAGTTTCTTCCAGGAACGTAATGAACTGACGATGATTAAGTCCCCTTGCTCGTATGAAGTTAACAAGTTTTACAACTGGATCCACGACGTGATTAAGCTGCAATACAGACTTACACAGAGACTCCTGATGAATGATGCAGTGAAGTAAAATAACATCCTGGTCAGGGTTTTCTTCTTTCACTTTATCCTGGATTCTTTTCAGCAGCCCGATGTTTTTTCCAGTTAAATTTGGCGATCCATCCGTGGTGACATTGGCAAGTTTACTCCAAGGTAGCTTCATTCTCTCGATGACAGCAGACACCTGTTCATAGAAGTCCTCTCCTCGCGTTTTCCCTTTCAGTGATTCCATGCTCAAAAGCTCCTCCGTTATCTCAAAACTGTCGTTAATCCCTCGGATAAAAATTAGGAGCTGAGCAGTGTCTTTTATGTCGCGTTACTTTCATCCAGTGCTAGTGAATATAACTTAAAGGACTCCGCCTTTTTGTTTAACTCGCTGACTATATCTTCGTCAATCAGTTCCACGCGGCGAGTCACTGTCCTGCGTGCTAAACTGATTTTTTCAAACTTGGCTTTGCTCTCCGGACACAAGAGACCTGCTGTCTCTACCATGCACTCTTTCAAAACTCGCCTTCGGAGAAAGGCTTGCTAGCCTTTGCTAATTTGAATGCCAGCAAATAACTTGCCTTGGTACTTGACTCTTGAATTGCAGTTTGTCGGTGAAAAAGTTCTGTTGACTCTGTAAATTAGCTGCCAACCTCTGAGCAGTAGCCGCCCGTTCTTGTGTTGACTGCTTGCTAGCATAGTTTGCATGCTTCGTGGCAAAGTGACGGCTGATATTGTACTCTTTGAAAACCGCAACAGCTTCTTGGCATATCAGACATACAGCCGTTGATCGGACTTCAGTGAAGAAGTATTTTGTTGTCCACTCCTTATTAAACACTCGGCATTCGCTGTCCACTTTCCTTCTCTTTGGTCCGCTCATTTTCACAGAAGGGCTTAATGGTGACGTGAAACGAAGTGAAAATTAAAGTGAAATAAAGAGAAATACGCGCCACTCCAACAACGGTCAATGTGTTTTGAGTGCGCCAACTATTGGGGAAACGTGGGCATTGCAGGGAAAGGGGAAATAATGAGGTTTTTACTATAATTTGGACAAGTTCGGCGGGCCGGATTAAAAAGCCTAACGGGCTTTTGTATGTGGCCCGCGGGCCGTAGTTTGCCCATGTCTGGGTTAGGAGCTAGGGGCTGCTTCTAGATGGGGCCCAAGGGAGGAGCTACTTCCCATATTAACCTATCCAAATCATGCAGAATAGTGCCTAGGGGTTGTTTCCAAACAGGCAACAGAGTCAGAGTGCTGGTCTGGCCTAAACCTCTAGGCACAACAGTGCCACTGACAGCACGGCTTATAATTCTCCAGTCCTAATAGCAGGCAGCCAAAGCAGGTTCTATCTTCTCAGTGTTAAGTGGATTGCTGATGTCACACTGGTCTGTGAAAACACTGCAGGTCCTTGCTAAGTTTGTTCACTCCTGTCTCCTCACTCTAGCTGTCCAAGATTTACTTACATACTCAACAAACTCCCGATTACACAAACCAAGACCTCTCAAAGTCGTGTACAGTCGAAATCCGCTCCGCCTCTGCTCTCCAGAAACCATATGCATGGGTAGCCAACAAAATGTCATTCTGTCATTGGTTGTGTAGATCCAGATAGGCCTATTCCTTTCATTTTGGATCTGAGGCATATACAGTTGAAGTCAGAAGTGTACATACACCTTTGCCATATACATTTAAACTCAGTTTTTCACAATTCCTGACATTTAATCCTAGTAAAATGTCCAGTTCTTTGTATTTTTTTTTTTTTTAACTAGGCAAGTCAGTTAGGTCAGTTAGTATCACCACTTTAAGAATGTGAAATGTCAGAATAATATTAGAGAGAAAGATTTATTTCAGCTTTTATTTCTTTCATCTCATTCCCAGTGGGTCAGAAGTTTGCTTTTAAATGGTTTAACTTGGGTCAAACGTTTCAGGTAGCCTTTCACAAGCTTCCCACAGTAAGTTGGGTGAATTTTGGCCCATTCCTACTGACAGAGCTGGTGTTACAGAGTCAGGTTTGTCAGCCTTCTTGCTTGCACACACTTTTCAGTTCTGCCCACAAATGTTTCTATAGGGTTGAGGTCAGGGCTGTGTGATGGCCACTCCAATACCTTGACTTTGTTGCCCTTAAGCCATTTTGCCACAACTTTGGAAGCATGCTTGGGGTCATTGTCCATTTGGAAGACCCATTTGCAACCAAGCTTTAACTTCCTGACTGATGTCATGAGATGACATAATTTTCCTGCCTCATGAAGCCATCTATTTTGTGAAGTGCACCAGTCCCTCCTGCAGCAAAGCACTCCCAAAACATGATGCTGCCACCCCCGTGCTTCACGGTTGGGATGGTGTTCTTCGGCTTGCAAGCCTCACCCTTTTCCCCCCAAATATAAACATTATGGTCAAACAGTTCTATTTGTGTTTGATCAGACGAGAGGACATTTCTACAAAAAGTACAATCTTTGTCCCCATGTGCAGTTGCAAACCATAGTCTGGCTATTTTATGGCGATTTTGGAGCAGTGGCTTTTTCCTTGCTGAGTGGCCTTTCAGGTTATGTCGTTATATAGGAATCGTTTTACTGTGGATATAGATACTTTTGAATCCGTTTCCTCCAGCATCTTCACAAGGTCCTTTGCTGTTGTTCTGGGATTGATTTGCATTTTTCGCACAAAAGTACGTTCATCTCTAGGAGACAAAATGCGTCTCCTTCCTGAGCGGATGACAGCTGCGTGGTCCCATGGTGTTAATACTTGCGCACTATTGTTTGTACAGATGAACGTGTTACCTTCAGGCGTTTTGAAATTGCTCCCAAGGATGAACCAGACTTGTGGAGGTCTACAATTGTTTTTCTGAGGTCTTGGCTGTTTTCTTTTGATTTTTCCCATGATGTCAAGCAAAGAGGCACTGAGTTTGAAGGTAGGCCTTGAAATATATATACAGGTACACCTCCAATTGACTCAAATTATGTCAATTAGCCTATCAGAAGCTTCTAAAGCCATGACATAATTTTCTGGAATTTTCCAAGCTGTTTAAAGGCATAGTCAACTTAGTGTATGTAAACTTCTGTCAATGGCCCCTTGATGTCCAGAGGGGGGCGGAGGAACCTTCCGCACCTCAGACTCCTGGAGTTGGCCAGCCACCACCGGCCTGAGGAGAGACACATGGAACGAGGGGTTAATACGGTAAAGCGGTGAGAAGCTGTAACCTGTAACTCGTTCAGTCTCCTCAGGCCTTTAAATGGCCCCACAAACCGCGGACCCAGCTTACGGCAGGGCAGGCAGAGGGGCAGGTTTCGGGTCGAGAGCCAGGCCCGGTACCCCGGTGCAAACCCAGGGGCCTCACTGCAGTGACGGTCTGCGCTGGATTTCTGGCGCAGCACGGCGTGCTGAAGGTGAACATGGGCGGCGTCCCATGTCTCCTCTGCGCGACCCCGGAACCAGTTGTCCACCGCAGGAGCTCCGGTCTGACTCTGATGCCAAGGTTGATACCACAGTACGCACTTGAAGGGGAAGCGGTTAGTGGAGGAGTGGCGGAGCGAGTTCTGGGCCATCTCTACCAGGGGCACTCCCCCGGCCGGTCCTGGCAATAAGCCCTCATAAACCTACCCACATCCTGGTTAACCTGTCTAGGACTGGGGTTCCGCTAACAGCCAATGAAATTGCAGGGCGCCAAATACAAAATCAACAGAAATCTCATAAATCAAATTTCTCAAACGTATTAGGCACCATTTTAAAGATAAAAGTGTCTGATTTCAAAAATGCTTTACAGGGAAAGCTCCACAAACTATTATGTTCACCACCAACTCACAGAAAACCCAGCCATTTTTCCAGCCAAAGGGAGGAGTCACAAAAAGCACAAATAGAAATAAAATTAATCACTAACCTTTGATGATCTTCATCAGATGACACTCATAGGACTTCATGTTACACCATACATGTATGTTTTGTTCTGTAAAGTTCATATTTATATCCAAAAATCGTATTTTACATTGGCGTGTTATGTTCAGTAGTTCCAAAACATGCAGTGATATTGCAGAGAGCCACATGAATTCACAGAAATACTCATTATAAATGTTGATGAAAATTAAAGTGTTGATCCATGGAACTTTAGATACACTTCTCCTTAACCTTTCTGCGCACGGAACCCGCTAGCGGGCTGAAATTCCACAACATACGGTGATCGCTACATAACATTTACATTTAAGTCATTTAGCAGACGCTCTTATCCAGAGCGACTTACAAATTGGTGCTTTCACCTTATGACATCCAGTGGAACAGCCACTTTACAATAGTGCATCTAAGTCTTTTAAGGGGAGGGGGGGGGGGGGGGGTGAGAAGGATTACTTTATCCTATCCTAGGTATTCCTTAAAGAGGTGGGGTTTCAGGTGTCTCCGGAAGGTGGTGATTGACTCCGCTGTCCTGGCGTCGTGAGGGAGTTTGTTCCACCATTGGGGGCCAGAGCAGCGAACAGTTTTGACTGGGCTGAGCGGGAACTGTACTTCCTCAGTGGTAGGGAGGCGAGCAGGCCAGAGGTGGATGAACGCAGTGCCCTTGTTTGGGTGTAGGGCCTGATCAGAGCCTGGAGGTACTGAGGTGCCGTTCCCCTCACAGCTCCGTAGGCAAGCACCATGGTCTTGTAGCGGATGCGAGCTTCAACTGGAAGCCAGTGGAGAGAGCGGAGGAGCGGGGTGACGTGAGAGAACTTGGGAAGGTTGAACACCAGACGGGCTGCGGCGTTCTGGATGAGTTGTAGGGGTTTAATGGCACAGGCAGGGAGCCCAGCCAACAGCGAGTTGCAGTAATCCAGACGGGAGATGACAAGTGCCTGGATTAGGACCTGCGCCGCTTCCTGTGTGAGGCAGGGTCGTACTCTGCGGATGTTGTAGAGCATGAACCTACAGGAACGGGCCACCGCCTTGATGTTATTTGAGAACGACAGGGTGTTGTCCAGGATCACGCCAAGGTTCTTAGCGCTCTGGGACGAGGACACAATGGAGTTGTCAACCGTGATGGCGAGATCATGGAACGGGCAGTCCTTCCCCGGGAGGAAGAGCAGCTCCGTCTTGCCGAGGTTCAGCTTGAGGTGGTGATCCGTCATCCACACTGATATGTCTGCCAGACATGCAGAGATGCGATTCGCCACCTGGTCATCAGAAGGGGGAAAGGAGAAGATTAATTGTGTGTCGTCTGCATAGCAATGATAGGAGAGACCATGTGAGGTTATGACAGAGCCAAGTGACTTGGTGTATAGCGAGAATAGGAGAGGGCCTAGAACAGAGCCCTGGGGGACACCAGTGGTGAGAGCACGTGGTGTGGAGACGGATTCTCGCCACGCCACCTGGTAGGAGCGACCTGTCAGGTAGGACGCAATCCAAGCGTGGGCCGCGCCGGAGATGCCCAACTCGGAGAGGGTGGAGAGGAGGATCTGATGGTTCACAGTATCGAAGGCAGCCGATAGGTCTAGAAGGATGAGAGCAGAGGAGAGAGAGTTAGCTTTAGCAGTGCGGAGTGCCTCCGTGATACAGAGAAGAGCAGTCTCAGTTGAATGACTAGTCTTGAAACCTGACTGATTTGGATCAAGAAGGTCATTCTGAGAGAGATAGCGGGAGAGCTGGCCAAGGACGGCACGTTCAAGAGTTTTGGAGAGAAAAGAAAGAAGGGATACTGGTCTGTAGTTGTTGACATCGGAGGGATCGAGTGTAGGTTTTTTCAGAAGGGGTGCAACTCTCGCTCTCTTGAAGACGGGAGGGACGTAGCCAGCGGTCAGGGATGAGTTGATGAGCGAGGTGAGGTAAGGGAGAAGGTCACCGGAAATGGTCTGGAGAAGAGAGGGGATAGGGTCAAGCGGGCAGGTTGTTGGGCGGCCGGCCGTCACAAGACGCGAGATGTCATCTGGAGAGAGAGGGGAGAAAGAGGTCAGAGCACAGGGTAGGGCAGTGTGAGCAGAACCAGCGGTGTCGTTTGACTTAGCAAACGAGGATCGGATGTCGTCGACCTTCTTTTCAAAATGGTTGACGAAGTCATCTGCAGAGAGGGAGGAGAGGGGGGGAGGGGGAGGAGGATTCAGGAGGGAGGAGAAGGTGGCAAAGAGCTTCTTATGGTTAGAGGCAGATGCTTGGAATTTAGAGTGGTAGAAAGTGGCTTTAGCAGCAGAGACAGAGGAGGAAAATGTAGAGAGGAGGGAGTGAAAGGATGCCAGGTCCGCAGGGAGGCGAGTTTTCCTCCATTTCCGCTCGGCTGCCCGGAGCCCTGTTCTGTGAGCTCGCAATGAGTCGTCGAGCCACGGAGCGGGAGGGGAGGACCGAGCCGGCCTGGAGGATAGGGGACATAGAGAGTCAAAGGATGCAGAAAGGGAGGAGAGGAGGGTTGAGGAGGCAGAATCAGGAGATAGGTTGGAGAAGGTTTGAGCAGAGGGAAGAGATGATAGGATGGAAGAGGAGAGAGTAGCGGGGGAGAGAGAGCGAAGGTTGGGACGGCGCGATACCATCCGAGTAGGGGCAGTGTGGGAAGTGTTGGATGAGAGCGAGAGGGAAAAGGATACAAGGTAGTGGTCGGAGACTTGGAGGGGAGTTGCAATGAGGTTAGTGGAAGAACAGCATCTAGTAAAGATGAGGTCGAGCGTATTGCCTGCCTTGTGAGTAGGGGGGGAAGGTGCGAGGGAGAGGTCAAAAGAGGAGAGGAGTGGAAAGAAGGAGGCAGAGAGGAATGAGTCAAAGGTAGACGTGGGGAGGTTAAAGTCGCCCAGAACTGTGAGAGGTGAGCCGTCCTCAGGAAAGGAGCTTATCAAGGCATCAAGCTCATTGATGAACTCTCCGAGGGAACCTGGAGGGCGATAAATGATAAGGATGTTAAGCTTGAAAGGGCTGGTAACTGTGACAGCATGGAATTCAAAGGAGGCGATAGACAGATGGGTAAGGGGAGAAAGAGAGAATGACCACTTGGGAGAGATGAGGATCCCGGTGCCACCACCCCGCTGACCAGAAGCTCTCAGGGTGTGCGAGAACACGTGGGCGGACGAAGAGAGAGCAGTAGGAGTAGCGGTGTTGTCTGTGGTGATCCATGTTTCCGTCAGTGCCAAGAAGTCGAGGGACTGGAGGGAGGCATAGGCTGAAATGAACTCTGCCTTGTTGGCCGCAGATCGGCAGTTCCAGAGGCTACCGGAGACCTGGAACTCCACGTGGGTCGTGCGCACTGGGACCACCAGATTAGGGTGGCCGCGGCCATGCGGTGTGGAGCGTTTGTATGGTCTGTGCAGAGAGGAGAGAACAGGGATAGACAGACACATAGTTGACAGGCTAGAGAAGAGGCTACGCTAATGCAAAGGAGATTGGAATGACAAGTGGACTACACGTCTCGAATGTTCAGAAAGTTAAGCTTACGTAGCAAGAATCTAATTGATTAAAATGATACAGTACTGCTGAGGTAGGCTAGCTGGCAGTGGCTGCGTTGTTGACTTTGTAGGCTAGCTGGCAGTGGCTGCGTTGTTGACACTACACTAATCAAGTCGTTCCGTTGAGTGTAAAGTTTCTACAATGCTGCTATTCGGGGGCTAGCTGGCTAGCTAGCAGTGTTGATTACGTTACGTTGCGTTAAAAGAACGACAATAGCTGGCTAGCTAACCTAGAAAATCGCTCTAGACTACACAATTATCTTTGAAACAAAGACGGCTATGTAGCTAGCTATGTAGCTAGCTACGATCAAACAAATCACACCGTTGGGACTGTAATGAAATGAAATGAAAATGTGATACTACCTGTGGAGCGAAGCGGAATGCGACCGGAATGCGAAAGTTCTATTCAGTAGACGTTGGCTAGCTGTTGGCTAGCTAGGAGTGACTCCTACGTTAAGGACGACAAATAGCTGGCTAGCTAACCTCGGTAAATTAAGATAATCACTCTAAGACTACACACTCTAAACTACACAATTATCTTGGATACGAAGACAGCAAAGACAACTATGTAGCTAGCTAACACTACACTAATCAAGTCGTTCAGTTGAGTGTGATAGTTACTACAGTGCTACGGTAGACGGTGAACGTTTGCTAGCTGGCTAGCTGCTGGGCAGATAGGAGGACGACGAAATACGATAATTACGCAATTATCGTATTTCATTCATGAAAATACAAGTGTCTCATGTATCGAAAGCCTAGAATCTTGCTAATCCAACTGCGTTGTCAGATTTAAAAAAGGATTTACTGCGAAAGAATACGATGCGATTATCTGAGCATAGAGCCCCATAAAAAAAAACATTTCAACCAGCACAGGCGTAACAATCACAAACTGCATTCAAATAAATTGTTTACCTTTGACGATCTTCGTCTGTTTGCAATTCGAATGCTCATTGTTACACCATGAATGATCTTTTGTTTGATCAAATCCGTTTTTATAGCCTAACACGAAACATTTTATGAACCGCTTGTGTCGTGAATTCCGTCTCATTCCATTTTCGATGACACATTCCAGGTAAATAACCCACACATAATAACGTGACTTTTCCAGTCATGTTTGGTTTCACTGCAATCAACTGGTTTGTTTGTAACACAATCAAACCTGATGGGCCATTTCACGGGACATATTGACTGAAAGAAACCAATTTGAAGACAACAAGTCATGACATCATTGTGCACCAATGAGTTGCCCGCTGTTTAAAAAACGTATGTTTTTGTTTTGTTTTATCTAAACCTGATCTATTGTGTTATATTCTCCTACATTCAATTCACATGTACACAAACTTCAGTGTGTTTTCTTTCAAATGGTACCAAGAATATGCATATCCTTGGTTCTGTGCCTGAGCTACAGGCTGTTAGATTTGGGTATGTCTTCAGGCGGAAATTGCACAAAGTAGGGGAGGGGCTGTAAGAGGTTAATGCAACCGCTGTCAGATTTTTAAAAATCTTTACGTAAAAAGCATAATCTGAGTACGGCGCTTAGAGCCCAAATCAGCCAAAATAAATATCTGCCATGTTGCGCAGTCAAAATTAGTCATAAATAGCATTATAAATATTCACTTACCTTTGATGATCTTCACCAGAATGCACTCCCGGGAATCACAGTTCCACAATAAATGTTTGTTTTGTTTGATAATGTCCATCATTTATGTCCATTTATGTCCAAATAGCTTATTTTGTTAGGGCGTTTGGTAAACAAATCCAAAAGCGCATTCAGGTCCAGTCGGACGAAAAGTTCAAAAAGTTATATACCAGGTCAAAGAAACTTGTCAAACTAAGTACAGAATCAATCTTTAGGATGTTTTTATTATAAATGTTCAATAATGTTCCAACCGGAGAATTCCATTGTCTGTAGAAAAGCAATGGAACGAGAGATATCTCATGTGAAATGCGCGTGACTGAGAACGAGGCTGCTGGCAGACCCCTTAGTGAAACAGCTCCCATCCGGCCCCATTTCACAGGCGAAGCCTGAAACAATGTTCTAAAGACGGTTGACATCTAGTGGAAGCCTTAGGAAGTGCAACATAACCCATATGTGAATTCGATAGGGGCGGAGTTCAAAAACTACAAACCTCAGATTACTCACTTCCTGTTTGGATGATTTTTTCTCAGGTTTTTGCCTGCCATATGAGTTCTGTTATACTCACAGACATCATTCAAACAGTTTTAGAAACTTCAGAGTGTTTTCTATCCAATGCAAATATTAATATATTAGCATCTGGGACTGAGTAGGAGGCAGTTCTCTGGGCACGCTATTCATCCAAAAGTGAAAATGCTGCTCCTCTGTGTCATATAGCCGGGACAGTGAGTCTGCCTTCACGTTCTGGGAACCTGGTCTGTAAGAAAGGGTGAACACAAAACGGGTGAAAAACATGTCCCACCTTGCCTGGCGAGGGTTCAGTCTCCTCGCCGCCCGGATGTACTCCAGATTGCGGTGGTCAGTCCAGATGAGAAAAGGGTGTTTATCCCCCTCAAGCCAATGTCTCCACGCCTTCAAGCCTTGACGACAGCCAACAGCTCCCGGTCCCCCACGTCATAGTTTTGCTCCGCCGGGCTGAGCTTCCTCGAAAAGAAGGCACAGGGGCGGAGCGTCGGTGACTTACCCGAGCGCTGAGAGCTCACGGCTCCTATCCACCTCCACTATGAATGCCAAAGAGGGATTCGGATGGGCCAGCACGGGAGCAGAGGTAAACAGAGCCCTCAGGTGACCAAAAGCCCTGGCTATCTCAGCCGATCACTGCAAACATACCGGTCCCCCCTTCACCAGTGAGGTCATGGGAGCCGCTACCTGACCAAAACCCCGGATAAACCTCCGATAGTAATTGGCAAACCCTAGAAACCGCTGCACCTTCTTTAGCGTGGTGGGAGTCGGCCAATTACGCACGGCTGAGATGCGGTCACTCTCCATCTCCACCCGAGGTGGAAATGCGGTACCCTAGGAAGGAGACAGACTGTTGGAAGAACAGGCATTTCTCAGCCTTGGCGTACAGGTCATGCTCCAACAGTCGACCAAGCACCCTGCGCACCAGGGACACACGCGTGTAGCGGAGTAAATCAGAATGTCATCAATATACACCACTACACCCTGCCCGTGCAGGTCCCTGAAAATCTTGTCTACAAAGGCTTGGAAGACTGATGGAGCATTCATCAACCCGTACGGCATGACGAGGTACTCATAATGCCCTGAGGTCGTACTGAACGCTGTCTTCCACTCGTCTCCCTCCCGGATATGCACCAGGTTGTAAGCACTCCTGAGATCTAGTTTGGTAAAGAAGCGCGCCCCGTGCATTGACTCAATCACTGTGGTGATAAGAGGTAGCGGGTAACTGTACCTCACCGTGATCTGATTTAGGTCTCGGTAGTTAATACACGGGCGCAGACCTCCCTCCTTCTTCTTCTTCACAAAAAAGAAACTCGAGGAGGCGGGTGAAGTGGAGGACCGAATGTACCCGACACAGGGATTCGGAGACATATGTTTCCATAGCCGCTGTCTCCGCCTGTGACGACAGGGGAAACACGTGACTCCTGGGAAGTGCGGCGTCTACCAGGAGATTTATCGCACAATCCCCCCGTCTATGGGATGGTAAGTCGCCTTATTTTTGGAGAAGGCGAGAGCCAAATCGGCATAGTCGGGGGGAATGCGCACGGTGGAGACCTGGGCTGGACTTACCACAGTAGCACCTACGGAAACCCCTAAACACCTCCCCAAGCACTCTCGCGACCACCCTGTGTGAGCCCTCCGTTGCCGTGAAACAGTGAGGTCATGACAAGCTAACCAGGGTAGGCCTAGCACAACGGGAAACGCAGGAGAGTCAATGAGAAAGGGACTGATTCTCTCCGTGTGACCCCCCCTGCGTCACCATGCCCAGAGGAGTGGTGGCCTCTCTAATTAACCCTGACCCTAATGGCCGACTGTCTAAAGCGTGAACTGAGAAGGGCATAGCCACAGGAACGATGTAAACTATGTGCAAATGATCTGTCTATAAAATTCCCAGCCGCGCCTGAATCGACGAGCGCTTTATGCTGGGAATGCGAGGAAAACTCAGGAAAAGTAACAAACACAAACATGTGTGCAACAGAGGGCTCTGGGTGAGAATCGTGCCTTCTCACCTGGGGTGATGCCAGAATGCCCTTCCTGCTGCCTCGACCACCAGAGGAACCAACCCGGCACCGACTGGCAGTGTGACCTCTGCGGCCACAGATGGTGCACGAGACGGAACTTCCTCCGGTCTCCCCTCCCAACTCCTTGGGCATTGGAGCAGTGTTGCTGGGGGATGGAACGGACAGACCCCGCTCTGGACGTCCACGGGTAGCCAGCAGGTTATCCAGCTGAATGGACAGGTCCACCAGCTGGTAGAAGGTGAGGGGGTGTCCCTGCAGGCCAACTCTAGACGGACGTCCTCGTGCAAACTGCAACGATACTGGTCGATCAGGGCCCTGTCATTCCATCCCGCTCCGGCAGCCAGGGTCCGAAAGTCCAAAGCGAACTCCTGTGCGCTCCTCGTACCCTGCCGCAGGTGGAAGACGTTCACCCGCCGCTCTGCCCTCGGGCAGGTGGTCGAAGACTGCCCGGAAACAACAGGTGAACTCCTCAAAGTGCTCCAGCACCACATCTCCCTCCACCCACACGGCGTTGGCCCACTCCAGGGCTTTCCCCGAGAGACATGAGACGAGGACGGACACCCTTTCACGGCCCTAAGGAGCCGGGTGGACGGTGGCCAGGTATAATTCCAAATGAAGCAGGAAACCCTGGCAGCGAGCAGCCATCCCGGCGAATCCCACTGGAACCGGGTGCAGGGGGAGCGAGTAGTGGAGGCCCCTGTTGTGCTGGTGGAGGTGCCAGAGAAACTCCCCGTCTCTCCCCGTCCATAGCTTGGACGATGCGGTCCATGGCGGCGCTGAGATGGTGGAACATCACTGTGTGTTCCTGGACGCGCTCCTCAACCCCCATAGCAGGGGCACCTGCTCCTGCTGACTCCATAGATTTGGTGTGGAATTCTGTAAGGGGTGCTTAACTGGTGGCAGAGAAGTCAGACGCAGGAGAGCAGAACTGGGTAATAACCGGAGCAGTTTATATACAAAACCACCGGCATCCAGAATAACAACGTATGGGTACAAAACCCGTTGCGCACCAGAAAACAATGTGCACAATCACTACAACAAACAATTCCGCACAAAGACATGGGGGGAACAGACGGTTAAATACACAACACGTAATGAGGGAATGAAAACCAGGTGTGTGGGAAAACAAGACAAAACAAATGGAAAATGAAAAATGGATCGGCTATGGCTAGAAGACTGGTGACATCAACCTCCTGAACACCGCCCGAACAAGGAGAGGAACCGACTTCGGAAGAAGTCGTTGACATACTGATAGCAGCGGTGGCGCTTGGCTTGCACGTGCAAATTCAGAACACACAACATTCTAGAATTAAAAGCTTATTTAACGCGTCAAATAGTGCTATTGTCAAATAGTGTTATTTGACGTGTATCTTTTTTGACACGCAAAGACCAAAACGGCGTTCCATAGTATGTCGTGAGTCTAATAGCAGTGACGCTATGAGTGTGTAACTCCGGTAGGGCAACATCTGAAAAATAGCGCATTTGGTAGTGTGTACTGGTGCTCGACCAGTCGCGAAAACCAACATCACCCACGCCCTAGTCAGTCCAAGTACATTGGCCTGTACACAACTCATTCACTAACAATATATCTATATCAGTAGTAGCCTAACCATAGTAGAGGTTCCAAGTTATTGTTTATTTTTATTTACCTCAAAACATCATCAATACACTGTTTAGCAATAGGCTACACAGTACTTTATCTGACCTGGAGGTTAATACCAAGAAATACTCCAATTGACCTCCATCCCACCACCCACTCATTTAGACTGCTAAAATACAAAGATCCACAGTCCCCTCCCCGCTTTCATCATGGGGGACAATCAAGAGATTTTCTGTGGCTATATTTCCTGTAGTCATCATCTCAGTTTAATAGCTTAACTATTTGATCAGTATCTTGCCTATCCCTTAGGGCGACACGTTCATAAATCTGACTAGTGGACAGTCTGCAGACTGGGGGTATATGCTCTACTTGGCAAAGGTGAGGAGAAATACAGTAGAAGACGGATAGACAGGTCTCAGCTAGTTAGTTACAAGGAGGGGGCTCTATCCTTTCTGTGTTTCCAATGGGTGAATTATTACCACGTAGGCACTGGACAGTAGTAGCTGCTACTACCTCAACAGAAATGCCAAACATGACCAATTCAATTGAACACTATGCACCATGCAGGACACTCAACGTAATTAATTCGAGAATATGGTGACGTTGCAGGAAAATGACAACCCCGTTTTCCCCCTAAATACTTTCCCAGGCAGTGCAAGACTCAATGAAAGTCGCGCCCACCTCGACTGGATTCATCTTTCCGGAACCTTTGTGATGATAGCTGTAATTCTGATGTTGCATATGTACAATGTGGTTGGAGCTAGGAAAGTTGCTTTTGACTGTCATCTAAAAATAATCAAATTGACCAGTAACGAGGAATATGACACCCTGCCATTGTAAATTACAGTAACGTTAGCTATCGAACATGCTAGCCTCAGCAATACCATCATAAAACAGAGACCATACCTCACATTTAAACTGAGAAACTTACCAAACTGCCACGCGGTCCTTGGGATAATTCAGACGTTCGATAGTTCCAAGGAAATAAGGCAGAGAATGTTCAGAGTTGCGGCAGACAAGGGCAATGAGGACCCGAGGGGCAAGAAGTGGTGATTCGGGGCTCCAGCGTTCTTCGGGGAAGTATCCTTGAGCTGGTCCGGAGAACAGTAACGTCAGGGCGGTGGACAGAAGGAAGATGTACCGGTGCATCGCAAAGCACAGCAAATGGAGAAAAAGCAAGTTATACACTAACAAAGACGCACACTATGCAGAAAGAGCAAATATTTCACTGACTTGAAGCCCTTTCATGAAAATATGTCACCACCGACAAAAACGCAACACCTCAGTGACAACGCTGCAAATAGTCTCAGGCTCTACTCAACCAGAGGATTAAAGGGAATGTCGTTCAATGTTTAAAGGGGATGGGCCTAAATTACACGGTGGTTGTTACAATGTAACAGCAAGTTTATGACAGGTTGAATAATCCTTTTTACATGTGGAAACTATTGCGAATTGAACAAATTGATTTTTTTAACCTTTATTAATCGATTTGTAATGTTAATATTGATAATAATTCTGTACAAATATTCACTTATTTTCATCACTGTAACCTTTAGCCATGAAGGGCATGTGCCATTTCAGTTTATCATCAAAATCATAAATGTTTTGGCTAGACAGAAGTGCATGTCATCCATTTTAACGCCCACTGATAGTCCAATGCAAAGTCGGACTTCAAAGTACAGCGGTCAACAGATTAGTAACAAAGTAAACACTTTCTGGCTGAGGCTACCATACAAGTAGCTTGTTGGAATCCCATACAATTCCATGAGATAGTACACACTAAATAACCCTGAAACTTTAACAGTAAATCTATTTGTATTATTATGACATTACACCGTTTCCTCTGGAATGAATCATCCAGCAACTACTTCAAATGGTTTCCCCATAATTATACATACATTCAGCACCGTTCTACAACTGATGTGTAAACAATCCAATGTTTTTCCTATTCATTCATGAATTCACTTAAATCCCATTTTCCTGGTAGGTAGGGTTTAATCTCATGCCTAAAACATAACACTGTCAAATAGAAACAGGAATGTTCAGTGATATCCTGCACATTTTTCTCTGTGGGTGTTGAGTTTCTGAGCTCCTTTTTGTCCTTCTCTTTGGTCTTTAGAGTTTTGCTGCAGAGCCTGGTCTCTCCATTTGGAGTGTCAAGGAAGCAGTGGCTGGTTCATCTGTGAGCCAGAACAGTTCACCGTGGCTGGGGACCACTCTGGCCTTCACCACCCTCCAGCACTTGAAAGGAAAAGCTCACTTGTAGTAGTGTTATCAACAACCACAGAAATGCTCTCAATCCATTACTGTTTTACAGTGAGATCTATTTTTGGGATATATATTTTTTTTAAACAGTAAATTACAGGTAAACATAAATACAAATTACCTGAATCAAGTCTTCATAGTGACATTTCTTGATGCTTAATAGGTTAGGATCAGGGTTAGATATTATTGAGTCAGAGAGGATGCCAGTAATGGAGGATAGGATATAGTACCTTTAGCACTGGTGCTTTGCTGCCCCCTGTTGACACAAAGACCACACAATGGGCTAAGTTCACAATGGGAAATGTCATGGTCACACGTTGTGGTGGGGGCTTGGGCGAGTCACAGATTGGGGCCACAATTTTCTAGGTTTCCTAAAAGAGGAGTAAACCCAAAATACAAGAACGGTCCATACATAGCCAGTGGAGTGACTAAAACAACACATGCATGGCAGGACAGGTGTATCCATGTGTGTGCCGAAACACATTAAATAAACACTCTACTGGTCAGAACCAGACTTGAATTAACTGAAAGGAAGAATCTAAAGATCATTTTTTAAAACCTTACACTGAGAGGTCACAAAATACTGGCTATACGTTCATTTATAGCCCCAAACCTCTGAATCCATATTTTAACCTACTGCATATTATCTTTAAGTGTCTTTAAAATATGTTCTAATTATGATAGACTGAAGGGTGGGTTCCCAGGGGGATTTATAACAACGGGTGTTTGAAGTGGTGTGAGATTTTCTAACATGGTTAAAAGCCCCATATGTCAGTATGACAGTAATTTGCAATCATGCATTCATGGCTTTGCACTACAATACATTATGTTTGTGTCAACATGAACGTCTTCCCTTACATGTGCTAAACATAACTATTTGTATTCAACTAACTGTAGAGTGGTTATGGCTCATTTCCAGTTCAGATAACATGAAACTGGGAGAGGGTGGCTGCTTGGGACATGTATGCTGAGGGTTTTCTGATCTCCCATAACAGAAGACAGTTCTTCCTTCATGAAAGACTATCTGATGAGAATAGTACCTAACAGCTTTAATTACACCCAGACCAAGCAACGCCTTTTTAACGTTTTTTAACCCCCATTGAGAACAGATGTAATGTCATGATCTGATCTTCACAAGACCATATGGATAAAAAAAGAAGACGTATTAGTAACATTAATGTAAATAGTTATCCGTTTTAGCTCCTTTGATACCAGAATTACAACCTAATGAGTGATACAGGTGGCGTTCCAGGTCGCCTGAGAAGATTTCTTTATCATATAAAATGCTAAACACTTCTCCAGGCATTGTGAGATTTGATAAACAGTGCAACGCGACTGCAAAAAAAGACAACCTGGGAGTCAACATGGCTACAGTGCAATAAAGACGACCTGAAACTGGGCTGTAGACTATGCTCACCTACAACGGGGGATGGTCTGGGAAGAGGGAACAGGTGTGTCCATCAGGCCCCATGTCCAGCAGCAACAGATCAAACACAGAGATATCCTCCTTCAGGACTCAGTGAATTTACGTTGCCACAAGCAGCACTGGAGATATTGAGATGAACGAGATGCAACACTTTGCTCTCACACAGTCGCACAAAGTATCTGCACGGGTTCCCTTCACACTGTTCACAGCGTGGTAGACAGGGCACCAAATCAGCAGAGAAGTTGAGTCTTGCGATTCTGCACACAATCCATGTCTCAATTGTCCTTCTTTAACCTGTCTCCTCCCCTTCATCTACACTGATTGAAGTGGATTTAACAACTGACATCAATAGGGGATCATAGCCTTCACCGGGTCAGTCTAGCATGGAAAGAGCAGATGTTCCTAATATTTTGTACATTCAGTGTATATTAATTGTTATCTTTTCTACATATCAGGTTTACAGTAAACTCTGTGATTTTAATATATGCAGCTGCCGAGGCAAGGACCAGTAAACTATGAGATTCTGTTACCTTGTGCAGTCCATAGGTACTCTCTCCATCGTCAAAGGGAACCAGCCTGTCAAAACAGAAACCTACTAGCCAGTGGCTGCAGTCCAGGTCTGGCAGGGCGGGCAGCTCCTTGCTGAGCATGGACACCAAGCTGCCCCCTGAGAGGCCCAGGGAGAACTGGCCATGGTCCAACAGGGCCTTGTCAGCCCGAGATGCTACCAGGTGAGCCAGAGCTGGACCAAGCTCTGCTGCTGAAGAAGAGGGAAAGGAAAGAAGGTTGAGGTAACGGAAAACATTTTATTTTATAATCAGGGATGCACTTACTATACCAGCAAGGAGGAAGTGTCACTGTCAATCCACATCATTGTTTTACAATTCCCCATGATATTGCAGAATTTCCCCAATTCCAGAGAAAAAGGCCAGCTACCAATAAATATAGAAAAAAAGCCAAGACTGGACTGGTCTATAATAATAATGATGATGATGGTGAGTACTCTTCGGCAGAACTTCACATCTCACTGTAGTCCCAATGTGACTACGCTTTCCATTGCCTGTACATCAGCCTAAGTTAAAATGTAATTGTATTAAACATTCTGGCTTGTACAGAAACTTTCCAAATTTTTGCAGTGCTTAGTTTCAGGCTGTGTAACCAGAAACTGGTATAACAGTCTGATTTATTAGCAGAATCTCACCGATGCACGTTGTAATAGTGTCCACTGTGGTGCATGTAAAAGAGCTTTGCAGTGTCATTGACAGCTTGCATCTCAATATGGAGAGTAGGTGAAGCTTACCAGTTCCAGACAGGTATCAAATTCATACTATTAGCCATAATAAAGCGTGTGGAAAAGCAACATTTTACTCAAAGTTAATCTTGTGGGATTTTTTTTTTGGGTCGGCGAACATTTTGCCACTCGCAGCACTTCCTGAAACTATTCATCCACTAGCCAATCAAATATCCAGGACCGCCCTGTTATGTTGCATTCTGGTAATTGTAGTGAATGTGATTACCTCAAATCCTATGTGTGTTATGTGCACTGTATATGGATTTAAGCCTAAAAACTGTCTTTAGTACACTATAATCGTCTTTGATTATCTGGATCGTATACAATATTAGATGGAAATCAACGAACTGATAATTAACAGTTTATGAACTACTTATAATAATTTAACCTCCTTTTACTCGATATAGTTATGGTAGTTGTTAAATTAAAATGTTCTAAAATTATTCTCCCAAATGCTTTTTAGATACAAAGTTGCCACTTGTCTTTGCTGCGATTTCCCCTCCGATCCTGTAGATGGAACCATGTGTCTTTGTTGTGTGCATGTTTGTACAAAGAACTCGAGGCACACATTGTTATATTTAACAAACTAAATATTTGACAGCTCGTTGAAAGTAATACATACAGTTATCAGCATATTTTAGTTGTATATATACTTTTGCCAAAATGTCGACAGCTTTTTGTTTTCAAGCACAGCTCGTTTCAGTCATGGACGCGTTATCAAAAACAGCTGTTTCAGAAATAAGCAAACTGGTCGACATCGAATCAAAGGTTTTAAAATTGGAAATAACGCGTGGTCGGAATGAAATAGCAGCACTTACAGAGAAACTGCAGTTGATGGAGAATTTGCTTTGGATCGACCGAGGGCACAGGCAGCACGCAACCGCAGATACACGCACGAAAACACCAATAAGAGTGAGAGACGGTTCAATGAACGATTATTGTGAAATAACTCAGTCTGAGCCCAAAAGACCTGCAATCAAAAAAAGGTTTGCAAAGTTGACTCTTATTCAATATTCCATGGGCAGGTAATGTAATTGTGTGTGTATGTGAATATATCTGGGTCAAATACGTGTGCTGTGTTTAGTCCCCAAAGTGCACATGCCTAATTTGCTATAGTTTTTAACCCAGGTCTGGATTATACTGGCCACAAATCACAGATATTAGAATGATTCTGCATGAAACCCTGTGCTGCTTGAATCCTGTGGCTTCTGCTTGCTCTTTGGGTTTAGGCTGGGTAACTGTAAAGTAGTTCTTGATAAATGCTGATGTAAAAAATAATTGTATCAAATACTTTATTTATTGATTGAACCCAACCTTTTTTATCTGTCAGAATGTAATATATTTGTTTTCTTGTATGCTTAGTGAGAGTTCCTGGGAAAACATTTGTCCTCCCCAAGAGATGCACGTCATCCATCCGGTTGAAGATAGTGCTCTTGTTTTGGAAACAGTGGTAAGTTATGAACTGTCATTCCTTCTGTCAAGTAGCCTTACTGTAATGTCCTTCTAGTTACCATTTTTTGCTGAGCTATTGTTATTTACCCTAAAGCCTACCACAGTGGTGAGAGACCAGCCTAAGTTGATTGTGATCAAGGAGGAACCTTCAGAGGTGGACATATGGGGTAGTGGGCCAAAGACTGAAGTCATAAATGAAAAGGGTGAGTGTTGATGGGTTAAATCACATGAGGGCCTGGGTGCCAAATAGTACACTGTCAGGGAGGACAATGACTTGTGTTGGCATTGCTGAACAGTTGGGTAACCTAGACGGTTGGGTAATCTAGTGCAATAATACAATAGGCAAAATGTAGAAGCATTGGCTTGTCTTGTGTAACTGAATAAAGATTTAACTGTTTAATTCTGTTCTAAAATATATACATATACATGCCTTCCTGTGTCAAACAGAAGCAGCAACATCACTTGATACAGATGTTGGGTGTCTTGATGTGCATCAGCATTGTCCAGACGGCTCAGACAAACACCCTATGCTTACTGAGAGCCAAGTGAACCACAGCACTCCGCCCTCATCCAGAGTGCAATTGGAGGACCTGGACACACATTGGATGCCGCCTGCATGTTCACAGAGCCAGGATGCACAGCAGATCACACCTGCTGCACAGAGAAACTCCATAACTGGAAACAGCTCTGGTGGTATAACAAATGTGCCCTTTCAGAGTTTCAGTGTGGCAAAGTCAAACATGAAGATCCACAGCCTGAGAATGTCAGGAGCTAAAAGATTTGGCTGTATGCAATGTGGCAAGAACTTCAGGTGTTACAGTCAGCTGGAAATACACCAGCGAAGTCACACTGGAGAGAAACCGTACCGATGCACGCTGTGTGGAAAGAGATACGCACAGAAAGGGCATCTTTATACCCACCAACGCACCCATACTGGAGAAAAACCATATCGCTGCCTCGACTGCGGCAAGAGCTTCATTCAAAAATGCACTCTCGATATGCACCAGCGCACCCACACTGGAGAAAAACCTTATGTTTGTGTGAAATGTGGGAAGGGATTTACTAAAAACTGTAACCTTAAGAAACACATGGGTGTACATACAGAGTTCAGCATGCATGTTTCCAGTGAGTCCAGTTTTCAAGAGGACAGATGGTAAAATAGACCATGAGTACTAGTACCAACCAACCAGCCTCTGCAGTGGATTTGATGGACTTCAGTCATTAAAAGTTTTCCTCATAGAATAGAAGTTTTTGCTTTTCAGAAAAATAAAGGTGTCCCTTTTTCAACATTTGCTAGGTCTCTATTTTGCTGTCTGTCATATTTTTCCTAATTTCAAATGGGTTTGGAGGTGAAATATAGACCTGAAAGTAACAGCCAACTGCCAAGGTGTCTAGTTTTTTTTAAAATTGGCTCTAAACATTACTGCATTGAATTGTGGGATATTTGACAGTAAACCATGAAATAAAGCTCAACAGAAGTGTCCGTGAAAAAAAAGTCATCGTGACCTTTACTTAATGCTTTACGGTAAAGTATCCCACAATTCAATGCGGTAATGTTTCGATTAATGAGTGAGAGGTCTATTCAGAGATGGTAGGAGAAGATAGAAGATAGGAAACTTCATTGCATTCTTATTAACGCCCATTATCTACGTTGCTCACGCGTCGTCAATGAGTCGCGCGGTGTATTCTGGGTGATTCTGGGACAAGGATTATTTATTTATATATATATATATATATATAAATACTCCTTGTATATGTATATATATAGTATAATATTTTCTTTCAATGAGTGAATGGGAGTCAATTGGGCGCTAACGCAAAACCCCAATATTCGTCAACAAGAAGTACAACATTACAAATATTTTCCGAGATGTGAGATATTTAACGTGTTCTCTGTAATATATTTTGCATCGTGACATATACGTACTGTCGAGGAAAATAGGCATACCCCGACTTTGAGAAGGGATTGCGTGAAGATTAGTTTAGCAACTGCGTGACAACTTGAACGCGATTGGTCGAGAGTCTGCTGGTGATACGTTTTATAGGTTATCCATTATTTTTCTAATGGGATTCCTATCTCCTAATTTATCTATTATCTCTGGTCTGTTTGAGCTAGCTAGCCACCCAATCAATGTCTATTATTATTCAGTTTTATTAATATAGCCAGCCTATCATACGCGTTGGACTTAGTTTCTTTTTAAAAACAAAACCATGAATACGTTGATAAATAGGGGAAGTTTTCAGACCCAGTTAGTTTCCATTATGGAAATGCTAAGCAAAGCTGCTGTGGTTGAAATTGGCAAACTTGTCGACGAGTGCTCGGCGGTTCTCCGTTCTGAAATATCCCAACAACACATGAACGAGAACGAGGCATTAAAGAAGAAATGTTACCTGCTAGAGATTGAATTAAAGACGGTAAAACTGCACGAACGTAAAAGGGTCATTGCCAGCCGTTGTCAGCATGGAGTTCAGGTCTCGGGACAAATATTTACGCATCAAGCAACTGAGAACCGAGGTGAGCATTTTTAGACTAAGGTTAGATATCTTTAATCCATGATAGGTTGCTAGCTAGCAACTGTAGCCGATTAAAATACATTGCATGATTTACGACTTAGATAAGTGTGGGCGGGCTTCAGCACCCAAAGAATAGCTGCACACATTGTTCTGTGTAATTGCGGGCTGTTCTTTGGTTAATGTAATCAGTACATTGTTGGTTTTTGTTAACTTTTTATGTGACATCGGCCGAACAGCCACGTACTCCATCTAAACGTGACTCAATTCTCAATTTCGGGTACAGTTCTAGAAACATAAAGCTCTCTACTTTCATATCACATCAAAAACATGAAACAAATTCAAATTGTACAGTTAACGTTACTGCACTGTTTTAACACAGTTGCAGCCGACAGTATTTTTCGGTGACAACATGTTTGTTGCGTCCATCTTCCGTTTACACCAAGGTGTTCGGAGACGTCTTCCAGGTGTTTTCCGTAATCAAGCGATGTAAACATGGACATTTGGCACTGTCAGAACCCTAACAATGAGAAGGTGTGTAGTAATTTAACCTTTTTGATTTTTGAAAATTATTTCTCGCGGATATGAAATATGCGTCCCTTATGTTTTCAAAATCATACCGCAAGCGATGCATTTTAACGTTCATAATGAGTGTGGGTGTCTTAACAAACTTCCCACGCCAGACGATCTGATTATCAATATGTACTAATTGGATCTACTAATGTACTAGTTAGATCTGAACCAGGGGAGACTTTAAAGTCCAGACGGATTACCAGGAAGTGTACTCAAAGCATGTGCTGAGCAGCTGGCAAGTGTCTTCACTGACATTTTCAACCTATCCCTAACCTGGTCTGTAATACAAACTTGTTTCAAGCAGACTACCATAGTCCCCTTGACCAAGAATTCCAACGTAACCTGCCTAAATTACTATCACTCTGTAACACTTGCATGTATATAAATGCTTTGAAAGGCTGGCCATTGCTCAAACAGATGACGCAATCTCTATTGCACTCCACACTGCCCTCAGCCATTTGGATAAATGGAATACCTATGTAAGAATGCTGTTCATTGACTAGAGCTCAGCATTCAACATCATAGTCCCCTCCAAGCTCATCACCAAGCTCAGGACCCTGGGACTGATCACCTCCCTCATCAACTGGATCTTGGACTTCCTGATGGGCTGTTCCCCTCCAGGCGGTGAGGGTAGGCAACAACACATCTGCCACACTGACCATCAACCCGGGGCCCCTCAGGGTTGTGTGCTTAGTCAGAGACCTGGCAATGTGGTGCCATTGCAACAACCTCTCCCTCAACGTCAGCAAGAGAAAGGAGCTGATCGTGGACTACAGGAACAGAGGGGTGAGTATGCCCCCATCCACATCGATGGGGCAATAGTGTAGAGGGTCGAGAGCTTCAAATTTCTTGGTGTCCACATCACTAAGGAATTAACATGGTCCACACATTTGTGAAGAGGGCATGACAGCACCTCTTCCCCCCTCAGGAGGCTGAAAAGATTTGGCATGGGCCCTCAGATCCTCAAAGTTCTACAGCTGCACCATTAAGAGGATCTTGACTGGCTGCATCAATGCATTGGAATGGCAACTGCAAGGCACCTCACCGCAAGGCGCTACAGAGGGTGGCGCGTAAGGCCCAGTATATCACTGAGGCCGAGCTCCCTGCCATCGAGGACCTCTACCAGGCAGTGTCAGAGGAAGAACCCAAAAATTTGCAGACTCCAGCCCCCCCAAGCGATATAGGCTGTTTTCTGCTACCGCACGGCAAGTAGTTCCAGTGCATAAGTCTGGAACCAACAGGACCCTGAACAGCTTCTACCCCCAAGACATAAGCCTACTAAACAAGACTTCTAAATAGCAAATCAAATGGCTACCCGGACTACATACGCTGCTGCCACGGTCTAATATCTACCCCATTGCCTAGTCACTTTACCCCTACCTATATGTACATAGCTACCTTAATTACCTCGTACCCCTGCACATTGACTCAGTACGGGTATTCGCTGTATATAGCCATGTTATTTTTAGAAGTTATTCACTGTGTATTTATTTATTCCGTATGTCACTGTTTTTATTATTATTAAAACATGTATTTTTTATTTAACGACATTGTTGGGAAAGGAACCGTAAGCAAGCATTTCACTGTTAGTCTACACCTGTTATTTACAAAGCAAGTGACAAATACATTTTGATTTGATATGACAAATCTCTCTATGCCCACAATGCTTCCATTCATCTTCCCATTAGACAAATCTGCAAGCATATATGTACTTCCAAAAAAGGTCTAAATAGAAATGTATAAGCAACCAGAATTTTTTTCAATGTATTGTTTTTCACTGGAAGAGCTACCAAAAGGCACCTCTTCTGGTAAAAAAAACAATATTTAATTATTTTTTTTCGGTTGCTTGTCAATTTTTATTTAAACCTTTTTTGGAAGTACATACCGGGCGGGCGTAACAGCAGTAAATGACGATAGTTGCCTGCATATTTGGACATTAAAACGCTTGCAGAGCTGTTTAATGGGAAGATGAATGGATGCTGGTTCAGCCACGGTCAGTATATTCATGATAGACGTTTCCATTTTCAGAGAAGCAGTCTGCCCCCGCCATAGAGGGTGTCTTTGGTAAGGACTGGTGCATGGACCTATGGAGAAATGGAGACTCTATCCCTCAGGATAAAGAGACAATTGGATCGGTCATTTTGGGCGATGGTGACATCACTCAGGTCAGATGTATTAATATCCTTGAATAGTGCATCTCTGCTAGCCAGGCTGTCCTACTTTGTTCCCTTCCCCTGACCTTAGTCCTACAATGTTTGCAGATCTGTAAGGTGACAAACCAAGCAATATTTCGGAAGCGCTACACACCCCCACTGGTGTTTATACCTATTCAGATCCAAGGGTTAAGGAGCGAATTGGGACTGGGAAGGGTTATACTCTTGGATCACAACAAAGGTTTCAAAGGTTCTTCTGTTACAGTCGGAATAAAAAAAGAACCATGTGTTGTCTAATAACGGTCACTCACCTGTCTTGTGTAGGCAATAGACTTGGTGGACAATGAGCCCGAGTTGGTGTTTATCAAAGAAGAGCTGTTTGAGGATCAGCCAGTGGACCAGCAGAGGGGACATGCAAGCAACAGAAAAAGTATGTGTGTCGTGATCATTGAGAAATTCTGACAGCTCATTCATATGTAAAATAAACAACATCCTTTCATGACGGATGGGGGCAAGTTGCAATTGTAAGTCAGTCTCTGGATATGCATTGTATGCTACTATGACTAGTTTAAGGAAATAGGGCTGTGGCGGTCATTACATTTTGTCAGCCTGTTATTGTCATGCAAACGACTGCTGGTCTCACGGTAATTGACTGTTAATCGCCAGGCTCCACTCATACAAGCCACTGATGCGTGCCTTTGGAAAGTCTCCATTTAAAAAAAAAGATGAATAAATCAATTGACTACAAATCACAATAAATTAATTCTTTTAGGCAGAGCTAAAGAAACATTATGAAATTAAGAAAATGTATTTCAGAGGAACCAAATGAGTTGGACTACTTACTGTATGTTATCTGGCTATGCACCACGCCATAGGCTTTTTTATTTAGCAGACAAGATATGCTTATAAGATGCGTGCCAGTATTTTACTATTATATGATTTTAAAGTAAGAAGAATATAATTGAACTTACCTAAATAGAATGGATGTTGCTCATATGAAGTGGCTATGTTGAGCGTAAAATGTATAATTTGAAACGGGTCATATACGCTAGATTTAGAGTTATTTGGCAACTTTAGTTGTGAACGATTACAAGCCTTAGAAATTAAGACGTATGGGCTGCTTGTGCTCTTGCCTCAGGTTGCACATGCTGTTCTCTCATCAAGTGATCATATTTTCACCCATCAGACTTTTCTCAATTTAATCTAGTCTTTACTGCTATGGAAATCAGTTTAGATTTATAAATCCTCATTTATCAAATGGGCAAGAACCGAGGCAAGATAAAAAATAAAGACATGTCATCCATATGCACTGTAAAAGTGGAGGAAACTTTACCGTCTGTATGTTTTTCACTCATGTTGGGTAGGCTACTCCAGTAATTTCACTGCGCCACATATGATACCCCCTGTACTCTTTATGCCAAGGGCTCTCCAACCCTGTTCCTGCAGCTACCCCGTGCTTAATTTGGGAAACCAAGTGAAATCTGTTCAGGAACAAGGATAGTAACATGTTTTCCAATGTTTCAACCTATTGATCAATTTGAAGAAAGAAGTTCAACAATCTCAGTTTTAAAAGCACATACTGTTTTGATGTGATTTTTTTGATTGCGTTTGCATTGTCTGTGGTTGGAGGCGAAGTAGTGCCCTGAGTACCAGGCCGTTAGCGACCTGATGAATTAGCGAGTTGGGTACTACTAAGGAGATTACCATGACTCGATTGTCACATAGAATTTTACTGCCGTCATGACTGCCGCTGTGGCAGTAATATGGTCACTGCAACAGCCCTATATGGGACTGGTTATTGAATTGTTTCACAGCTGTGATGCCGGTGTTGAGATTGTTTTCATTTGTACTGTACAGGGAGTGTAGCAGTGGAGGATGCTCCAGCAGTAGAGAGAACAGCTGCCAGTCAACTTCACCTATACCAGGGGGACTTGAACACATACCCTTCAATGCCTGACCCTGCAGGCAGCCATCAGGTACAGCCTGACACAGAGCAGCCCACATCCGTTGAGAGCCTCATGGAAGACCCCACTCTGGCTGGTCTGGTTGACAACACACCAGAGCCTGGCCCTGACACAGCCGATGGAATGTACATGGACTATCCTCCCCGCAACACATACGCACCAAGAAACCGGCCAAGCCTCCAGCAGGGAACTGGAAAAGACCCGAAGCAGCAGTTTGACTGTTTGTTTTGTGGGAAGAGCTTTGGTTATTTAAGCTACTTGAAAGTCCACATCAGACGCCACTCTGGAGAGAAACCGTTTGGCTGCACAGTTTGCGGGAAGCGATTCGCTCAGAAGACGTACCTGAAGCTGCATCAGCGTACACACTCCGGAGAGAAACCCTACAGTTGCACAGAATGTGGGAAGAGTTTCTCTCAGAAGAGTTCGTTGAACGTCCACCTCCGGAGTCACACTGGGGAGAAGCCTTATAGCTGTGTCGACTGTGGGAAGAGCTACACCTATAAACACGGTTTTAACACACACCAATGTTTCAATTAAGGGATTAGGGAGTAGTAATTTTATATTGTCAATTTGTTTTTAATTTATATTTCAACCTTGTTTTGAAAACTGGCAACCGAAACATCTTTAACCTTATTGTAATCATGGTGGTTTTCAGTAGGTCACGTTTGTTTTTAAACTGTTGCGCTACTGTGTGCCCTTATGAACATTACCCAGCTGTTACTCTTCACTACATGGCAGAGAACTGTTCCATTCAAGTTTTCCCTCTGCGCCGTCCGTAGGATTGCACACACACTGTGCCTTCTTGTCACACAATTGGCAAGAGACTATGCCCCACTGTTAGATGAAGAGATTTGAGTGACATTTTTGAACAGTGGTTGTCCTGATACCAGTTGTTTGTGCTACTGTGAAGAATGCCAGTGTGGTAGACCGATCATGTAAACGTGTGCAAAATAATTTTCTGTCCTGAATTATGAAATTAAAGTAACGCGTACAGTAATACATTTACTTATTTGTTCACATTACATATTATAAAAATGTAAACATGGCAAAGATGAAGTTATACCCTTAATGCTGCTTTAATTATGAAAGTTTACAGCAGATAAATATTCCAGAAAAACAACTGACACAATCATGGAAGCATTATGTACAAAATGCACTGCTGGGAACAGAAATGGAAAACATCCATTTCATGAGATCTTATGTCAATTGTACCAATGTATACAGAGGACAATGCAGATACAGTACCAACTGCCATCTTGCACCAAACATTGGCAGGTTCAATCCTTGAGCCTAAAATATAGAACAGTGGTAAGTGAACATTACAGTACTTATGAATAGTGCAATACTTATGCACCACGTTCTTTGCAAAATAAAACTTCATAATTTACCTTTTGTAGGTAAATCATACCAGATCGCCTAAAACATCCTGTTAGTGTTGTAGCTAATTCAGACAAATTAAGTGTAATAAAAAATACACTTAAAGGCTACAACATACTGTAGCGTATTTGGGAGGGGGGGGGGGGGTCTCCCGACTGGGACTCCCAGGTCCAGCATCCAGATCCGAACCCCTTGACAAGGTCGTTGGGTTAAGGTCGCGCCAATATTGTGAAGTATGACGTACATTAGACAGTATTTGGTTCTCCAGTTTGAGCAGACACACAATCCTTTAAAGGGGCAATCAGCAGTTCAGATAAAGAGGCCTCCCCACCAGTTTCAGTAAAAAGCTGAGTGCTGGGCCTTGAGAAATGTAGGCTAACCACTCAAATTCATAGAGCTATGGCTGCAAGGACTGACCATCCATACCAAAATTATAGTTTTAACCATGTTTTGAGGCTATTTAGAGTGGCATGTAGCCTAGTGGCTGAGAGCGTTGGGCCAGTAACCAAAAGGTCACTGGATCAAATCGCAGAGCTGATAAGATGAAAAAGCTGTCGATGTGCCCATGAGCAAGGAACTTAACCCTAATTGCTCCTGTTAGTCGCTCTGGATAAGAGCGTCTGCTAAATGACTAAAATGTAAAGTGTTTATTTACAAGCTTATTTTGGGTTCTGATGGTGTACAACAGTTCAACTAAGCTCATGAGGCATAAATAAGTTATGGATGTAGCAACTGTAGATTGCCCCTTCAAGTCAAGAGTATTGCAATCAACCAAAAATACTTCATTTATTTTTATGAACAGCCATGTGTGTTTGGAGCAGTTGCTGATTGACAAAAGACAACTGACACATAGAACATTTGTGCACTTGCTTCTTTTTCTTATTTTCTTCCTTTTGACCGTGAGCTTTGGCCAAGTGCTGAGTGAGGTATACTTTCTGGGTAAAACCAATTTCACATGTGAGGCATTTGAACGGTTTCTCACCAGTGTGAAGGCGCATGTGACATTTCAGATTGCCCTTCTGTGTGAATCCTCTCCCGCAGACAGTGCACGTGTGGGGTCTCTCTCCAGTGTGCACCAGGTGGTGTATCCTCAGGCTTGACGGACAGCTGAAAGACTTGCCGCAGTAATGACAAAAGTACTTTGAGCTGTTCGAGGCCAGATAATCGGGAGCAACACATTTGTGTTTTTTGAGCTGAGTTTTCCCAGGATAATAGTTCTTACACACACTGCAGTACAGTGACTTGTGAGATTTCATATGCATCGTCAAATGGTTCTGCCGCAAGAAAGTCTTCTTACAAATCACACAACTTAACTTGTTTGTGTCGGATTTACTATGGGAGTGCAAGTTAAACCGGTTAAAGTAACTGAAAGTCTTCCCAGCTTTGCTTTTTGACTTTGCTAAAGACTTCTTTGCATACGTTGGCTTTGTGATGTGTTCATCTTGTCCTTCGTTGGGCAACAGCTCGGTATCGTCTGGTAGGAACTCATTTGTCTCATCGTCCTCAATGGGAAAGACATGTTCGCCATATTCCTCCTCCAATCCGTCGATGGATATGAAACGTAAAGTGTGTCCTGTGGAGACATCCGTAGTAGACATCTCCAGTACCTGTTTATCCCGTCTCTCTGGCCTGTCCTGCCGGAAGGAATCAAAGGATGGATACACGTTGGAGGGCCCTTCTCTTCCATTGTCCACTAAGTCGTCATCTCCTGAAGCAACAGATCAAATACAAAAATAATACAAATAAGAGTTGTGGTTTCGATTGCCTGTCCAGCTATTCATGAAAAGCAATGTCCAACCTCCATGATGACCAAATAAGAGTCACATTGGCTTATAACTGTGCATGGTATCAAACGCATAGAGTTAAACCTATATGATTTAGCACTACACCAGCCAGGCAAATCAAAAATCTCAGATTAAAACCTCTAACAACTTACCATCTAAAATTATTGTTGGTCTTTCCTGTGGGTCTCTGTTTATGATTTCCACCTCAAAATCCTCCTCTTTAACATCAGCTTGGCCTGAAGGCACCCCTGTTGACTACGAGAATAAGATAAATATTTTTAGAGCCACTTGAAAAATGCAGACACTAAATAATAAAATGCATTGAAGGAATAAGACTTCTAAATATGACAGAAAGAGTAAGTGTCCATAATGTAGGGTAGCCTCGGATTCACTCATTTCAAAGAGCTGGGCATCTGACAGCATGTCCTCTGGTAAGCCTGAGTCCTCTGTTGGTTTCCACAATCCTGCCTAGTGCTTTCTCATATCAGTGTAGATGAAGGACAGCAGACGAGGCAAGGAAAACTCCTCAGTCTCCTCACTCACTTTGGCAGTGTGTTGTGGACTGTTCTCTGTGCTGTTGGGATCCCCATGGTTCCATAGATCAAGACACCATTCCTTCCCAAATATTCCTTCAATGGTGGGGGATCCGTTTAGCCCTGGAAGAGAAGGCAGAACTGAATTGACACTTGGGCATACTGTGTCATAAACACATTGTCCCCTATAGGGTGAAGACACTGTATAGACTAAAATGGAAAGGAATGAAGACTATAAGATCCCCATTCTGCATGCACCCTCGTCACGGATGCATTATAAGAGGACCACAACATACCTCTGTCTACTCTGGTGATAGTTTCACCAGTTTGAACACCAACAGAGCGATAGTTTCCAGCCAGCTTGGGAGCTGTGCTTTTCACAATTGTCAGTTCACTTTCCAGATTATGCAATTTCTCAGTGAGAGACTCATTTTCTAAAGATATTCCTGCGTATTCGTCGTCAACCAGTTTACACACATGAGCCATTGCGGTTCTAGACAGTATTTCCATGATGGAGGACAGTTGTGTGTGAAAAGAAGCGCGTTTAGACATGGCTCTGCGTTAATTGTCCAAACACCGTTTGAATTGATATTAAAGTTGTTTAAACTAACCAAATATCTCGCCAATTTCGAACACAAAAAGCGTACCTAACCCAGCTGCTGAACAGTATCTAACCGGGAACAAAAACAAGAGGTAATGGAAATTCAACTTCCGGCCGACGCATATGTATGACGTACACAGATTACAATAGCGTACATGTGGATAAAAACAGATGTTAACTCGATTTTTTTTGTTAAACGGAATACATTACAGTAATTTGATTAAACATATATCACCGCAGTAAACACTACATTTTAAACCTTTATTTTGTGGGGCTGTGACCCCATCTACTGGTCCAAAATTATATTACTATAAAAAAAACTTTTATAAAAAACAACGCTCCACATCAGTAAAAGTACGCAAATCAGAGGAAAAAAACGATTTTTTAAATGACAATCTTGAAACGACAATTGTTGATGCATATTTAACCTGGTCCCAGGCTCTCTTCTCTCTCAGAGAGCTGGCTGAAGGAGATGAAAGCATATGGTCAAAAAAGCTAAAATGTATTTATTTGAGCAGCAAGATTTTATTTCTATCAACTTTTCTGAGAATCTGAAATGTTGGTGAATTATGCATCCATCATATTGGACAAAAATTCATTTAAAATACATCCCTTAATTATTCAACACGTTTGTCAGAGAGCCAATTAATGACAGAATGAAAACATTTCCCAGTGATTTGACAAGAGCAACAATGCATCACAAAATAGCTGCTTAACTAAATCCACAAATTAATCTTAGAACATTGAAAAGACGATGAACGATGAAATCCACAGGAGTCTGAGGAACAAGTGGTGTCTACTTCCACAAAATTGGCAGTTCTAGAAAAATAGACAAAAAACCTGGGACAAGGAGAGCTCACCCATGGCTAGAAGGGATCAAGCTTTTGTAAAAATTAACGTCAGATTTGGTTTTTCGTAGCAGGTTAGGATAATTAGGCTAAGGTTATGAAAAGGGTTATTCATGTTCATTTTGTGGTTTTGAGCTAGCGCCCAATTAACTGCCATTCAACTCCTTGAAGGAGAGCTCTCCTTGTCCCAGAATCGCCCAGAATGCACCGTGAGTCTACTGGGTGAAGCATTATACATTCCTACATTCATTGCCCAATGGGACTCCCATTTCATCCTTTCTCTAATGTCTCTGGTACAGTCTCAGCTGGTCTCAGTTCGATTCCTTCCCCTCCCTTTGCCCCTAACCATTTCACGCTTGCATGTCTGTAAGGTGGAAGAAATATGGTTGAAGATTTACCCCTAGCTACACTGCTTATACCGACCCAGACCCTTTATACATGCCAACATTGAGGGGTTATGGCCAAGGGGAGACATATGGCAACAATATGGGATCGGATGTCTGATGTCAGACAGGCTTAGTGGCTGGAAGCAGGCCTCTTCACTCCCATGACACTGAAGGTGCTGCTGGCTATCTTCTCGTAGAGCAGGAACATGAGGGCAGCGGTCAGGACGGTCTGCAGGAGTTTAGCTTCCAGGCCTTTGAACAGGCCCAGCATGCCATACTTCCTATGGGTGGGGGAAAACATCAAAAAACATATGTAGGCAGTGGTAGAAAAAGTACTCAATAGCCATACCTTATTGGAAAATGACTCAAGTAAAAGTCACCCAGTAAAATACTACTTGAGTAAAAGTCAAAGTATTTGGTTTTAAATATACTTAAGTATCAAAAGTAAATAGAATTGCTAAAATGTACTCAAGTGTCTAAAGTAACAGTAAATAATTTCAACTTCCTTATATTAAGCAAACCAGACAGCACAACTTTTATTTTTATTGACAGATAGCCAGGGGCAAACTCCAACACTCAAAAATTTACAAATGAAGCATGTGTTTAGTGAGTTCGCCAGATCAGAGGCAGTAGGGATGACCAGGGATGTTCTCTTGTCAAAATGTAACGAGTACTTTTGGGTGTCAGGGAAAATGTATGGAGTAAAAAGTACATTATTTTCTTTAGGAATGTAGTCAAGTAAAAGTAAAAAGTAAAAAATATAAATGGTAAAGTACAGATACCCCCAAAAACTACTTTAAAGTATTTTTACTTAAGTACTTTACACCACTGTATGTAGGAGATGAAAGCATTGGCTGCGATCCAGGTAGTCTTAATTGCAATGGTGCTGCATAGATGATCAGCTCTCACAACTCCTGGAGAAGTGTTTGACATCTCAAGAAACACATTAATATGGTATAGCAATCCTCGGAGATGCACAGCACGATGGCAATAAAGACAATCTGGAACACAACCACTGTCTTTAAGTCTGGGTGTGGTACCAGTCATGGTGCTTTTGGAATAAGGTAGTGTGCGTGTGTGGACCAACCTCACTCTATTGATCAGCAGATACATCACACTTCTCAGGCTGTTCAGCAATGGTGATCTGTCTGTGTGCTGCTTGTGTTGACCAAACTGAGAATGAGATGCAGACAACGAGTAGTGAAATTAGCACCCAGAGCTTATTCCACTGGAATAACACTAAACATTGGGATAACCCAATGTTCAGAGCAGAGCACTAAAACGCAACATCCACACTAGCAGGCAAACATATACACAATCACATTATAGACCGACAACCCTCATGAAAAAGTACTACAGAATTACTACACAAAACCTATTTGTGCATTAGTGGCAATGTAGAGACTTGAAGGGATTGTGTAGTGAATGTGTAGTTTACACACTAAAGATACACAAGTATGGTTTTGTAGATGTCAGTAGGAAAACAGTAGTGTTTCTAGTAGTAATCAGGTAGAGATTTTTACTACTTGATGTTGGTAGCTGAGGTGTTTGCTAGCACCGTTGAAATGTAGCTCGTTTTCGCTATGCTAGTTAATAAGTAGGTGTTCGTATGCAAATGTACAGTAAGTTCATATTGGTATACTTACCTCCTTTGACCTGTTGCCAAGGAGGCCCTCGACATAAGACTGGAGGCCATTGTTGGTAAGGTTAATATTGCTTATCAAATATTTATGTGTTTGTCTTATGTGACTTCTGTTAGCAGTGGATTGATAATGGCTTATAATTGTTTCTTGTACTTGTCTTTATACTCGAAATACAGATAAGGCTTTAAAAAGGATTAAAAGTGTAAATATATAATTATTTTTCTATTACATTTGTATAAATGTATTATTTCTTCTTATGATATTAACTACAGTTAAACTCAAGGAAATAACAGTGTAGTAGTGACACAGTAGTGAAACAAGGAGATGTCAATAGTAATTTTGAATAGGCAAACAGTAGTAAATGTGTCAGTTTTCAATAGTCATTCAAAAGGGTTTAATGTAGGAAATGAAAAGGTATCAAGAGCAAATCAGTACTGACAACACTACACACACTGAATGTGTAGGCATTAAGTACTAAAATAGTGAACATGTAGGAATTGTGGTAGAATGTGTAGGTTTTAAGTAGTAGATACCCAAAAGCTCAGTAGTTGCACAGTAACTAGGAAATATGTAGTGTTCACAAGTCTTGAAACGTCCCAATTTATCACTCATTACTACTTAAATCACTACTATCTCAATAGCAATCAATTAGTAAAACCCAGTAGGCTTGGGTAGTAGTGATTCAGTAATACTTTTTCATGAGGAACATTCTCACAATCACACGCACGCACGCACGCACACCCACATACTGTTCTTACCCTCAGGATGGACTGTACAGTCTGTAGTGGGTATGTGAATGTGGTGGCCACTGCTTTGGCTACGGCACCAATCAGAAATATCTCCAGAGACAACAGCTAGAGAAATGGACAGACAACAGTATCAGGATCAGTTAGTTCCAGTTTAAATAGGGTCGGGCAGGTATATGATAATACAGAATACCAGGGTATTTTTATATATTGGAGGTATGACTTCCAATACAATGGAAGCGTTTGTTAATAAAACGTCAATATTTGTACTTTTTAAAATCAATATTTTCAATCAAAGTGTGTACTGATGCTTATTTATTAAACCCTCTTAGGCCTCACTCCCCCCTATCGGAGATACTGCAGCCCTCATCCTCCACATACAACACTTGTTCTGCCAGTCACATTCTGTTAAAAGGACCCCAAAATACACATCCCTGGGTTGCTCCTCTTTTCAGTTCGCTGCAGCTAGCGACTGGAACAAGCTGCAAAAAACACTCAAACTGGACCGTTTTATCTCCATCTCTTCATTCAAAGACTCAATCATGGACACTCACTGACACTTGTGGCTGCTTCGCGTGATGTATTGTTGTCTCTGCCTTCTTGCGGTTGTCTGTGCCCAATAATGTTTGTACCATGTTTTGTCCTGCTACCATGTTGTGCTGCTGCCATGTTGTGTTGCTTCCATGTTGTTGTTATGTTGCTACCATGCTATGTTGTTGTCTTAAGTCTCTCTTTATGTAGTGTTGTGGTGTCCCTCTTGTCGTGATGTGTGTTTTGTCCTAAATTTGTATTTTATTTTTAATCCCTGCCTCTGTCCCCACAGGAGGCCTTTTGCCTTCTGGTAGGCAGTCATTGTAAATAAGAATTAGTTCTTAACTGACTTGCCTAGTTAAATAAAGTTTCAATAAAAAAATGTAATAAAAAGTACCGGTAGAAAGATAAAGCTAATGATTCCACTTTGCTTTTCAGTTATACCATTTTTTGTTAGTGAGGGAGGACTACAGGGCTTTTTCCCATCAATGAGAATGAAATCTAATTGATAATTCTGCCCAGTCTGAAGTACATCCCCCCCTCCCATTACCTCTCTGTGAACCAAGCTTCTCAGCTGCCTCTTCAGGCCTTCATAGATCATGAACTGGACAGCTGGGTTGAGCACCAGCAGGAGAGAAGGGAATGTCCCGTTCCACAGGGCCCCCACCCCTTCGTCCTCAATGATCTGCACAAAGGCATCTGAGAGGAGAAGAGAGGGATACTGTTTACCCTAGAGACAATCTGACAGTGACAAAGAAACCAGACTAGGAAAAAAGTAGTACAATGTGTGTGTGGAAAAAAGTGTGTTTTCATGTGTGTGTGAAATAAAAAGAGAGAGAAAGACAGAGGGAATGTGTATGTGCGTGATACTTTAGTGAGAGAAAGAAAGAATGACATAATGACACATCTACAACTTTATCCGTTTCCAGCACGCATACTGCTGCTGCCTTTACCCATGATGCCTGAGTAGTTAGTGGGACGGATGTCTGCATTGCGAAACTTTGCTCCTTGAAGCTTGAGTCGTGTGTTGACCACCCACAGCGGAGTGGTCACAAGCACGTTCACTACACCTGCACACACAGAGACAGAGAGAGAAACAGAGAGACAGAGAGAGAGCTTGGAATCATTCCTTGAATACAACAATTGTAGACCTTACAGTGAAATGCTTACTTACCAACGGTGCAGTTCAAAAAAAGAGTTAAGAAAATATTTACCAAATAAACTAAAGTAAAAAATAAAAAGTAACACAAAATAACGAGGCTATATACAGGGGGTACCGGTACAGAGTCAATGTGCAGGGGTACAGGTTAGTATAGCAGCAGTGTCAATGTAAAGAGTCTAGTGGCCATTTGATTAATTGTTCAGCAGTCTTATGGCTTGGGGGTAGAAGCTGTTAAGGATCCTTTTGGCCCTAGACTTGGCGCCCCGGTACTGCTTGCCGTGCGGTAGCAGAGAAAACAGTCTATGACTTGGGTGACTGGAGTCTGACAATTTTTGGGGCTCTGACACACCTAGTATATAGGTCCTGGATGGCAGGAAGCTTGGCCCCAAGCTTGGCCCCTGATGTACTGGGCCGTACACTACCCTCTGTAGCGCATTGCGGTCAGATGCAGAGCAGTTGCCATACCAGGTGGTGATGCAACCGGTCAGGATGCTCTCGATGGTGCAGTTGGAGAACTTTTTGATCATCCGGGACCCATGGAAAATCTTTTCAGTCTCCTGAGGGGGAAAAGGTGTTGTCGTGCCCTCTTCACAACTGTCTTGTTGTATTTGGACCATGATAATTTGTTGGTGATGTGGACACTCCACTACAGCCCCGTCAATGTTAGTGGGGGCCTGTTCGGCCCACCTTTTCCTGTAGTCCATGATCAGCTCCTTTGTCTTGCTCACATTGAGGGAGAGGTTGTTGTCCTGGCAGTGTCTCTGACCTCCTCCCTATAGGCTGTCTCATCGTTGTCGGTGATCAGGCCTACCCCTGCTGTGTCGTCAGCAAACTTAATGACGGTGTTGGAGTCATGTTTGGCCATGCAGTCATGGGTGAACAGGTACATTTTACATTTACATTTAAGTCATTTAGCAGACGCTCTTATCCAGAGCGACTTACAAATTGGTGCGTTCACCTTAAGACATCCAGTGGAACAGCCACTTTACAATAGTGCATCTAAATCTTTTAAGGGGGGGTGAGAAGGATTACTTTATCCTATCCTAGGTATTCCTGAAAGAGGTGGGGTTTCAGGTGTCTCCGGAAGGTGGTGATTGACTCCGCTGTCCTGGCGTCGTGAGGGAGTTTGTTCCACCATTGGGGAGCCAGAGCAGCGAACAGTTTTGACTGGGCTGCGCGGGAACTGTACTTCCTCAGTGGTAGGGAGGCGAGCAGGCCAGAGGTGGATGAACGCAGTGCCCTTGTTTGGGTGTAGGGCCTGATCAGAGCCTGGAGGTACTGAGGTGCCGTTCCCCTCACAGCTCCGTAGGCAAGCACCATGGTCTTGTAGCGGATGCGAGCTTCAACTGGAAGCCAGTGGAGAGAGCGGAGGAGCGGGGTGACGTGAGAGAACTTGGGAAGGTTGAACACCAGACGGGCTGCGGCGTTCTGGATGAGTTGTAGGGGTTTAATGGCACAGGCAGGGAGCCCAGCCAACAGCGAGTTGCAGTAATCCAGACGGGAGATGACAAGTGCCTGGATTAGGACCTGCGCTGCTTCCTGTGTGAGGCAGGGTCGTACTCTGCGGATGTTGTAGAGCATGAACCTACAAGAACGGGCCACCGCCTTGATGTTAGTTGAGAACGACAGGGTGTTGTCCAGGATCACGCCAAGGTTCTTAGCGCTCTGGGAGGAGGACACAATGGAGTTGTCAACCGTGATGGAGAGATCATGGAACGGGCAGTCCTTCCCCGGGAGGAAGAGCAGCTCCGTCTTGCCGAGGTTCAGCTTGAGGTGGTGATCCGTCATCCACACTGATATGTCTGCCAGACATGCAGAGATGCGATTCGCCACCTGGTCATCAGAAGGGGGAAAGGAGAAGATTAATTGTGTGTCGTCTGCATAGCAATGATAGGAGAGACCATGTGAGGTTATGACAGAGCCAAGTGACTTGGTGTATAGCGAGAATAGGAGAGGGCCTAGAACAGAGCCCTGGGGGACGCCAGTGGTGAGAGCGCGTGGTGAGGAGACAGATTCTCGCTATACACCAGGTACCAGGAGGGCACTAAGTACACACCCCTGAGGGGCCCCAGTGTTGCGGATCAGCATGGCAGATGTGTTGTTGCCTACCCATACCACCTGGGGACGGCCCATCAGGAAGTCCAGGATCCAGTTGCAGAGGGAGGTGTTCAGTCCCAGGGTCCTTAGCTTAGTGATAAGCTTTGTGGGCACTATGGTGTTGAACACTGAGCTGTAGTCAATGAACAGCATTCTCACATAGGAGTTTCTTTTGTCCAGGTTGGAAAGGGCAGTGTGGAGTGGGATTGCGACTGCGTCATCTGTGGATCTGTAGGGGCGGTATGCGAATTGGAGTGGGTCTAGGGTATCCGGGAGGATATTGTTGATGTGAGCTATGACCAGCATTTCAAAGCACGATAGTCATTTAGACAGGTTACCTTAGCGTTCCTCGGCACAGGGACTATGGTGGTCTGATTGAAGATACGTAGGTTTTACAGACGGTCAGGGAGAGGTTGAAAATGTCAGTGAAGACACTTGCCAGCTGGTCAATGCATGCTCGGAGTACGCACCCTGTGGCCTTGGGAATGTTAACCTGTTTAAAGTGCTACGGGGAAGTAATCATTTAGGCATGTTAACTTCGCTTCCTTTGGCACAGGGACTATGGTGGTCTGCTTGAAATATGTAGATATTACAGACTCGGTCGAGGAGAGGTTGAAAATGTCAGTGAAGACACATGCCAGTTGGCCCGTGTATGCTTTGAGTAAATGTCCTGGTAGTCTGTCTGGCCCCGCGGCTTTGTGAATGTTGACCTATTTAAAAGGTCTTGCTCACATCGGCTACCGAGAGCATTATCACACAGTCGTCCAGAACAGCTGATGCTCTCATATGCATGCTTCAGTGTTGCTTGCCTCAAAACGAGCATAAAAGGCATTTAGCTTGCTTGGTAGGCTCAAGTCTCTGGGCAGCTCTCGTCTGGCTTTCCCTTTGTAGTCCGTAATAGTTTTCAAGCAATGCCACATCTGACGAGCGTCAGAGCCGGTGTAGTAGGATTCAATCTTAATCCTGTATTGACGCTTTGCTTGTTTGATGGTTAGCCTGAGGGCATAGCGGGATTTCTTATATGCGTCCGGATTAGTGTCTCGCTCCTTGAAAGCGGCAGCTCTAGCCTTTAGCTCAATGCAGATGCAGCCTGTAATCCATGGCTTCTGGTTGGGATATGTATGTATGGTCACTGTGGAGACGACGTCGTCGATGCACTTATTGATGAAGCCGATGGCTGAGGTGGTAAACTCATCAATGCCATTAGATGAATCCTGGAACATATTCCAGTCTGTGTTAGCAAAACAGTCCTGTAGCGTAGCATCCGCATCATCTGACCACCTCCGTATTGAGCGAGTCACTGGTACTTCCTGCTTTAGTTTTTGCTTGTAAGTGGGAATCAGGAGGATAGAATTTGTCAGATTTGCTAAATGGAGGACGGGGGAAGAGCTTTGTATGCATCTCTGTGTGTGGAATAAGGGGGTAACTTGGTAAGTTAGCTAGTATCAGCGTCTGGGTCTTATGTAGGCCTACCTGCAGCAATGCCCATTAGCAGGTCTCTGCTTGGAGTTGACTTGTGTCCCCGGAGCCAGCTGGCTCTCAGGCTGTGGAAGCAGTAGAAGTAGACGAAGTTGGAACAGCAGAGACTGCAGATCACTGGGAGCCAGCCCCTGTAGGGCGCCAGCCTGCAGAGGACAGGCAGGGGGACAGACACAACCTCGGGTGATTCTGTTCAAATAAATAAAAAATGCTAAAAGAGCAGAGAGAGAAAGCAGAGCGAGGTAAAGACAGAGCTCTTGTTTACTCACAACCCTTCTTCCTTGACAATCTCTGACAGAATGGCAGGAGTGGACCTGGCTTTCCTCTTCTCATCCACTATAGAAAAGGAGGAACAGAGAGAAGAATAGACATGAGACTTGCACAGAGATATCTTATGTCCTCTATTCAGTTTTGCACAAAGGCGTAAAGATATAGAGGTAGCTAGCCTTACCTTGCAGCCGTAGTCTTGCAGTGTCAAGTGGGAAGAAAACGGTCATTGCCGTCACACTCCCCTAAAAACATATAATCCTATTCTGTCAAATGTAGGGTCTTCAAATGTGAACATTTGCTGATATCAGGCTAACCTTATTTATAGGGGATTCCGGTTTGGCAGTAATGGCCTGTCAGATAGCAATTTAAAGAAAAAAATACTGCCCCTTGTTTTCATGTATTGCAATAACCTACCTAAAGTTTACTTACCGCTGCTCCTGCCATTGCATGTACCAAGCTTTCGTACGAGAAAACTTCAGCAAATCGAAAGGCTTCAGTGCTCATTTTGATTGCGGTAGATACAAATGTAAACTTGACAGTTTTGTTTGCAGTCCACTATGCACAATAGATGTCGTTTTTCCCCCAGTTCATTCCAGAAAACAACTACGCAGCTGAACTCGTGTGATTGCTTCTCATAGACATTAACCCAGAATGCGCTTCTCGCTCGTTTTACATCCAGGTCGTTCGTATAGCCAATGGTAGACAGAGTCCCCTTTCCCAATAAGGTGATTGGGCAATAGGTGATTCCGCTTGTTCGTTTGATTGGCTTTTCCTTTTGTCATTCAAACAAATGAAACAACAGGTTTGCGTTCAGTATGGTTTTAAGTTCTGGAACGCTCAATTGAACGGAAACGGTGCTGGACTGAATGACCAGGTGAAGAACGCGGTTGGGTTTGTGTCATACTGTACTGTATTTGGTTGGGGGACGCCGTCCGCACTGCCCTTTAAAACACTTAATACTTCAAGCCACACCCACCAAACGTACCTCGAAGTCTGCTCAAGAACGTTGTGGGTAAACGTGTCGTTCAGTACAAACCGTTCCGCAACGTAGAAAACGTTCAAGGGAACTGAACGCATCTCAGGCCTGTCCAAAGAAACGGTACTGCAGATAGAACAATGTGTTAGTTATTCTAGGCTGCTGAGGGGAGGAAGGCTCATGTCTGTAATGGAGCAAATGTAATGGCATCAAACACGTGCAACCAAGATCTTTGGCTTGGTGCTTCTCCCACAATGTTTTCTGGTCGTCACAGTTACCACACCAAAGTCATAAACTTCGCCTATTTCTAAAATAAAGATTCTTAAAATGTGATTTTAAACATAACACTTATTTGTTTATAAAAAAATGTATTTAACTAGGGAAGTCAGTTAAGAACAAATGCTTATTTACAATGATGGCCTACCCCAGCCAAACCCTCCCCTAACCCAGACGACGCTGGACCAATTCTATGTTGCCCTATTGGATTCCCGATCATGGCCCGTTGTGATACAGCCCGTTGTGATGCAATGCCTTATGCCACTGCGCCACTCGGGAAGCCTAACACTTAACTTTATGGCTAACCCTAACCTTGAATTAAGACCAAAAAGCACATTTTGGTTTTCATACATTTTTATGAAAGCCAATTTTGACTTTGTGGCTGTGCTATCTTAGTGGAAACCATGTTTTCATAGTCTTGTTCATTCTCCAGGCTAGCTGCTACGTCTGTCTGTGTTCTGAATTCTAAACTTCTAAAATGTGCTCCTTTCCAGAAAAGGGTATATTGTTTTGTGTTTGTAAATATTAAAGTTCACTACAAAATGTGCTTTCTGCAGCGAGAGAAAGATAGCACCCAGACCCACCACTACCAATAAGGCCCCTACAAACGCCCTCAGACATCCCATGATGCTCCAGCATCTTTCCCCCTCCTGTTTTTCTTAGCGAAAGGTGAAACCACTATCTGGTTATCTGATATCCCACCCCCTCATTCGTGGATCAGTTTCTTCAGTCTGTCTCATGTGGACCACTGAAGGTGCCTCTTCTAAGGAGATCCCTCTCCATCACTGGGGTACTGGTTGCATCTATAGGTCAGAGAACCACAATGGAAATAGGTCAAGATTTGTGTCATTCTCAATTATTTGATTTATGCACCTTGGCTTTACAGTATGTGTTTTCTAAATAATTTTTACAAGCTGGGAAAACTACAAACACACATTTAGTAAACATTGCTCTCATTTAAGATATTCTTTGTCAAACAATTCACTTTACTGTTGGTACAGGCGCTGTTCTCTTAAGGTTGTTAGCCTGCCATCAGTGTCTCCATCTGCCTCATGCATGCTACCTGACAATCAAACAGTTGAGATGACCGTGTCCGTTTTGGGAATTACTGGTTGGACCAGATGCCAGACTAGTGAGTATAAGTTTCACCTACTATTTCACCATCCTTATCCATCTGTGTAGGCCTAAATGGTGGTTTCCACTCGCGACACCAGTTTCCCCAAGAGTAAATGCTGCAACCAAATGCTGTTATTGTAAATTACTTTGATTATCATGATCAATCATTAATTAATAAACCATTTAAATCAAAATTGTTATTCCATTGTAAATTCTACAACACAGAATTTACACTAGCTTTTTAGCTTTTTTTTATATTTTTTTTTACCTCCCTCACTATCTTGCTCCTTTGCACCCGTGTCTCAACTTGTACATTCATCCTCTGCACATCATACCATTCCAGTGTTTAATTGCTATATTGTAATTACTTTGCCACCATGGCCTATTTATTACCTTACCTCTCTTATCCTACCTCATTTGCACATGCTGTATATGATTTTCCTACTTTATTATTGACTATGTTTGTTTATTCCATGTGTAACTGTGTTGTTGTATGTGTCGAACTGCTTTGCTTCATCTTGGACAGGCCGCAGTTGCAAATGAGAACTTGTTCTCAACTAGCCTACCTGGTTAAATGAAGGTGAATATATATATGTATATATATTATAATTAACATTATCCGAGTCTGCATCCGAACCCTTTTGCTTATATTAGGCAAATTCAAATATGGACCTCGAACCAAGTTCCACTGCTAATTTTCATTCTTCCCCTCTAATCAGGGATCGATTTTGACCTGGGACATCAGGTGGGGTTTACTGTGTTTTAGCTCATAAGTCATGCAATATATAACGAAAAAGACTGCCACTTCAGTTGCATGCCGAGTCAGCCTCCCAGTCTCTCTCAGCCAGTCATGCAGTATGCCGATTACAGTGTCACGTCAGCTAGTCTCTGCAGAAGGGTTTCCACTAGATTATATAGCCACAAAGTAAACATTCATGAAAACAAAAAAACAAATAATATTTGTCCTTAATTTAAGGTTAGGAATAATATTAGTAGTGTGGTTAATGTTAGGTTTAAAATCAAATTTGAAGAAGATAAAGGCAAAAATAGGCAGGGTTTAGTTAGAGACAACCCTGCAGCAGGGCAATGACTGTCACTTCCCGTCTCTCTCGGCCAGTCTCTGCAGCAGGGGAATGACTGTGTCCTGTTTGGAGGAGAGCAGCTCCAGAGCTGTGGCCATCCTTCCCAGGGACTCTGCCATGCACACCTCCCTCCTCTCTGACCTCCTCCCCTGGGCCTCTGCCCTGCTGCGACAGACCTGCTCCTCCTCGGCATGCCCTTCCTGCCTCCTCAGGGACTCCTGCAGCAGGGAGGTGCTTTCTCCTCGCTTCTGCTGCTGGACCAGAGGAGAGGTAATGAAGGAGCCCTTGGAGGTGGAGTAGGAGAAGAGACCGCGCTTCTTTCTGCGGAGGTGCACGCGGCTGAGGTTGGAGGGGATGTGACAGGAGGCAGGGGGCTGTGCGACCGGAGCAGGGGAGGGGTTTGGCTGTACAGGGTCTGTGTTATTAGCTATTCTGGGGGAGGGTGTGTCCAAAGGGTTGGGTAGAGGGAGGGAGGAGCAGACAGGGGTGGGGGGTCTGACAAAGGTGTAGAGAGGGAGGGTGGAGGGAACTGGTGTATGGAGTGGGAGGGAGGAGGGGACAAGGGTGAGTGTCCGAGTGCAGGCAGTGATGAGGTTGCCATGGGGAAGGAGAAGGGGCTTCTGCTCGGTTTTGGTGGTTTCCGTGGCGACGTTCACCTTAGGGATGCTGGTTACTAGGGTAGGGCTGCTAGTGGTCTCGGCACCGATGGTGTCACCAAGCATGGCATACATTATCTTATGAGAGCGAGAGACACACAAAGAGAGATGGAATGTTGAGATAAGAGGGTCTTGTCAGCACCCTTGGGCAGCTTATAACAATCTTGTTTCTTACCTTCATAGTACACCCACAATGTCACTAGAATTGTTGAGCATTCACCAGAAGACCACTATGACCACAATAACAACATTTAACAAAATGAATAGACGGCTGCCTGAGAACGTCACGAAAATGATGCGTGAACAACGCAGGAGTAGAAGGCTGTGCGTTGCTGTGATCCTGAACAGCCAGACAGCTAGCAACAATGACAAGAAACTGCCATGTGGGGAATCGTAGGTGGCTTGTTTCAGTTAATTGTATCTTGTTCTTGATAGCATTTCTTGTTTGAAGGCGTTTTGACTTATACCACGTCTATGATAATATGGCTCAAATTTGCTAGCTAGCCAACTGACAACTGTCACAATGTATTTGAGAGACAAAAAGTGCTTACTGTGCAAATGCATGCATGTTTTCAATAAACATTTGGAGACTAGATACAGTTTCAATAGAGCCACAAGCATTGGTTCTTGCTAAACACCACAAGTCTATTATTATAAAACAAACAAGTACCTCAAAGTACTCCCAGGAGGTTCTGGCCTGGCCGGTCTCCCTTCCCCTCTGTATTTGACCCTCTTATAGGTGACGATCAAGTTGTTCCACTTGCGGCGGATCTTCTCAACAGGAAGACAGTGACCCTGCTCCTCCAACTCTTTCTGCACGCTCTGGAAGAGCTGCGAACGCTCCTGGGTCCCGTACAGGCTCCAGCGGCGCCCCACTGCGTCGATCAGGTACACGATGGCCTGGTAGGAGAACTCTGGGGATACCTGGGGAGGAGGCCGAGGAGTCGGGAGGGTCATGACTGGGGCTGAGGAGGAAAGGAGGGATGTTGAATAAGTACTGTAAGTCCAGAGCATCTGCTAAATTGTAAATCCTCTCATGACAGAGTTAACCATACTAATGTTATCGACCAGCTTAGCCAGCATGCACAAGATATTTGGTTCTGGGTGCTGCAGATAAATGGTACATCTACAGTAGGTGCTTAGACCAAGAAATATAGGAAGGGGTAGTTCGATGCATTTTAGGATCCCTCTTTATTTTACTCCCCTCTATCTTTAATTGGGAAAATAGGACTCACCTAGAACTATCTTTAAGATGGTTTTGCCATCTGCAGAAGAGACGTTGGTTAGAGGAAAATAAACAGTCAGCACTCACAGGATCTAGTGTACAGAAAGAAAGATGCCACATGCAAAACAGTCAAATAGAGCAAATATTTTTTGCGATAGCTCATAATGTCAATACAATTATGATATTTCATTATAGATTGCACTAATGTTTCTGAAGTGTGCAGACTTTTTCCTGTTTCTCCAGGTTTGCCTTTTGCGTCCAGAACGTTCACTACTCAGGTCCGGGTGTGCGGTAGATTCGGCCTATTATCTAATAGTAGTTCTAAAGTAAAAGATCCCGTGAGACAAGACTGAAAAATATGCCACGTCTGTCTGATTATACAGTACCAACAACTTACACAGTACAATGGGTTTGCTGGTCGTTTTAGTTGCCAGCCGCCCATGCTGTGTTGAATACCCTGCATGGTCTTCTATTGGACCGCCTTCTCCCGGAGAAATATCGTGACGAGCTGCAGACTCGGAGCCTCTTTTGACTGAAAGCAGCGGAGATGATTCGTCTTCTTCGTCAAAGGACTCGGAGTCTTCACTTTTCACAGTGATATTCAAAGACATTACCACGTCTACCAAGCGCACTTTCTTGGCTATAGTATGGAATCGCTCGACCCCGTCTAAATAGGCTACCTATGTGGTTGTTTCTCTCAATGCTTATGAGAAGGAAAAAGTTTTAGTCTCTCAATTCTCAATTAGATATAAAGAAGCCCCAACATCAGCCACTATTGCAGTATTTGCATTCTCGGACCTGTGGCTTTACAACAAGATGAAGAGAAATGGCTGCGTAGTTTTCAACAGGTCTGCGCAACGCCAGGTCTGCGCAACGCTGCTACGCAGCTCTGGGCAGGGATTCGCTGCTGGCAATTATGATGACGTGTACTAGCGTGCGCAGGCCCTGCACAGTGCAGAGACGCAACGCAGACGATGTCCAGGCTGCCCTGAAGAGGGCGCTGCTGCTCTGCCTGATGATATTCTCTTCAAAATAAGCATTCTGGTAGGCTATGCACAGTCAAACAAGTAGACCTATAGTACGTTGTGCAATGTTTTAGAAAATCTTTGGTGACATCCTATGTGTTCTGTCTTTTAAAAAAATAGATAGAATATTTCATATAATAAATATATTCAAATACAATGCTTTTTTTGGACACTGCAATATCATATGAACACTTCTGGGTTTAAGCATAATTGTTTTTATATATATATTTTTCTTTTACAATTTGTTAACATAATCTCTCTAGTCTGAGTGGACAGCGGTAACTCCGAGGTTCAGCATCACTGGACAGCTGAGGTCTCAGAGAATCCAACTCTGTGGAGAATCCCTGGACATAAATCCAGTAAAGTTTAACCAGAAGTAAGACGTCTAGAGGCCTGGAGAAGGTAACAACTTACATGAGAAGTTTGGAGAGTGACATTCACTGTATGAAATGCAATGTTATCACCATCATTCTATTTGAATGGTTATCACACACCAATTTTGGCTGCTAGAATGAATGAAAGGAATGAATAAAATGACTAGATAGATGACAGTGAATAATGTACATGCATGGAAAGTAAGATGGGTACAACTTGGTGTACAAGTCTGTATGAATGCTGTATAGAAAGACCAGGGCATGGTGAATATTCCCTGTTGTCTCATAGTGAGATAACAGTACAGACTTGATGAAGGCTCTACTGGCTATTGGATGTTGTTGGATGCTGAATGTACTCTTGAACTCTCTCTCAACTAGATCCTTCAATCTTTCGCCCATTTCACGGAACTCTGCATTATCCTTCAGGAAAAAAAGAGACACCGTTGTCTAGAAAACATAATAAACAAGCTAGAAATGCAATAAACACAACTCATTTATCCTGTGCAGCTTTGTTATGGATTAAACAAAGGCACATTGTTAGTGTTATTCATGCATTAACACAAGTAAAGTTGATTAGCATGTCCAACATTTTTTTTTCAAAATTTTAGCCCAGAGGTTTCACATTGGATATTGCAGTAATGCTGTCTTACCCTGTTAAATGTGGCAGAGTTGGTGAAGATAAGCAACACGTCAGACACAAAGTGTTGCACTGTTTGGGAGAGATTCTGCTGCAGCTTCTCCACAACCCTGTCCAGCCATGTAGGGGTCTTAATCACACTGGTGTAGTTTCTCACCGGCAATAAAACATACAGACAGATGTGACACACACACACAGATACACACACGGACGGACACACAGACAGACACGGACGTACGATCAGACGGAAGGACGGACAGATAGATAGACTGGTTGATGAATTGATTGATTGTTCGGCAGGCAATTGGCCCAATGATAGCATTCATTCATCAGGGCTCCTCACCAGTAGGTAGTCAGAGATTCGGCAGATCAGACCCACCTGGTAAGTCTTTTGACTGGTGTAACGCCACGACTGACTAGCCCTCAGTACACAGAATGTACACATCCACACAATATTATCACTGTGATTACACACAAGCACACACACACACACACACACACTAAGCTGACAGCTAAGTTTACCTACACAGAACAAACAGACCTCTCTTCTATCAATCTCTTTCTCTCACTCTCTCTCTAATCAACCCTTCTCACCCCAGCATAGAATCATCCACATTAGGATGGATGAAAGGAGCGAGGACACTTATCACAGCATATCAAGCTGCCCTGGCTCGTCATCCTGATTATGCTGCCAAGACAGAGAAGAGAGGAAGGTGAGAAGGAATTGGTTAACAATCAAGCAACAACTGCCTGTTTGTTTGTTAACGAATATTGTACAGATTTGTTTCCCACACCCTCGGGTGTAGAACAAGGGGACGCCTTATCACCAACTGTGTTTGCTATGTTTATTAATGTTTTGGCAAAATAAATTAAACATTTTAATATTGGAGTGAGATATGATGAAGAAATGCTAAGTACTCTCTTATACGGTGATTATATTATTTTGATGGCAGAAACTGAACAAGACCTGCAGAAAATTATATTAAATGCAGTCAATTGGTGCAAAAAATGGAGACTCCTGATCAATCAGAAAAAAACACAAAGAATGCATTTTAGAAAACCAAGTACTAAGAGAATAGTTTTTCAGTTTTGTTTTGGTGAAGAAATTATTGAGTTTACTAGCAATTATAAATATTTGGATAATTAATTTGATGAACATATTACCTTTCATTACGGCACATCTGCCCTGGACGACTCAGCAAGTACAGCTCTTGGGGGAGTTATAAAAAACAATAACACTCAAAGATATTGAGTATGCCATGTATTCCCAACTGTATCAGACATGTGTGTTCTGGACTATTCAGCAGTCCGTTATTTTTTAGGTGAACACAAGTTTGCAACTATACTGGCAATAACTGGGAACACGGGCTGGGAACCCTGTGAGGTGAGATGGAAGACATGCATGGTGAGACATTGGAATACACATTTTTAATCTTTTATAATATATATATTTTAAAATATTAAAACATACAATCATACATACCTGCAGTGAAGCCGCTCAACATTTACATTACATTCAGTCATCTAGCAGACTCCCATCCAGAGTGACCCACAGGAGCAACCAGAGCCAAGGACATGTCGACAGATCTTCCACCAAGTCAAATCGGGGGCCCAAACCAGCGACCAATTGGCCACCGGCCCAAACTCCCAACCGCCAGGCCACCAACCATCCAAGATCCCCCCCCCCCCCCACAGTTCCCAGAGAGCTGCCCCTCTTGGATGGAGACCGCCGCTGTACAGCTATTTTCAGGACTCTCTAGAGATGTTCGATCAGGTTCAAGCCTTGCTTTGGCTGGGCCACTCAAGGACATTCAGAGACTTGTCCCGAAGCCACTCCTGCGTTGTCTTGGCTGTGTGCTTAGGGTTGTTGTCCTGTTGGAAGGTGAACCTTTGCACCAGTCTGAGGTCCTAAGCACTCTGGAGCAGGCTTTCATCAAGGATATCTGTACTTTGCTCTGTTCATCTTTCCCTCGATCCTGACTAGTCTCCCAGTCCCTGCCACTGAAAAACATCCCCACAGCATGATGCTGCCACCACCATGATTCACCACTATGTCAGAGTGACCATTGGGTTCTTGGTCACCTCCCTGACAAAGGCCCATCTCCCCTGATTGTTCAGTTTGGCCGAACGACCAGCTCTATGAAGAGTCTTGGTGTGTAAGGGTTGTCGTCGGTGGAAGAAGGTGAGGACCAAAGTGCAGCGTGGTAAGTGTTCATGATGATTTTTAATTAAAACTCAGAACACTAAGCAGAAAATAACAAACGTGAATTTACAAACCGAAACAGTACTGTGTGGCCAAAACACTCACACGGAAACAAACACCCACAAACCAAAGTGAAACCCAGGCTACCTAAGTATGATTCTCAATCAGAGACAACTAACAACACCTGCCTCTGATTGAGAACCATACTAGGACGAACACAAAAACCAACATAGAAAAACAAACAGACTGCCCACCCCAACTCACGCCCTGACCATACTAAAACGAAGAATAAAATAACAGAACTATGGTCAGAACGTGACAGTACCCCCCCCCAAAGGTGCAGACTCCGGCCGCAAAACCTGAACCTATAGGGGAGGGTCTGGGTGGGCGTCTGTCCGCGGTGGCGGCTCCGGCGCGGGACGCAGACCGTACTCCACCATAGTTTTTTTGCGCCTCTTAGCCCGCCTCCGTGGCCTCTTTAAAGTGGCGACCCTCGCCGCCGACCTTGGACTGGGGACTCACGCCACAGGTCCCGAATGGACGGGAGATTCCGGCAGCGCCGGACAGGTGGGATACTCCAGCAGCGCCGGACAAGCAGGACACTCCGCCAGCGCCGGACAGGCAGGAGACTCCGGCAGCGCCAAACAGGCGGGAGACTCCAGCAGCTCCGGAGTGAAGGGCGATTCTGGCATCGCCTGGCTGACTGACGGCTCTGGCAGCTCCTGGCTGGCTGGCGGCTCCTGGCAGACTGGCAGCTCCGGTGGCTCAGGACAGACGTGAGACTCCGGCGGCTCAGGACAGATGGGAGACTCCGGCGGCTCAGGACAGACGGGAGACTCCGGCGGCTCAGGACAGGCGGGAGACTCCGGCGGCTCAGGACAGGCGGGTGACTCCGGCGGCTCAGGACAGGCGGGAGACTCCGGCGGCTCAGGACAGGCGGGAGACTCCGGCGGCTCAGGACAGGCGGGAGACTCCGGCGGCTCAGGACAGACGGGAGACTCCGGCGGCTCAGGACAGGCGGGAGACTCCAGCAGCTCCGGAGTGAAGGGCGATTCTGGCATCGCCTGGCTGACTGACGGCTCTGGCAGCTCCTGGCTTGCTGGCGGCTCCTGGCAGACTGGCGGCTCCGGTGGCTCAGGACAGACGTGAGACTCCGGCTCAGGACAGACGGGAGACTCCGGCGGCTCAGGACAGACGGGAGACTCCGGCGGCTCAGGACAGACGGGAGACTCCGGCTCAGGACAGGCGGGAGACTCCGGCGGCTCAGGACAGGCGGGTGACTCCGGCGGCTCAGGACAGGCGGGAGACTCCGGCGGCTCAGGACAGGCGGGAGACTCCAGCGGCTCAGGACAGGCGGGAGACTCCGGCGGCTCAGGACAGACGGGAGACTCCGGCGGCTCAGGACAGGCGGGAGACTCCGGCAGCTCCGGAGTGAAGGGCGATTCTGGCATCGCCTGGCTGACTGACGGCTCTGGCAGCTCCTGGCTTGCTGGCGGCTCCTGGCAGACTGGCGGCTCCGGTGGCTCAGGACAGACGTGAGACTCCGGCGGCTCAGGACAGACGGGAGACTCCGGCGGCTCAGGACAGACGGGAGACTCCGGCGGCTCAGGACAGGCGGGAGACTCCGGCGGCTCAGGACAGGCGGGTGACTCCGGCGGCTCAGGACAGGCGGGTGACTCCGGCGGCTCAGGACAGGCGGGAGACTCCGGCGGCTCAGGACAGGCGGGAGACTCCGGCGGCTCAGGACAGACGGGAGACTCCGGCGGCTCAGGACAGGCGGGAGACTCCGGAGGCTCAGGACAGACGGGAGACTCCGGAGGCTCAGGACAGACGGGAGACTCCGGCGGCTCAGGACAGGCGGGAGACTCCGGCGGCTCAGGACAGGCGGGAGACTCCGGCGGCTCAGGACAGGCGGGAGACTCCGGCGGCTCAGGACAGGCGGGCGACTCCGCCGGCTCAGGACAGACGGGCGACTCCGGCAGCTCAGGACAGACGGGCGACTCTGGCAGCTCAGGACAGACGGGCGACTCTGGCAGCTCAGGACAGACGGGCGACTCTGGCAGCTCAGGACAGACGGGCGACTCTGGCAGCTCAGGACAGACGGGCGACTCTGGCAGCTCAGGACAGACGGGTGACTCTGGCAGCTCAGGACAGACGGGAGACTCTGGCAGCTCAGGACAGATGGGAGACTCTGACAGCGCTGGGCAGGAGGAAGACTCTGGCAGCACTGGACAGGCGGGAGCACCTGTAGGGAGGAGACGGAGAGACAGCCTGGTGCGGGGGGCTGCCACCGGAGGGCTGGGGCGTGGAAGTGGCACCGGATAGACCGGACCGTGAAGGCGCACTGGAGGTCTCGAGCACGGAGCCTGCCCAACCCTACCTGGCTGAATGCTCCCCTTAGCCAGGCCAGTGCGACGAGGTGGAATAGCCCGCACTGGGCTGTGCTGGCGAACCGGGGACACCATGCGTAGGGCTGTTGCCATGTACCCCGGCCCGAGGAGATGCACTGGAGACCAGATGCGCTGAGCCGGCTTCATGGCACCTGGCTCGATGCCCACTCTAGCCTGGCCGATACGAGGCGCTGCTATGTACCGCACCAGGCTATGCCTGCGCACCGGGGACACCGTGCTCCTCACGGCATAACACGGTGCCTGCCCGGTCCCTCTCTCTCCACGGTAAGCACGGGGAGTTGGCGCAGGTCTCCTACCTGACTTCGCCACAGTCCCCGTGTGCCTCCTCCAATACATTTTTGGGGCTGCCTCTCGGGCTTCCAACCGCGCTGCCGTGCTGCCTCCTCATACCACTGCCTTTCGGCTTTCGCTGCCTCCAGCTCTGCCTTGGGGCGGCGATACTCTCCAGCCTGTGCCCAGGGTCCCTTGCCGTCCAGAATCTCCCCCCATGTCCAGGAGTCCTGAGATCGCTGCTGTTACCCGTTACCATGCTGCTTGGTCCTTTGGTGGTGGATGATTCTGTAACGCTCGTCTTCTTCCTCTGAGGAGGAGTAGGAGAGATCGGACCAATGCGCAGCGTGGTAAGTGTTCATAGCTTTTAATGGCGTACTAGAACACTGAACAAAACAATAAATAACAAACAAACAATCCCGTAAGGTGAAAAACAAAAACACTAAACAGGAAATAAGCACCCACAACTCAAAAGTGAAACCAGGCTACCTAAGTATGGTTCTCAATCAGGGACAACGATTGACAGCTGCCTCTGATTGAGAACCATACCAAGCCAAACACAGAAATTCCAAATCATAGAAAAAAAAAATAGACAACCCACCCAACTCAAGCCCTGACCATACTTAAAACAAAGACATAACAAAAGAACTAAGGTCAGAAAGTGACAATCGGAGCACGTAACAGCTGCCCTGTAAATACAAACAATGATAGATAAATCAACAAATGAATCTAGGCTTATGATGCATTGAAATAAAAGATAGTAAGACTACTTATAAGAACGTTAAAGACGACAAGGTGAAAATCTGTTGTTCTGCCCCTGAACAAGGCAGTTAACCCACCGTTCCTAGGCCGTCATTGAAAATACTCTTAACTGACTTGCCTAGTTCAATAAAGGTATAAAAAAATCGGCTCCCAAAAATAACGATTTCCGATTGTTATGAAAACTTGAAATCGGCCCTGATTAATCGGCCATTCCGATTAATCGGCCGACCTCTAATATATACCCATTAATTTTTCCAGGCCTATTCCTCAGCTTTTTACCAAAACAGAGTGGCGGGTTGGCCGCTTTGTTATTGTTTCAATTAAGGATTCTTGCTTTAATTGAGCCATCTATGTATTCAATCTTAATTTATTCAACCATCCACTATAACCATCCATCAAATCAAGTTACTTGCTCAAACTGTAACTATATAATATCTTATGTTTCACCGAGTTGTTGCTGAACAACGACTTGGGTAATATACAGTTGGCTGGTCTTTCCGTGCATCGGCAAGACAGAACAGCTGCCTCCGGTAAGACAAGGGTGGTCTGTGTTTATTTGTCAATAACAGCTGGTGCGCAAAATCTAATTTTAAGGAAGTCTCGAGGTAGAGTATGTCATGATAAGCAGTAGACCACACTATTTACCAAGAGAGTTTGCATCTCTATTTTCGTAGCTGTCTATTTACCACCACAAACCGATGCTGGCACTAAAACCGCAGTCAACGAGCTGCATAAAGCCATAAACAAACAATAAAATGCTAATCCAGATGCGGCACTCCTAGCGGCCGGGGATTAATGCAGGGAAACTTACATCCGTTTTACCAAATTTCTACCAACATGTTACATGTGCAACAAGAGGGAAAAAACTCTAGACCACCTTTACTCCACACACAGAGATGCGTACAAAGCTCTCCCTCACCCTCCATTTGGAAAATTTGACCATAAATCTATCCTCCTGATTCCTGCTTACAAGCAAAACCTAAAGCAGGAAGTACCTGTGACTCGCTCAATACGGAAGTGGTCAGATGACATAGATGCTAAGCTACAGGATTGTTTTGCTAGCACAGACTTGGAATATGTTCCGGGAATCATCTGATGGAGTATACCACATCAGTCACCATCATTATCAATAAGTGACATGGTCCCCACAGTGACCATACGTACATACCCCAACCAGAAGCCATGGATTACAGGGAACTCCCAGAGCTAAAGAGCTGCCGATTTCAAGGAGCGGGATTCTAACCCGGACGCTTATAAGAAATCCCGCTATTTCCCTCAAACGAACCACCAAACAGGCAAAGCATAAATACAGGACTAAGATTGAATCCTACTACACCGGCTCTGATGCTCGTCGGATATGGCAGGGCTTCTATTATGGACTCCAAAGAGAAGCCCAGCCGCGAGCTCCCCAGTGACACAAGTCTACCGGACAAGCTCAAGGACTTCTATGCGCGCTTCGAGGCAAGCAACATTGAAGCATGCATGAGAGCACCAGCTGTTCCGGACGACTGTGTGATCAAGCTGTGAGTAAGACAGTTAAACAAGCCAACATTCACAAGGCCACAGGGTCAGATGGATTACCAGGACGTGTGCTGACCAACTGCCAACTGCCAAGTGTCTTCACTGACAGGTTTCAAGCAGACCACCATAGTCCCTGTGCCCAAAAATACCAAGGTAACCTGCCTAAATGACTACTGACCGTAGCACTCACGTCTGTGCTTTCAAAAGCTGGTCATGGCTCACACCAACACCATCATCCCAGAAACCCTAGACTCACTCCAATTTGCATACCTCCCCAACAGATCCACAGATGATAAATCTGTATTGCACTCAACACTGCCCTTTCTCACCTGGACAAAAGGAACACCTACGTGAGAATGTGGTTCATTGACTACAGCTCAGCGTACAACACCATAGTGCCCTCAAAGGTCATCACTAAGCTAAGGACCCTGGGACTAAACACCTCCCTCTACAACTGGATACTGGACTTGTAGACGGGCCGCCCCCAGGTGGTAAGGGTAGGAAACAACACATCTGCCACACTGATCCTCAACACGGGGGCCCCTCAGGGGTGCATGCTTAGTTCCCTCTTGTACTCCATGTTCACCCATGACTGCGTGGCCAAGCATGACTCCAACACCATCATTAAGTTTGCCGACGACACAACGATGGTAGGCCTGATCACCGGCAACGATGAGACAGCCTATGGTGAGGAGGTCAGAGACCTGGCCGTGTGGTGCCAGGATAACAATCTCTCCCTCAACATGATCAAGACATAGGAGATGACCATGGCCTTACAGGAAAGGGAGGGCAGATCACGCCCCCATTCTTATCGACGGGGTTGTAGTGGAGCAGGTTGAGAGCTTCAAGTTCCTTGGTGTCCACATCACCAACAAACTGTCATGGTCCAAACACACCAAGATAGTCGTGAAGAGGGCAGAACAACACCTATTTTTTTAACCTTTTATTTTACTAGGCAAGTCAGTTAAGAACAAATTCTTATTTTCAATGACGGCCTAGGAACTGCCTGTTCAGGGGCAGAATGACAGATTTTGTACCTTGTCAGCTCGGGGATTTGAACTTGCAACCTTTCGGTTACTAGTCCAATGCTCTAACCACTAGGCTACCCTGCCGCCCCAATTACCCCTCAGGAGACTGAAAAGATTAGGCATTGGTCCTCAGATCCTCAAAACGTTCTACAGCTGCACCATCGAGAGCACTGGTTGCATTACCGCCTGGTATGGCAACTGCTCAGCTTCTGATCGCAAGGCATTACAGATGGTAATGCGTACGGCCCAGTACATCACTGGCGCCAAGCTTCCTGCCATCAAGGACCTCTATACTAGGCTGTGTCAGAGGAAGGCCCTAAAAATGGTAAAGACTCCAGCCACCCTAGTCATAAACTATTCTCTCTGCTAAGCGGTATCAAAGCGCCAGACTATTTGCATTGACCCCCCCCTTTTTTGACACTGCTACTAGCTGTTAATGATCTATTATCTATGCATAGTCACTTTACCCCTATCAACATGTACATATTACCTCAATTACCTCGACTAACCTGTACATTGACTCGGTACAGGTACACCCTGTATATATCCTCGCTATTGTTATTTTATTGTTGCCCTTTTTTTTTTACTATAGATTATTTAGTAAATATTTATCTTAACTCTTATTTTTCTTATAACTGCGTTATTGGTTAAGGGCCTGTTAGTAAGCATTTCACTGTAAGTTCTACAACTGTTGTATTCTGCACATATGACAAATACATTTGGATTTGATTTTCCTCCTTTGTTTTCAGATCGACTTCAGTGCCGTCGAAGTAATGACGGATGCCGAATTCGCAAAATATGTGCCCAGATTTGGTGACCGTATTGCCCTAAGGCAGTACTGCAAATGAATTGGCCACTCTCCAGGGATCCAGTGTCTAAAACTGCAGAGTAGCTTATGGAACATTTTAAACACATAAAGAAGTGTCATGAGAAATCAGCAAAACTTTGTGGAAACTCCAACGTTAAGAGAACAGAACATACTTTCCAAATTGGATGGCTGGAACAAGTTGGAGTAGACTCCTTCTGCCAAGTCATAGAGAAAAAATGTGGTGGGACAAGACAATTAAAGTCATCAAAGACGGTTACTTTGGCAGAGCTTTCAGAGGTCAGAAAGAAATTGAATTCACCATGCGAGACTTTACTGAGGAAGAGCTAGACACATCTACTTCATTGGTCAAATAATACGAACTCAGAAAAGTAAAAATATTAAGACTATCTTTCCAGCAAAAAAAAGATAATGCGGAAAATGAAACTCTCAAGGCAGCTGCTTCTATCTCCACAGAGAAGAATAACAGAACCAAGTACAGCAGAATCGTCAATATTTCCTCGTCCGACGACGAAAGCCTGGAATCTGAGGAAATCAGCACAGGGACATTACCATCTGCCTCAAAGAAAGCCTGGAATCAGAGGAAATTGAGGACAATCCCATCGGCCTTCAAGTGTATGACTCCCTCCACTCACCTGGCCAGGAAGATTACAGAACAAACACATTAGCATCTGCTAACAAAAGACAGGAGCCTATTTATACCCCCTCACAACCAATAGATGAAATATTAATTTTGAGTGACAAAATCCCGGGTCCATCAATATCAATGGATGAAGAAATTCAAGTGGGATATGCTTTTCTAGATGATGAAACATATAAAAAGGTTAAGGGACCTCCCAAATTAAGCAAGTCCTGGCCATTTGGTTTATGTTTACCCTACAATTTTTGCCACACACATGCCAGCACCCACACACAACCCACCTATTAATGAATATTTGTTAGTGTTTAATACTCTGTTTGATTTAGAAGTGTGGGGTCTTTTTTATTTTGTTTTAGTTGGTTTTTCAGGGGTTAGAAAATGATGATATACACAAATGAAAGATTCTATTGTCAGAGTTTTTGTTTCACACATGTACATTCTCTTGATTAGAAGATATGTACTGGAAAAACACAATGAAAACCTGATACAGAACATGTTTGAAATATCTTTAAATAATGTCTGAGGTACAGGAAAACAAACACTCACTTAATAGGGCTGACTGACCTCTGACCTGACTTTTCACTTCATGTGTGTCCAAAGGGGGAATTACCTGCCCCCTAGGGCCCTTTGGAAAATATGCCAAATTCATTTTCTTCACATGCCTGCCTGTAAAAGTAAAAAAATGATTTAGGTAATGGATGACAGTTACTTCAAATTAATTGAAGTTTTTCCCACCTCAGGTGATAGTATTGCTGTTTTGTTTTGTTTCTTTGTTTTTGTCCTGCTTCAATAACAAATCTCACCAGATTGGGATTTCTCCCTAAGGATTAGCCCTCTGACTCCCTGACCTGTAACGCCACAATGAGATCGCCAAGATGATAGGGGAGTATAAGCCAATTTTGGGGGGTGGTTTCAACTGTGTGTTGTTATACTAAACTGAACTGTTGTTCTGGCCTGTTGAAGCTGGTATTTAGATGCATGGAAGGTAATTCGGCTGATGAACAGTGTGAACCTTATCACCCCCTCTAACTGGCTGAAAATGCAGAGAATAGCGTTCAGTGTGGTCCTTCACCACTTCTACAGTGAAACCTGAGTCCGAACCAGCAACATGTACACAGCAGTCGAAGCTATCAACTGCCTGTTCTCTCATGCTTTTTCTCTCAGGAGTGCGACATGAGATGCATGTGGAGTGAGCATGGAGAGAGATCCAGTCCAAACTTCTCTCATGCTCTTCTTTGGACACTGTGTTAACAACCCTCCAGGCAAGCTTCAATGCCATTACAACTCTCCTTCCGTGGCCTCCAATTGCTCTTAAATACAAGTAAAACTAAATGCATGCTTTTCAACCGATCGCTGCCTGCACCTGCCCGTCTGTCCAACATCACTACTCTGGACGGCTCTGACTTAGAATACGTGGACAACTACAAATACCTAGGTGTCTGGTTAGATTGTAAAGTCTCCTTCCAGACCCACATCAAACATCTCCAATCCAAAGTTAAATCTAGAATTGGCTTCCTCTATTTCGCAAAACAAAGCATCCTTCACTCATGCTGCCAAACACACCCTTGTAAAACTGACCATCCTACCAATCCTCGACTTCGGCGATGTCATTTACAAAATAACCTCCAATACCTTACTCAACAAATTGGATGCAGTCTATCACAGTGCAATCCGTTTTGTCACCAAAGCCCCATATACTACCCACCATTGCGACCTGTACGCTCTCGTTGGCTGGCCCTCGCTTTATACTCGTCGCCAAACCCACTGACTCCATGTCATCTACAAGACCCTGCTGGGTAAAGTCCCCCCTTATCTCAGCTCGCTGGTCACCATAGCATCACCCACCTGTAGCACGCGCTCCAGCAGGTATATCTCTCTGGTCACCCCCAAAACCAATTCTTTCTTTGGCCGCCTCTCCTTCCAGTTCTCTGCTGCCAATGACTGGAACGAACTACAAAAATCTCTGAAACTGGAAACACTTATCTCCCTCACTAGCTTTAAGCACCAACTGTCAGAGCAGCTCACAGATTACTGCACCTGTACATAGCCCACCTGTAATTTAGCCCAAACAACTACCTCTTTCCTTAACGTATTTATTTTATTATTTATTTATTTAGCTCCTTTGCACCCCATTATTTTTATTTCTACTTTGCACCCCATTATTTTTATTTCTACTTTGCACATTCTTCCACTGCAAATCTACAATTCCAGTGTTTTACTTGCTATATTGTATTTACTTTGCCACCATGGCCTTTTTTTGCCTTTACCTCCCTTATCTCACCTCATTTGCTCACATCGTATATAGACTTGTTTATACTGTATTATTGACTGTATGTTTGTTTTACTCCATGTGTAACTCTGTGTTGTTGTATGTGTCGAACTGCTTTGCTTTATCTTGGGCAGGTCGCCATTGTAAATGAGAACTTGTTCTCAACTTGCCTACCTGGTTAAATAAAGGTGAAATAAAAATTTTAAAAAAATAAAAAATGCTGCTGGTGTACTGAAGACATAAAGACATAATCACTGTAAAGAACAGATGAGAGACATTATCAAGGGCCATTCACTTTAAACATCTGCCATTAAAAGTACAAACTGAAACACTATCTGAAGAAGAACATGAAATGCCAGGAAAAGAAGAATGAGTGCAATGAAGGGGGAGGTCAACCGTGCCCATAATTGATTTAAGCTTATCCAAAATGGATTATTTGGGGTATCAGGTTGATTGTGGATGTCTGCACACTGTAAAATGTATAGTAATTTAGACTAAGAATGCATTGAGATACCAATATGTCATTACCACAAGGGATGAGAAAAGTGAGGGTCTTTAATTAAAGTGATTGAACCAATGTGAAGCACTAAGAACTGTCATTCTAAATTTGGGTTGGGTAATATATCAATCATTATAATTATGATATGGAAAGTTGATATGGAAAGCTTCTAGAGGCAGAGCTGTGCCCTAAAAATGTGAGGAGAGACACTAGATTGTAGCTTGGGCTAACTTGCCCCAATCTCATTCTTAGCAAGGTTAGTGTGAAACTGTTATAACGTGTTCTCACTCTCTTCCCTTTGAAATGTTATTTACATGCTGTAAGGCGATCTGTGCCTCTCTGGCTGATAAGATTTCAGCAGCTATCATGTTTTCTACTCCTCCAGATGGTGAAACAGTTAGATGCCAACTCAGGAGGAGCTTACATTTCCCCCTGTAGATACGGATGATGAGTATTGATTGAAGGTTGTTTTCTTTTAACAAGTTGAGGGTAAGGTCATCTAAACCCTTAACCTGTTTACATTATGTGGAACACTGAGCTGATGAGCAAGTTAAACAACTGAGTTTAGTATTTTGACTAGGTGGAGGCCCCAGAAACAGTTACTGAAACTGGGCAGTATACCGTATTTTATGATATATTGACATTACATGTATTGATGCAGGGACCGGTTTGGGATTTTACTTTACCTTCTATACCGGTTTTTGAATGTTTGGTTTGTTAAATGTGATATGCCATGTGTAATGTAAATTTTTATAGTTTACTTCGCTACTTGAGTCATCTCTCTCCCCTCTTTCTCTCCGTGCCACTTTCCACACAGACCTAGCCACACCCCCTGTCACTCAAGGAGCGTATTTGATGTTCCCCAACCATGAGCCACTTGCAATCAGTCTGCATGTTCAATACAGCACATGCAACAATGTTGATGACAACAATGTTGTTTTGCCCTTTCTTCTTAATATGAATCCACTAGAGTTCTGTAATGACACTATTAGTTTGTGTTTCTTACATCAGCAAACAGCTAGTTTGTCTTTTCTTAGCAAGTTGCCCTAAATCTTGTGAAACACTAATTGTTAGCCACAAATGCAAATAGCTAGCTAGCTAATACATTTACTGAGTAAGAGCAAACGTAGCTAGCTAATACAGCCCGATAATACCAGTGATGGTGTAGACCTAAATCAGCATGTTGTTTTTGCAACAGTATCTTCTAAACCAAAGAGGAATATGCAAAGGAAGAATATGTTAGCTTTACATGAAGTACCCAAGAGAAAATATGCAATGTAGCCCAAGCTTATAGGGTCCCATAGGAAACACTTATCAACACTTTAGTTCCTACCTTGTCACAATAACTCCTCCCTGGCATTTTAATTTGTTGTCATCTCAAACAACACTGTATTCAAAGTGCCCACTATTATATTCTAACTAAAGAATTAGAATAGTCATTCTATTTCCATGATTCCAACAGTTTTGCTCTAATTCGCAAGTCAAATCGCAACTGCAACATTTGGTTAAAATTAAGTCCTAGATTAATTGCCCATATTGTGCAGCCCTATGTGGATGTGTGGAAATTATCTCAATTGAGCAGTGGTGTAAAGTACTTAAGTAAAAATACTTTCAAGTACTACTTAAGTAAAAAATAATTTCAAGTACTACTTAAGTTGTTTTTTTGGTATCTGTACTTTACTATATTTTTTGGACAACTTTTACATCACTACATTTCCAAAGAAAATACTGTACTTTTTACTTCACCTAAAAGTACTTGTTACATTTGGAATGTTTGGCAGGACAGGAAAATGGTCCAATTCACACACAAGATAACATTCCTGGTCATCTTCTGCCTTTGATGTGGAAGACTCACTAAACACAAATGCTTTGTTTGTAAATTATGTTTGAGTGTTGGAGTGTGCCCTGGCTATCCGTAAAAAATGTTTTTTTTTAAAAATAAAGTGGTGCCATCTGGTTTGCTTAATAAAAGGAATTTGAAATGATTTATACTTTTACTTTTGATATTTATGTACATTTGATCAATTACATTTACTTTTGATACTTAAGTATATTTAAAGCTAAATACTTTTAGACTTTTACTCAACTAGTATTTTACTGGGTTACTTTCACTTTTACTTTAGTAATTTTCTATTAACGTATCTTTACTTTTACTCAAGTATGACAATTGAGTACTTTTCCCACCACTGCAATTGAGTGCAGGAAATGCAAAAATAATTAAAACTTATTTTGGTTGTATTTGAATTGAACAGTATAAAACAATCAGAATGGAAAAATACTCATTAAAATCTCTTAGAATGTATGTGTTGCCACCCTAGGATCACTCACTACTCATAAAGCAAATGTAGAACTTTTATTATTCAAAAACGAAAAATACCGTCAAATACTGTCATACCGTTTTTAAATACCATGATATAATATTTTGGCCATATCGCCAAGCTCTACCCGATTGTGGTAAGAAATAATGAAACAATGATGAACTTTTTTTGGGATAGGGGGCAGCATTTGGAATTTTGGATGAAAAGCGTGCCCAAAGTAAACTGCCTGCTACTCAGGCCCAGAAGCTAGGATATGCATATAATTGATTTGGATAGAAAACACTCTAAAGTTAGTTTCCAAAACTGTTAAAATAATGCCTGTGAGTATAACAGAACTGAAATGGCAGGCAAAAACCTGAGGAAAATCCATCCAGGAAGTGCTATTATTTTGAAATGGGTGTTTTTCCATTGAAAGCCTATCCACCATTTAAAGGGATATGACCCAAATTCCATTCCCTATGGCTTCCACTAGCTGTGAACAGTCTTTAGACATTGTTTCAGGCCTTTATTCTGAAAAATTAGGGAGAATGAGCAGTTTCAATGAGAGGCCAGTGGAAAGTCCCCAATCCCGATAGCGCGCCTTTCGTTGTTTTTCTTTTATATTGACAACGCTATTATCCGATTGAAATATTATCGATTATTTAGGCTAAAAACAACCTGAGGATTGATTATAAACATCGTTTCACATTGTTTCTACAAACTTTACAGATACTATTTGGAATTTTCATCTGCCTCTTGAGACCACATTTGAGCCATTGGATTGCTGAACAAAACGCGCCAACAAAATGGAGGTTTATGGATATAAAGAGGGACTTTATCAAACAAAACAAACATTTATTGTGTAACTGGGAGTCTTGTGAGTGTAACCATATGAAGATCATCAAAGGTAAGTGACTAATTGTATTGCTATTTCTGACTTTTGTGACTAATCTACTTGGCTGCTAACTGTTTGTAATGTTTTGTGTGCTGAGCGCTGTCCTCAGATAATAGCATGGTTTGCTTTTGCCGTAAAACCTTTTTGAAATCTGACACGGCGGCTGGATTAACAACAAGTTAAGCTTTATTTTGATGTATTGCACTTGTGATTTCATGAAAGTTAAATATTTATAGTATTTTTAATTTTAATTTGGTGCTAGCGTCAGTTTCTTGGCAATTTCTCACATGGAATAGCCTTCATTTCTGAGAACAAGCATAGACTGACAAGTTTCAGAATAAAAGTCTTTGATTAAAATTATAAACTTGGATTAGCTAACAACATGCCATTGGAACACAGGAGTGATGGTTTGCTGATAACGGGCCTCTGTACGCCTATGTAGATATTCCATTAAAAATCAGCCGTTTACAGCTACAATAGTCATTTACAACATTAACAATGTCTACACTGTATTTCTGATCAATTTGATGTTATTTTAATGGACAAAAAATGTGCTTTTCTTTCAAAAACAAGGACATTTCTAAATGACCTCAAACTTTTGAACGGTAGTGTACATTTGAACTAAGCTCATGAGGCATTTACAATGGATATATATATAGTACCAGTCAAAAGTTTGGACACACCTATTCATTCAAGGGTTTTCTTTATTTTTACTATTTTCTACATTGTAGAATAATAGTGAAGACATCAAAACTATGAAATAACACATATGGAATCATGTAGTAACCAAAACAAAGTGTTAAACAAATCAAAATATATTTTAGATTCCTTCAAAGAAGCCACCATTTGCCTTGATGACAGCTTTGCACACTCTTGGCATTCTCTCAACCAGCTTCATGAGGTAGTCACCAAGTTCATTTCAGGAATTTATTTCCTTAATGCGTTTGAGCCAAAGAGTTGTGTTATGACAAGGTAGGGGTGGTATACAGAAGACAGTCTCTCTCCGTGTCCTCTCCCATTGCTTCCTTTCATTAACAATACTTTTTTATTGAATGGCCTAAACTGTACAGTCAGTGTGCGAGTTTGAGCAGATCATTTTTGTGAAGTCGGTGACCATCGTTGGTCATCACCGTTCAAAGTGTGTTGCATTATGGGGTAAAAACCAGACTTGCCTACATGTCGCCTGCATGAACTTTACAAAATGTGATCTAAGGTCATGAATTTTTGACTGCAAGTTTCTGCAGTTGCATTTGACCAACTTCATCCTAAAGCCATCGCCTGCATTGTGGGAGGATCTATTTTCAACCAATCATTAAGTTGTTGTTGTTTGATCATGTCTTTGAGACCAAAGACATGAATGTGATATTTGAGGCTCTCTGTCACTGATTGATTGTACAATGTAGACCTACACACATATGATTTCAGTTTGTGAGTGTGTGATAATATACTGAACAAAAATATAAACGCAACATATAAAGTGTTGGCTCCATGTTTTGTGAGCAGAAATCCCAGAAATGTTCCATATGCACAAAAGGCTTACTTCTCTCAAATTTTGTTCACAAATTTGCTTACATCCCTGTTAGTGAGCATTTGTCCTTTGCCAAGATAATCCATCCACCTGACAGGTGTGGCATATCAAGAAGCTGATTAAACAGCATGATTATTACACAGGTGGACTTTGGGCTCCAGAGTGGCACAGCATCTCAGTGCAAGAGGCGTCATTATAGTACTTGGTTCGAATTCAGCCTGTATCACATCCAGCCGTGATTGGAAGTCCCATAGGACGGCGCACAATTGGCCCAGCGTTGTCCGAAGTAGGCCGTCATTGTAAGTAAGAATTTGTTCTTAACTGACTTGCCTAGTTAAATTTAAAAGACCTTTAATGTCCGAAGTAGGCCGTCATTGTAAGTAAGAATTTGTTCTTAACTGACTTGCCTATTTACATTTAAAAGACCTTTAACAAATTGTGCTCTGGACAATAAAAAGGCCACTTTAACATCTGCAATTTTGTCAAACAACACAATACCACAGATGTCTCAAGTTGAGGGAGCGTGCAATCATCATGCTGACTGCCGGAATGTCCACCAGAGCTGTTGCCAGAGAATTGAATGTTCATTTCTCTACCATAAACCGCCTCCAATGACGTTTTAGAGAATTTGGTAGTACGTCCAACAGGCCTCACAACCACAGACCATGTGTAACCACGCCAGCCAAGGACCCTTCTTCACCCGCAGGATGGTCTGATACAAGCCACCCGGACAGCTGATGAAACTGTGGGTTTGCACAACCAAAGAATTTCTGCAAACTGTTGGAAACCGTCCAGCTCGTCGTCCTCACCAGAGTCTTGACCTGACTGCATTTCGGCGTCGTAACTGACTTCAGTGGGCAAATGCTCACCTTCGATGGCTACTGGCACGCTGGAGAAGTGTGCTCTTCACGGATGAATCCCGGTTTCAACTGTACCGGACAGATAGCAGACAGTGTGTATGGCGTCGTGTGGGCGAGCGGTTTGCTGATGTCAACGTTGTGAACAGTGCCTCAATAGTGGCGGTGGGGTTATGGTACGCGAAGTCATAAGCTAGGGACAACGAACACATTTGCATTTTATCAATGGCAGTTTGAATCACAGAGGTACCGTGACGAGATCCTGGCCCATTGTCGTGCCATCACATCTTGTTTCATCAAGATAATGCATGGCCCTATCTCGCAAGGATCTGTACACAATTCCTGGAATTTGAAAATGTCCCAGTTCTTCCACGGCCTGCATACTCACCAGACATGTCAACCATTGAGCATATTTGGGATGCTCTGGATCGACAGCGTGTTCCAGTTCGCTCCAATATCCAGCAACTTTGCACAGCCATTGGGACAACAATCAACAGCCGGATCAACTGTCACGCTGCATGAGGCAAATAAATGGTGGTTACACCAGATACTGACTGGTTTTCAAAAAACACACCCCTATATTTTCTTAAGATATCTGTGACCAAAAGATGCATATCTGTATTCCCAGTCATGTGAAATCCATAGATTAGGGCATTATTTATTTAAATTGACTGATTTCATTATATGAACCGTAACTCAGTAAAATAGTTTATATTTTTGTTTAGTATATAAATATATATTTTTTATAAACAATGGCACTGCCGTGGTGATCTGAGCCTTGCTGTTGGAAAACCACATTAGTGTCCAACTTTCGGGACAAGTGCCACCACTACTGGGCCGCTGCCCAGCCACGACGCACCTGCTCCCCCGGTCTCCTCAGGAAATCCTGGAGCACGGATGTGCTCTCCTCTGCTGCTGGGCTAGGAAGTTGGTAATGGAAGAGCCCTGGGAGGTGAGGCAGGAGAAGCGATGGTGGGAGGCAGTGCGACCGGAGCAGGGTTAAACTGTAGAGGTCCTGTGTTATTGGCTATCCTGGAGGAGGGCGTGTCCAAGGGGGTGGAGGGAGGGGAGCGGACGGGGTGGGGGGAGGGATCTGACAAAGGTGTAGAGCGGGAGGGAATGGGCGTGGGGTATTTGTATTTATTATTGATCCCCATTAGCTGCTGCCAAAGCAGCAGCTACTCTTCCTGGGGTCCAGCAAAATTAAGGCAGTTTATACAATTTTTAAAACATTACAATACATTCACAGATTTCACAACACACTGTGTGCCCTCTGGCCCCTACTCCACCACTTCTACATATCTACAGTACTAAATCCATGTGTATGTGTATGTTAGTGTGTGTGTGTGTATGAATGCATGTGTCTGTGCAAATGTCTTTGTTGCTTCACAGTCCCCACTGTTCCATAAGGTGTTTTTTAAATATTTTTTAAATCTAATTTAGTGGGAGATAGGAGGGAACTGGGGTGAGCTTCAGAATGCAGGTGGTGATGGGGTTGTCATGGGGAAGGAGGGGTTTCTGCATGCTGGCTACTAGGGTAGGTTGCTGGTGGTCTCAGTGCCATGGTTTCACCAAGCATGCCATCCATCATCTTATGAGACAGACAGATGGAGAGAGCAAGAGAATGTTGAGATAAATGGGTCTTGTAATGAGGTGTTTTGACTGACAATGTGGTTCAAATTCACTAGCTAGCTAACCAACTAGCTAACAACTGTCACAATGTATTTGAGAGACAAGGGCTTATTGTGCAGACTAAAATATAGTTTTAATAATCCTATGATCCTTGCCCGGAAGATGCATTTTATTTTGTGATAGCTCATAATTTCAATAATAATTGTATCTTTCATTATAGATCATAATAGTATTTCTAAAGTGGGCAAATACTTTTGAATGTTTCTCCAGTTTTGCCTTTAGCCTCCAACACCTTCACTAGCTACTCAGGTCCGGGTGTGCGGTAGATTCTGCCTATTATTTAATAGTAGTTTACATTTACATTTTACATTTAAGTCATTTAGCAGACGCTCTTATCCAGAGCGACTTACAAATTGGTGCATTCACCTTATGACATCCAGTGGAACAGTAGTGCATCTAAATCTTTTAAGGGGGGGGTGAGAGGGATTACTTTATCCTATCCTAGGTATTCCTTAAAGAGGTGGGGTTTCAGGTGTCTCCGGAAGGTGGTGATTGACTCTGTCCTGGCGTCGTGAGGGAGTTTGTTCCACCATTGGGGGGCCAGAGCAGCGAACAGTTTTGACTGGGCTGAGCGGGAACTGTACTTCCTCAGTGGTAGGGAGGCGAGCAGGCCAGAGGTGGATGAACGCAGTGCCCTTGTTTGGGTGTAGGGCCTGATCAGAGCCTGGAGGTACTGAGGTGCCGTTCCCCTCACAGCTCCGTAGGCAAGCACCATGGTCTTGTAGCGGATGCGAGCTTCAACTGGAAGCCAGTGGAGAGAGCGGAGGAGCGGGGTGACGTGAGAGAACTTGGGAAGGTTGAACACCAGACGGGCTGCGGCGTTCTGGATGAGTTGTAGGGGTTTAATGGCACAGGCAGGGAGCCCAGCCAACAGCGAGTTGCAGTAATCCAGACGGGAGATGACAAGTGCCTGGATTAGGACCTGCGCCGCTTCCTGTGTGAGGCAGGGTCGTACTCTGCGGATGTTGTAGAGCATGAACCTACAGGAACGGGCCACCGCCTTGATGTTATTTGAGAACGACAGGGTGTTGTCCAGGATCACGCCAAGGTTCTTAGCGCTCTGGGAGGAGGACACAATGGAGTTGTCAACCGTGATGGTGAGATCATGGAACGGGCAGTCCTTCCCGGGAGGAAGAGCAGCTCCGTCTTGCCGAGGTTCAGCTTGAGGTGGTGATCCGTCATCCACACTGATATGTCTGCCAGACATGCAGAGATGCGATTCGCCACCTGGTCATCAGAAGGGGAAAGGAGAAGATTAATTGTGTGTCGTCTGCATAGCAATGATAGGAGAGACCATGTGAGGTTATGACAGAGCCAAGTGACTTGGTGTATAGCGAGAATAGGAGAGGGCCTAGAACAGAGCCCTGGGGGACACCAGTGGTGAGAGCACGTGGTGTGGAGACGGATTCTCGCCACGCCACCTGGTAGGAGCGACCTGTCAGGTAGGACGCAATCCAGCGTGGGCCGCGCCGGAGATGCCCAACTCGGAGAGGGTGGAGAGGAGGATCTGATGGTTCACAGTATCGAAAGCAGCCGATAGGTCTAGAAGGATGAGAGCAGAGGAGAGAGAGTTAGCTTTAGCAGTGCGGAGCGCCTCCGTGATACAGAGAAGAGCAGTATCAGTTGAATGACTAGTCTTGAAACCTGACTGATATGGATCAAGAAGGTCATTCTGAGAGAGATAGCGGGAGAGCTGGCCAAGGACGGCACGTTCAAGCGTTTTGGAGAGAAAAGAAAGAAGGGATACTGGTCTGTAGTTGTTGACATCGGAGGGATCGAGTGTAGGTTTTTTCAGAAGGGGTGCAACTCTCGCTCTCTTGAAGACGGAAGGGACGTAGCCAGCGGTCAGGAATGAGTTGATGAGCGAGGTGAGGTAAGGGAGGTCTCCGGAAATGGTCTGGAGAAGAGAGGAGGGGATAGGGTCAAACGGGCAGGTTGTTGGGCGGCCGGCCGTCACAAGACGCGAGATTTCATCTGGAGAGAGAGGGGAGAAAGAGGTCAGAGCACAGGGTAGGGCAGTGTGAGCAGAACCAGCGGTGTCGTTTGACTTAGCAAACGAGGATCGGATGTAGTTCGAAAGTAAAAGTTCCTGTGAGACAAGACTGAAAAATATGCCACGTCTGTCTGATTATACAGTACCAACAATTTACACAGTACAATGGGTTTGCTGGTCGTTTTAGTTGCCAGCCGCCCATGCTGTGTTGAATACCCTGCATGGTCTTCTATTGGACCGTCTTCTTCGTCAAAGGACTCGAGTCTTCACTTTTCAGTGATCTTAAACGACATTAAGCACTTAATTGGCTATTGGCTCGCTCAACCATGTCTAAATAGGCTGCCTATGTGGCTGTTTTTGTCTTTCAATTAGATATAAAGAAATGTTCCTACAAACCCAACATAAGCAACTATTGTAGTATTCGCATTCTCGAAGCTGTGGCTTTACAACAACCTGAAGAGAAATGTCTGCATCGTTTATCAAGCATGTCTGCGCAACGCTGCTGCGCAGGGGATTCGCTGCTGGCAATTGTGGTGCTGCCTAAACTGCCCTGAAGAGAGCGCTGCTGCTCCGTCTGATATTCTCCTCAACAGAACCACATTCTGGTAGGCTACACAAAGTCAAACAAGTATACCTACAGTACGTTGTACAATGTTTTATAAATTCATTAGTTTATTTTTGACAGAATCCCTGGACATAAATCTAGTATGGCTTAACCAGAAGTATGAAACCTGGAAGGTAAGGAAGTCTAAGGTTTTGCATGAAAAGTTAGCAAAGCAACATTTACTGTATGAAATGTAATGTTATCACCATCATTCTATTTAAATTATTATCACACCCATTTTTGACTGGTAGAATGAATGAAATAAATTCATTAAAGGACTAGATGGAAAATAATGTACATGCATGGAAAATAAGATCTGTACAACTTGGTGTACAAGTCTGTATAAAGGCTGTATAGAAGGACCAGGGCATGGTGAATATTCCCTGTTGTCTCATAGAGAGATAACAGTACAGACTTGACGAAGGCTCTACTGGCTGTTGGATGCAGCTGGATGCTGAAGTTGAATGCTGAATGTACTCTTGAACTCTCTCTCAAATAGATCCTTCAATCTTTCGCCCATTTCACGGAACTCTGCATTATCCTTCAGAAAAAAAAGAGACAAATTTGTATAGAAAACATAATAAACAAACTAGAAATACAATAAATACAAATCATTTAGCCTAATGCAGCTTTGTTATGGATTAAGCAAAGGCACATTGTTAAAGTGTTATTCATGCATTAGCACAAGTAAAGTTGACTAGCATAATTCCAATACTTTCTTTCAAAATGTTAGCCCTGAGTCTTCACATTGGATACTGCAATAGTGCAGTCTTACCCTGTTAAATGTGGCACAGTTGGTGAAGATAAACATCACGTCAGACACAAAGTGTTGCACTGTTTTGTAGAGATTCTGCTGCAGCTTCTCCACAACCCTGCCCAGCCACATCGGAGTCTTTATCACACTGGTGTAGTTTCTCACCTGGCAATGAAACACAGACGGAGATATGTGAACTTTGATAAGCACACACAGAGAGAGAGAGAGAGAGAGAGAAAGAGAGAAAGAGAAAGAGAAAGAGAGAAAGAGAGAGAGAACCAAGCAAACTTACATTGATGCAAGGATCTGTCACAAAGATGTTGTCCTCGTCCTCTTTGTACAGACACAGCAGGAGGTACTGGCATTCCTGTCAGAGTAAACGTGACTGGTCAGAGAGTGTTTACATTTCATCCTGAATAATTATTTCATGTCAAGTATATAGTGATGCCTATAATGGACAGACAGACAGATCGGTTGAGTAATTGATTGATTGAAGGAAGTTGGAGGCAATTGGCCCAATTGTAGTAGTCATTAATACAGGCTCCTCACCAGTAGGTGGTCAGAGATTCGGCAGGTCAAGGCTTCCTGGTAGGTCATTTGTTTGGGGTAGCGCCACAACTGACTGGCCCCCAGAACACAGAATGTACACATCCACGTACGATTATCCCTGTGATAACACACATTTCAATAGTGCACAAATTAGCTGACAGCTAAGTTTACCTACACAGAACAGACCTCTCTTGTATCAAATGTATTTCTCTTACTCTCTCTCTCATCAACCCTTAACTACTCTTCTCACCCCAGCATAGCGTCATCCACATTAGGAAGATGACATCTCTGATGGAAGGAGCGAGGACACTTATCACAGCATATCAAGCTGCCCTGGCTTCTACAGATGAAGCAGTCGTCATCGTTATCTTGATCGTGCTGCCAAGACAGAAGAGATTGGTTAACAATCAAGCACCAACTTCATGTTTGTGTGTTAACGAATTTCGTACAGATTGGTTTCCCACACCCTTGTGTGTAAAAACAAGGAGACTCCTTATCACCGATTCTGTTTGCTATGTTTATTAATGTTTTGGCCAAGTAAATTAAACAGTTAAATACTAGAGTAAGATATGTTGAAATGCGGATTATATTATTTTGATGGCAGAAACTGAACAAGACCTGCGGAAAATGTTATTATGTGCAGTCAATTGGTGCAAAAGATGGGGAATCATGATTTTAATTTATTCGATTTTTTAATGCATTTTAGAAATCCAAGTACTAAGATAAGTTTTTTAGTTTTGTGGCGCTGTAGACATTCTTGAGTTTACTAGCAATTATAAATATTTGGGTCTTTATTTTTGATGACCATACTGTATGACCACCTTTCAATACGGCACATCTGCCCTGGCTGACTCAGCATGTAGAGCTTTTAGAAAAACAAAAACAGTCAAAGATATTAGTTATGCCACATATTCCAAACTTTATCAGACGTGTGTCCTGTTCTGGACTAATTCAGCAAGAGTGCGAGTTGCTAAGAGGTATCTCAAAGCAGAACTTATTTTTTAGGTGTCTACATGTTTGCACCTATACTGGCAATAACTGGGGACAATGGCTGGGAACCCTATGAGGTGAGATGGAAGGCGTGTATGGTGAGACTTTGGAATAGACTGTTGGATATGCCAATTGCCAGAAAAGTTTTTCAATGGGATCTTTTCACAGGAGGAGCCTGGGCAACCGAAATGTCGGACCTTTTCCAGCAGTCTGACTGAAAACATTTGTACAAAAATCTATTGCACTTTGTACCACGATATTTACACTTTCCTTAAATATGTGGCTGAGCGATGAGGAGAAACTTAAATGTTTTTTTGTCCATTGTGTATTTCTGTTTGCTGAATTTTTTGATAAAGACTGGAATAAAAGAAAAAGGGTGACCTATAACTACATTCTAAAAGTATTTAACTCCTAGATATGTCACGCCCTAGCCATAGAGAGGCTTTTATTCTCTATTTTGGTTAGGCCAGGGTGTGACTAGGGTGGGCATTCTAGTTTCTTTATTTCTATGTTTTGGCCGGGTATGGTTCTCAATCAGGGACAGCTGTCTATCGTTGTCTCTGATTGGGAATCATACTTAGGCAGCCTTTTTCCCACCTGTGTTTTGTGGGTAGTTGTTTTCTGTATTGTTTATGCACCTTACAGAACTGTTTTTTTCCCCCACTTTGTTCAAGTGTTTTGGTTAATAAAGAATCATGAACACTTACCATGCTGCGTCTTTGGTCAGCTCCTCATTACGACGAGAGCCGTGACAATATAGCAAAGTGCACGTGTGTGTCTGTAGGCCTGTCTCACACTTGAATCTTCTCTTTGTGCGAGACCAGGTTTAAATACCTTCTGTTGAATTTCTCTTTAGTTTTTATAATTTTTTACTGATCGAGGGTTAATATTATTGCTTGCATAACCTTATCTACTATGATGTACTGATTTATTTTTTCATTATTTATGCGGTGCACACTTCGCAGAACACCAGAAGAATTATCACTGAATTATCACTGAATCATTGAAATGTTTGTTATGTGTCAATTAAATACTGTAAGGGATGGGTTGCCAACTGATGATTTCACACGAAAATGTCATTCATTCATTCCTTATACAGTAATGTTAAGAAACATCTTGGAATTTCATTTTTACAACTGAAGCATTTGTTTAACCAATGTGATTGGCTGATTGGTAAGTGAGTGCCACCATATTTCTGAGGGTGGAGGGGGAAACTTACCTGGTCTTTGACCGTGGAGCTGCACAGCTTGCACTTACACAGGAGAGAGTGGATGTGCAAGAGCTTACTCTGAAAATTAGAAGCAAACAAAAACAGTAGTAGTACTAAAAATGTTTTTGAAGAAGGGAAACGTTTTCATCACAGGTCCTTAAAGACCTGCCAGACTATCTTAAGCCATTCCTAGTACAGTAGGTTGGTAAGTGCCAAACACACTTCTTTCTCTCTCTCCTCTTTTCCTCACTCTCTCTCTGTTCTCTTTCCCTCTGTACCTCGATGAGCACGCTGAGTGGTTTCCCGTCACACTGGATGTCTTTCTTCCAGGAGGGATCTTCCAGAGCTGACCCCTCCGTCACAAACTTCATCGGGGTCATCCAGCACAGCTCCGTACGGATGCTCTTTCCACACGACCCTGGGGCAACAGAAAAGATAAGGGCAAAAGGAAAAAAACTCTAATTAAACCCTATTATAAATCCAATATGTTTCACTACAACTGACTAGAGTGACATAGGGCTATGGAAAAAGAACCTGTAGTGTATTACCGACAATAGCGAAAATTGGTAATTTACATTTATTTTTACAAGGACATTTTCATTAAAAGTGCCAGTTTTAGACAGTCAGCAAATGTTCAACCGTAGTCGTTGGGCAGTACAGACAGACAATGAGCACATACAGAGCAGAGAGCAACATATGACAACTAACACTTAGAACACAGACAGACAGAGCAATGACACAAAAAGCAACCAAACAAAAGACAGAAAATGAACAAACAATATCTACACACCTCAAACTACAGACAGGTTGTGTGTTGCAGTTACGTGTGTCTGATGGCAGTGAGTTCCACACATGGGAAGCTCTCACAGTGAAAGCAGTCTGACTGAAGCTGCTTTTCCTTAAGGGAACTATACAGTCACATCTCATGGCCTTGTGGATCAGCTGAAATGGGTTTTCTGCTTGATAAAAGCACTAAGTGGGGGCTGTATTTGAGGTGCAGCCAGAGAAAGAGGGTTGCCAACATGTAATAGTGTCTCCAGTACCTCCAATAGTTTGAGACATGGCAATAGCTATAGGATTTTCTGAAGTTTATTAAACCTTGAGAGAATAAAATATGTACCTGATGCAAACCGATCCTTATGTAGCATTCCATTGATGGCTCCACAGGTGACTTTGAAGACACACTTTTTCACAACACCATGGCTGACTCCTGCACTGCTCTCTCCTCCAGCAGTATTTGCCTGCTCTCCTCTCTCTCCTTCCTCTCTTTCCTGCTCAGCTTCTTCTTCCTCCTCTTCCTCCTCACCATCATCCTCCTCAGATCCTGAAGTAAAGATAAACAAAGACGTTTAGGGTCAAAAACCTTATAGCAACTGTGACGACCCTCCCACTCTGTCTGCCGTATTCTCTCTTTGTTCTTGTTTCCTTATTAGGATGCCGGTGGGCGGAGTTGGGAGGGTCGTCAGCTACATGGGAAACACCTGGGCCCGGGTGTGTCCCAGGATAAATAGACTTCTTCCACATTCATTGGGGAGACTCTCTCCATGCAGACACAGACAGATTTGGTTTGTTTGCATTGGCACCGTTCAACACCCCTAATTATCACATGTACACACGCGGCCACTCACTTACACTACTGACTAAACACAAACCATTGTTAATTGTATTTACTTTACTTCAGTTAATAAATATATTTTGTTATTCTTTATCTCCATGTTGTCTCCCTTTTTGTTACGGACTTCGAGCCGGTTCGTGACACAACAAAAACACATGGTTAGAGAGACATCATCCCCTTTACCAGATAGTCATTTTTAAAGGATTCAGAAAGATTCCATTGAGTTGTGATTGGTGTACATACCTGTAATTGAGCCCGCTGATTGGTTGGAGGAAAACAGTGCTCTCTTGGCCTAGAAAGGAAAAATAGACAGACCAGTTGTATAATAAACATAATAGACTCTTCTTTATCTAATATGGTAAGGTGACTTACATTCATAAACAACATGTATTCAGATGCTATGACGATGCAGCACTTTCTTTGCATTTTCAATGGTCCCACATCTTTCCATGCCCAGTATGGTATAAGCCTCTACTTACAAAAACCGAATTGCCATGATGTTACCATTCTATTAATTTGTGAGGACCTGGATTATATTTGGTTGATAAAGGCAAGGATCAATTTTTTTATTCAGTTATTATAAAGTCATTTTTTACATAGAATGATGTGGGTGAACTGTTATATAGATATACAGTATGATGTGGATGTAGTAAGCATTTGAGGGCATTTGCACAACTAAATAGTCTAATTATATTTGTTGATCCAGATGATGTGGTATATGAAAGATTGGTCTCATACCTGTGCACACTTTCTTCTTTTAAAGTCTGGTGAAGATAAATGGCCTTCCTGAGGTGGGTAGGATGGTGATGGGGGGGGGTAGAGAAAGGGAGACAGACATTGCTTTTTAGTGTTGAATGACATATCAGTGAAATACCTGTACAGTTAGTTTCTTTACAGAAAAACAAAAAGGGTATAATGTATAGCTATAGTTTGTTGCTCCGTCTGGCCCAATTTTCTGGTATATGTAATGATAAACCGATATGCTGTGGTAAGATTAGGGGAGACCGGGGGTGGTTGTCTCAAGGGTTGGTTGTCACCGTGCTAATTACTACCAATCTAAATGGCGCTTTGTAATGTTTAAGTTAAAATGTGTGAATTCTTCGACAGAACTAATTCACCTGGCTAATTCATGTCAGCACGACAAAACATTGAGGTGAGGGGAAGTTATGTTTCGTATAGGTACAAGGGGGGAAAAGTGTGATATTTCTTCGTAAATGTTTTAATTAGTATCCATGAACAGGTATGTTTGTTGAAAACAGGAAAGGGAGAGCTATATTTCAAACCTATTTCTGAGTCCCTAGGTCAAGCTACGTGAACTAGCATCTTAAATGATTTAGTCGTTATCCCAGTTTATCGATTTACTTATGGCCCTGCCTACACCGAACTATTTTATTCCACTTTATTTGGAATGGTAAGCAAGGCTAAATTAAACATGCCTATTTATATAATGAATATGAATTCAGGGGGCTGAAATGATTAAATATTAAAGCATTGAACCTCTCTGTCACATGGATGACGCTGGAGAGACAAAGCAGCTAAGGGGAGTCAAACATTTAAGAAATAACGGACATGGAATGAGACAGGAACAGCGTCAGCATAAAAGAAAACAAAGACAAAAAACAATCAATGCAGAAGCGGGGAACAGAGCTGGGGAACTGACAAATATAGGAGAGGTAATAACAAGTGATGAGTGAGTCCAGGTGAGTCCAATATCGCTGATGCGCGTGACGAGGGAAGGCAGGTGTGCGTAATGGATGATAGGAGCGCGTGATGTTGGGCAGCCTGGCGCCCTCTAGCGCTAGGGGGGGGAGGGGGGGGGGAGCATGAGCAGACGTTACAGTACCCCCACCTGGGAGAACCGGCCGAGACATGGGCGCTGGGCAAGCCGGGTGGGGTGTGGATGCCCAACGAACCGGCAGGAGCGTGAGAGCCTGGTGAGCCGGCTGAGGCATGGAAGCCCGACGATCCGGCTGAGGCCAGCCTTTAGCCTAGCGTATTTACTTCACACAAAGTCGGCATGAATTCAAAGTACACGCATAATTGACACTGCCGGTCTGCACATGCGACCCGAATGCAGTTAATAAACCCTACAGGAAACCCCTACAGTATAGCCTATAAAAGAAAGTGTGCCTCTTAAGCTGTCATTGTGACTCTTCAGAGAGTCACAAATTTGATAGGTCTATGCACAATTCACTACATATGAGTCTCTGTTCACAGACATGAAGTCTGTTAGCCTTTTCCCTCATGCCTCTGAATTGTTATCTTCTCCTGTCCTAGAGCCTAGGCTATTTTCCTATCCAGTCCCTATCCCACTGAAACCCCAAATCCTGACTCCTGTCATGCATGAAAAATTCTTAACTTAATTTGGTGACACATAAGGTTGCATTCTGAAAGCACGTCTCTCGCCTACGCATGTCAAAATACCGTTATAACATGTCCCCCTCTTCTCTGCGCTGTCTCGTACTTACTGCCCATATGAGAACTTCGGTAGAGAATGTGTGATCAACAAATGATATGAGAGTAGATATGGATATTAAGATACCTTGATATTTAAACTATTTGCACTCTTCAAAATAGTTATCCATGAGCTGATCTGGTCATCAACGAATCATCAACAAGCCAAAATATTCTGACATTCGTTTATTATTAGGTTATCTAGCAAGCTTAGCAACGATGGTCATTTGAATTCTCATTTGACTGCCATTTGTATGATTTGACGACGCTATGGTCGGGATGTGCTCTGTGCGTCCTGAGTGCGCTCTGTGTCGTGAATTAATTAAGGAACATGATAACGCTCAGAATTTATGAACGGCCTGCTTTGCAATTCACAACAATGTCATTGGCGATCAAAGACCATTCTATGAAGGCGTCACTATAGATCCGGGTTTGAATCCTGGGCTGTGTTGCAGCCAGCCGCAACCGGGAGACCCATGAGACGACACACAATTGGCCCAGCGTCGTCTGGGATAGGGGAAGGTTTGGCCAGCTGGGATGTCCTTGTCCCATCGCGCTCTAGCGACTGTGGTGGCCGGGCGCATGCACGCTTACTTCAGGTCACCAGCTGTACGGTGTTTCCTCCGACACATTGGTGCGACTGGCTTCCGGGTTAAGCGAGCAGTGTGTCAAGAAGCAGTATGGCTTGGCGGGTCGTGTTTCGGAGGACGCGTGGCTCTCGACCTTTGCCTCTCCCGAGACCGTACGGGAGTTGCAGCGATGGGACAAGACTGTAACTACCAATTGGATATCACAAAATTGGGGAGAAAACATTTGATAAAATCAATTAAAAGTTGTTTGTATGTGTGTGTCAAGGAGTCAGTGTAAGAATGTGTGAATGTGTGGGTCCAGGTCCAGGTTGTGTGCATAGAATCAGTGCAAGAGTGTTATTGCAAACAAAAGGGTCAATGCAGGTAGTCTGAGGGCACATGCCAAATTTTTTCAGCCTCCTCAGGGGGAAGAGGCATTGTCGTGCCCTCTTCATGACTGTGTTGGTGTGTTTGGACCATGATAGATCCTTAGTGGTGTGGACACCGAGGAACTTGAAGCTCAGGACCGGCTCCACTACAGCCCTGTCGATGTGAATGGGGGTGTGCTTGGCCTTCCATTTATTGTAGTCCACGATCAGTGTCCTTTGTCTTGCTGACGTTGAAGGAGAGATTGTTGTCCTAGCACTACACTGCGAGGTCTCTGATCTCCTCCCTATAGGTTATCTCAACGACGTTGGTGATCAGGCCTACTACCGTTGTGCTGTCGGCAAACTTAATGATGGTGTTGGAGTCGTGCTTGGTCACACAGTCGTGGGTGAACAGGGAGTACAGGAGGGGATTAAGCACACTCCCCTGAGGTGCCCTGGTCTTTAGGGTCAGCGTTGCAGATGTGTTGTTGCCTACCCTTACCACCTGGGCGCATCCATCAGGAAGTCCAAGATCCAGTTGCAGAGGGAGGTGTTCAGTCCCAGGGTACCTAGCTTAGTGATGAGCTTCGAGGGTACTATGGTGTCGAACTCTGAGCTGTAGTCAATGAACAGCATTCTCAAGTAGGTGTTCCTTTTGTCCAAGTGGGAAAGGGCAGTGTGGAGTGCGATTGAGACTGCGTCATCTGTGGATCTGTTGAGGCGGTATGCGAATTGGAGTGGGTCCAGGGTGTCTAGGATGATGGTGTTGATGTGATCCATGACCAGCCTTTCAAAGCATTTCATGGCTACAGATGTGAGTTCTACTGGGCGATAGTCATTTAGACAGGTTACCATGGCGTTCTTGGGCACAGGGACTATGATGGTCTGATTGAAGATACGAGGTATTACAGACTGGGTCAGGGAGAGGTTGAAAATGTCAGTGAACACACTTGCCAGCTGGTCAGTGCAAGCTCTGAGTATGCACCCTGTGGCCTTGGGAATGTTAACCTGTTTAAAGGTCTTACAGTGACTCCATGTTGGAATTAGATATGAAGATAAAAAGGTTCAGTCCACAATTCAACCCAAGACCTCTGTGTTTCTCCTAATATTGAAAATAGTTTTGTAAGATATACTGGTGCTGAGAAATACACACAAGAGTAAAAAGAGTGACAACCAACCCGTCTCCCCTATATGATATTGTATATGATACAGACTATATGATACAGACCTATATATATCCCAGAGTGTAGTGTATGGCAACATTGTCCAAATGACATAGGCCTGATTAGAGTATGAAAAGTGACCAAGCTGTTCAACTTTCCTGTGTTATCACATCTGGTTGAATTGTGTTTTTAAATGGTCAAATAAATTAGATAAAAATATATGCTGTACCTGGATCAGTTTTTCCAGAGTGGTGTCTCTACAGCGGATACTGTACTTCCAGTTCTTACGGCTCTTCTTCCCCCCAAACTCCTCAAAGCCACTTGGGGTGAACCAGCGACCCTGGACCACAATGCACTTCTCCCCTGAGACAAACCAATAAGGAAGTCAGACATCAACCAGGAACCCTGAACCACAATGCACCTCTCCCCTGAGACAATGCAATGAGGAAGTCAGACATCATACACACCACCACAAATTAAAACCATGCAAAGTCAAATAGACTGTGGTACACATGTGCCTGACAGTGATTGAAACCTGGGTCTCCTGCACATCACAATACTGTGTTAACCCACTAAAGGCTATGCACTAGATCTGGGCCCGTATTCACAAAGGGTCTCAGAGTGGAACATTTATTGTAAGTGCTGATGGGTAAAAAATAAAAGCTATCCTTAATCATAAAAGTCACACCTAATCAACAGATTTTTAGGACACCTGTCCTAACAAGTTAAGAGTTACCAGCAGGTGTCTTGATAATAGAAAAATGCAGCGAGTCAGTGGTTCCTGCGCCACATGCAATTACTTTGGAGTTGTTAAAATAATGTTTTGATATTTCTGCTGTATATGATCAATCCATAAATGATCTAGACCTACTGTACATGTAACAGTATCTCTTGAGCATTTGACAATGATTTCACATGAGGCCAATTCCACAAGTATATGCCTAAATACTTATAAACACTAGGCTAATAAATAAACACGTTTTTCTTTTGATTATTTATTTATTCACATCATGTCAAAGTTATCCAACATCACTTTGTTAAAAAAAATCTGTTTAAATTGGGCACGCCTATAAATTGGGCAATTGATGGCATCTACGGCTTATGTTAAATTTGATTGTGTTCGATGAAAATGATAGACCTTTCAAACATTGTTTACAATGTTGTATGCAACATTATCTGCAAGTGACTTGATGCCTTGTGTGCCAAAGCGATTCAGAGTTGTTAAATGGGAGTGACGAGAGTGTTGATATAACGGTAATATTGTCAAAATTCCGCTTTAAACAACCATCAGAATTGGTTAAAAAAAATATGCATGTCAACATATTAGAACAGGCAACAGTGGATGCTGTTGAGGGGAGGACGGCTCATAATAATGGCTGAACGGATGGAAACCATGTGTTTGATGTTTTTAATACCATTCCAATCATTCCACTCCAGCCATTACCATGAGCCCGTTCTCCCCAATTAAGATGCCACCAACCTCCTGTGGTAGGCAATGTGATCGTGCCAGGTGAAAATGATATCCAACTTTTTACCATTGCAACATTTGATGTAGGCTACAGTCACATTCACCATGGTTGCATGTTACCTATAGAGTTTACAGGCAAGGACTGACCATCCATGCTATTAACAATATAGCATTAACCATGTTTTGAGGGTATACGTAATTTGTTTACATGTACTTTGTTTACAAACATTGGAGTAAAACAAGCGTATACAACATTTTGTTCTGATGGGGTAAAACAGTTGAACTAAGCTCATGAGTTATATTCTTCAAGAATCAATGGGCACATATCATAAATGTGTAAGTCCAAAAATGTATGTAGCAACTGCAGATTGCCACTTTTAAGGTCTCAGGCAAGGTTATTCAGCCAAACCACATCCATCATTACACACAAACACATAATATAAAGTCCTTGTTATGACATACCTTTGGCCAGCTTGTCCCTGTTGAGCATGCCTTCTTTGTCCCCACAGGTGACTGGGAGCTGGCTCTTGTAGATTGGCCAGGTCCAGATGTCAGCTTTCTCCCCCTTCCTGAAAGGAGAGCCTGCATGGGGACACATTGGGGACAGTCATTAAGATTTGACTTAAAATATATATATTTCACCCCGCCAAAACAATAAACCTACTTCCTACCCTATGAATTCAAGAGTCAATATTTACTCAAGAAAATGTCTGTTTGAAGTTAGAGGTACTTTAGACTTTCCTACTCAAGGCCTCCTCTTTTACCCCAGGGAACATAAGCCGGGGACTCACAGTATTTGAGCCTCTGGACTTTCCTCTTCTGACTGGGGGTGGACTGGGTGGATGTGCTGGGCTGCTCCTCCTCCGCACTCGCACTTCTCTTTTTCTGTTTCCTCTTTTTCCTTCCTGTCTTCTCCTCCTCCTCCTCTCCTCCTTCTGCTGAAGCCTTCTTCTTCTTATCCTCCTCCTCTTCCTTCTCTGGCAGTTTCTCATAGAATGTGAACGACCCTACAAGGGATTGGTGGCAACATTGAGCAAACCATGCAACCTAATTCATGTACACCTAATAAATAATTATTAGAAATACAAATTAGACAGGGCTTTGAACCTCAACTTCAAAGTATCCACCATTGAGACTACATTTATATTATACTAGGAGTTAGAATTATATATAGATATTAGCCTATCCATACAAATGCCATAATAAGAGAGTAATAAGAGAGTAATAAGAGTGAAGGCTCCAGGACTGACCGTCCAGCAGGCGGTTTCGTAGCAGGCGTAACGTGGGATACTGCTGTAGGAGGTGATCCCTGAACACACAGTTCCAGAACACCTTGATGCTGTCGGGCCTCTCTGCCTCCACCCAGTCCAACACCCGGTACACACCCTTCTCCCTCAGCTCCTTACTCCTAATCAAAATCAGCTTCTGCAGGAGGGGTCAAATACAAAACCATGGTCCAATTTGTGGGGGTTAACAAATTTTGGCTGGAGTAGAGTGATAGAATTGATTCTCTAGAAGCAACTACCATCCCAATCAGTTCATGTGACAGACAGGAATTCATGAGCATATTACAAATCAATGATCATCAACTCCAATGTCCACTTTTACAATAACATTCAAAGACGTGTTATTTATATTTTTTGTACCCAGCTAGTAATAGGAGAGTGAATGGTCTTAGTGTACACAGTACACTCTTAGAATTAGTGTTGAACCGATGAACCCTGGAGAACCTCAAGGAACCTCTAGCGAAAAACTGATCTTCATTATCGGTTCACAATGCACATTAGTGACATCTGCTGGTTAACAATAAACAGCAGCGTATGATTATCAGAGAGACGTTGTTTTAATCCACTGCTATCATCTGAACTCTGTGGCGCGGCAGTAAATTGTGGCAGTAAGTTGGAATACCAGCTTCGCATCTTTACTGTTTTTCAAAAACTGAATCTATGGCATTATTTAAGATGCTTAAGACAGAAACGTATACTATACTAAATAAATACAAATATTTGAACAGTGCAGAAAGTGTTTCACATAAAACCATTTTCAAAATAGTGAGCCTTCAACAGGATTCCAACTCATACCCTTACAACCCTGAATGTTCTCTACTCTAACAGGTAAGCTGCTAGAACCACAAAGAAATCAGTGGGATTTCGTTTTTTGTAACACGCGGTCTGAAAAAGCATGTGATGAGATGAAGCTTCGGACGTCATTGATGACGCACTCGTGAAAAAGTGATACACACATCAGCACACTACCTCGAAGTAGCTGCTTAGCGATTTCGGCACATGCCTCCGAGCTCCGGTATCAAACGTAACACTATAAAACACCAAATATTAATTCATATGCTTTAGGGGAGTGTGGGGTAAGTTGAGCATTTTTTAAACATTCAGCACCACTCCGTCAAGGGAAATATAGTGTTCTTTCTAACAAAGATATCTACATATATTTCAGGATGTTGTGTATCCCGGAAATTATCAGAATTCAGGAAAACATTACAATTTTGAAAACATAGCTAGTCACAAAAAAAGTGGTCTCTTGGCACAATTTACGAGGTAAGTTAAGCCTCCTAAAAATGTCTACTGAATGAAATATTGCCACTACCTTTTTAAAACCATGTCAATCTTTATTTCCCAAACACAATTCGCAATCACTTTTTGTATTTTAATAATTTGAATAATCTTTTAACACAGGTTTAACACCTAACAAACACTTAAAAAAAAACACTTTTAGCATAGGCCAGGCCCTATTGTTGCCTCATATGCCAGCAATAATGCCTTGCATTACAACTGACTTCAATTTGCTCAACTTGCCATTGGCTCAATTTACCCGATGGGAAACATTTGGACTGTATTAGCCCACACAGCTACAAGGATGCACTTTTATGCTAGGTTTAGGATCTCATATTAAAGCTTGTAGAGACTCCAACTGATATACAGAACAATATTATAATGATCTACTTTGGTTCAGATAAAAGCATCATGATACCTCTAACACAATAAATGTATTTGACTTGGTGAAAATCTCTTTTTTGGAAATAACTTGCTTACCACTTTCTTCCTTCACAGACACCATCAGATGATGACCTCTTTCTAAGTACTTGGTAAAATATTTCACCAATCCCTTGTAATTACAGTAAAATACTATGAAATTCAAACCCTCACCTCAATAAATGTAATTCATTCATCCAATCATTAATTCCTTTCGATGATGGTAGCATTTACAGTATAGGCCTAATACAGTACATTTTACAGTATTGTACTGTGTCATTACACAGTACTTGCTATGATACTGTATTTATATTACAGTAGGTGTACTTTAATATTAAATACAACATTTTACTTGCCCCTGAGCTGTATATAATTTACTGTCAAATTCATGATGACCCCTTCAAAGTAAATTAAGGCACATAGCCTATTATTTTTTAAATAATTAACTAGGCAAGTCAGTTAAGAACACATTCGTATTTACAATGACTGCCTACACAGGCCAAACCCGGACGAGGCTGAGCCAATTGTTCCGACAAGAACAACAACAAAAAGACGTCAACAATCTAGTTTGGGACTCCCAAACACGGCCGGTTGTGATATAGCCTGGAATCGAACCAGGGTGTCTGTCTGTAGTGATGCCTTTAGACCTTTGCACCACTAGGGAGTTAATGTAAACTAGACCCTTTAAACATTAAACTAAATATGAAAACATTTCAACAATCTAGTTGTTTTTTAAGCTGTTGAATACAGACTTCTGGTGTAAAAGTAGGTCTAAACCTTGGAAATTTGGCGGTCTCTACTGCTCTCACCTTGTACATGTTCTCCGGAATGAGGTGGTGGTCACGGAGCTGGTTAAGAAAGGTGTGTGGTTGCACCATGCACGACATCTCTGTCCTACTACAGCGTAAAAACTGCAGTAACTGCTTATCTGTCAGAAAAGCCAACGTCTCCATTGGCGCCGATCGTAACTGTAGTTCACCTCTTCAATTCAGTTTTCTTTGTTGAAAAAAATCCAATATTTACCAGGTCACTGAATATATTAACAGTTTAATAATTAATGAACAGGTTAAAATTGGGTTGCACGTATAGATTCATAAATGAAAGTATGATTGTAGGCTATTTACATTTCAATTTCAGGCCCAGGGTGGAATGATTCATTCAGATGATAGACGCGCAAAAGCAATCGAGACGAAAATAGGCTACATTCCAGTTAGAACGATGGACGTAATCAAAAAAGTTTTCCGTTGTAGGCCTACAGCATGTTGCTATTGTTCTTTTCGAAGATAAAATAGATCTCCCGCCTGCACTGAAACCCACTTCAAATGACGTTTGGAAAGTGAAAATGCTCATGTGACCGGCCGATCCCGGCCGCCATAGGCGAGACCACAAAATTGCCGCCCCTTATCAGAATAGTCCCAGTAAGCAAAATGACGTTAAAAAGACGTCTACAATACGTATTTTCAAGATGTCGAAGTTAGGTTCATTGTAGGTTCTGAATGAAAGGTTAAAATACGTATTTTCCAGATGTTGAAATCAGGTTCAAATCAAAATGTGTTTGTCACGTGCGCCGAATACAGACCATACAGTGAAATGCTTACTTTTACAAGCCCTTAACCAACAGTGCAGTTTTTAAGTGAAAAATAGGTATTCGGGTAAACGATAGATAGGTAAAGAAAGAAAGAAAACAGTCAAAAATAACAGTAGCGAGGCTATATACAGGTGGTACCGGTACAGAGTCAATGTGCGGGTGCACTGGTTACTCAGGCTATTTGAGGTAATATGTACATGTAGGATTAGTTAAAGTGACTGCATAGATGATCAACAGAGAGTAGCAGCAGCATAAAAGAGGGGTTGGCGGGGGGACGACACAATGCATATTCCTGGTAGCCATGGCCATAGCCATTTCATTAATGGTTCATTTTTGGGTTCTGAATGACAGTTGAAAATACATTATTTTTTATACGTTTACGTTTGAGCCAAATCAAGGCTGGTCCAGATGGCACCAAAAAAGACAACTGGACAAGACCAAAAAAAGGCATCAGTGTCGGTCAGTGCTTACTGAGGTATAGCTTACAGTGTCACCTGAAATTGAATTTTAGGAATGCTCATCTATGTGGTAGGCTCACCATTTGTAAAACACACCAAAAAAGACTGCAGGTCCGGACAAGAACAACAACAAAAAGACGTCAAGAAGACGTTGGCCCGTGCTCACTGGGGTGTAGCCTACCATGTCCACAAGCAATGGAATTTTATGAATGCCCATTGATATGGTAATCCCACAGTTTGTAAAGCAGGCCTTTGCATTGGCTTTATTAGTCGAAAGCGATATTTAAACTCTGAATATCAGCTACCCAACTAATCCTGAGCCTATTTGCAATGTGTTGACACTGCGGGAAATGCAGAAGTATTTCCCTTTTCAATAAAAAAAAAAATATGGATACAAACTTGAAACCACTGAGCATGACAATTTAGCCCATGGGATGAAACTAATGGACAGCAGTTGTGAGTAGCCTGACGGTCCAATCCATATGGTCAATTTGACTTTTACCTGTCCTATTTTTAGGACATGTTGTTTGTTAACATGTCAGCACATTTTTTATTTGATTGGGCGCCATTTTGGTCAGGCTATTTGATCGAAGAAACCTAATGTAAAAAGTTTCCATCTCATTGCAGTTTCATACACTATCACCGGCCTGTAGACTACAGAAAAGGACACATACTCATTCTACCATATGCTATATCTGCTACACGATTTATGTTAAATTCGTTTTTTGCGTCTCCATCAGCACCCTGGAGATGCAGGCTGGGAATTGATAAGATAAATATTTTGCATCCCTGCCTTTGACAAAGTGGACATTGCTTATCACAGGGCGGCATCAGCGCTCACCTAAAAAGCCCATATGCCACTGGTCGAGAGAAATTGTCATTGTTTTTGGGCAGAATTATGTGAGGTTTTATGTGTTGTTGGAGGTACAACTTGGTCAGTTTAGCTTTAAAAAAAATGCCACCGTGTCAATCTGCCGCCATAGACCTAATGAGCGGGTCGGCAGGTTTCAGACGTCCTTCCCATAAACAGAGCAATACAATTGCACACTCAATTCGTGCAAATATATATTTTTTAAGTATTTCAGAAGAATTGGTGCATTTTATTAGTCTTTTGTGTGGCTTAATTCGTGTGAAAATATTATTTTTGCGTGACTTCATTCTGAGGAAAATACATTTTTGGGGGGCAAACTTCAGAACAATCTTATGAAAGTTATTAGAGCAATGGTGTTCTACACTGCCTTTTTTGTGTGTCCCACATTATTTATATAAAAATGTGTTATTAACAACCCAATATTGTTAATCAACCAGGTTGTCACAGAAATAATTATAATATAATAGTAGCCTTACAATGTTTTTTATTTTATTACACCCAGTACCGTTTTCTATGCCTGTTTTCGCTTAATACTTTGTGATACTGGTGCGCTTGTAGACAAAAAGGTCATTGTTTTTGTGGTATCGATGAAGGTATTTTATTGGGGAATGGGGATCCATTTTTATGATGGGAAATTATTATACACACACCCGCACACAAACACTTACACACATATAAACACACTTTGTTAGTACTCATGTTATAGCCAACTCTTGACTTTTGTATGAATAATTTTTTTATGAAATATTTGTATCTAGTGGTCATGTATTCATTATCTTTAACTGTTTGTAGTTTGCATGTTTCAGTAATGATTAACATGTTTATATTTGGCATTTTTATACATATTCTGTATTTCCACTAAAGAAAGCAATAATTAATCAACACACTACTGTAAATAAATGGACACTAGCTGTTATAATTTGGAAATTGCTCTCCGGAAACAAATTGTGACAAATGCTCAGTCTGAAGCCATTCGGCTGTGGGTTTCACAGCCCTATAATAATGACACAAGTTATATCCCATTAAAAAGTGTTTATTTACAACATATAAGATGTTGGAAATATTGGCATAGGAGAGTCTGAAATTAAGTAAGGAAAACTTTCACCACAGGAAAACCCCAACAGGACCAAGCGGCGTGGTAACCTGCAGGAGCAACAAAGAGAGGAATGGACATGGGAGGATGAATTGTTCGGAGAAGGACCCTGGGATCAGCCTGGAGAATATCGCCGCCCCAAAGAAGAACTGGAGGCGGCGAGAGCTGAGAGGCGCTGGTATGAAGAGAAGCAACAGCGGCAGCAGGAGCAACAATATCGGGACTACACTACTTGGGAGGAAATAGACAGGTGGGCGGTCGACCCAGGGAGAATGCCAGAGCCCGCCTGGGATTCGATGGAGCAGTGTGCAGAGGGTTACGAGAGAATGAGATTGGCGAAGCAAGCACGGCGGCGCGGAAGGAAGCCCGAGAGTCAGCCCCAAAAATGTATTGGGGGGGGCTCAGGGAGAGTGTGGCAGAGTCAGACCTGAGCCAACTCTCCCTGTTTATCGTGAGGAGCCAAGGAGGAGACCAGAACCAGAGCCGGTGTTGGAGGTGAGCGAAGCTGAGACTGTGAAGGAGTTAATTGCTGTGTTGGTGTTTTAAACATGGAATTCGCCCGACGGAGCGTGTCGGGGATTTGATGGCACCTGGGTCAGCGCTCCATACTCGTCCTGAGGTGCGTGTTAGTCGGCTGGTGAAGTTGGTGCCAGCCTCACGCACCAGGCCTCCTGTGCACATCCCTAGCCTTGCACGTCCTGTGCCAACACTGCTCTCAAGATCTCCAGTACGCCTTCACGGTCTAGCCCATCCTATGCCACCTCCACACACCAGCCCTCCGGTGGCAGCTCCCCGCACCAGGCTTCCTGTGCGTGTCCTCGGCCCAGTACCACCAGTGCCAGCACCACGCATCAGGTCTACAGTGCGCCTCGCCTCTCCAGCGCTGCTGGAGCCTTTCTCCTCTCCTGCGCTGCCGGAGTCTCCCGCCTGTTCAGCGCTGCCCGAGCCTTCCTCCTCTACAGCGCTGCTGGAGTCTCCCGCCTGTTTAGCGCAGCCAGAGCCTTCCTCCTCTCATGCGCTGCCGGAGTCTCCCGCCTGTTCAGCGCTGCCCGAGCCTTCCTCCTCTCCTGCACTGCTGGAGTCTCTCGCCTGTTTAGCGCTGCCAGAGCCTTCCGCCTCTACAGCGCTGCCGGAGTCTCTTGCCTGTTTAGCGCAGCCAGAGCTGTCAGTCTGCATGGAGCAGCCAGAGCTGTCAGTCTGCATGGAGCAGCCAGAGCTGCCAGTCTGCATGGAGCAGCCAGAGCTGTCAGTCTGCATGGAGCAGCCAGAGCTGCCAGTCTGCATGGAGCAGCCAGAGATGTCAGTCTGCATGGAGCAGCCAGAGCTGCCAGTCTGCATGGAGCAGCCAGAGCTGTCAGTCTGCAAGGAGCTGCCAGTCTGCAAGGAGCCGCCAGAGCTGCCAGTCTGCAAGAAGCCGCCAGAGCTGTCAGTCTGCATGGAGCAGCCAGAGCCGCCAGTCAGCATGGAGCAGCCAGAGCCGCCAGTCAGCATGGAGCAGCCAGATCCGTCAGTCTGCCAGACTCTTCCAGATCCGCCAGTCAACCAGACTCTTCCAGATCCGCCAGCCAGCCAGGATTTGCCGGATCCAACTACCTGCCTGAGCTTCCTCTCAGTGCTGAGCTTCCTCTCAGTGCTGGGCTTCCTCTCAGTGCTGGGCTTCCTCTCAGTGCTGAGCTTCCTCTCAGTGCTGAGCTTCCCCTCAGTGCTGAGCTGCCCCTCAGTCCCGAGCTGCCCCTCAGTCCCGAGCTGCCCCTCAGTCCCGAGCTGCCCCTCAGTCCCGTAGCCCACAGCCATATGGCATAGCCAGATCAGGACCTATCATGCGGACAACTCAGAGTTTGCTATTCCGTTCTTTTGAAATAGACTACATTTTCTTTGTCTCAGACCTGTCTAAAATAAATATTGTGATGCCGTAGGCTACATTACATGGATTGATTAGACTTTTTCAAATGTAGATGTTCCGAAGGTTTGCATCAGTGGCTTGTAGGCTATGTCTGGAAGCTCGGAGATGCTAAATGTGTTTATGTTAATTAACGGTCAATTGCTGTGAGACCTGCAGTTATTTGCTTGACAATCACCAGCTGACAAAATTGTGACTGCCACAGCCCTACACCCAAGTACTTCTCTGCAATGGTCACCTACACTCATTAAAAACCCACTGCCCCATTCTACTACTTTGACCATATCTGTTTCTGCCTATGCCAACAGCCTGGGAAGATGGGACACCACCCCTCAGCAAACCCTATAACTTTTCTGAAGTCAAATCTCATATACCCAAATACTTCTCTGCAGCTGCCACCACAACATCCATTTTCTGTCATTAACTTTCCATTTCTGCGGTACAGTTGATAACCCTTGCTATGAACGCTAAGAAGCCAACCTTACTGAAGCTCACTCATTACCCTATTCCTTTGTACTGGCACAAATCTACTATTCACTGGGATCCTCTCAGGATCCAGCACCCTTGACCCATCCTCCGCACTAATCTGCCTCTCTCGCACCAGACACCTCCGATCCCCAGCATCACGAGCACCCCTACAATTGACACACACAACTTTATCCACCGAAACTACACAATCCTCTGTCGCATGCCCTCCAGCACACTTCCCACATCTTGGAATCTCCCACTTACACACTTCTGCAACATGAACAGAATTGTTGCATCTGAAACAGTGCAGTGGATTCTGCACAACAGCTCTAACAGTATAACTAATATATCCTAACATGACTTTGAGACTCTGACTCAAAACTCAAAAGGACTGACAATGACTTTTTCACCACGCTCCCCACCAGGTCTGCGTCGCACCAAACGGGATGAATCACAAAAACCAGGAATTTTAACTTAAATTGTTCCACCTTCACACTTAACGCTACCCCAGAAATCACTCCTTTCAATGGTGCCTTATTCCTAAGAGCAAAACAAGAAACAGATATTGACCCAAGTTGCGTGACACAAATTGCCTTCTCCCTCTGGCCAGAAGTAACTGATAAAGGAAAATTATAGTTTAGATGATCAATTACGTATACATTATTAATTAGAACCATTTATACTAATGCTATTATGTTATGGTATGAAAAGTAAAAGTTATTGGTTAAGCTGTTACTGAAAATGTAAGCAGAATGAATTAATTGTCTGGGCCTCTTGGGGAGTTAACGTGGGAGCGAGGCTGTGGCCGGTCCGACAGATAAGAAATGTCTGGGAGACGTTCCAGGCCTGATGAACAATGGGCTCTTGTGAGAATCAGAGAGAGGGGGGATAAACTGATGATGTCATGTTCAGTTTATAACCTGTGGAAAAATGTGTATGCTGTAGTACTCATCAAGAATAAATGCTGAACTTGTTTTTAAGACTGGTCTCGTGCTAATTCATGCAAATGATAAACTTACAACTTATCATGAATTAGAAATGAGTGTGAATTTAATTGGTTTTGGCAATTAAACATAAAGGGATTTAGAATTCCTCTAACAGTAACACACACAAATATCACAAGTCCACTGCAGTTTACCTTCACTGATTCAACTGCACGCAACTCCTTTCTAACCCACCCACTTTCTAAACCACAAATGGATCAACCAAAAGGCAAGCGTCCGAAAAGGCAGGCTGAGTGACAACTCTTTGAAACGCCTATGTCAAGCAACTTGACTTGATTCAGTGAGCAGCATCGCAGTGAAATCATCTCAAACAACACTGAAATTGCATCAAAGATATATATTTTTTATATACACATCTCCCATTTGGCATCCCTCTTGTGGTGCGCTGACGAACTTTGGGACTGGTAGGGATATCTCTTCTCCATGTATCTGTCAGGTGAAGGTCAGGTTTGGCAAGGTACAAAAGGAAAGATGTTACATTTTTTTCTTTCTCAGCTTGATTTTATTAAAACAAACTTTAATGAATTAAACATGTAAAGAAGTAAAGAAAAAATATAAAATAGTGGAGGAGGGATTGGGTAAAGCATACAAACCCAGTTTAGGGTAAGGGTATAGGTTTAAGGCAGGGTTCCCAAACTCGGTCCTCTGGACCCCAAATAATCAACTAATCATCAAGCTTTGATCATTTGAATCAGCTGTGTAGTGTTAGGGCAAAAAAACAAAACTTGCACGCCTTGGGGTACCGAGGACCGACTTTGAGAAACGCTAGTTTAAAGGGAAGTGTTGGAAATAGGATACGGATCTAGTTTAGGCTAAGGGGTCTTGGGTTAGGGGTAAAAAACATTATTCAAAATAGAAAGTAGGGAATGAAAACTTGTTCTTCAGAATACTATGGGGGGAGTAGTGGTTTGTGATTTTTGAGCGGTGGGATGAATGGTCGTGGTTATTGCTGATGTTGTTTGGGATGAATGGCTATGGTTATTGTTAGTGTTGTTGGTGTTTACATTGTTCAACAGGCGCGGCAGAGAGGATTTACACACAGGTCCTCTCACGAACAGCAACATACCGTCTTCACATCGGTTTGGATATCAGGTAAGTTTTTCAGGTAAGTAATTAGGTAACTATGCATGTTTAAAGGGCACTCTGGGTAAGTATGCGTGTAATAAAACGTCACTCCAGGTAAGTATACATATTTTAAAAGGAGGATTATATGACAAAAGAACAAAACATTCCCAAAAGCTCTTCTTGAGGATGCTTTGCTGCCTCAGGACCTGGACAACTTGCCTTAATAGAAAGAACCAAGAATTCTGCACTGTATCAGAGAATTCTACAGGAGAATGTCAGGCCATCCATCTGTGAGCTGAAGCTGAAGCGCAGCTGGGTCATGCAGCAAGACAATGATCCAAAACACACAATCAAGTACATGAAAATGGTTAAAAAGCAACACATTTTAAGTTTTGGAATGGCCTAGTCAAAATCCAGACCTAATCCCAATTGAGATGTTGTGGCAGGACTTGAAACAAACAGTTCATGCTTTAAAACACACAAATGTGGCACGGTAGAAGCAACAATCATTTGGTCATCATACTTTGATATGGTTTCTTTCTAAAAAAATCATCAAATTTAATAAAACACATGATTTTGACTGTTCATGATGTTTAATGTTGCACATACTCAAGATAGAAAGGATATAGGCCAATGCCCAATGTAAACATCCAAGCACCACTCCCTCCTTATCAGGATGTTTTCAGACCCAAAATATGAATGTCATTAATTACGTTGTATGAAAGATAAAAGTGACTCCCAACTCACATTTTTTTCTGTCAGTTTTTTAATGTTTAAGTCAAGTCTTGTTTGAAGACATTAAGTTAAATATGTATTTGCATGTTATTAAAAGAAAGTGATGCCTCAATATCATATAATGTAATGTAGCAGTGGCTGATGTTAGTTGATAAATGTACTATACTTTTATATAATAAATTCTAATTAACTTATATCAATAAAACAAGAGAGAAATTACAAAAACATGAAGTTTAAAAAAAATCAACCATATAGTAACCTAAACATTATACTGAAACATTACATTACATTACATTATCAATATTGAACTGTCAAATGATTCAGATCAGTGATGTGGTGCCAACCATTGCCTGGCTTGGATCAGAAAAATAGCCCTAGAAAACACAATTTTAACAAGAAAAAGAGCAATGTATTCACAGAAGCCCAATTCTCAAGGGATGAAAGCAGTGTTTTGTGGAGGCAGTGGTTTCTGTTGAAACCCTGTTCCCATATTGTCTCCCTCGGGACCCTTTGGGTAGATCACAGTCTGTAGAAACAACACAGTACATAATAGGACAGATATGTCCCAAATAGCACCCTATTCCCTATACTTAGTGCTCTACCTTTGACCAAAGCCTGCACTCTAAAGTAGTGCACTATATAGGGATTAAGATGCCATTTGGGTTGCAGGCTATGATAGAAATTCTACAATAGAGAGATGTTAACAAAAAAGCTCAGTATTTACTTACTAGGTTGAGCCTGTAGTGTCAATATTGCATGATCATCACATCCTTGTTATTATATAGTTTAAGTTATATCAGTTTTTTAATGTTTATTTTTAATTCAGTTCAGCTTCAGTTCGTTTTCAGACCTTTATTGTTTGTTTTTATTTAGTTTAAGTGATATATTTTATATATATATATATATATATATATATAGTTATATATAGTTATATATATAGTAATATATTATTTATTTGTATTTTTATAGTTAGGGACAGAATCAAATCAAATTTGTTTTGTTACATGCTTCCTTTAAGTGTAGACTAACAGTGAAATGCTTATTTACGGGGCATTCCCAACAATGCAGAGAGAAAAATTATAAAATGAGGAATAAATACACAATGAGTAACGATAACATGGCTAAATATGAGGGGTACCAGTACAGAGTCGATGTGCAGGGTTATGAGGTAATTGAGGTAGATATGTGCATATAGGTAGGGGTGAAGTGACTCGGCAACACGATAGATAATAATCAATATCAGCAGCGTATGTGATGAGTCAAAAGAGTTTGTGCAAAAGGGGGTAAATGCAGATAACCAAAAAGCTAACTGGACTAACTATTTAACAGTCTTGTGGTTTGGGAGTTAATGCCCTTCAGGGTCCTGTTGGTTCCAGACTTGGTGCATTCAAACCACTTGCCGTGCAGTAACAGAGAAAACAGTTTATGACTTGGGATGCAGTCTGGATTATGTTTAGGGCCTTCTTCTACCAGCGCCTGGTATAGAGGTGACTGCCAGGTCACTGACCTTCTTCTTATAGGCTGTTTCATTGTTGTCGGTGATCAGGCCTTCCACCGCTGTGTCGTCAGCAAACTTGATGATGGTGTTGGAGTCATGCGTGGCCATGCAGTTATGGGTGAAAAGTGAGTACAGGAGGGGACAAAGCACACACCCCTGAGGGTGTAACACACACGCCCCCGTGTTGAGTGTAAGCATGGCGGATGTGTTGTTCCCTACCCTTACCACCTGGGTGGTGTTCAGTCCCAGGGACCTGAGCTTAGTAATGAGCTTGGAGTGCACTATGGTGTTGAACGCTGAGCTATAGTGAATGAACAAATCTAATTTTATTTGTCACATTTGTGGGAGCAAACGGTACATATAAGGGCTTAGGGCAAAGAGGAGGAGGTGACACTTAAATACATGATCTATTATGGAAAGAGCAGGATACCATTATAAAGATTAGATAGAGAGGAACAAACATAAGTGCTTAGGGTAAAGGACATCAGTGCTTAGGGTAAAGGCCATAAATGCTTAGGGTAAGATAGACATATATTAATTTTAGGACACGAGAGGGTCCTGCCACCATTGTAATCTAATCAAGAGCGGATACAGGTGTTATTGGGCATGAACAAGCAGGAAGCCTGGACTGAGAGATAATGGTGGCAGATGACCTGAGGCAAATAACTTCATTAACATGTGGAATGGACTCATATGCTGTGTGTGTATAAATACAGAGCCAGTGCTCTGGGAAAGTGTGTGTTCCGCGGACCATCTAGGCTTCTGATATGTTTGTATTAAAAGTTCTTGTAAGTTTATACACTGTTCAAAAAATAAAGGGAACACTTAAACAACACAATGTAACTCCAAGTCAATCACACTTCTGTGAAATCAAACTGTCCACTTAGGAAGCAACACTGATTGACAATACATTTCACATGCTGTTGTGCAAATGGAATAGACAACAGGTGGAAATTATAGGCAATTAGCAAAACACCCCCAATAAAGGAGTGGTTCTGCAGGTGGTGACCAAAGACCACTTCTCAGTTCCTATGCTTCCTGGCTGATGTTTTGGTCACTTTTGAATGCTGGCGGTGCTTTCACTCTAGTGGTAGCCTGAGACGGAGTCTACAACCCACACAAGTGGCTCAGCTAGTGCAGCTCATCCAGGATGGCACATCAATGCGAGCTGTGGCAAGAAGGTTTGCTGTGTCTGTCAGCGTAGTGTCTAGAACATGAAGGCACTACCAGGAGACAGGCCAGTACATCAGGAAACGTGGAGGAGGCCGTAGGAGGGCAACAACCCAGCAGCAGGACCGCTACCTCCACCTTTGTGCAAGGAGGAGCAGGAGGAGCACTGCCAGAGCCCTGCAAAATGACCTCCAGCAGGCCACAAATGTGCATGTGTCTGCTCAAACGGTCAGAAACAGACTCCATGAGGGTGGTATGAGGGCCCGACGTCCACAGGACGTTTGGCATTTGCCAGAGAACACCAAGATTAGCAAATTCGCCACTGGCACCCTGTGCTCTTCACAGATGAAAGCAGGTTCACACTGAGCACATGTGACAGACGTGACAGAGTCTGGAGACGCCATGGAGAACGTTCTGCTGCCTGCAACATCCTCCAGTTTGGCGGTGGGTCAGTCATGGTGTGGGGTGGCATTTCTTTAGGGGGCCGCACATCCCTCCATGTGCTCGCCAGAGGTAGCCTGACTGCCATTAGGTACCGAGATGAGATCCTCAGACCCCTTGTGAGACCATATGCTGGTGCGGTTGGCCTTGGGTTCCTCCTAATGCAAGACAATGCTAGACCTCATGTGGCTGGAGTGTGTCAGCTGTTCCTGCAAGAGGAAGGCATTGATGCTATGGACTGGCCCGCCCGTTCCCCAGACCTGAATCCAATTGAACACATCTGGGACATCATGTCTCGCTCCATCCACCAACGCCCACCACAGACTGTCCAGGAGTTGGCGGATGCTTTAGTCCAGGTCTGGGAGGAGATCCCTCAGGAGACCATCCGCCACCTCATCAGGAGCATGCCCAGGTGTTGTAGGGAGGTCATACTGGCACGTGGAGGCCACACACACTACTGAGCCTCATTTTGACTTGTTTTAAGGACATTACATCAAAGTTGGATCAGCCTGTAGTGTGGTTTTCCACTTTAATTTTGAGTGTGACTCCAAATCCAGACCTCCATGGGTTGATAAATTTGATTTCCATTGATAATTGTTGTGTGATTTTGTTGTCAGCACATTCAACTATGTAAAGAAAAAAGTATTTAATAAGAATATTTCATTCATTCAGATCTAGGATGTGTTATTTTAGTGTTCCCTTTATTTTTTTGAGCAGTGTATTTTGAAACGATTCTCCACGACATATGCACGGAATACAACTGTACCCCTTGAAATTAATACAACTGTACCCCTTGAAATGCTTGCTTACGAGCCCTTCCCAATGGTGCAGAGTTTAAAAATTACAATAAAAAAATACAACAAATACACAATAATGGAGCTAAATACAGGGAGTACTAGTAACAGATCAATGTGGAGAGGTATGTACAGTTGAAGTTGGAAGTTTACATACACAAATTTATTGTTAACAAACTATAGTTTTGGCAAGTCGGTTAGGACATCTACTTTGTGCATGACACAAGTAATTTTTCCAACAATTGTTTAAACAGATTATTTCACACTTATAATTAATTCACTGTATCACAATTCCAGTGGGTCAGAAGTTTACATACACTAAGTTGACTGTGCCTTTAAACAGCTCCAAAACCGTCATAAAAAAGCCAGACTACGGTTTGCAACTGCACATTCGGACAAAGATCGTACTTTTTGGAGAAATGTCCTCTCGTCTGATGAAACAAAAATAGAACTGTTTGGCTATAATGACCATCGTTATGTTTGGAGGAAAACGGGGGAAGCTTGCAAGCTGAAAGAACACCATCCCAACCGTGATGCACGGGGGTGGCAGCATCATGTTGTGGGGGTGCTTTGCTGCAAGTGGGACTGGTGCACTTCACAAAATAGGTGGCATCATGAGGAGGGAAAATTATGTGGATATATTGAAGCAACATCTCAAGATATCAGTCAGGAAGTTAAAGCTTTGTCGCAAATGGGTCTTCCAAATGGACAATGACCCCAAGCATACTTCCAAAGTTGTGGCAAAATGTCTTAAGGACAACAAAGCCAAGGTATTGGAGTGGCCATCACAAAGCCCCGACCTCAATCCCATAGAAAATCTGTGGGCAGAACTGAAAAAGCGTGTAGCTAGAGGCCTACAAACCTGACTCAGTTTCACCAGCTCTGTCAGGAGGAATGGGCCAAAATTCACCCAACTTATTGTGGGAAGCTTGTGGAAGGCTACCCAAAACATTTGACCCAAGTAAATTTAAAGGCAATGCTACCAAATACAAATGTAGTGTATGTAAACTTCTGACCAACTGGGAATGATGATATAAATAAAAGCTGAAATAAATCATTCTCTGCTATTATTCTGACATTTCCAAAGGAGAAATTGCAGCCCAAATAAATGCTTCACAGAGTTCAAGTAACTGACACATCTCAACATCAACTGTTCAGAGGAGACTGTGTGAATCAGGCCTTCATGGTTGAAATGCTGCAAAGAAACCACTACTAAAGGACATCAATAATAATAAGGGACTTGCTTGGGCCAAGAAACAAGAGCAATGGACATTAGACTGCTGGAAATGTGTCCTTTGATCTAATGAGTTCAAATTTGAGATTTTTGGTTCTAGTCTTTATGAGACACAGAGTAGATGAATGGATGAATTCCGCATGGGCGGTTCCCACCATGAAGCATAGAGGAGAAGATGGGATGGTGTGGGGGTGCTTTGCTGGTTACACGGTCTGTGATTTATTTGTAATTCAAGGCACACTTAAAAAGGATGGCTAACACAGCATTGTGCAGCTATACGCCATTCCATCTGGTTTGTGCTTAGTGGGACTATCATTTGTATTTCAACAGGACAATGACCCAAAACACACAGCTGTGTAAGGGCTATTTGACCAAGAAGGAGAGTGATGGAGTGCAGCATCAGATGACCTGGCATCCAAACCACCCGACCTCAACCCAATTGAGATGATTTGGGATGAGTTGTACCGCAGAGGGAAAGAAAAGCAGCCAACAAGTGCTTAGAATATGTGGGAACTCCTTCAAGACTGTTGGAAAAGCTTTCCAGGTGAAGATGATTGAGAGAATGCCAAGAGTGTGCAAAGCTTTCATCAAGGCAAGGGATGGCTAATTCAAAGAATCTGAAATGTATTTGGATTTTTTAAAACACTTTTTTGGTTACTACATGATTCCATGTGTGCTATTTCATAGTTTTGATGTCTTCACTATGTAGAAAATAGTAAAAATAATGAAAAATCCTTGAATGAGTAGGTGTGTCCAAACTTTTGACTGGTACTGTAGGTGTTCCTTTTGTCCAGGTGGGAGAGGGCAGTGTGGAGTCCAAAAGAGATTATGTCATCTGGGGATCTTTTGGGGTGGTATGCGAATTGGAGTGGGTCCAGGGTGTGTCTGGGATAATGGTGTTGATATGAGCCTTGACCAGCCTTTCAATGCATTTCATGGCTACATATATGAATGTCATTTAGACAGGTTAGCTTGGTCTTCTTGGGCACAGGGACTATGGTGGTCAGGGAGAGTTTGAAAATGTCATTCAAGACACTTGCCAGCCGGTCAGCACATGCTCTGAGTATGTGTCCTGGTAACCCTTCACCAAGTGAGTTCCTATGCAAATGTTATCATTATAATTAAACTGAACACATTATAAATCTCATAAGGCCTTATTTTGAGGCCAAGCTTTACCCTATTTCAGTGTCCTGAAACAAATGGCTTAAAGGCCACATCAGGCCTGCAAGTAAGGTTGCAAAATTCCAGTAATTCCCAGATCTCGGTTGAAGGATTTCCAGGAATCTTACAACAGAGATTTCTGGAAAAACTGGGAAATTTTGCAACCCTACCTGCTAGTCACATTATGCTGACTTGCAATGTGATGTGTAATTATTAATGGAATCCAGCCAGAGGTATACTATCCAGCAGTTTAACATTTGATTCACCCCCAACCTGAATTCATAATGAATACCAGGGTTAGGAACAGTGTGAGGAGTCAACCTAAGCCATTTAATAAACTAGAACAACCATTTCAGTAATGGGAGCAAAAAATCTAACTAAATGATTGGATTAGTTTCGAAAAATGTATGTTATTTATCTTTGTGTATCATAAGTTGAATCAATTAATCACTAAATGTACATGCATTGGTGCGGCAGGTAGCCTAGTGGTTAGAGCGTTGGGCCAGTAACACAAACGTTGTTAGATCGAATCCCTGAGCTGACAGCTTCAAAAAATCTGTCGTTCTGCCCCTGAACAAGGCAGTTAACCCACTGTTCCTAGGCAGTGTAAATAAGAATTTGTTCTTAACTGACTTGCCTAAATAAATTAGAAGAAGAAAACTGCTATATAACACAATTCCCCAAAAATGTACCTGCAGTGGAGCATGCTGGGGAAAAAGTTAAGAACTTTGAGTTGGTGTTACTTCTCATTTTGTTTTGAGTCAGTACCACATCAATATTTTAATAATAATGACTTTACATTGACTTTTGAGTTCAACTTACTATAAGTATTTGAGTAAAAAATGCCTTGGAGTTTACCCTGAAGCTTTGAACCAACACGTTTCTTTGTTTCCTTTTGAGTTTCCATTAGCGCAGGAAGTGCAATGCGAGACACCTCAGTGGGAATCTGTGTTAAAGCGGCGCAGAGTAAGTGTGTCTTTTGTATTTGTAAAATCATTTTGGGGTGATATGAAAATAGAATTTCAGAGGTTTCCAAAACCGTTTTGCATGCAGTGATTTTTAACCGTTAGACAGGGTATCTGGAAAGTTTAACCTGTTGGCCATGCTGTGGTCAATTGTTCAAATTAGAAACCTATGGCTGTATGGGCTTGGATTCTCATGAGCTAAAGTTAGGTAAAAATTATAAAGTCGCAAATGACAAAATTCCCCAGGATTAATCGTTCAGTTGAAAATTAGTGCTTTTTATTAGCTTTGATTAGCAGATGGTGCCATTTGACTGTTAAGGTGTTGGAAAAGTGTTCTATACAATGATGTATATAAACCCCGGATTGCTGGTGTATTGTATTGGCCACAGAGCTTTCACACCACCGATCAGCCGTATTGGCACTCTCCATTAGGAGCAGTCCTCCATACGAATTAATGGAATTATACAGTATTTCAATTAAATGTTTCAAGGACAAAATTACACATGTGTTGTTGTAGGGGGGACAGTAACATTAGTACTCTAAAAAAATACTTTAAGGAAAATGTTTATATATTTACAAATGTTTATTTTTAGCTCACATAATATAATATATATAATATAAGTATGCATTAAGGTGTCTAATATAATAAACGTGTCAAAAACGAATACTGACATTAATAAATGCATTTCTTTAGCTTCCAAAATCCTTTTTTACATTGGAGCAGGAGTGTCAAGATGGCTTTGCCCGGTGGCTTGAATACGGTGCCTCCTGTCAGTCAACCAGGGGTTCTATCGCTTCTAACTACGTCAACGATTTTAATTATCGTATATGGAATTTCAACTGGATATAATCACGACCACCTGGTGAGTTTAGCATAGAGCTAAATGTACCAGGTTATGTGATGGGAACAGCTCACATGTAGCCTTTGATCACGTGCAACTACGTCAATGATTTTATTTGGCCGATGCTTAAACTAACATTTTTCGAATGTTCGCATGTACAGCCCCACAGAATTTTACACAGTGACCAACGTTTTGGTTGCACATTTTTGAATGAAAGTTTTTGCAGTGGAAGTTTAAAAAAAAATTACTCCAGAGTAACTAGGACACTGTTGAGATATTCTACATTTTAATTTGAGATAATGAGCAGCCTATTTTATATGGAACCCTGCAAATCAACCTCCAAATATGTCATACCTCGTAGTTGTTCTGAGGAGGGAAAGGTGCGTTGCTTGGAGTCATGCAGCCATGAGGTACCGGTATTTGATTCCCAATGATGAACACTTGCTAAAAGACAGACATGTACATTTTAGGTCCATTTATATAAATTGCTTATCAAATATACAGGTGTCATGACTGCTCAGCACTCTTACAGTAGCAGAACAAACACTATATAGACAAAAGTATGTGGACACCCCTTCAAATGAGTTGATTCAGCTATTTCAGACACACCCGTTGCTGACAGGTGTATAAAATTGAGCACACGGTCATGCAATCTCCATAATCAAACATTGGCAGTAGACTGGCCTTACTGAAGAGCTCAGTGACTTTCAACGTGGCACGGTCAGGATGCCACCTTTCCAAGAAGTCAGTTATACAAATTTCTGCCCTGGTCAACTGTAAGTGCTGCTATTGTGAATTATACAACGGGTGGGTCTAATCTTGAATGCTGATTGGTTAAAACTGCATTCCAGCTTGTCCATTCCACAAGTTACCACTGGCTAAATCTATGCTGTTAAAATGCCTATTTACTCTGTTCCATCTGACTGTGCAATCCACTGTCTCATCAGCCCAGCCAAGCAATTTATAAACTTGATCTCCACTATAAAAAGCATCTAGACATTATTTCACAAAGGCAACTCCTTCAAACAGAATCCTTCCAGATCCTTCCAGATCCTTAGTCTGCATTTATGGACTGCCCTATTCAATTCAACCCACATGTTTTCAATGGATTTTAAATCCGGAGACTGAGATAGATATTGCAAAATGTTGAGTTTGTGGCCAAATAACAATTTCTTTGTTTTTATATTTATTCTCGGTAATACCAATTACCCCACCGAAGACATTCTTTCAAAAAGTATACTTACCATGACAGAATTTATGGGTAAATAAAACTCATAGAATAAAAAGGAAAGTTTGACATCTTCCAAAGTCTGAGGGTTGTTTTAACCTTCCAGACTTGGAATTGTATCAACTCGCCACACAAGGCTTTTACTTGCAACATATCGTTAAGTGCACGAAAGAAGAACAATGGGCACATATTGAAGTTGTGCATGCTAATCCTCAGAATCTTTTCACAAGTCTATTTTCAAAGGATAAAGAAGAACATTAACAATTTTATAGTTAAGAACACTAACAATATTGAAGAAAATGAAATGCATACTAAAAGAACCAATATCACTCCCTAAAAACACAACCCTATGGAACAATCCTTGGATAGCTTTTCAGAGTTCACTGATAAATTGGCCCCATGGAAAACTAAAGGCATAGGAAATAAAATGATTTCCATTACAGAATTAAAAAGCAATTTTAGACTGACTAATGTAGACGTTTTCAAATACATGCAATTGAAAAGTTCTATACACTAAATTTCTATCTGAAATCTTTTGGACATCAAAGAAATGTTGAGGGAATCCTATTTGACTCAGAAAAGGTATGATAGGTAATAAAAATATAAAACTTTTAGATGAAGATTTAAGAACTGATATTGACACAAGACGAAGGGAATGTTGGAACATAACTAATCAACACATCCACCAATGCTGCTGTGAACCACATCACAAGAGACATGCTAAACGGAAGACGTATAAAAACAATGTTATCTTTGATGCAATTTCAATGTTGTTTGAGTTGCTTTGTGTGCCACCAAATTTGCTTGAGATTATTTTACTGCAAAACTGCTCACTGAATCCAATTTACTTGACATAGGAGTTTCAAAGAGCTGTCAGTCAAGGCGAGCTCAAGAATATAAGCTCCCTCTCACTCAGCCTGTATTTTCAAACTTCCTGGCAGTTACCATGAGATAAAAAGTAATTTTAAGAATGACTGTTCAGGACTTAAGTGTACAACTAGCAATGACTCAATAATTCATGTCTTCTGGGAGTGCTATAAAGTCAAAAAGTTATAGATGGAGTTAGAAAGTTGGTAGCCAGAAGTTTTACAATGTAAGTTTACTTTTAATCCATCTAAATGCATATTTAAAGACATGGCATATGAGGATGTGGTGAAATACTCAATGGGATGGACCATACTTTTCTCTTCAATGATTCTGAAAAACTTCTCAAACTGGTACTGTACATCTTTCATTCATGCTGGGAAAAGAGAGAGTTGCTCCCATGAATCAGAAATCCTTCCTAGGTTTGAGCTCATGGCCGCTGTGTTGGCAGCAAATTGTCATAACAAAAGTAAGAACCGTGAGCTCTCCCACGTCCGCACACTGGAGCAGGAGTGCCAAGATGGCTGTGCCCGGTGGCTTCAATACTGTGCCCCCTGTCAGTCAACCTGGGGTTATACACACCATTGGTTATATTGTCCCCTAGTGGTCGGGAGTGTAATTGCCCAAATAATACCATAATATAAGATGCACCCAAATTGGCTCCTACACTGGCTAAATTTCATGATGCCATTGACCTTAACAAGGGGCCCAGGACCAGTGGAAGAAAATTAACCCCATAACATCAAAGACCCACCACCATATGTTATGGTAGATATGTGGTTATTTTCTGTGCATTCTCATTTCGATGCCAAACTGGTGTGCGTGGCCAAAGCTATTTTCATGTCACCCAACCAATGCCTGGAGTTTACTAAACAACATTGGCACTTGGATTGGACACTGTGATTTGGTCAGATGACATGAACATAGAGCTATTTAGAGAACCCCATACCATAAGTGCAGACAAAGGATATCAATGATCTGGAAGGATTCTGTACAGAGGAATGGTCTAAGATCCCTCACAGTGTGGTCTCCAAATCATAAAACATTTTAGAAATAGTGCAAGTGCTGTTATCCTTGCACAGTGAGGTATTGAAAACAGGGGTGTCATTAATTTTGACCCATACCTTTTGAAAAAAACAAACACTTGTTAACCTCTTGAACCTCTGGGGGCAGTATTTCATTTTTGGATGAAAAACGTTCCTGTTCTAAACAAGATATTTTGTCATGAAAAGATGCTCGACTATGCATATAATTGACAGCTTTGGAAAGAAAACACTCTGACGTTTCCAAAACTGCAAAGATATTGTCTGTGAGTGCCACAGAACTAATGCTACAGGCGAAACCATGATGAAATTTCATACAGGAAGTAAGCCAGATTTTGGAGGCGCTGTGTTCCAATGTCTCCTTTATATGGCTGTGAATGCGCAAGGAATGAGCCTACACTTTCTGTCGTTTCCCCAAGGTGTTTCCCCAGCATTGTGACGTATTTGTAGGCATATCATTGGAAAATTGACCATAAGAGACTACATTTACCAGGTGTCCGCTCGGTGTCCTCCGTCGAAACTATTGCGTAATCTCCAGGTGCGTGCATTTTTCCATTTTGTACAGAGGAGAAACCAAACTGCAACGAGTGATTTATCATCGAATAGATATGTGAAAAACACCTTGAGGATTGATTCTAAACAACGTTTGCCATGTTTCTGTCGATATTATGGAGTTAATTTGGAAAAAAGTTTGCGTTGTAATGACTGAATTTTGGGGGTTTTTTCTTAGCCAAACGTGATGAACAAAACGGAGCGATTTCTCCTACACAAATAATCTTTTTGGAAAAACTGAACATTTGCTATCTAACTGAGAGTCTCCTCATTGAAAACATCCGAAGTTCTTCAAAGGTAAATTATTTTATTTGAATGCTCTTCTTGTTTTTGTGAAAATGTTGCCTGCTGAATGCTAGCCTTAATGCTATGCTTGCTATCAATACTCTTACACAAATGCTTGTGTAGCTATGGTTGAAAAAAGCATTTTTTGAAAATCTGAGATGACAGTGTTGTTAACAAAAGGCTAAGCTTGTGAGCCAATGTATTTATTTCATTTCATTTGCGATTTTCATGAATAGTTAACGTTGCGTTATGGTAATGAGCTTGAGGCTATAATTAGGCTCCCGGATACGGGATTGCTCGTCGCAACAGGTTAAGCAAAATCTCTTTCTCTAAGCAATTGTATTAGTATACATTTTGGTTGCATACAATGTAGCTCAGTATTGAATGCTTTATTTTATACAGTCATTTTTGCTCATTTTTTTATCAAGGGTGTCAATAATTTCGGGCCCACACTGTATTCGGAGCTAAATTTCGGTTTAAATCTTGTACCACATTTTTTGACAGAAATCTATGTCCATAGACTCACCTCAGGGTTAGAACGGCAGCACTGGCAGACAGCTCTGCAGGCGAATGACGAGACACAGATGGACACTATGAACTCCAGCATGGAGAAAACAAGCAAAACACCTGAAATTCCCTGGGACCTGATCTATAGACAGAGAGGAACAGGAAACAGCAGTTGACTAGACTACCCTGCCATTTTGGAGCAATTATTGTCAATTAAACTTTGACTCTTGTTTCAGCGTGGGCTAACAAGAAGTATAAATGAACTCAATAGCATCTAATTCACTATTGCTTGCATGTTGGAGATGTCACATATGCTACAGATGGTGTATAATTTAAACGAATAAAAAACATTCAACAGTATGTCTAGCAATACAATTATAGATGATAAATCCCCCTTTACCGATTTACAAATATCTCCTGACCAAAGGAATAAGCATTTGGTATATACCCAATACTGTTGGCAGACATAGGATGGAGGGTAGTATGAAGGATAGTCTGGATAGTCTGGATAGTCACAGTAGTAGTTGTAAAGGAAGATCCCAGCACTGTCCAAAGAATGCAGAATGGTGCCAGTAAGAGCAATAACCGTGGCGACAACATTCATTCCAAGGGAGCCTTTTACCTAAGGGACAGAGAGCAGAAAGAGGACATGGGGATGAATGATTGGTTGTGAAGAATGAAATACAATATAGAATACAGTGTGTTGACAATCATTATTACATGTCTTTATTAAAGGTGCAATCTGCAGTTGTTGAATCGCCAGTGCCCACCCCACTGTGTTTGTGGGAGGAAAACAAGCAGGTTGAATGGAAAAATGAGGGCCTATATATAAAGTAGATTCTGTTTTGAAATAGAGTGGAACTTTATAAATCAAAAGCCTGAACTTTATTGAGGGAAAAAAATAGTTGATACTGACCAGACATGTGTTCAAATTGTTGTCAGCAGCAACAGTTAGAGAGCCTGCAATGACATACTGAGAAGGAACAAGGAAGTTGTTATACAAGGTGCGTCCCAAATGGCACCCTATTCTCTACACAGTACACTACAAAAGTAGTGTACAGTATGACCAAAGTTCAAATTCAAGTTTAATTACTTCCATAGAAGTCAATACAAACGGAGTGTATAAATGGCATAGGCCTAGCCAAATACATAAATGTAAATGTACATATACAGTGATAAAAGTAATTAGTTAAGTAATTCGTTATAAAGCATTACCATACATTTGTTTTTAATGCATTTCTTTTCAAATTGTGACATTATTCAATTATTAGGATGTTTTGTTTGCATCAAGAGAGACAGGAAATGTAAGGTAGGACTGTTAGACAGAACAGCTCACTCACAATGATAGATCCCCAGACAAATATTCCGCTTATTACTCCAATATTGTCTACTTGTGGTCCTGTAGCCATCACGATTCCTGTCAACAGCATCATCAAACCAACCATGATCTGTACGGTCTGTGAGAGAAAAACAAAGTACAAAGCAGGAAATAAATTTTTATTTTCTTCCAGTACCTTCAACTAAAATTGTCAATTTTTTTTTTACTACAAATTCATTTTCAAATGATGTGTAACAGAAATTCTTACCCCCAGCGCTTTTGGTTGCCCTGCCCGGAAACTTCCCAGCACTGAGGAAACCGTCTGTCCCAAACAGTGAGGGGCAGAATCGACCCTCACGACCCCCATCCCGTTGCCAGTGGGGTGTACATGGGTGATGACCACCACCCCGTTAGTGGTGGTTGTTACAGAGCTGGACATCTTCACAGAGGAGAGAAGGCTGTTTGTAGTACAGTAAGAGGTGATACGGCTGGTCAGGGGTGTGTTGATGAGCCTTATGTAAAGTTTATACTCTACCTGGGACTTCCAGATAATCATTTACTTGGGACTGTCATGCATAATAGGTGTGTCTGCCACTCATTAGACTTTGAACTCTCCCCATTGTGGTTGCTGTATCGTCTGTTTACTTGAATAACTTGAGCGACATTTAGTTCCTTCTGTATTAGCATAACTTCCCATCATGGGCTTGAAGTTGTTTGCCTATAGAACACAGGCTATACAAGGAACTCATACACTTCCATGAAAGGGTGTATAATAAGTATAATTTTTTTTTTGAAATTCAGTTAAGTTTCAGTTTGCCTTTAGAGTTTCTATAAATGTTCTGTTTGATAAAAACATTACTATTTCAATTTATGTTATTTAGTTTCAGTTTAGTTTTAGCAGTAGCAGTGCGTGGGTAAAATCACTGGGGAAGCCAGTGAATTCAACCACACATTTGCTTTATTACAAAACCAGATAGCAAACTCTGTCCAGCGATGTTCACAAAGCATATTGCATGTACAGTAACAGACAGTTAAAGTATACATTGGCTTCAAAAAACCTTATTCCACCTTTCTCACCCATCTACACACAATACCCCATAATGACAAAGTGAATACATGTTTTTTTTTTAATGTTTGCAAATTGATTGTAAATTAAATACAGAAATATGGCATTTACATAAGTATTCACACCCCCGACTCAATACATGTTAGAGTCACCTTTGGCAGCGATTACAGCTGTGAGTCTTTCTGGGTAAGTCTCTAAGAGCTTTGCACATCTAGATTGTACAAGCTTTGTCAAGTTGGTTGTTGTAGATCTTGTTCAAGTCCAAGATCTGGTTGGGCCACTCAAGGACATTCAGAGACTTGTCCCGAAGCCACTCCTGTTTGGTCTTGGCTGTGTGCTTAGGGTTGTTTTCCTATTGGAAGGTGAACCTTTGCCTCAGTCTGAAGTCCTGAGCACTCTGGAGCAGGTTTTCTTCAAGGATCTCTCTGTACTGTGCTCTGTTCATCTTTCCCTCGATCCTGACTAATCTCCCAGTTCCTGCCCTTGAAAATCATCCCCACAGCATGATGCTGCCACCACCATGCTTCACCGTAGGGCTGTATTGTCCAGGTGATGAGTGGTGCCTGCTTTCCTCCAGACGTGATGCTTGGCATTCAGACCAAAGTGTTCAATCATGGTTTCATTACACCAGAAAATCTTGTTTCTCATGGCCTGAGAGTCCTTTAGGTGCCTTTTGGCAAACTCCAAGTGGACTGTCATGTGGCTTCCGTCTGGCCACTCTACCATAAAGGCCTGATTGGTGGAGTGCTGCAGAGATGGTTGTCCTTCTGGAAGGTTCTCACATCTCCACGGATGAACTCTGGAGCTCTGTCAGAGTGACCATCTCGTTCTTGGTCACCTCCCTAACCAAGGCAATTCTCCCCCAATTGCCAGGTGGCCAGCTCTAGGAAAACTCTTGGTGGTTCCAAAATTCTTCTATTTAAGAATGATGAAGGCCAATGTGTTCTTGGGGAGCATCAAAGCTGCAGAAATGTTTTGATACCCTTCCCCAGATCTGTGCCTCGACACAATCCTGTCTCGAAGCTATACGGACAATTCCTTCGACCTCATGGCTTAGTTTTTGCTCTGACATGCACTGTCAACTGTGGGACCTTATATAGACAGGTGTGTGCCTTTCCAAATCATGTCCAATCAAGTTGTAGAAGAATCTAAAAAATTATCAATGGAAACAGAATGCACTTGAGCTAAATTTCGAGTCTCATAGAAAAGGGTCTGAATTCTTATGTAAATACAGTATATCTAAAAAGGTGTTTTCACTTTGTCATTATGGGGTACTGTCTGTAGATTGATGAGCAACATGTTTTTTTAAATACATTTTAGAATAAGGCTGTAACGTAACAAAATTTGTAAAAAGTGAAGGCTCTGAATACTTTCCGAATTCACTGTATGTGGTCTAAAAAGGAAGGAAAATACAATCACGAGAATCCACTTTTAATGACAATATTCCAACACACAAGCAGCGCATTGCGCAAACAAAACAACCCTCACAATTTCAACTGGAATCACTTGGGTCTATTACTGAACTTTTTGGAAGAGACTGCCACTGGCAAACATGGTTACAGACCCAACAACATTATATAGTATCCCCCCCTCGTGAAGAAAAGCACATGAGCTAATTATAATACACAAATTAAGGAAAAACAATTAAATATTTTCAACATCAAAAAAGTAGGAATAAGATACTAATGAGAGACTGTTATGGGATTTTTATGAATAATGACTAAATTATGTATACATTTAACTTAGAACTATGCCTAAACAGAATACTACTATGTTACTGTATGAATGTATGAATCTTATTATAATCATAATACTGAATATAATTTGTGTAGTTTTAGTCAAGAATTATAACAAGGACTTTCTGTTCCTTGTTAGAAATGAATGGAGCTATCGTTAGACCGTGTCACGTTCTGACCTGAGTTCCTTTGTTTTGTCTTTGTTTTTGTATGGTCAGGGCGTGAGTTGGGGTGGGCAGTCTATGTTTGTTTTTCCATGTTGGTTTTTGTGTTCGGCCTAGTATGGTTCTCAATCAGAGGCAGGTGTCGTTAGTTGTCTCTGATTGAGAATCATACTTAGGTAGCCTTTTTCCACCTGGGTTTTGTGGGTGTTTATTTTCCATCTTTGTGTTACGTGTGTATGTCACCAGACAGGACTGTTTCGTTCGTTCATTTTGTTATTTTTGTATTGATTCAGTGTTCAGTGCTTTCTTTAATTAAAATTATGAACACTTACCACGCTGCGCTTTGGTCCTCCTCTCTTTCTCCCGAAGACGATCGTTACAGACCGGCTGGAATACTGTGTTCCTTACAGGACATTCTGTCCCTACCCAGGGAGGGGAGAGACCTTGGGCTTGTAGTAGATTGTTTAACAGGTGGCAGACAATGTGGGAAGGCTTGTGAACTGTATTGCCATTGTATCTTAGAGGAGGTGAGACATTTATGACGAAATGTGAGGTATATATATCAAAGTACATGATATTATGACCAGAGCTCTCGGGAAATAAACGCTACTGATTAATTTTGAGACTGGACTCTGTCCATTTTATGCAAATAAGTATCTTACAAATTCTTAGAAACGGACAGTTTTTTAATTGAATTGGTTAATGAACAATATAGGAGTTAAATTCCTCTAACAGAGGCTATGTGGCCACCCCACATAGCCTGGTTCCTCTCTAGGTTTCTTCCTAGGTTTTGGCCTTTTCTAGGGAGTTTTTCCTAGCCACCGTGCTTCTACACCTGCATTGCTTGCTGTTTGGGGTTTTAGGCTGGGTTTCTGTACAGCACTTTGAGATATCAGCTGATGTACGAAGGGCTATATAAATACATTTGATTTGATTTATATACCGTAAGCAATATAACAATTGAGATGTACAAACTATTACATAATTGAATGATTTGCAGATAAGAGGCAAACCATAATTTTGTTTAAGACTGAGTAGTTGATATGCTGTAACTATTTGTTCAGCGCTTTTGAAATGTACAGCGACATAATTCAGAACATGGTCCGTTCTTACATTATTCTCCCTGTACATCAAGTCAGAATCGTAGGATAAATAACGGGGGTATATAAGCAGACAATGAAAGCTCTTACAATATTCAATGATGAGATTTCTCCAAAACAGGCTATAGGCTACATGTGCACCACCTAGTCAGAATAATAAGCTAAGTTCTGAAGGGGAGCGGGACCAAATTCTTAGGGTGAGACACATGGGCTGCTAACAGCTTACTACACAACATACACTTAGTATTACTTTCTTTAACTACAGTATACATTTCTTCCTGGCATATTACGTCATTTATGTAGCAGAATACAATACATATTTTTGGACTTGAAAGTGGTGCGGCGGTCCTTCTTGTGGGCAAACTTTGCCATCAAACTTTGTCATCAAAATCTATCATTCTCTGGATTTATGGTGCTTTCAAAACAACTGAGTTCCCAACATGGAATTCCCAGTTGGATGACTGTTCAAAACAATTTTCCCAGTCTGAGCTCATTTTTTTCCAAGTTCCCAGTCGTCTTGAACACACTGAAGTCTGAGATTTCCCAGTTCCCGAGTTTCCAGTTGTTTTGAGTGCGGCACAAATCTTGCTTCATTGACAGCATGGCCAATGTTGAATGTTTATTCCCTTAAACTTGGAAAAGAGACCCTTAATCCCAGATTTGGGACCACACAACCACTCCACTGAATAGCTGGCTAGTGATTGTTTTGCAATGCTTGCAGTCAGTGGCGGTTCTGTCATGGCTGTTGAAGGATGAGGACCAAGGTGCAGCGTGGTGAGCGTACATTTTACTTTATTTAAAAATTACGCCGACAAAACAATAAACAATACAAAACAAACCGTGAAGCTCAAAGGCTATGTGCCCTAAACAAAGTCAACTTCCCACAAACACAGATGGGAAAAAGAGTACCTAAGTATGGTTCCCAATCAGAGACAACGATAGACAGCTGTCCCTGATTGAGAACCATACCCGGCCAACACATGGAAATAGAAAATGCGGGACGCAGACCCTGCTCCACCGCTGGCTCACCCCACTTTGGTGGCATCTCTGGTGCGGGGACCCTCGCCGCCGACCCTGGACTGGGCACCCTCGCTGCGGGCCCCGGACTGGGCACCCTCGCTACGGGCCCCGGACTGGGAACCCTCGCTGGAGGCTCCGGGCTGGAGGCCGTCTCTGGAGGCTCCGGGCTGAGTGCAGGCACAGGACTCACCGGGCTGGAGAGACACACAGGAGACCTGGCTCTGGGAGCAGGCACAGGACTCACCAGGCTGGGGAGACATACAAGAGGCCTCTTCCTTGGCCGAGGCACCGGATACACTGGGCCGTGGAGGCGCACTGGGAGTCTCGAGCGCAGTACTGGCACCACCCGTTCTTGCTGGATGCCCACTTCCACCCGGGAAATGCGGTACGCTGGCACCGAGCACACCGGCCGAGACACAGTGCACATCACCCCATAGCACGGGGCCCGACCAGTCATACGCTCACCACGCTGCACCTTGGTCCTCATCCTTCAACAGCCGAGACAGGTTCTAGCTTGTATGGCTGCCTGGGTGAACCCCCCTTCAGCCCCCCCTCCCAAAATCACTATTCTGCACTAACTGTATTTTTATTCAGACATTTGGAACAACACAAATACATAATCCTAACATTTAAAACTATTAACACTACCGTTCAAACATTTGGGGTCACTTAGAAATGTCCTTGTTTTTTAAAGAAAAGCACATTTTCTGTCCATTAAAATAATGTCAAATTGATCAGAAATACAGTGTAGACATTGTTATTGTTGTAATTGACTATTGTAGCTGGAAACGGCAGATTTTTTATGGAATATCTACATTATCAGCAACCATCACTCATGTGTTCCAATGGCACGTTGTGTTAGCTAATCCAAGTTTATCATTTTTAAAGGCTAATTGATCATTAGAAAACCCTTTTGCAATTATGTTAGCACAGCTGTAAACTGTTGTTCTGATTAAAGAAGCAATAAAACTGGCCTGCTTTAGACTAGTTGAGCATCTGGAGCATCAGCATTTGTGTGTTCGATTACAGGCTCAAAATGGCCAGAAACAAAGTACTTTCTTCTGAAACTCGTCAGTCTATTCTTGTTCTGATAAATTAAGGCTATTCCATGCGAGAAATTGCCAAGAAACTGAAGATCTCGTACAAAGCTGTGTACTACTCCCTTCACAGAACAGCGCAAACTGGCCCTAACCAGAATAGAAAGAGGAGTGGGAGGTCCCGGTGAACAACTGAGCAAGAGGACAAGTACATTAGAGTGTCTAGTTTGAGAAACAGATGCCTCACAAGTCTTCAACTGTCAGCTTCATTAAATAGTACCTGCAAAACGCCAGCCTCAACGTCAACAGTGAAGAGATGACTCCGGGATGCTGGCCTTCTAGGCAGAATTGCAAAGAAAAAGCCATATCTTAGACTGGCCGATGAAAGAAAATATTAAGATGGGCAAAATAACACAGAAACTGGACAGAGGAACTCTGGTCGCATAAACGTGGTCCCATAAAAACCTGAGGGAGATTTTACCATAATTCTGTTACCAAAGTTAGCATCTGCACTGTTCTTCCACTAAATGTTTTAATGTAATCTTTGTGCATAGACTTGTATGATTTGTTAAACATTTAAATCAATGTTTTTTTGTTTGGCATACAATGTAAAGTTTAAAACACGGAGTCAATAATGTAATTCAGTTACTGTAGAATTGCACAGGTGAAAAAGTTTTTTTTTTTTAGAATACTTCACATGTAATCACATTTTCACATGTGTAGTTTCATGTAATAACATGTTGCTTTACATTTTATCACATTAACTTCACATCAGATCAAACCATGCCAAACCATTATAAGTAAAGTAATGAAAAGTTATGGGGGCTTTAAAGTAAGTGGTACGATGTTCAGCTAAAATATGACCTCACCTGGGATTAGAATTTATAACCTCTGGATTTGATGCTCAGGGCTGGACAAATGCAGGGTCTTACCGGGACTGATGCCCCTGGGCCCAGGCCTCTGGGGAGCTCAAAAGAAAGCAAAAAATGAAATTTAACCTGTTATGGCTGCATCCCTTTGTTCTCAATTTCTGCCTGAAGACATACCCAAATCTAACTGCCTGTAGTTCAGCCCCAGAGGCAAGGATATGCGTATTCTTGGTATCATTTGAATGGAAACATTTTGAAGTTTGTGGAAATGTTAATTGAATGTAGGAGAATATAACACAGTAGATCTGGTGGAAGAAAAGAGAAAGAGCATACGTTTTCTGTTTTTTATTGTTGTAGTATCATCTTTCACATGTACTGGAATAGCCACACAGTCAGATAGGATGCTGGAGATAATTTTGATGGATAACACAAGAGGGCAACTGTAGGTGTGCAAAGTTCCAGACTGATAACTTCAGGAATGGGGGAGCTACATGACATTTAGCATGAAGTCACCCAGGTGTCCCACACAAGTTGCCCAAATGTACCCAAGTGGCCGAATTGGTGAAATGACCTATAACTATATACAGCAGTGCAAATAACTATATACAACATATCAAAAAGCAATTCTAACACACACACAAAAAATGTTTAAAAAAATATTAGAAAAAACAATTTAAAAAAAAAACAATACACCCCTTAGAAGTCCTCGTCATAATATTTTGCTGCTTGTGCCATGTCCCATAGCAGTCTCTTTCTGATGTAAAGCAGAGGCAAACTGAACAAGTGGTGCATTTCATGAGACACAGAACACAACGACGCCTCCATGCTGTGCCCTTTTGGCCCTGAGGCACAGTCATGCCTGCAGTAATGAACTGTGGCATATGAACACCACTGGGGGCACAGGTAGAGCGGGCAGCTTGGCACCGGGGGCTCCCAGTCGGAGTCGCAATCACTGTGAAAGAAAACATAAAAAAAATATTTGTATTGTATGAGCCTTTTATCATCACATAAAATAAACAGATATGTATTGTATAGAGCCGAGGGAACAGTCACTAAGGTGAAGTGCTGTTCCATTCAACTCCGGCCATTGTTGTATATATATATACACACACACACACCCAAACAAACCAACACACACACACACACAAACAAACTACACATTTCATTGCATTTTTAAATTTTTTTAAAAATATTTTTATGTATAATATATATATATTTTTATATTTCATAAAATGGCATTAGCACTTACCCGTTCAGAAGTACGTCCTGTCCTTGCAGAAACAGCTCCTCAGTTCGTTTGAATCATAACACTCCAAGATTCCTCAAACAAAAAATGTCTCACTTTCACTTTTTCACTTTCACTTTAGAGTTTGACTTTGCTTTACCTGATTTATTCGCCATGATATCTTCAATGAAATCGTTGAAACTACAACTTTCCGAAATACAGCTGCGCCTTACAGCAACTCCTCTGATCGTCAAGGCGAGAATGGAGTTCCATGCGCGTGCGATTACAAACAAGGAATTGTGGTCCAACCCCAAACCATTACATACCGGCGTTTACCTCAGCTCATTGGCTATCTACCCAGCTAGATTTCAAGAAGATCAGTGGTCATTGGGCAGAAATATAGTCAATCAATGAAGCTTCGCTAAAATTATTGGTGCGTAAGGTAGTCATTTATGGTTGTCTTCAAATCAGCTCACTTCGGTCAATACTCCCCTCAAAAAAAACACAACGTTTGGCTGTGTTGCAGACATCCAGAGGAATGCACTGAAACCCACCATGACTAGATAAACGATTGTTTACAGGGGGGAATCACGCCGAATGCTCCGTAAAAAATTGATAGAGATGGAATTCTCGGCACAAACGGTTTACAAAATGTTTCGATTTAGGCTATAAAAATGGATTTTATCAAAGAAAACGGCACTTCATTTGATCAATGGGACACTCAGGAAGAGAAATAAGAGCAAGATATCAGAATGTAAAGTCATAACTTTTACCTTCAGATGTGAATGTGTAAAAACTGTCTTGGCAGAAAATGTTTCTGTTCTTGATTGCTCTTCTTTAAACAAAAGCATGGGATTTGTTCTCTGTAATAGCTATTTTAAATTGGAAAACATAGTTTGATTGCCAAGATTCTAATCTTTTGAAGGGTGTAAGATACTTGCATTTTCAAGAATGTTTAATGTTACGAAGTTGTATTTTTAGTTGTCACTCTGAAATTTCCCCTGATGTTGGTCCCTGTACGGGGATCGCAGCCATAACAGATTTTAAATAAAAAACAGTTACACAAATTTGATAAAGGAAATATGTACATATATATATATATATTGTGCAAGTTCTCCCACTTAAAAAGATGAGAGAGGCCTGTAATTTTCATCATAGGTACACTTTTTTTTCTCTCCAGAAAATCACATTGTAGGATTTTTTATGAATTTATTTGCAAATTATGGTGGAAAATAAGTATTTGGTCAATAACAAAAGTTTATCTCAATACTTTGTTATATACCCTTTGTTGGCAATGACAGAGGTCAAACGTTTTCTGTAAGTCTTCACAAGGTTTTGTGTTGCTGGTATTTTGGCCCATTCCTCCATGCAGATCTCCTCTAGAGCAGTGATGTTTTGGGGCTGTTATAGTGGGCAACACAGACTTTCAACTCCTTCCAAAAATGTTCTATGGGGTTGAGCTCTGGAGACTGGCTAGGCCACTCCAGGACCTTGAAATGCTTCTTACGAAGCCACTCCTTCGTTGCCCGGGCGGTGTGTGTGGGATCATTGTCATGCTGAAAGACCCAGCCACGTTTTATCTTCAGGAGGTTTTCACTCAAAATCTCACGATACATGGCCCCATTCATTCTTTCCTTTACACGGATCAATCGTCCTGGTCCCTTTGCAGAAAAACAGCCCCAAAGCATGATGTTTCCACCCCCATGCTTCACAGTAGGTATGGTATTCTTTGGATGCAACTCAGCAATCTTTGTCCTCCAAACACGACGAGTTGAGTTTTTACCAAAAAGTAATATTTTGGTTTCATCTGACCATATGACATTCTCCCAATCTTCTTCTGGATCATCCAAATGCTCTCTAGCAAACTTCAGACGGGCCTGGACCTGTACTGGCTTAAGTAGGCACTGCAGGATTTGAGTCCCTGGCGGCGTAGTGTGTTACTGATGGTAGGCTTTGTTACTTTGGTCCCAGCTCTCTGCAGGTCATTCACTAGGTCCCCCCGTGTGGTTCTGGGATTTTTGCTCACCGTTCTTGTGATCATTTTGACCCCACGGGGTGAGATCTTGTGTGGAGCCCCAGATCGAGGGAGATTATCAGTGGTCTTGTATGTCTTCCATTTCCTAATAATTGCTCCCACAGTTGATTTCTTCAAACCAAGCTGCTTACCTATTGCAGATTCAGCCTTCCCAGCCTGGTGCAGGTCTACAATTGTGTTTCTGGTGTCCTTTGACAGCTCTTTGGTCTTGGCCATAGTGGAGTTTGGAGTGTGACTGTTTGAGGTTGAGGACAGGTGTCTTTTATATTGATAACAAGTTCAAACATGTGCCATTAATACAGGTAACGAGTGGAGGACAGAGGAGCCTCTTAAAGACGAAGTTACAGATCTGTGAGAGCCAGAAATCTTGCTTGTTTGTTGGTGACCAAATACTTATTTTCCACCATAATTTGCAAAAAATTCATTAAAAATCCTACAATGTGATCTTCTGGATGTTTTTTTCTCATTTTGTCTGTCATAGTTGAAGTGTACCTATGATGAAAATTACAGATTCCCATCTCCCTCACTAGCTTTAAGAACCAGCTGTCAGAGCAGCTCACAGATCACTGCACCTGTATACAGCCCATCAATCTACCTCATTCCCATACTGTATTTATTTATTTTGCTCCTTTTGCACCACAGTATCTCTACTTGCACATCCATCTTTTGCACATCTACCATTCCAGTGTTTAATTGCCATATTGTAATTACTTCGCCACCACGGCCTATTTATTGCCTTAACTCCCTTATTTTACCTCATTTACACTCACTGTATATAGACTTAGTTTTCTGTGTTGTTGTATGTGTCGAACTGCTATGCTTTATCTTGGCCAGGTCGCAGTTGCAAATGAGAACTTCTTCTCAACTAGCTTACCTGGTTAAATAAAGGTGAAATAAAACTATTTAAAAAAATAATGCTGCCACCACCGTAGCGATTGTGCCAGGTTTCCTCTAAACGTGATGCTTGGCATTCAGGTCAAAGATTTCAATCTTGGTTTCATCAGACCAGAGAATCTTGTTTCTCATGGTCTGAGTCCTTTAGGTCTGAGTAACTTTTGGCAAACTCCAAGTGGGTTGTCATGTGCCTTTTGCTGAGGAGTGGCTTCCGTCGGCACAGTAAAACATATACAGTATATACCAGGTATGCGCCCAGGTAGGATGAGGGTGCCTGTTTTCTAGTTTCCCGGTTTTGACCATTCCTGCCTGCCCTGACCCTGCCTGCCATCCTGTACCTTTGCCCCTCTACTCTGGATTATCGACCTCTGCCTGACCATCGCTGGGAATGAAATATCGGTACCTCATGGCAGGTATGGTGTCATGACTCCAAGCAACGCACCTTTCCCTCCGGTGTCTTATACCCTCTCTGGATTATTTATTAATTATTTATTTATATTTATTTCACCTTTATTTAACCAGGTAGGCAAGTTGAGAACAAGTTCTCATTTACAATTGCGACCTGGCCAAGAAAAAGCAAAGCAGTTTCACACATACAACGACACAGAGTTACACATGGAGTAAAACAAACATACAGTCAATAATACAGTATAAACAAGTCTATATACGATGTGAGCAAATGAGGTGAGATAAGGGAGGTAAAGGCAAAAAAAAGGCCATGGTGGCAAAGTAAATACAATATAGCAAGTAAAACACTGGAATGGTAGATTTGCAGAGGAAGAATGTGCAAAGTAGAAATAAAAATAATGGGGTGCAAAGGAGCAAAATAAATAAATAAAATAAATAAATACAGTAGGGAAAGAGGTAGTTGTTTGGGCTAAATTATAGGTGGGCTATGTACAGGTGCAGTAATCTGTGAGCTGCTCTGACAGTTGGTGCTTAAAGCTAGTGAGGGAGATAAGTGTTTCCAGTTTCAGAGATTTTGTGGTTCGTTCCAGTCATTGGCAGCAGAGAACTGGAAGGAGAGGCGGCCAAAGAAAGAATTGGTTTTGGGGGTGACCAGAGAGATATACCTGCTGGAGCACGTGCTACAGGTGGGTGATGCTATGGTGACCAGCGAGCTGAGATAAGGGGGGACTTTACCTAGCAGGGTCTTGTAGATGACATGGAGCCAGTGGGTTTGGCGACGAGTATGAAGTGAGGGCCAGCCAACGAGAGCGTACAGGTCGCAACGGTGGGTAGTATATGGGGCTTTGGTGACAAAATGGATTGCACTGTGATAGATTGCATCCAATTTGTTGAGTAGGGTATTGGAGGCTATTTTGTAAATTACATCGCGGAAGTCGAGGATTGGTAGGATGGTCAGTTTTACAAGGGTATGTTTGGCAGCATGAGTGAAGGATGCTTTGTTGCGAAATAGGAAGCCAATTCTAGATTTAACTTTAGATTGGAGATGTTTGATGTGAGTCTGGAAGGAGAGATTACAGTCTAGCCAGACACTTAGGTATTTGTAGTATTCTAAGTCAGAGCCGTCCAGAGTAGTGATGTTGGACAGGCGGGCAGGTGCAGGCAGCGATCGGTTGAAGAGCATGCATTTAGTTTTACTTGTATTTAAGAGCAATTGGAGGCCACGGAAGGAGAGTTGTATGGCATTGAAGCTTGCCTGGAGGGCTGTTAACACAGTGTCCAAAGAAGGGCCAGAAGTATACAGAATGGTGTCGTCTGTGTAGAGGTGGATCAGAGACTCACCAGCAGCAAGAGCGACCAAGGCTTATTATTGACCCCTGCCTGACCTGACCTTGAGTCCGCCTGCTGTTCCGGTGTCTTATACCCTCTCTGGATTATCGACCTCTGCCTGACCTGACCTTGAGTCCGCCTGCTGTTCCGGTGTCTTATACCCTCTCTGGTTTATTGACCCCTGCCTGACCTGACCTTGAGTCCGCCTGCTGTTCCGGTGTCTTACACCCTCTCTGGATTATTGACCCCTGCCTGCCTTGACCTGTCGTATGCCTGCCCCTGTTTAAAGAATACTTTCGTTTCTTCAACACTGTCTGCACCAGGGTCATACCTTAAAACGTCATAACAATAAAGAGTTGTTAACAACAAAAAGTTATTTTATGTGGCAACACTGCAATTCAACCGGCAAAGATGTCATGTCTCGTAGTTGTTCTGTGGAGGGAAAGGTGCGTTGCTTGGAGTCATTATGACACTATACCTGCCATGAGGTACCGGTATTTCATTCCCAACGATGGACACTTGCTAAAAGACAAACATATCCATTTTAAGTCCATTTCAAGTCTTCGCTTAAACAAAAATACAGTGTATTGATGTAAACATGTTAATAACAGTTTGTTTCATTCAGCTTGATTGTTCTCCTTCTATTTGAGGTACCATGCTCAGTACTCTTACAGTTGCCAGAACATACTTGACTTAGTTTTATATTTATGTTTTACATTATAATAAGACTTATATGTAGATCTGTTTCAATTACTAATTATGTGAGATTTTGTTTCTGAAAGTCTCAATTTGAAGTAGCCAATCTCAAATGTCTGTTGGAGACTAGGATTGCAGAAAATAGGGTGCACCCTTACCCTGTATAAAAGCGATACTCTTCCACTCACTGTCCATGTTCACTTCCTCATTGAAGAGCTCGACATGACTGGTTCTCGATTTTCTCCACTCAACCAAAGTGGTCAGAGAGCATTTCATATTATTCTGTACGTAAATCCTAGACACTTCATTTAGTATGATATGTTACGTTTCATATAGTATGTATTGATTTGTGGATGTCCATCATCCATTTCGTATGATATGATACGGATTACAATTCACATGATATGCTACGAATTGCAATTCGTACAATATGTTACAAATTGTGGCTAACGTTAGCTAGCACTATGGGTTACGTGTTAAGGTTAAGCTTAAGCTTAGGAGTTAGGTTAAAGGGTTAGGGTTTGGTGAAGGGTTAACTAAAATGGTACATTTTAGGGTTAGAGGATGGGTTAGCTAAAAGGGTTAGGGGAAGGGTTAGCTAACATGCTAAGTAGTTGCAAAGTAGCTAAAAAGTCATAAGTGGTTACAAAGTTGGTAATTAGCTAAAATTGTCCATGATGAGATTTGAGCACGCAACCTTTGGAACAATAGATGTTCGTGTTATATGCCCACTCATCCACCCCAAACAACCACCTTCCTTTTGTGGTTGCCTTCTATCTTATGTAACCATACCAAAAGTAACATATCATACTAATTTGAGTGTCCTGGATTTATGTTTACTATGTTACGTATAGTCTATGAGACTAGTCTGACTCAAAAGTTCACAGGCAACCTGCAAGGTCCTCGCTGCTGGGGACTTCGGACAACCTTGTGAGGCTGAGTAGTACCTTATGTTCTGTAGAAATCCACAAATCTTTTTTTTTACCTCTGCTAGCTATCTTCACCGCTAGCTATTTGGACTCGGTTAGCCCACACAGCGTGGCTGATGATAACTTGGCTAGCTCCCTGGGAATAGTTTAAATGCAGATTTTAGAATATTAACATGAAAATCTGTCGCCAATTGGATGGAAACCTAGCTATGGAGGCACAAACTTTAGAAAATCTCCAGCCCAGTAGAGGCTACCATCCCCCGGTTTCACACCTCTGGCCCTGGCTACTGTGTTGCTAGGGGTTTGCTTTAGGGCCCTTCCAGAACACTCTTCACAGGCTCTCAAACCTCCAACACAGTCTGCGCTTCAGTTAGACACAGGAGTGCAGAGAGACAACAGGTCAGAAGAACTCTGTACCACCTCAACACAACTCACCACTGGACCCTTCCTATAAGGACAATCCTCCACTCTGGACTTCCCAACCATGTGTTAGTGATTGTATGGTTAGTGACTCACTATCAATAATTAATCTCCTCTTCTTGTTTGCTGTGTGTGCCTGTCTGTTTCGGTGTGGCAATAAAGTGTAAGTTGTTTCCCTGTCTCCTGCTGGTCATTATCAATCCTCTTTCTGGGACTCTGGGACAGTTGCACCAATAAACGAAACCAGCACCTCTATTGGAGACCACCACATGGTGGTGCTCTTCTTCACAAGCTAACCTGGCTAACTCGCTGCAAAGCAACCTAGCTTCACAATTCTACCTGCAAAACGGTGGTATTGCTTGTGTAGAAAGAAACCCTCTTTCTACCTCTTGGTCACCTCCAGCTAGCTACTGTAGCTAGCTAGTGGGACTCGAGTAGCCCACGCGGCTAGGCTCAGGCTAACTGACCACACAATTCTACCTGCAACACGGTAGCTTTGCTATAGCTCTCCCCCTCACCTAGTTAACCTGCATTCAGTCTCAGGCACTAACTAGACCGTAGACCCAGTCACATGGCTCTGCGGTCGCGGGAGTAAGCTAACCTAAGGGGCTAAACACTACCCTAGCCCAACCGCTAAGCACTGAGGGTCGCTGCTAGCTAGCTAACGCATCTCAACCCCGTGGCTATAGCGTTCTCTACTGTGCTAACCACTACTATTATTCAAAGTTGTAACATTTTTACTGCATAAGGGCTATCCCTGATGCAGTAAAACAATTTAACATTGAACTAAGACATATCAGTGTGGATGACGGATCACCACCTCAAGCTGAACCTCGGCAAGACGGAGCTGCTCTTCCTCCCGGGGAAGGACTGCCCATTCCATGATCTCGCCATCACGGTTGACAACTCCATTGTGTCCTCCTCCCAGAGCGCTAAGAACCTTGGCGTGATCCTGGACAACACCCTGTCGTTCTCAACTAACATCAAGGCGGTGGCCCGTTCTTGTAGGTTGATGCTCTACAACATCCGCAGAGTACGACCCTGCCTCACACAGGAAGCAGCGCAGGTCCTAATCCAGGCACTTGTCATCTCCCGTCTGGATTACTGCAACTCGCTGTTGGCTGGGCTCCCTGCCTGTGCCATTAAACCCCTACAACTCATCCAGAACGCCGCAGCCCGTCTGGTGTTCAACCTTCCCAAGTTCTCTCACGTCACCCCGCTCCTCCGCTCTCTCCACTGGCTTCCAGTTGAAGCTCGCATCCGCTACAAGACCATGGTGCTTGCCTACGGAGCTGTGAGGGGAACGGCACCTCAGTACCTCCAGGCTCTGATCAGGCCCTACACCCAAACAAGGGCACTGCGTTCATCCACCTCTGGCCTGCTCGCCTCCCTACAACTGAGGAAGTACAGTTCCCGCGCAGCCCAGTCAAAACTGTTCGCTGCTCTGGCCCCCCAATGGTGGAACAAACTCCCTCACGACGCCAGGACAGCGGAGTCAATCACCACCTTCCGGAGACACCTGAAACCCCACCTCTTTCAGGAATACCTAGGATAGGATAAAGTAATCCTTCTCACCCCCCTTTAAAAGATTTAGATGCACTATTGTAAAGTGGCTGTTCCACTGGATGTCTTAAGGTGAACGCACCAATTTGTAAGTCGCTCTGGATAAGAGCGTCTGCTAAATGACTTAAATGTAATGTAAATGTATAATGAAGTAAGCATTATACAACATAATTTTGAGCGTGAACCCATTACACGTCTTTGTTTGTCTCAATTCACAGGTTTTACGCTCCAGCCAAGCTTTTGGGAGAGTGCGATATTTCTCTTTTGGTTAGCGAGGTCATGGATAGCCTCGATTCCTCCCTCTATCAGTCCAATGACTCCTTCTCGGGGTAGGCGACTATGAGAATGATGGCGAGATTAACCTCGCCAGTCTCCTCAAGGTGACAGCAGACATGGAGATCGACCAGGTCCCGCCTCCTCAGTCTTTTAGAAGGAGCAGTCCTGAAGACAGAGACGCCATCCCTCCATTGAAGTTTGGGTTCTGTGATGTCTGTAAACGAGCCGCCACCAGATATGAGATCAAGTGGCCAGCTCCCCTGGGGAACATAAACCGATAAACGGATCTGTACGATGGGAGGACACGTCCCACTAGTACAGCCTCAGTGAAGCAACTGCTTCCTCCTGTCCCAGCTTACAGGCTGACTACTCCGAAAAGTTGTGAGTTCTGTCACCATAACTTCCTGATATACTGCATTCTCTTTCTACTGAGTGCTGGCATTGTTGTGATCAAATGGCCTTGCTGTCTGAAAACTCCAGTAACACTACTCCACCCTTGTAATGCTAAAACACTTTATCATTTTTGTTTTCATTAGGCAACACACACAGTTAAAATGTGCCATGAATGTATACATATAATTAACTGATTGATTGATAATACAATAATCTTGTCATCAACCACAGCTGAATCCAATGATAGACATATTGCAGTGATGGTTTTGTAAATGGATGTTCAGTCTTAATTATTGTCTAGTGCCGGTATAAGTTAACATCATATCCCTGTAGGTCATCATGGATAACGTCATCATGGTGCTCCAGACAGGTGTGTACAGCCTGCAGGATGGTTTTCAGACGACGGTCCAGCACGGAGAGGTGTTGTACAGAGAGGAGGGGGGCCACACTCTCCAGGGGATCCTGGGACAGAGACTCCCTCATGACATCACTCAGACGGAAGCCCGGGAGGGACAGGAGACGCAGACGCATGAGAGTTGAGCGACGGATCCTGAGACAGAGAAAGTGATTTGGGAGAGAGAGAAGAAAAATACAGAGAGAAGGACAAGGGGAGAGGGAGAGGAGAGAAAGAGAGAGAGAAGGAAGACAAGGAGAGAAAGAGAGAGAGAAGGAGGAAAGGGAGAGAGAGAGAAAGAGAATGAGAAGGAAGAGAGGGGGAGAGATGAGTCTCCTCTTGCACTTTTTTTCTGCTGCACTTGTCCAGATCTTTATATAAGCTGATAGTTTTACCTGCAACACTGTCGTAAGGGCACCAATATGGAGGGTTCATCCACAGAATGACGCCCAAACCTAAAAATAACATAGTTTCCACAATATTACACAACTGTTATATCGGTATGTATAAACTACAAAAACTTCAACATATGCACTGGCGACGCATCATTCAGGGCAAGTGAGGCACAGCCCAACCACTGTCCAGCAGATGGCCCTGTTTTGCATGTAATTCTGGCATTAATTCGTGTGACAACATTATATCGTATCAGTTAGTAAACAGTGTAAACAAAATAACTCCTTGAGTTAATATTACAGCATACTCGACTCCATGTCATATCATTGTTTTGGTCAATTTTCTTTGAGTAAGGCAGATCCAGAATGCAGCTGTTTCAGCCTCGCTCATGTACCTTCTGTGGCGGAGGGGCAGCCAGAGAAAACACAGAGCGTAGGCATTGTTGATCTTCTCTGGTTGCGCGTGATTGGCTCAGGGTGATGTCACTTACAACACCCCAGCACCTACTGGGAGAGCTCACTGACGACCAGGCAGCTCCTGCCCCTTGAGTGCTGCCATAGAGTTCAGTTGGCAGTGCCTGTCCAAGAAGTCTCAAGGTCATTTGTCACAGATAAGTCTACATATTTTCTCCAGTGATTGGACTGATGTGTGTCAACTTCATTGTTTATCTTCTAGCCAGCTGAAAAGTTATCATGTTGACTATCTCCTAGCAAATAATTTTCAAGCTATGTAGAAAATGTAGAGATAAAACATTTCGGTGCTCATCAGCCACTAAACATTGAAATAAGCCCACCCGTTAAAAAGAAAGCAAGCTGGAAAAAAAGATTCAACTGTGGTTGGTGGTGAATAGAAGCAGTGGCTAACATCTGTTTCGAGGTAGCTCTTGTTAATGTTTGATGCCACTGTTATACTCATGGAACTATAACTATGCAATGGATGAAGTGAGGGAGTAACTTTATAAACGTTGTTGCTTTATTCTAAAACAGAGTGTCTTGGTAAAAGGCAGGCAGACACACTCAGAATGGTGTTTTGGCTGCGTTCCAATACTTTAATAATGTAATATTGTAGACCCATGCTGAATTTGACTATGGGAAGTAAACTGATCATAACTGAATGTTATAACGTTTGTGTCTGTAGTGGTTTCGATGCATATTAGCTTTTTTGATACATCCAATATTTTAATGTTAAAATCGCCACTGAACATACAGTATGTATCACCTTATAAGGTATTGATGGAAGGTAATGGTACTCACGCCCTCCCGTTGTCTAGGTGCAGCAGGAAAGTGTCATTCCCAAACTTCTCAAAAGTCTCGTAGTGATGTCTGTCCATATTACCTTAGTAGGAATTAAAGCAAAACAATAGTTTATTGCTTTCTGTCTATTCAAAATCTGTTCCACATTATTAGTGGACTTAAACCTTGGCACATTCCTAATATGGTCGTGTGGGGAAATGTTCAGAACATTTAGTCATTCTTATGGAATGTATTGATTCAGTGACTCGATAAAAAACAAAAGAAGAGAAAAATCAAGGTAGTGTGTTGAATTGTTATTGATTTCAAGAATATTGGAATTACTGAAGTAGTAATAGTAGTAGAAGCTGTGTCGTTCAGTGTGCTTACTGACTCATGAGGAAGTCCAGAATGACCATGTCAATTAGATCCACTAGTCTGGTGCCTTGGTTGTATGGAGGAGTCTGTTTCACCGTGTCACAGTAATCTGGGTTCTTCTCCCATCTGAAACAGTAGCAGCTGCATGGGAGGTATGGACTCGAACATGTGTATGCTTTAGTCAAATGCACGGGTTTAATCCCAGTGGGGGACAATATGATACTACTACACATTATTACATTGCATTGATCAGTTGAATTCTATCAATGCAATCCAAACGTTGAATTATACCTCCAACCCATCAGTTCGCCATCTACTATACAGTATATAACCACTAATACAGATATACACTTCACTTGGTTTCTTCACAACCCCTCCCATAGTTAGAGACCACCAGGCAAGGGGCCTATTTCGGTACCCACAACCTACGGTGCCAGTTTGGTGCGGCTGTAGGAGCGCCTCCAAGGGGACCTCCAGGAGCGCCTGGGGGCCAGGGAAAGGTCAGGCAGCATGGAGGCCAGGGACACCTCCAAGACCTGGGGTCGACCACACACTGGGTTCTCTGTGGAGCAGTAGTATTCACACTGGCCGTGGAAACACAAATTACCCACTGGGGGAGGCGGACGGAGAGAGAGAGAGACAAGGGGTTTGGTGAATAGTACAGTTAACTGACTAAATGCAAGTAGTAGGCCTACAGTGGACAGTTGTTGCCAAACATTTGGGGTCATAACCCATCTAAAAGCATTTAGAACTTTTTCTTGTGACCAGTCATAAACCCAGAACGACACAGAAAAGTAAACTGTAGCCCACCAGTGCAACCCAACCAACCGTTTGGGAAACTCTGGACTAGCACATAGTGCAAGCCACTATACACACACAAGCTTAATAACAGATTGGACACACCAGGAGAGTTAGATTTGATTATGAAAGCTGATTGGACCAACCGCCACACACCAGGAGAGGTGAAGAAGGTTCTGGATAGTTTGTGGTCTGTGGTGATAGCTCTGATCTCTGTGGTTATGTTGATGAGTCTACCTACCACTGGAGGGATTCTACAGAAACCTAGCACCCTGAGAGAGGACACACACACACAGATAAAGAGAGATAGAAATCAGTGGTAGTGATTTAGTAGTTATTTTCTTCTCTTTCTTTTGACACACAGATTAATCTCAGATGGGAGGTCCATTTTTTATTGTTTTCACCTGTCTAGGTGGAAGGCAGCAATCTCTGCATTGTGTCTCTCAAAGTCAGAGAAGTAGAACAGGTTGAAGTCTGTCTCTGCATCTCTCTCCTGCCTGCATAAAACACACACAGAACAATGTGATTTTTTTTCACCTCCAAAATAAGATTACTGTGAAAGAGTAAGAGTGTTATGTGACTGATACAATAAAGTTGTATTGTCATGTTGTATTGTATAGTATCATATCGCATTGTAAATCATATTGTATATCATAAGGTAGTATATCGTATTGTAAGCCGTATTGTATATCATATTGATTAACTGCAATGTGCCTTTACTATTGTCTAGGCTCAGCTCTGTCAGCTGAGGTTGCTCTTAAATGCTGATAAGACAAAGTTCATGGTTTTCATGAAATCTAAGATGAAACCATTAAAGCCAATTTATGCTTGATCTGAAAATGTGGTCGGAGGTGCCGTATGGAGGGTGCTCCCTCCGGAGGCATGCGGAGGTCAAATTGAGCTCTGTACTGCACCGCCGTGTGCTGCTCAAATTTGAACAATGCGGAGTGCTATATATTACTCTGCATTGACATGATTGGTTGACGGTAGGTGGGGCGGGAAGGTCCACAAACTTACTTCCTTGACAACAGCTCTGCTCTGCTTAACAAAGCGCAAGAAGTAGAAATACCCTGACTTCTGCAGAGGCCGTGTCGCAGTAAATGCTGTATGGCCACTGCAGATGTCGGATTGACCATGCAGAGCCTTTTAGACTCTTCCATGCATAGTCACTATGCAGGACAAGCAAATAGAAAAGGGTATCAACTTACAAGTACTTGAGTTTCTTGTTAGATGAGTGGTTCACATCTAAACCCCACATCTAGGGTCTTGTGAAAAAGCTCAGGCTCAAATTGGGGTTTTATTTTCAAAATAAGTTGTGTTTTTCTTTAAAAAGTGAGAAAAATACTTGTTTCCGCTACCTTCTTGCCTGTAATCGACTATGGTACATGTTTTCCCCTGTGGCATCATTACATATGCTGGACACTGTGCACTGCTGAGGTTTGTTACAAACTCCAAAGCCTTCCCTCGTCCCTGCAAATGTTTTAGTTTTATCTTATCCAGAGCAACGTACAGTAGAGAGCGCATACATTGCCATACTAGTCCGCCGTGGGAATCAAACCCACAATCCTGGCGTTGCAAGCGCCATGCTCTACCAACTGAGCTACACGGACTGTACCCTCTATATGAGAGTGGGCTGGCCTTTCTTAGCTCTTCAGAGGCTAAGTCATTGGTATGTTTTTATTTATAAGGCCATTCTAAGACTGCTCCCAGTTAATAATATAATGACAATTATCGCCCATGCTCACAGGACAGCTAGGTGAGAGCTAGGAGAGCTAGGTAAAAAAGCGTTCCAGTTCTCTTGCTCTCTCTACTTGGAATGAGCTACACAATTACTTGAAACTACAGGAGTTCCTCTCCTTCAATTATTTTAAAGCTAGGGTAAAAAACTATGGTGGAAAATTATTTGAAGGGGCGGTCAATATTTTGACCCCTAGGTTCAAACACTCCAATGTGCCTGTTAAATGTATTAGCTGATGTTTTTAAACTGTAGTGCTTTGTGTTTTACGTTGTAAATGTTGACAATTTGTGTGCTGCTTTTTTTCGGCCAGGCCTCTTTTGCTAAATATGTGTTTAATCTCAATGAGACTAACCTGGTCAAATAACGGTCAAGTAAATAAAGATCATACGTCGTATCGTGGATTCTCACCTCATGGGTTTGAGGAGGGCCTGACCGTAGTTGGGGAATGACATGATCAGCTTGAGCTGGGTACCCCCACTCTTCTGCACTGAAACACACATAACAGACAACGCTACAACGTCACCATAATAATCACATACCAGTATGCAGACCCTCAGAACACAGAGACATATCACTTACCGTACAGTAAAACACATGAAAGTCACAGGGTCTCCACAACATTCAAAGGAAATACACCATAGGTACCTGTCATTGACTGCACTGATGGTGTTATTTTGGTAATAGTACAGTATTTCTAGTGGATTTTACATAAATGCAGTTACCCCTGTTCTCCACAGGGCGTCCTCATTACATAAAGTACAGAATGTGGCCGAACATCAAAAACAGTCTGGTATCATTTAGTGGTGATTCTAGAATCTAGGAACTTTAGAGAGGAGGAGTGAGAAGAAGAGGAAGATGAGGAGGAGTATATGAAACGTGGCTATGGGCCAGCCCACACACAAGCTGATTATTGTGTAATATTTTATGCTCAACACATACAGTATTCAAAGTGTGTGTGTATGCGTGTGTTTGTGTGTGAGCATATGTTTGTGTGTGTTTATATGCATGGATGTGTGAGTGGGATTTTTTTATGATCAGTGCAGGATTATATTGACTGACCTCAGAACAAAAGATCAGAGGAGCTGGAGATTTCGATTATCTGGCTTTCACGTTTCTACTCTGACTGTTTCTTTATACTGTGATCCATTTGCTGATGTTCTAGTTTGGTGTAATCACCTTGTGTATTTTGCAGTTTAAAGACTTATAATTGCTTTCAGTGGTTTTAGATTTTATCCTCACAGTCTATGGTTGATTGGTTAGTGTTTAAGAATTGCTTTTGGCTTTTGTTTGTTTATTTTTGTTTGTTTCTTTAGATTGTGTGTTTAATTATGATACTCACTCACTCACACACACAAAACTCCCACTCCCCCTTCCCCTTCCCCACACGCTCAAACCCATACACAGTAGCTTGGCACACAAAAAAATGCTGGGTTAAAAACAACCCTATTTGGCTTCTTTGGTAAACCAGCGCTGGGTAAATATTGGACAGAACACACACTGGGTTAGTTTGACCCAGCCAGTTGGGTCGCGTTAATATGGATTATACAAACATGGGTTTATTTTACCATCAGTTTTTTAACCATTAGTTGGGATGAAATAACAGCTCCATAGGTTATTTTCAGGAGGCATGGCCTATTAGAGACATGGGTTTCAGACAATTATTTTTGGCCACCTGTAATAGCAAATGTATTTCCTGTTCATCATGTTTGTACACTGCAAATTTCTTTTTTTGCCCATGATATATTATAACATAAAATTCATAACATTATTATCTACATATCCCAACATTGAAATATCCATCGGGTCTTGGGAAACATTGATTAAAGTGGCAGTGTTCAACCTTAACATGAAATAACAACAAAGCAGATGAACCGGAATGCCATTTACTTTCACAGGTGGCCAAAAAGAATGATCTACAAGCCACGCCCCTGCTAAGCCAATCCTCTAGTCTTCTGAGCTCACCCACTGAGTCATATTTCGATAACCAAGCACCAATAACCCATAACCCGGCACCAATAATCCAGCGTTTTTCTTAAAGAAAACAACCTAAGTGACCCAACGCTTGCAACCCAGCATGGTCAACCAAACAACCGAGCATGTTTTAGAGTACTGCTACTTCCCTGTTTACATGTGATAGATGAACAAATGGATCCCAACCAAGGCTTCTGAACAGTCTCACAACAGACAGGATTTGAGGGCCATCAGACAATGTTTTACAGCCTCCCAGGGTAATCTCTTCATTCACTGTAATGCCAACTCTTTTGTGTCTTGTGTGTATGTGTGGGTTTAATGGGCCCGTGGACACAAAGCTAGGGTTAGGATTGGGGTTATGGCTAGGCTTAGAGTTGAGCCGGGGTGTGGACATGAAGCTATGGTTAGGGTTATGGCTAGTGGTCTGTATAATTCAGGAATAGCATATATTGAACAAAAATATAAACGCAACATGTAAAGTGTTGGTCCCATGTTTCATGAGCTGAAATAAAAGATCCCTGAAATGTTCCATATGCACAAAATTCTTATTCTCTCAAATGTTATGCACAAGTGAGCATTTCTCCTTTTCCAAGATAATCCATCCACCTAAAAGGTGTGGCATATCAAGAAGCTGATTAAACAGCATGATCATTACACAGCTGCACCTTGTGCTGGGGACAATAAATGGCCACTCTAAAATGTGCAGTTTTGTCACACAACACAATGCCACAGTTGTCTCAAGTTTTGAGGGAGCATGCAATTGGCATGCTGACTGCAGGAATGTCCAACAGAGCTGTTGCTAGATAATTTTATGTTAATTTCTCTACCATAAGCCAACTCCAATGTCGTTTTAGAGAATTTGGCAGTACGTTCAACTGGCCTCACAACCGCAGACCATGTGTAACCACACCAGCCCAGGACCTCCACATCTGGCTTCTTCACCTGCAGAATCGTCTGGGACCAGCCACCCGGACATCTGAAGAAACTGTGCACAACTGAAGAATTTCTGCACAAATGGTCAGAAACCGTCTCAGGGAAGCTCATCTGCGTGCTTGTCGTCCTCACCAGGGTCTTGACCTGACCGCAGTTCGAATTCGTAACCAACTTAATTGGGCAAATGCTGACCTTTGATGGCCACTGGCACGCTGGAGAAGTGTGTTCTTCAGAGGAATCCTGGTTTCAACTGTACCGGGCAGATGGCAGCGTATATGGCGTTGTGTGGGTGAGCGGTTTGCTGATGTCAACGTTGTGAACAGAGTGCCCTGTGGTGACGGTGGGGTTATGGTATCAGAAGGCATAAGCTATGGACAACAAGAACAATTGCATTTTATTGATGGCAATTCGAATGCACGAGATACCGTGACGAGATCCTGAGGTCCATTGTCGTGCCATTCCTCCGCTGCCATCACCTCATGTTTCAGTATGATAATGCACTGCCCCATGTCGGAAGGATCTGTACACAATTCCTGGTAGCTGAAAATGTCACAGTTCTTCCATGGACTGTATTCTCACAATTAAGCATGTTTGGGATGCTTTGGATCGAAGTGTACGACAGTGTATTCCTGTTCCTGCCAATATCCAGCAATTTCGCACAGCCATTGAAGAGGAGTGGGACAACATTTCACAAGCCACAATCAAGATACTGATTAACTCTATCCGAAGGAGATGTGTCACGCTGCATGTGGCAAAGGGTGGTCACACCAGATACTAATCAAAGGGCTACTCAGACCCTTCTTTTACGCTGCTGCTACTCTCTGTTTATTATCTATGCATAGTCACTTTAACTCTACCTACATGTACATATTACCTCAATTACCTTGACTAACCGGTTCACTGTAAGGTTGTAATCGGCGCATGTGACAAATAACATTTGATTTGATTTGATACTGACTGGTTTTCTGATCCACGCCTCTACCTTTTTTTAACAGATGCTTATCTGTATTCTCAGTCATGTGAAATCCACAGATTAGGGCCAAATTTATTTATTTAAATTGACTGATTTCCTTATTAGAACTGTAACTCAGTAAAATCTTTGAAATGGTTGGGTTTATATTTTTGTTCAGTGTAGTTTACTCCATGTCCAGTTCATGCTGATTGATACAGAGTTGATCTCAACTCCGCTTAGTAACACAGTCATCATCTTGTTTGTGGAGTTTGGGCTTCCCCTTGGGGTTGAAAGATAAAACAGTACCATCACCATTTTAAGGCTCATGCATTTATCCCAACTGACTTGGAATAGCTACAGTACTTTAGTTTGTTTAAAAGCAAGCTACAGTGGTGCCACAGGCTGTTGTACTGCAGACAGTCGTGTTTGAATTACAATATTTGTGGCTTAGTTTACTCAAAAAAACTGTATAAATTAAAGGGATACTTCGGGATTTTGGTAATGAATTCATAATCCTTTATGTACTTCCCCAGAGTCAAGTGAATTCCTGTATACCATTTTTAAGTCTCTATGTCCAATATGAAGGAAGTTCTGGGTAATTTTGTGAGCTAATGCTAACTAGCCTGCTAGTATCCTTCCAGTCATTGCGCTAACGCTAGCCTCAACCACCACAACCCTAACCCTTCCTGTCCACACCCCAGCTCAACATTAACCCTATCCACAACCCAAACCCTAACCTTAACCTTAGCTTCACCATGTCCGCACCCCGGCTCAACCCTAACCGTAGTCTTATTCCTAATCTCAACCCTCTCACCTGCGCTGAGGATGCGTTGTGTGGCCATCTGTTGAGTCACCTCGGCAACGCTAGGGTCATTCCTGTCATACAGCTCCCAGCGAGAGATCCCAAGGTGGTACCTCAGCCAGGCAGGGTGGGTGTCCGCACTTCTAGTCCAATTAGCCTGGTCATAGCCATCCTCCTCGCTGTCACTCTGCCTATATATGGAAAGAGCAGGGGAAGATGGATGGGGAAACAGGCCAATTAAGCAATGGGTATCACAAATGTATGAGAAAAGTAATATGCTATGACAGAATGATATACTTTGTTGTTATCTAGAAAGCATTTTCTTTCCTCTTTAATTTTTCTACTTTGTTGTTATCAGTGGTCTTCCACTCCTCTTTCTCTCACTCACCACTCACTATCTTCACTGCTTTTGTCACTGTCCTCCTCCTCATCTTCCTCCTCACTGTCCCCTCCCTTGTTCTTTGGCTTCAACTTCAGCAGCCAATCGTCTTCCAGCAGATGTTTGCGTGGCAGGTTGTACAGCGGGTGGCTGAAGAGGGCCTCCAGCTTGAAGCGACTGCTGATCCGTTGGCTCACTTTGGTGGCCATTTTGGTTTGAATCAGCTTTTTGTCCTTCTCCTTCTCATTGACAATGTTGAATGAGGCCTCCACCTTGTGGTCTATGTGGGCGGCCATTTTGGTATAGTCTCCATTCATGCGACTTACTGGTAATTTGTGTGAGCTGCTTTGTGAGGAAAGGGAGTGAGATCTCCCCTGTTTTCCATGGGGAACAGTTCCAGGAAAAGACAAAGAGGAGGAACAGGAGGAGGGGGGGGGGATAACGCAGGATGTTTGGAGGACGGATAGACAGAAGAGGGCCAGGATGAGGTGGAGAGCCAGGGACAGACATGTCAATACCAAACAGACGGAATGAGAGAGACGACCCACGCCCTGCCTCGCCATGCTGGGAGAGAGTGAAAACTTCACAATTCACATTACCTTCAAATATAATCTGATTATAATATTCAAAACTCAGAAGAAGGCAGTTGTTGAGTCAAGAGTCATGACAGATTAACAGGCATAAAGGAAACAAAGGGAAACGTGACAGAGTCATAACCGGGCAAGCAGGCGGACAGACAGACAGAAAAGACAGCCAGCCAGCTATGCAGCCAGCCAGCCACCAGACAGCCAGCCAGAAACAGCCAGCCAGTATTCCTTAACACAAATCTAACAATCTCCTCTACTCATCAAAGCACAGACACAATGTGATTCCAGTTAGCTACCCTGAGAATCAAGCACCGCTAAAGAGAATCAATATATTATTGAAGGCCCACCGCTCCAACATTCCCAGTATGAAGCAGCAGCAGGATGACTAATGCATTACTTACTTTGTTTTTTCACAATGTGCCAAGAAGTTGTGAGACTCTCTCTTCCCCTCTCTCTCTCTCTGGATCCTCAATAAATGTGACAGGGCAAAAATACACTTGTAGTACATTTTCATTTTGTCAATTTTTTTCTCCCTTTCTCTCCCTGACAGACAGCAGATAGTGGTCATGTTATCTGTGTGGTCACGCTAGTTCAAACAGAACAGAGGTAGGAGCCAGGTTAGAGTGACCGGGATGGACGTTACAGTGAGGAGGGGACATTCATATTACCCCTTTATTTTAGGATTAGTTTTTTTAGAACACCAGATACTTTCAATAGAAATACATATTGTAATTGGATTGAATTGTAGATGGGATTTATTACACAAGGCACACACACACCGATACAGACACACACTCTTGACGGGTCGTCACCCACTGGCTCTCATTCTCTATTGACTGGTTCTCATTCTCTATTTTCAGCCTCATTAGTCTACAGCCCCAGCCTTCCGTCTACTGAGCTTGCATGCCAAATGGCACCCTATTCCTTATATAGTGCACTACTTTTGACCACCAGGGCCCTTCCTCCAGAAACAGACACACACACGCACGCACACACACACTCAGCTTCACATGTTTGTAGAGTGTTGTAGTAACATACTGTAGTAGTATTACTTCACAAAGCACCCATGAGCACAGACCAGATCAAATACTTGTACTCCTTCTATCCTCCTCCTCTCTTCTCTCAACTTCATCCATCTCTCCTCAATTCCCACGCCCCCCCTTTCCTTTTACCCTCCCTCCAGCTCTCTTACCTGCTGATAAATGCATTCCTCATCTACCTCTATCCCTTTAATTCCTTCCCCCCCATCCCTGATTATTTCCTGATGGGGCCAGTTTATTCCTCAGACAGACAGACCAAAGCTTCAAAGTCCGTCCTGTTTCCCTCAAAGCAGTTAATGTAGGTTGCTTGGAAACTACCCAGAATTCTCACCATAATTGTCTGTTACTTCAAACCAAAAAAAACAAAGGTACAAGAACAACGTTGACCCAGTCGACTAATGTGTTCCACCTCACTGCCGTGGCAGACTTACTTATACAGTGTTGAGACAGAGAGAGGACGAGAGGGAGAGTGTTTCTTGTTACAGACGGTGGGTGAAGTGATGGCGTGGCCAGCAGAGAGATGAGGGTAGAGCTCTTTGATGGCAGAGTCACTGTGGGTTGCGCTGGTGGTTCAGTTACTCCCTGGCTACCAATGAATATTTCATTTCGAGAGAGAGAGAGAGTGAGAAGAAAAAGAGTGGGAGGAGAGGGTGAAATTAAGAGAACGTAAGAAAAAAAGAAATGGATTGAGTGGAATTATCATGCATGGGAAATGAACAGCAAGAGGGGACACGTGGAATACCAAAACATAGTGCTGGTAACATGTGTTAATGTGTCATGATAAGAATGATCCAGAGATTCCACACACATAGCCACACACAGTTAAATAATCCCTGTGTAATCCTGCATCCCGGCATTCCAAAAGGACTGTCATCCGTATCCTTAACCCACCCTCATAATGCCTTTTTTCTTTAACTCCCTAACTCTTTTTCTCCATCAATCCATCCCCTCTCCCTGTTCCAAGGCAACAGCTTGTGGGATAGTGCTAATCCTCCCTGTCTCCCACTGGGACAATCTGTCACTGGCTATAGAGGAAGAGTGTGTGTAAATCAGTGTGTCAGACTGTGTGTGTTGGTGAGAGAGGATGGAGGAAGTAGAGGGAAAATAGGAGGGGGAGGCCCCCACAATAAAAAATACTAGTTTTTTATAGAATACTACAGTACTTACTATAGAATTATATATACTGAACAAAAATATGAATGCAACATGCAACAAATTCAAATATTTTACTGAGTTACAGTTCATATAAGAAAATCAGTCAATTGAAATAAATTCGTTAGGCCGTCAAATGACTGGGCAGGAGTGCACCCACTGGGGATTCAGGCCCAACCAATCAGAGTGAGTTTTTCCTCACAAAAGGGCTTTATTACAGACAGAAATACTCCTCAGGTCCTGGATAGGTGTGGTTACACGTGATAGGCCGGTTGGACGTACTGCCAAATTCTCTAAAACGGCGACAGCTCTGGTGGACATTCCTGCAGTCAACTGTAAAACTTGAGACATCTGTGGCATTGTGTTGTGTGACAAAACCGCACATTTTAGAGTGGCCTTTTATTGTCCCCCGCACAAGGTGCAGCTGTGTAATGAGCATGCTGTTTAATCAGCTTCTTGATATGCCACCTGTCAGATGGATGGATTATCTTGGCAAAGGAGACATTTTCACTAATAGGGATATAAACAAATTTGTGCTCCAAATTTGAGAGAAATTTGTGCATATGGAAAATGTCTGGGATTTTTTATTTCAGCTAGTGAAACATGGGACCAACACTTTACATGTTGAGTTAACATATTTTTGTTCAGTGTAGTAAACTGTAATATACTTTAAAATAATATATTAAAAACAATATTATCCCTCGATGTGTAGTACTTACTATAGAATTTTGTAGTGAACTAGAGAATACTATAGTAAACACAACAGTATTATCTCAAGAAAAAAAACACTGTAGTAAATACTACAGTAATGTTTGCAAAAACACTACAGTGAATACTGTAATATTTATACCATAGTATACTATAGTATTTTTTCATGTGGGGGGATAGAGATGGAGAGAGGCAAGGGAGCAAATTAGAGAAAGCAGAGGCAGAATGAAGACCTGAACGGGAAAGAGAGAAAGAAAAACAATTTTATTTTGGTCCAGCTGAATAGACAGACAGAGGGAGAAATGAGACTAAGACAGAGAGAGCAACAAATAAAAAGGAAGACATATGAGGGAAACAAATGACTCAGGGAGAGAGAGCGAGAGAGACTAGAGGGTTCTGGGAATCTAGGATGATTTAGAAGAGGAAAAGAGAACTAAGATTTAAAACCACTCTTACTGCTTGCACCCAATAACAGTGTGAGACGGAATATGGAGCAGTATGTCATTTGTTCTCTAGTCTAGGTGATAGGATGCACGTAGGTTTACTCACATCCATAGAAACTCAAATTTCAGGGTCAGTGCTGTGCTCACACACAACCTGCACTTTATATTGACATTTTAGTCATTTAGCAGATGGACTTACAGTGCCTTGCGAAAGTATTCGGCTCCCTTGAACTTTGCGACCTTTTGCCACATTTCAGGCTTCAAACATAAAGATATAAAACTGTATTTTTTTGTGAAGAATCAACAACAAGTGGGACACAATCATGAAGTGGAACGACATTTATTGGATATTTCAAACTTTTTTAACAAATCAAAAACTGAAAAATTGGGCGTGCAAAATTATTCAACCCCTTTACTTTCAGTGCAGCAAACTCTCTCCAGAAGTTCAGTGAGGATCTCTGAATGATCCAATGTTGACCTAAATGACTAATGATGATAAATACAATCCACCTGTGTGTAATCAAGTCTCCGTATAAATGCACCTGCACTGTGATAGTCTCAGAGGTCCGTTAAAAGCGCAGAGAGCATCATGAAGAACAAGGAACACACCAGGCAGGTCCGAGATACTGTTGTGAAGAAGTTTAAAGCCGGATTTGGATACAAAAAGATTTCCCAAGCTTTAAACATCCCAAGGAGCACTGTGCAAGCGATGATATTGAAATGGAAGGAGTATCAGACCACTGCAAATCTACCAAGACCTGGCCGTCCCTCTAAACTTTCAGCTCATACAAGGAGAAGACTGATCAGAGATGCAGCCAAGAGGCCCATGATCACTCTGGACGAACTGCAGAGATCTACAGCTGAGGTGGGAGACTCTGTCCATAGGACAACAATCAGTCGTATATTGCACAAATCTGGCCTTTATGGAAGAGTGGCAAGAAGAAAGCCATTTCTTAAAGATATCCATAAAAAGTGTTGTTTAAAGTTTGCCACAAGCCACCTGGGAGACACACCAAACATGTGGAAGAAGGTGCTCTGGTCAGATGAAACCAAAATGGAACTTTTTGGCAACAATGCAAAACGTTATGTTTGGCGTAAAAGCAACACAGCTCATCACCCTGAACACACCATCCCCACTGTCAAACATGGTGGTGGCAGCATCATGGTTTGGGCCTGCTTTTCTTCAGCAGGGACAGGGAAGATGGTTAAAATTGATGGGAAGATTGATGGAGCCAAATACAGGACCATTCTGGAAGAAAACCTGATGGAGTCTGCAAAAGATCTGAGACTGGGACGGAGATTTGTCTTCCAACAAGACAATGATCCAAAACATAAAGCAAAATCTACAATGGAATGGTTCAAAAATAAACATATCCAGGTGTTAGAATGGCCAAGTCAAAGTCCAGACCTGAATCCAATCGAGAATCTGTGGAAAGAACTGAAAACTGCTGTTCACAAATGCTCTCCATCCAACCTCACTGAGCTCGAGCTGTTTTGCAAGGAGGAATGGGAAAACATTTCAGTCTCTCGATGTGCAAAACTGATAGAGACATACCCCAAGCGACTTACACCTGTAATCGCAGCAAAAGGTGGCGCTACAAAGTATTAACTTAAGGGGGCTGAATAATTTTGCATGCCCAATTTTTCAGTTTTTGATTTGTTAAAAAAGTTTGAAATATCCAATAAATGTCGTTCCACTTCATGATTGTGTCCCACTTGTTGTTGATTCTTCACAAAAAAATACAGTTTTATATCTTTATGTTTGAAGCCTGAAATGTGGCAAAAGGTCGCAAAGTTCAAGGGGGCCGAATACTTTCGCAAGGCACTGTACATGAGCAATTAGGGTTAAGTGCTTTGCTATATAGAACTATTTACTTCAGAACTTGGCCCATAGATAAGAAGGACCACCAAGGGCCTAGCAGTAAATTTCCTTCTCTAATATGAAACTATTACATCAAAGGGCAGATTGCTCTGTTGGTTGTCGCGTTTTAAAGGGCGGGTTGCCCTCGGTTATAGTGTTAGCATGGTGGCTAATTAAAAGGGAACTCTGTAGGGTTTTGGTCTTTCCAAACCTCCATAGCCAAATGTTTTGCAACGGAAAAACCAAAATAACTGTTTCTTACTGGACAAATTCAGGTAGGTCCCTCTCCATTTCATCCCGTTTGCTTCATAGTGAATAGACACTAGGGACATACTGTATATATAAATCCCCGGTCCACATACTTTCAACAAACAACACCCACAATCGGAAGATTTGAAAAAACTAAAACATTTTTATCACTTTCAGAAATAATTTCATGTGCAATGAATTTATGAATGTATGCAAACACAGTGTTGAAGTGAAAACAACAATCCAATGCATCGGTGTTATGGTACCTGGTTGCATCCACGGTTGACAACATAAAGGATTCTATGTGGCATTGAGACTGTATGCCTAGTTGATATCCATTGAAATGCAATGCAATGGGAGTCAGAATAGCTCATGTAATAACATCAGTTGTGATACAAATTCAGAACAACAACGACACCTATCCATGACTATCTTATAACATTGGTGTGACAGAAAATAACTATTATTTCAACAATAAGCTCTTTCATAAAAAGCCCATGATGATAATTTACAAAATCAGATTCCATCTTCACATTCAAATTCAAGTATTTAATGTACATTGAGAGGATATAAAAGTCCCTGTGATATCTTATCAGTTATAGGAGGAGTAGAGACACAGACAAGGGTGACTTATGGAACTCATGTCTGAAAGGTGAAGACTAAAGGTATACTACTATAGAAGGAGATAAAAAAAATCAGAGAGAGAGGATTGGAGAAACAGAGACGGTGTGAATTGAGAGCAATGAGAGAGACTGTGTGTTTCTGTGTGTAAGGATGTTTTTCAGCAGATGGCATGGCAGCCTACCGCGACGACAGTGTGCCAACTTACAAGCGGAATGGAGGAAAGACAGAGCTGGATGCATTTTTTTCAAAGGTGAGCATGAGATGTTGATGAGAACACACACACACCGCCTCGAGTTAAAGAAGTAGAGCAGAAAGTAATAGGGAAAGAGAGTGCAAGTGTTTCAGCCCCACTGAATTCCATCAGTAGGATAGTAGGAGACAGCAGACTCCTTCATGCAGTGAACTCACTGCTCTGTAGAAATGATCAGATTTGTATACAGATAAAACTTGGTCATTTTCATACTGTTTGGGCACACACAAGGCAAGAGTGTGACATGCTGATATTGAATACAATATATCAATTATGACTCAGCCTAATCAATCAATGATGTATGGGACATCACAGGCAGGCAGGTGCACACACACACACACACACACACACACACACACACACACACACACACAATCAGTAAATAACAAAGAAAAATACTGCAAAGCTCAGAGATTGGTGAATCATCCAGGATGTGTATATAAATATATAAACACACTCGTTAGGTAGAGACAGACAGGGTGGGAGGGGTGTGTGTGCCTGTGTGTTTGTGTGTGTGTGCTAAGCACACTTCCACACACACACGGCCAGGCTGCCTCCAAAGAACATGTAGAGCAGGTTCTTGACCTCGTGTGTCACCTCGAAGCCAAAGCCCTCACCAATCACCACGTGCCACGAGCTGCCAAACTTTTTATCCATAGACTCTTTGATCATCTTCGCCGCATTCTGAAATGGAAAGAGAGAGAGGTTAGAGAAGATACAGAAACCAAACCAAATCCCTGGCTCCTATCCATAAGCCCTTGTCAACACCGCCTTGTGGATTTGAGAGTAAAGGATAGAAGTCAGCAATATGGCTGAAACTGAATACTTATCCATTGATAGGATGAAGGATCCATTTGGAATTGGGCCTATGAGAGAGGAGAGGAAGTGATGGAGTGGGTAAAATACAGAGGGCAGGAGGAGAGAGGGAAAGAAGGAGAGAGAGAGAACCAGTGTTCTAGTCCAGATGGACACACAGGTTTGCTGGAATGAGTGGTGAGGCAGGCTGACACAATGCCAGACTGGCTGAGAGGGTGGATTTACATACAGGCCTGGTTTTAAAAAGTGACTGGTTGGATTAAAGCAATAGTGAGTGTGCTGTACTTATTAAGCTGCACTTCGCACAGTGTATAGACAGACGGACAGACCTCATTATTGGTGGCAAACTTCTCACAGGCTGTGACACACAGTTCCATCGTTTCCACTCTCATCTCCTCTGGCATGTCTGTGTGCTGTGAAGAAATCAGAACAATACATTACAACACTCACTGTTTACTTCACGAAACCGACGGTCACACAGCCTCTACTTGTGAACCACATATGTGTCAGATCTGTCTCACCCTGATGAGTGGGAAGCTGTGGAGCCTCTTGTAATCGGCCTCCTCCTTCTTGCTCTCTGTTGTCTCTGCCATTCCCTTCTCCTTCTGGAGAGAAAACTGACTCACATTTGAATGGAAGCATAGCCTTAGTATTTATTTGGCAGGTTAAAATGTTAGCTACATGTTGCCACAATGTTTGTCAAGTACTACAGTAGGCATGAGCAAAGGAGGCTGAACTAAAGAGACCCTCCTAGTCCTGCTCACTTCGTATTAGTTTACTTCTACCCATGACAACACAAGCAATGAATGTAGTGACTGCAGGGTTGGTCACTATGGCTAGGAAAGTGACATGCATGAATGACATTGTCATGCATATTTAGGCAATTATCAAAAATGGGTGAAAGGTTACCCACAGAGTTGACTAGCTAACGTTAGCTAGCTGGTAACGTTAGTCTGTATACGTGTAACGTTAGGTATGGTATGACTTTGACAGGTAGCTACCTAACTAGGCATCTGCCTACAGTAACATTAGCTAGTTACTGTACTGTAGCTAGTTGTCTTGTGGCTTGTGTATGTTGTTGCCTTGCCTCCTCACTAACGTTCTCTTAGTTGCAATGCAACCAACGCTGCAAGTTAATGAAAAGAGTTGCAAACATTGCACGCCGTTATGAGACTTTCTTCTTTGAATTATACTTGGTTATGGATAGCAAGTTGGCTAAATAGCTGGCTACTTACCTCTGGCTAGTTTACCACGACAAGCTAGGTCCATTTATTGTTGATATGGAAACATGTCGGCCATAGCAACCGCTTCTTTCGTGCCAGACTCTCCTTCTTCTTGTGCGTTTCTGGCAGACGAGACTCTGTCTTGCCTATTGCTACCTTTCTCAGGTCGGAGTGCGAATTACACATTTAAATATTTAATAGCCTCACAACCGATAACCGAACCAATATATATTATTATTATTATATTAATAATATATTATATATATATATATATATATATATATATATATATATATATATATATATATATATATATAAAACGTGATCCTAACCTCAGCATACCGCCTGCAGGACATGCTTCACAGTCTCTACCTCCCCACAACTCGCATTTCCCATCTGTGTGTTGACCCACTAACAGTGGCCTAACCTCAGCCTTGTCAACAGAACCCCATCCATCCTTTCATTCCCCCTTTCATTCCCCATGTACACCTACTGACCCTACTCACAGAATTCTGGATAGAGAAAAAATGCCTTCCCCGCTGCTCTCTATCCCACTCACGTTGCCACTCCTGGGTCAACCCCTCTGCTATGATGATCCTACATTCCACACCCCCCAAACAGGACCACCACATCTACCTCCTCCTTCTTCAGAGCTACCTCTGCTACATTATTTGCAGCAAGGCTCAGTGCAACATGGCAGTGTTGCCATTGTTTATTAAAGTTTTTCTTTGTAATGTAAAAAAAAAAGAAGACATTCAACCCCCATATCACACACTCACAAACTGTAAATATATGTGTGTATGTTATACTATCAATTAGTGAGAGAGAGCCTCAAATATCACATTCAATTGTACATATCCACTGTATACATGAATCACAGCAATGTTGGTTCCTGTTTCAATCACATCTTTGGCCATGTTCTCGTGGGTCAAACAAAACACCCTAATGATTGGTTGACCCACAATGCAGGTGATGGCTGCAGGATGAAGTTGGTGAAGATCAACTGAAGAACTTTGCAGTCGATTGCAGTCATGACCTTTGATCACGTGCTTTTTGTAAATTTCATGCAGCTGTGGAGTAGGCTCAAGTCTGACATTTTCGTGGCACATAATGCAACACTCTTTGTAAGGCTTGGCAGAAGGGATCTGCATGAACGCACTCACTCTTCTCACGACACTTCAAGACAGCTATGACTAAAAGTGATTTTCGTAGCAGGTTAGGAGAACATTTTTGCTAACCCTAACCCTTTTCATAACCTTAACCTAATTATCCTACTCTGTTAAATAAATAATCCTAAACTGCTGCATAAATTCTCCTAACCTGCTATGAAAAAGTCACTTCCGGTCGTAGCTGTATTGAAAGGGCGTGGGAAAAGTGGTTGTGTTTGAGCAGACCACGCTTGTCAAGTCGGTGACCATTGTTGCATTATGGGGTTATAATAGTTTTTACATTTACATTTAGTTTTTCCGACTTGCAACTACATGTCGATTGCATGAATTTGACAAAAATCACTTCATCAACAGCAACTTCATCCTGCAGCCTTCACCTGCATTGTGGGAGGCTCTATTGTCAACCAATCATTAGGGTGTTTTTGTTTGACCCACACGAACGTGACTAAAGACCAACTTTGCCACAATTCATGTATGCAGTGGATTATGTACAAATGAATGTGATATTTGGGTTTCTGTCACCAATTGATTGTACAGGACAATGTGCACATACACTCCGAGTTGCAATAAAAAAGAAAAGATTAAGACGGGCAAAATAACACAGACACTGGACAGAGGAACTGCCTAGAAGGCCAGCATCCCGGAGTCGCCTCCTCACCGTTGACGTTGAGACTGGTGTTTTCCAGGTACTATTTAATGAAGCTGCCAGTTGAGGACTTGTGAGGTGTCTGTTTCTCAAACTAGACACTCTAATATACTTGTCCTCTTGCTCAGTTGTTCACCGGGGCCTCCCACTCCTCTTTCTAATCTGGTTAGAGACAGTTTGCGCTGTCCTGTGAAGGGAGTGGTACACAGCGTTGTACGAGATCTTCAGTTTCTTGGCAATTTCTTTCATGGAATAGCCTTCATTTCTCAGAACAAGAATATAATGAGTTTGAGAAGAAAGTAATTTGTTTCTGGCCATTTTGAGCCCTGTAATTGAATCCACAAATGCTGATGCTCCAGATACTAGTCTATAGAAGGCCAGTTTTATTTCTTCTTTAATCAGAACAACAGTTTTCAGCTGTGCTAAAATAATTGCAAAAGGGTTTTCTAATGATAAACTTGGATTAGCTAACACAACGTGCCATTGGAAAACAGGAGTGATGGTTGCTGATAACGGGCAACCGTAGATATTTCATTAAAAATCTGTCTTTTCCAGCTACAATAGTCATTTACAACATTAACCATGTCTACACTTTATTTCTGATCAATTTGACATTATTTTAATGGACAAAAAAATCGCTTTTCTTTCAAAAACAAGGACATTTCTAAGTGACCCCAAACTTATAAACGGTAGTGTATATATTTTCAGTTTGTGATATGGGGGTTGGAGAAATGGTTATTATAAACAATGGCACATTAACTTGTTGCACTGAGCTTTGCTGTTGGAAAACCACATCAGTATCCGACTATCAGCTGTCGCAGATGAACCTCCCCCGACTTCCCTCCTCGACTTTAGTCTACAGTCGGTTGCTTTCACCTTACCAATCAAACTGGCCCAGTGTTTCTCTTTCATTCCATAGAGGAACGAACACGCGAGGGTATGTCTTCCGGAAATCAAAAGTGATCGAATCCATGAAATCCAATGAGCCTGTCATTCCATCTTCGTAACATTGCAAAAATCAGAAACATTTTATCCAAAAATGATGCAGACAAGCTTATCCATGCTAAACACAGCTGCTAGAATCCTGACTAGAACCAAAAAATTGGATCATATTACTCCAGTGCTAGCCTCTCTTCTCTGGCTTCCTGTCAAAGCAAGGGCTGATTTCAAGGTTTTACTGCTAACTGGCTTCCAGTTGAAGCTCGCATCCGCTACAAGACCATGGTGCTTGCCTACGGAGCTGTGAGGGGAACGGCACCTCAGTACCCCCAGGCTCTGATCAGGCCCTACACCCAAACAAGGGCACTGCGTTCATCCACCTCTGGCCTGCTCGCCTCCCTACCACTGAGGAAGTACAGTTCCCGCTCAGCCCAGTCAAAACTGTTCGCTGCTCTGGCCCCCCAATGGTGGAACAAACTCCCTCACGACGCCAGGACAGCAGAGTCAATCACCACCTTCCGGAGACACCTGAAACCCCACCTCTTTAAGGAATACCTAGGATAGGATAAGTAATCCCTCCCCCCCCCCCCCTTAAAAGACCTAGATGCACTATTGTAAAGTGGCTGTTCCACTGGATGTCATAAGGTGAAAGCACCAATTTGTAAGTCGCTCTGGATAAGAGCGTCTGCTAAATGACTTAAATGTAAATGTAAATGTAAACCTACAAAGCATTACATGGGCTTGCTCCTACCTATCTCTCTGATTTGGTCCTGCCGTACATACCTACACGTACGCTACGGTCACAAGACGCAGGCCTCCTAATTGTCCCCAGAATTTCTAAGCAAACAGCTGGAGGCAGGGCTTTCTCCTATAGAGTTCCATTTTTATGGAACGGTCTGCCTACCCATGTCAGAGACGCAAACTCGGTCTCAACCTTTAAGTCTTTACTGAAGACTCATCTCTTCAGTGGGTCATATGATTGAGTGTAGTCTGGCCCAGGAGTGGGAAGGTGAACGGAAAGGCTCTGAAGCAACGAACCGCCCTTGCTGTCTCTGCCTGGCCGGTTCCCCTCTTTCCACTGGGATTCTCTGCCTCTAACCCTATTACAGGGGCTGAGTCACTGGCTTACTGGGGCTCTCTCATGCCGTCCCTGGAAGGGGTGCGTCACCTGAGTGGGTTGATTCACTGATGTGGTCATCCTGTCTGGGTTGGCACCCCCCTTGGGTTGTGCCTTGGCGGAGATCTTTGTGGGCTATACTCAGCCTTGTCTCAGGATGGTAAGTTGGTGGTTGAATATATCCCTCTAGTGGTGTGGGGGCTGTGCTTTGGCAAAGTGGGTGGGGTTATATCCTTCCTGTTTGGCCCTGTCCGGGGGTGTCCTCGGATGGGGCCACAGTGTCTCCTGACCCCTCCTGTCTCAGCCTCCAGTATTTATGCTGCAGTAGTTTACGTGTCGGGGGGCTGGGGTCAGTTTGTTATATCTGGAGTACTTCTCCTGTCCTATTCGGTGTCCTGTGTGAATTTAAGTGTGCGTTCTCTAATTCTCTCCTTCTCTCTTTCTTTCTCTCTCTCGGAGGACCTGAGCCCTAGGACCATGCCCCAGGACTACCTGACATGATGACTCCTTGCTGTCCCCAGTCCACCTGGCCGTGCTGCTGCTCCAGTTTCAACTAGGACCTGAGCCCTAGGACCATGCCCCAGGACTACCTGACATGATGACTCCTTGCTGTCCCCAGTCCACCTGACCGTGCTGCTGCTCCAGTTTCAACTGTTCTGCCTTATTATTATTCGACCATGCTGGTCATTTATGAACATTTGAACATCTTGGCCATGTTCTATTATAATCTCCACCCGGCACAGCCAGAAGAGGACTGGCCACCCCACATAGCCTGGTTCCTCTCTAGGTTTCTTACTAGGTTTTGGCTTTTCTAGGGAGTTTTTCCTAGCCACCGTGCTTCTAAACCTGCATTGCTTGCTGTTTGGGGTTTTAGGCTGGGTTTCTGTACAGCACTTTGAGATATCAGCTGATGTACGAAGGGCTATATAAATACATTTGATTTGATTTAATTTGTAAAAAAAAACAACAACAAAAAACACCTTTATTTAACCAGGTAGTCAAATTGAGAACAAGTTCTCATTTACAATTGCGACCTGGCCAAGATAAAGCAAAGCAGTTCGACACATACAACAACACAGAGTATCACATGGAGTAAAACAAACATACATTCAATAATACAGTAGAAAAATAAGTCTATATACGATGTGAGCCAATGAGGTGAGATAAGGGAGGTAAAGGCAAAAAAAAGGCCATGGTGGCGAACTAAATACAATATAGCAAGTAAAACACTGGAATGGTAGATTTGCAGTGGAAGAATGTGCAAAGTAGAAATAAAAATAATGGGGTGCAAAGGAGCAAAATCAATAAATAAATACAGTAGGGAAAGAGGTAGTTGGTTGGGCTAAATTATAGATGGGCTATGTACAGGTGCAGTAATCTGTGAGCTGCTCTGACAGCTGGTGCTTAAAGCTAGTGAGGGAGATAAGTGTTTCCAGTTTCAGAGATTTTTGTAGTTCGTTCCAGTCATTGGCAGCAGAGAACTGGAAGGAATTTGTTTTGGGGGTGACCAGAGAGATATACCTGCTGGAGCGCGTGCTACAGGTAGGTGCTGTTATGGTGACCAGCGTGCTGAGATAAGGGGGGACTTTATCTAGCAGGGTCTTGTAGATGACCTGGAGCCAGTGCGTTTGGCGACGAGTATGAAGCGAGGGCCAGCCAACGAGAGCATACAGGTCGCAGTGGTGGGTAGTATATGGGGCGAGGGCCAGCCAACGAGAGCGTACAGGTCGCAGTGGTGGGTAGTATATGGGGCTTTGGTGACAAAACGGATGGCACTGTGATAGACTGCATCCAATTTATTGAGTAGGGTATTGGAGGCTATGTTGTAAATGACATTGCTGAAGTCGAGGATTGGTAGGATGGTCAGTTTTACAAGGGTATGTTTGGCAGCATGAGTGAAGGATGCTTTGTTGCGAAATAGGAAGCCAATAATAGATTTAACTTTGGATTGGAGATGTTTGATGTGAGTCTGGAATGAGAGTTACAGTCTAACCAGACACCTAGGTATTTGTAGTTGTCCACATATTCTAAGTCAGAGCCGTCCAGAGTAGTGATGTTGGACAGGCAGGCAGGTTCATTCCTCTTCTGGCACACAGTTTCAGGATAGTCCTTGTTGGTGAAAGTCCTTGTTGGTGAAGATTTATGTTCCTCTCAAGTTCTTGGCACTTTACATAACAGATACCTTGTCCTTGAACCTCAGGAACTTGACCACTATTGGCATGGGTATGTCACCTGGGCCTATGGTGGGGATTCCAGTCCTGTGGGTGCACTCCACCTCAACCTTCCTGTTTTCCATCTTCAGTTTTTCCGAGATCCTTTTCCTCACTTTATCATTTACATTTACATTTAAGTCATTTAGCAGGGAGTCGCTTATCCAGAGCGACTTACAAATTGGTGCATTCACCTTATGACATCCAGTGGAGCAGCCACTTTACAATAGTGCATCTAAATCTTTTAAGGGGGTGAGAAGGATTACTTTATCCTATCCTAGGTATTCCTTAAAGAGGTGGGGTTTCAGGTGTCTCCGGAAGGTGGTGATTGACTCCGCTGTCCTGGCGTCGTGAGGGAGTTTGTTCCACCATTGGGGGCCAGAGCAGCGAACAGTTTTGACTGGGCTGAGCGGGAACTGTACTTCCTCAGTGGTAGGGAGGCGAGCAGGCCAGAGGTGGATGAACGCAGTGCCCTTGTTTGGGTGTAGGGCCTGATCAGAGCCTGGAGGTACTGAGGTGCCGTTCCCCTCACAGCTCCGTAGGCAAGCACCATGGTCTTGTAGCGGATGCGAGCTTCAACTGGAAGCCAGTGGAGAGAGCGGAGGAGCGGGGTGACGTGAGAGAACTTGGGAAGGTTGAACACCAGACGGGCTGCGGCGTTCTGGATGAGTTGTAGGGGTTTAATGGCACAGGCAGGGAGCCCAGCCAACAGCGAGTTGCAGTAATCCAGACGGGAGATGACAAGTGCCTGGATTAGGACCTGCGCCGCTTCCTGTGTGAGGCAGGGTCGTACTCTGCGGATGTTGTAGAGCATGAACCTACAGGAACAAGCCACCGCCTTGATGTTAGTTGAGAACGACAGGGTGTTGTCCAGGATCACACCAAGGTTCTTAGCGCTCTGGGAGGAGGACACAGTGGAGTTGTCAACCGTGATGGTGAGATCATGGAACGGGCAGTCCTTCCCCGGGAGGAAGAGCAGCTCCGTCTTGCCGAGGTTCAGCTTGAGGTGGTGATCCGTCATCCACACTGATATGTCTGCCAGACATGCAGAGATGCGATTCGCCACCTGGTCATCAGAAGGGGGAAAGGAGAAGATTAATTGTGTGTCGTCTGCATAGCAATGATAGGAGAGACCATGTGAGGTTATGACAGAGCCAAGTGACTTGGTGTATAGCGAGAATAGGAGAGGGCCTAGAACAGAGCCCTGGGGGACACCAGTGGTGAGAGCACGTGGTGAGGAGACGGATTCTCGCCACGCCACCTGGTGGCGTGGTCTGGAGAAGGGGATAGGGTCAAGCGGGCAGGTTGTTGGGCGGCCGGCCGTCACAAGACGCAAGATTTCATCTGGAGAGAGAGGGGAGAAAGAGGTCAGAGCACAGGGTAGGGCAGTGTGAGCAGAACCAGCGGTGTCGTTTGACTTAGCAAACGAGGATCGGATGTCGTCGAACTTCTTTTCAAAATGGTTGACGAAGTCATCTGCAGAGAGGGAGGAGGGGGGGGATTCAGGAGGGAGGAGAAGGTGGCAAAGAGCTTCCTAGGGTTAGAGGCAGATGCTTGGAATTTAGAGTGGTAGAAAGTGGCTTTAGCAGCAGCGACAGAAGAGGAAAATGTAGAGAGGAGGGAGTGAAAGGATGCCAGGTCAGCAGGGAGGCGAGTTTTCCTCCATTTCCGCTCGGCTGCCCGGAGCCCTGTTCTGTGAGCTCGCAATGAGTCGTCGAGCCACGGAGCGGGAGGGGAGGACCGAGCCGGCCTGGAGGATAGGGGACATAGAGAGTCAAAGGATGCAGAAAGGGAGGAGAGGAGGGTTGAGGAGGCAGAATCATGAGATAGGTTGGAGAATGTTTGAGCAGAGGGAAGAGATGATAGGATGGAAGAGGAGAGAGTAGCGGGGGAGAGAGAGCGAAGGTTGGGACGGCGCGATACCATCTCGCCACGCGGTTGGCCTCAGTTTCTGGGACAGCTACTATTTTTATTTTTTTATTTTATTATTTTTTTGACCTTTATTTAACCAAGCAAGTCAGTTAAGAACACATTATTATTTTCAATGACGGCCTGGGAACAGTGGGTTTAACTGCCTGGTCAGGGGAAGAACAACAGATTTGTACCTTGTCAGCTCGGGGGTTTGAACTTGCAACCTTCCAACGCTCTAACCACTAGGCTACGCTGCCGCGTAAGTCTTATTGTAAGTCTTATTCAGTAGATTAAGTGATTGCTTACTTCTCTAAAGTCTACTAACCTTTTTAGCAGGCATGAGGCATGCCAGCTAAGATAGTTAGACAAGCAAGCTACTCTAACTTGATTGATAGCCTAAAAATGTTTTCTTGGTAGCTAGTTATGAGGTTGGGAGATTGGGAACCTATCTGGGCTAGCTAAAGCCATCTTCATAAAATTGCTAGGTGGCTAGTGGTATGACAGGTGTTCATGGTCTCTTGAGAACCTTGATGATCTCGAAATGGAGTCAGTCGGCAGTGGTGAGCGCTCTGAAGTTGAACCAGTTCAGGATGTAGTGGGTCTGCAACAGGTGTGGTAGAGACTTCCAATGTTTGCCCTGAGAATCTTACCAGAGATGATTTTGGGCCAGTAGGAGTGAGACTTTTGGAATGAGTGGATTCCATTTCCTGCTTTTTGGCCAAACCATATGTTGTGTCGTGCTGGGTAAAGGACAAACTGGAAATGGCTACATCTGTGAATGTTTCGAGAAGTAGAATTGTTTCGATTTTTTGTGTATCCGCCTCCCAGAGGAAGCGGCGCTTTGAGTCACACAGCTAGGGGCTCAACCTGTGGCCCGCTTTGGACTCCGGAGCAGGGGGCTGCTAAAAGAGGTGATCAGTGTGGTAGCCTTGAGTGTTGAGGTGGATCAAATGAAAAGGAATATTCCTAGTGTTTGTGACGCCTGCCATTTAGTGAGATTTAGACCCAGTGACAATGGTGAGACTAAGAATACCCTGTCTGTCTTGTTGAGCTATGAGAGTTTCTACCTGATAAGGTCAGGTTAGGTTATATATGCTATTCTGCGAGGACCTATGTTCCGAACCCGCTATGGTGCTTTAGGTGCCAAGGATTCGGACATGTTGCAGCAGCGTGCAGATCCGACGATGTGAGAAATGGGCAGGAGAACATATTCAGAGGGAGTATACAGTTGGGATAGAGAAAGCACTGCGTGTCAACTGTGGGGGTCCCCATGCAGATAGGAATCCGAAGTGCCCTTTGAGAGCGAGACAGGTTGAGATTGTTAGAGCTTGAGTGGGGCAGAGAGTTTCCTATGCTGAGGCAGTGAAGAGAGTAGAGGATAGCCCAAGGGCGAGTGAGATGACTGGTAGTCCCTGAGTGAGTAGGCCTGAAGAGAGAGAGCCAGAGAGGATGAATTATAGTAGGGTTGGATTTCTTGCATTTATAGCCATGGTGATCAACTGCACTGCACTGATGAAGCGGAAATCACAGAAGATAGATGTCCTCGTTGCAGCAGCAGAGAAACATTTGGGTATTGAGAGATGAGTGCAGAAGATCTACAGGAAGTTTTGAGAGAAGGGGTTCCATCCTCCCAGGCCAACTGCCAAAGTAGCGGAATGGGGTGGTGGGTTTTTGGTATAGTGTATAGGTGCAGAGCTAGAGGGTGGTGCAATTTAAGTTGTCCCATTCCCTTTTTCATTTTTTTTGGGGGGGGATACCAAAATATGCAATCCGCATTCCGACCTGCGAAAGGCACGGATACGCAACACAGCCTCTAGTCTGTCGGAAAACCACACAAAGAAGAATGGTGATGCATTTCTTTCTGCCTGCCAGAGCCCCCCCGAGCAACTAGTCTCAATCAACATTTCCAATGTCACAACGATAATCATTTCTCCAGTCTCGTTGTTTGTGAAATAGCAATTGTAAATATTCTCAGTACAACTTTTGTCTTGTGGCTGTTTGGACTTGGAGACTATTTATTGTTTACACGGTTGTGTTTTGGTCCTGCCTGGTACTTATTGCATTTACCAGACTACATCCATATTCATAAATGTATACATTGATTCTTTGTAGTAAAAGCTATATATTTTCTATAATCCTGTGTTGTGTTTTTCCATATCCAGTACGCAGGTTTCCATTGACCCTGCCCTATTCAAGCACCTGGGGCTTGAAGAAAAGGCTTCACACTGATGCTGAATGTGTGTGTGTGTGTTTGCGTGTCTGTGTGTGTGTGTGTGTGGTGTGTGTGTTTACAATTCAGTGTGTTTGGAGCAGTGGGGTTTTAAATTGAACCTGTGGCGTGTGTCCTGGACAGCACAGGATGTGACTGGCAGCAGTGCGAGCGAGGGTTTGTGTGTCAGTGAGTAACAGGGTGGTCACTAAGTAGCCTAGCAGGAACCGTCCTTGTCCCACACACAGTGTTAATCTGCACAGTATGTATAATCCCACTGTTTGTCCAAATAGCTATGAGCTTTATTTCTTTCTTTCTCGCTCTCACTCACACACACTTAATCCTGCCAATTTATTTGCTCACAGGCGTGCAAAAGCATGCACGCCCGAAGCACCTCTCTCACCATACAGTAAAAGTCTACTTACTAGATGTGCTTAAACCACACGTATCTAGCCTGTGCAAGCAAGTATTTATGAGCTCTACTGCTACAGTAATACTTAAAGCTCTACCCCTATGCAACACACAAACACATCAACACGCAAAGTCCAAATATATGCAATCACATGTAGAACATGCATAGTGAACATCAATTAATATAATTTCCTATTCATGTGTTATAGCCACCATCTAAGGCTGATATTAGAATCACTCATTTTGAAACTGAGATGTAGTAGGTTATTCATTGACACAAAGAGGAAAAGGAAGAAAATACACATAACTCACATTTGAAACAGACTTTACTTTTGGCCATTTGAGCTTTCCGGGCTGTGCATTTCAAAACCAGTGAAGACAAGGACATGAACACACAGAGTATACCAACTCTGACAGGAAAGAAGAGGAAAAAGACAGAGATGCCAAATTTGCCTAAACAGAGTAAAAACCTGTTAAAAAATACAAGTAATACAAAAGAGTAATTTTCCCAACACTGACTATAAGACATTGTTTGGTTAATAGAGAAAATATATTGTTTATTCCTTTTCTAAGCTGTACAGTTTGCCACAATATCACAGAGACCATAGAAGTGCAGACATGAGCCGAACAGACCAGAGGCAGGCAAAACACTGATCACACTGCAGAATGATGTTGGAATAATAACTACAGTAGAGAAATTAATGGACATTTCTTTAATATGGGTAAAGATACCCATACAGGAACTTGCCACTTAGTCATAACCAGAAAAAGCGACAGTGATGTGTGGTTAGGGTAGGAAGGGTAGGCAGTGTGAAAATATATGATAAAATAACTAATGAAAAATAAATAAATATACTTTTTTATCAATATTCATTGTCAACTTCATTTTTTTCTGCATGATAAAATAGATGTCTGAACTAGTACTACTACTTCCCAAATTTGCAGTGATCTGGTACAAAATTCACAAGGAGGCATAAGAGCGTCTGCTAAATGACTTAAATGTAATGTAAATGTGAGGCGAGGGGAAAGGCAGCCTCGCCATGTACCCTTTCCCCGCCCTTCAAATTCAAACTCAATGAAAGGAATTGACATGACTTGCGCATTCGTGTTTCTACCTTATACTGCCAGCTAACGGATGAAGGCAGGTAGAGAGCTTTGCAAGAGGATAGTCAGAGCTCGCCCCTGCCTATTGTCATGACTCTCTGTCCTTGGTGAGGCTCAAAGCTGCCAGATCAGCTCGGCACAGGGTTGACAGATAGCCAGACCCCTCTCCCACCAGAGAGGAAGGGGAGTTGGGCCGGTTTTATGACATAACACCGGTCGTAAACGTTCTCTCTCTTGCCCTGCAGTACTGAAAAAAGGAATGTGCTGTGGGTAGAGAAACTCTTGGCTAAGAACTCTAACAGCAAAAGATTGGACATTGGAACATTTGTTTTGAAATCGAAACGTTTGGAATTGTTGGTGGGGATCCAAACAGTAATCATGTCATATCATTTATTATTTTGTGATGTCATTAAGGATGGTATAACAAGATAACTGTAACTCTGAACGTGTATATGTCCTAGTTATCAGGTTTGCATCTAAATGTTGTATACAATACATTATTAGATATAAGAATACTTTTTAAGTATAAAATACTTTTGTGAAGATAGAAATTTGATTTTAGCCTTCTGAATGAGATATTGACTTTCATATAAACTTGAGCCCAATCAGTAACCCCGTCCACGTGAGCACATATATTGTGTCAACAGGATGGAACGCCCTCCAAGGCCAGAGTGCTTAAAATGACTCGCTGAGAATTTAAATACAGACCAGAGAACGTGAGGACGTGGTCTACACGTTGAAATGGTTAAAACTACAAGACCAGAAAATGGTAAGACCCTTTGAAACTCTCGAAGAGTGAAGAAGGTGAAGACCAGACCAAACATTCACAGTTTGCAGCTGGTATGTGAAGTAGTCTAGGGCAATTGACCAAAGACGGGAGGGAGGAATAGATCCCTTTCACTACCGCGTGGTACACCTGAAGGATCCATTCTAATAACACTCCAGAACAAAGAAGCATACAACTAAGGACATTGTGACCTATGGTGGACAACCAGAGACTTCAAACTACAGAGAGACGACAGAGAAAGACATCAACGTGTAAATATATGTTGCATTTCTAATCCGAATGAGCGGTTGTTAGGGTACTAAATATTCTGACTACAGTGAGCGTAGTTTCCAAATGTATGTAAGAGAATTTGACTCTGTCTCTCCCTCTCCTTACATAACCCCCCTTCCATTGTTTATCAAGCCGTCATATCAGGTTAGTCCAATAGGGACTATATAATCACTGTATATAGATTTTTCTATTGTGCTATTGACTGTGTTGTTGTTTTTTGTCGCACTGCTTCGCTTTATCTTGGCCAGGTCGCAGTTGTAAATGAGAACTTGTTCTCAACTGGCCTATAAGGGTTAAATAAAGGTGAAATAAAATAAAATAAAAATAGGGACTGTTGTCATTGCATTAGTAATCAATAACCTATACTGTGTGTGTGTGTTTAGTTAGTTAGTAAATAAATAATGAAGCCAATTTGTGTATCGCTGATTCATCACTTAAGTTAGGGTACGTGCAGATTTACGAAGTCAACAACGTTCAGAATGAGAGGTAATAATTAATATGAGGTAATAATGAATAATGTACTGTTATTGATGTAAGAGATATTTAGATAATCTGTAGAGTTTAAGTCGAGAGATAGAAACTCAGGAAACAACTTTTCCCGTGGTGCCCCAAATTCCTAATGAGTTAATTGTTACATGATTAATTTAATAGAGTAATAATTATAAGTAGTAGGTCATTATTCGATAATTAGCAGTCATCACATTGGATTTTCTAGAGAAACAGTGTGAAGACCAACACCTGAGTTTAGTGACCTACATCTAAAGAAAATAGAAAATAACACGATAATTCCAAACTGAGTTGTATCAACGGAAAGACTGGCTCTGTGGCTGCACTGCTAGCAGCCGACTCTACTGCTTCCCCCGCCTGCTGTTCTCCACCAGTGACAGTGTGTGGACAAGAGTCGGTTACTGCAACTTGAACAATTTGTCTATAGCGTTCAACAAGCGTGAGAAACCTGTGTCTCACATCAAAAGCCAGATAGCTCTTAAGACATTTGGCAGCTCACGGATTGATCTGGTATTGAATGAACAATGGAGATTGAATATCAGCATGCACAATGCAAAGGTAAAAGAGAACCGTGAGATTTTGAAAGCCCTAGCTAATTAATGCTACGGCATGCTACCTAGGTAAACAGACGGTGGCATTTTGCGGCAATGATGAGAGTGCCAGCACATCAACCAGGCCTAGGGGCAACTATGTGGATCTATTACATGCCTTTGCTGAAAGAAATGAACAGTTAGCAACCCATCCAGAGACCGCCACCGTGTTTCGCTTTTGCTCATGGCCTATGATGGAATTTTCAAGGAAACTGATGCGCTCTTCCGTGTTCTGCAGAACAAAGTGATGGATATGAGTGTCTGCCATCCCCAGATCAGCGACACAATGAAAGCACTGGAACGGCAGCAACAAGACTTTGATAGCTTCTATGAGTGATTTGAGCAGAAATGCAATGATCTGGGCCTGGCAAGAAGCGAAACTCATAGTAAACAGCCGATCATAGTAAGGAGAGGGCAAATCTATAGCAACACACTGGACAATATCAATGTTCAGATGAGAGCCAAGTTTGACCACTTTTGTGAACTTAATTTCCTTGGTTTAGTGGACTGCAAAAAAGGTGAAACAATGTCACAAACGTTTGACATCAGCAAACAAAGAGCCTGTCAAAATATGCCAAGTACTTCGATTTTGTTAGATTTAAGACTGATCTTGTCGGATTGTACAGTTCACAAATGGTACAAGACAAAACACCTGGACAGCTCCTCAGCTTTTTGTTCCAGCATGACCTGACACAGACTGTCTCGAGGCAACAAAGTTACTGCAGCTGGTCCTCACTATACCAGCCACAATATTGAGAAGTAATTTTCTGCGCTGAAACAGATAAAGACATACAGTCGAAAACCGGAATCAAGGATGACCCTCATCCCTTGCCATCATCTCCATCACATTCAGACCAAGATACTTTTAAAACTGAAGGCAAACAGGGAGGAGTTTTACAGTTCAGTCACTGATGTCTTTACCCAGAAGGATAGACAAATGGACTTTGTTAACAGGTAAATGTAAATGCAAGAGTTTATTTATAGTAGCGCCGTCTACTATTATGACATTACATGTCTATTGTGTAAGTATATATGTCAATTAGTAGTGCTGTGACTACTAGGCACAGAGCGCTGGAGGAGATGGCTGCTGTTTTACGGCAATTGTGCTATAGTGTGTGTGTTTTTTCGTGTTATTTGTAACTTATTTTGTACATAATGTTTCTGCAATCGTTTCTTATGACCAAAAATAGCTTCTAGATATCAGGACAGCAATTATTCACCACGTACTGGAAGATTTTTTCTTTAACGAGTCGGAGGCGAAGGATTTACTCCAGACAAAGCCCTCATCCCTGTCATTTGCAGGAGAAAGAGATGGAGATATTGGGGACGTAGGTCTGTCTGCTTTATAAGGATCTGACGGCGAGTGGGTAATCTGCCTTTACCATCGGTTCTATTAGCCAATGTACAATCACCGGATAACAAACATAGATTAACTACGAGCACGTATATCCTACTAACGGGACATTAAAAACTGTAATATCTTATGTTTCACAGAGTCGTGGCTGAAAGACAACATAAATAACATACAGGTGGTGGGTTTTGCACTTTTTCGGCAGGATAGAACAACCGTTGTAATGCGAAAACTGATTTACAACGGTGTCGTTTAATAAACATAAACCACTGTCAACAGAAGAATACATGAAATGGGTCAAACAAAACCCGGTAATAACCAGCATACCGTGCACAAGCACTACAAGAAACAATTACGGACAAGGACATAGGGGGAGAACAGAGGGTTAAATACACAACATGGAATTGATGGAATTGGAACCAGGTGTGATGGAAGACAAGACAAAACCAAAGGAAAATGAAAAGTGGATCGGTGATGTCGACCGTCAAATGCTGCCTGAACAAGGAGAGGGACCAACTTCGGCAGATGTCGTGACCTCTGGTAAGACAAGGGGTCAGGGTCTATTTTTTATTTGTAAACAACAGCTGGTGCACAAAATCTAAGGAACTCAAGGTTTTGCTCACCTGAGGTAAAGTATCTCATGATAAGCTGTAGACCACACTATTTACCAAGATAATTTTCATCTATATTCTTGGTAGCTGTCTATTTACCACCACAAACCAATGCTGGCACTAAGACCGCACTCAATGAGCTGTATTTGGCCATAAGCAAACAGGAAAACGCTCATCCAGAGGCGGCACTCCTAGTGGCCGGGGACTTTAATGCAGGGAAACTTAAATCCGTTTTACCTCATTTCTACAGCATGTTAAATGTGCAACCAGAGGGAAAAAAACTCTAGACTACATTTACTCCACTCACAGAGATGTGTATAAAGCTCTCCCTCGCCCTCCATTTTGCAAAAATGACCATAATTCTATCCTCCTGATTCCTGCTTACAAGCAAAAACTCAAGCAGGAAGTACCAGTGAGTACCACTCGGTCAATAAAAAAGTGGTCAGATGAAACAGATGCTAAGCTACAGGACTGTTTTGCTAGCCCAGACTGGAATATGTCTTCCGATGGCATTGAGGAGTACACCACATCAGTCAATGGCTTCATCAATAAGTCCATCGACGACATCGTCCCCACGGTGACTGTACCCCAACCAGAAGCCATGGATTACAGGCAACATCCGCACTGAGCTAAAGGGTAGAGCTGCCGCTTTCAAGGAGCGGGACTCAAACCCGGAAGCTTATAAGAAATTCCGCTTTGCCCTCCGACGAAGCATCAAACAGGCAAAGCGTCAATACAGGACTAAGATCGAATGCTTCTACACCGGCTCTGATGCTCGTCAGATGTAGCAGGGCTTGCAAACTATTATAGACTACAACGGGAAGCACAGCCGCGAGCTTCCCAGTGACACAAGCCTACCAGTTGAGCTAAATTACTTCTATGCTCGCTTCAAGGCAAGTAACACTGAAACATGCACGAGAGCATCAGCTGTTCCGGACGACTGTGTGATCACGCTCTCTGTAGCTGATGTGAATAAGACGTTTGAACAGGTATACATTCACATGGACACAGGGCCAGAAGGACTACCAGGACGTGTACTCCGAGCATGCGCTGACCAACTGACAAGTGTCTTCACTGACATTTTCAACCTCTCCCTAACTGAGTCTGTAAAACCTACATGTTTCAAGCAGACCACCACAGTCCCTGTGCCCAAGAACACCAAGGTAACCTGCCTAAATTACTACTGACCGTAGCACTCACATATGTAGCCATGAAGTGCTTTGAAAGGCTGGTCATGGCTCACATCAACGCTATTATCCCAGAAACCCTAGAACCTTTCAAATTTGCATACCGTCCTAACAGATCCACAGATCTCTATTGCACTCCACACTGCCCTTTCCACATGGACAAAAGGAACACCTATGTGAGAATGCTATTCATTGACTACAGCTCAGCTTTCAACACCATAGTGCCCTGAAAGCTCATCACTAAGCTAAGGACCCTGGGACTAAACATTTCCCTCTGCAACTGGATCCTGGACTTCCTGACGAGCCGCCCCCAGCTGGCAAGGGTAGGTAACAACACATCCGCCACGCTGATCCTCGACACGGGGGCTCCTCAGGGGTGCGTGCTCAGTCCCCTCCTGTACTCCCTGTTCACTCATGACTGCACGGCCAGGCACGACTCCAACAATATAATTAAGTTTGCTGATGACACAACAGTGGTAGTCGTGATCACCAACAACAACGAGACAGCATATAGGAAGGAGGTCAGAGACCTGGCCGTGTGGTGCCAGGACAACAACCTCTCCCTCAACATGATCAAGATTAAGGAGATGATTGTGGACTACAGGAAAAGGAGGACTGAGCACGCCCTCATTCTCATCGAAGGGGCTGTAGTAGAGCAGGTTGAGAGCTTCAAGTTCCTTGGTGTCCACATCACCAACAAACTATCATGGTCCAAACACACCAAGATAGCTGTGAAGAGGGCACTACAAAGCCTATTCCCCCTCAGGAGACTGGAAAGATTTGTCATGGGTCTTCAGATCCTCAAATTCTACAGCTGCACCATCGAGAGCATCCTGATTGGTTGCATCACTGCCTGGTATGGCACCTACTTGGCCTCCGACCGCAAGGCACTACAGAGGGCAGTGCATATGCCCCAGTACATCACTGGGGCCAAGCTTCCTGCCATCCATGACCTCTTTAACAGGCGGTGTCAGATGAAGGCCCTAAAAATTGTCAAAGACTCCAGAAGCCCTAGTCATAGACTGTTCTCTCTGCTACCGCACGGCAAGCGGTTCCGGAGCATCAAATCTAGGTCAAAAAGACCTCTTAACAGCTTCTACCCCCAATTGACTCTGTACCGGTACCCCCTGTACATACCCTCGCTATTGTTATTTTATTGCTGTTCTAATTATTTGTTACTTTTATTTATCTATTTTTACTTAACACTTATATTTTCTTAAAACTGCATTGTTGATTAAGGGCTTGTAAGTAAGCATATCACTCACCTGTTGTATTCGGCGCATGTGACAAATAACATTTGATTTGATGTTGTGTGTGTAGTGCTGTTTACAAGTAGACCGACTCACTTGCATTTGGGTCGCTGTCTGTGGTGCTGAAAGTCGCCTGAGTGAGGCACAAGCAATTACGGCCTGTGAATGCGAGTCTAATGGTTGTTTCTGTTTGATGGTTATCTTTGTGATCGTGTCATACCGATAAACACCGTAACACCGTAGCTTTATGAGCCTCAATAGAATGTGCCTACCCGGCCTCAGACCTCACGTCACTGGATGGCAAGGTGTAGAAGATGAAGAGGGCTTTCATACATTGAATTATATATGAATGTGCATTGATATGTAAAATGAATACATGTCTGCAGTATAATGACATGCATTTAAACCCATTGTTATTCATATCACTGTTTACATTGAATATAAAAGCATTATATAACACAGTTTATACATGACAGTACAACTTGGTACCAATACTTATTCTGGTGTTCTAGCAAGTATCAAACTGTGTGCTATACCATATTGTGCAACACAGTTATTCAATGAGCTTGGGTAACAGCACTGCCCAAGTCTAAGACATATTTTCTGGATCAATTCAAGCCACACATTGACATTACTGGATACAGTTACTGAATTTGAATTAGTGCCAAAGAGATTAGTTCATATCTCTGTTTCTGTAGTTCTTATTAGTCATAGGGAATGATTAGACATGCTGTATTACTAAGATAAACTATTTATAAAAATGTTAACGAGAAGGAATATGAAAAGAGATACAATAACAATGCTATTTTGAAACAAGTTGATACAAAAAGTTATTTAAAAAATCAACGCTGGACAGACACGATTGTGTGTTCTTAATGTCTGCATATAAAATGTTATATAAAATCATAATGTACACTTGAGTTATCCCCTTCGGTTAGACACAAGTCAAATGATAGAGAAAGCTATAGATACCCAATTGTTTGCTCCTATTGAGAAAACAAAATCGGTTCCTCGGACCTAGTGCTTGGCCATAGACCAAGTCCAAAGCAGCAGTTGAAATGCAAAAGTATGTATGCCTAGCCGACCCACTCTGTGTCCTGTAGCTCTGAATAAACTTAATCAACAATAGATGTAAAACATAGAAAAATAAAACATGCAAAACAAAACAAAATTACCCCTTGAGGGATAAATAAAGTCTTTATGAGTAGTTACAAAACCAGTGTCACTCCCACTTCTAAACACGCGCCTCATTTCCCCATTCCCTTACTCCCTTTCACCCAAGCTCCACCCATAAATTCACTTCACAAATTCACAATGTATAATATACCAAACATTGCAGATAGAAATGTGTTGAATAGAGCTGACATGATTCCTTAATCTACTGTCAGTTAGGCATTCCTGCTGTTCTACATAACTAGTTGTTCAGATAGAAATATGTTACCTCCACAATGTTTTGCCCTACTTCAACACAGCTGTATAATATGACACGTACAGTACGGCTGGGAAATTGCCAGGGATCTCACGAATATTATCATGATACTTACATGTAGGTGACAATACTGATTCTCACAATTCTTTATGTATTGCGATTCGATACGGCAATTTTATTGCAATTTGATGTTCCAAAGAGATTGCTCTCTATATGTCTGCTGAAGAGAGACAAGAGAGCATGAGAAAATGAGTTTTGATCGGTCATGGAAATAAAAGCATTGAAAACATGTTGGCTCACTATTTTAAAAGAAAATGGAGAGCAACAAAATACCAACGTTCTGGCGCAGGCATAGCTGACTTGTGCTAGCTAACACTACCTAGCAACAACAACAAAAAGTATCACTATAATATTGTCCAAAAGAATATTGCGATATGTAACTGTATTGATTTTTCCCCAATCACTTGTCCTACTCTGAGACGCTTTGTAAATAAGGTCCCTGGATCCTATATCACCCTTCCCCTCACATTGGGGTGTTGGTGCGTTTGCCAGCGCAGGGCTCCATGGGCATCTTGGTGGCTCCTCCAAACACCTCTACTTCCCGGTTGGTCCAGGGGGCCACATTACCCTTTGGCTGGGGGCTGTGCTGGCTGCAGTGGGCCAGGCTGGACACCTCGCTGGGGGTCAGGACCTGCTCCCATACGTTCCACTGGGATAACTCCCCCACCATGGCCTGGGACGAGTCAAAACGCCCGCCCAGAGTGTCCTACAGGCAGAAGGAGGTGGAGGAGTGAAAGGGGTGAAAAGAGGAAGGGATGTGTCAGAGTTTGGTCTAGTGGTAACTCCGGACTTGGCATTGCCCTGAGAGACTGGGGTTTGATGCTCAAGTCCCCCACTTCAACTTTGCATGTTCCTCTCACCTGCCCCTTCTCATTTCATCCCTGTGTCTATATCTCAATGAACAATAAAATATGTTCTCCTTTAAAAACAACAACCCCCTATAGGTCTATGCCGTTGCGGTCTCTTCAACCTGCCACTCCTCACCAAAATACCAACCCCTCCAGGTCTTACCTGTTCCTGGCCCAGGATGAGGACTCCCCCAGGCCTGATGTGGTGCCAGGCTGCCAGGCCCTGCCCCTCTCCTCTCAGCTTGCCCCCCTGGTAGGCCTGCCACGCCCCACCTCTCTGGCTCCAGCTTACACAGATGTGGTGCCAGCTGCCCCGAGACAGGTTCAGAGGTAACTCCGCCACCTAGGGGTGAGAGGACAACAGTTTGGGTTAGTGTGAGTGTTAGTGCTATAGTGCAGGTAATGCAGTGATACTGTAGACTATATTAGACTGCAAATTGAGTATTTAAGATGGCAATAGCAAACAATTCAATGGACAATCAATCATACGACGAAGTGGTTCTCAGTACTGACCCTAAACCATGTGTTGTAAAGAATATCATACACTAAAACTCAATATTATATTAAATAAAATATTGTACTTTTTAAGTGTTGATATCTTGCTGCTTAACACACTGTATGGAGACATTAAACAAATTTCCCCCTGGAATATATTCATCCAGCTCTTTTATTACAGTAACATTTGAGGACTGCAGTATTACTTTTTCAAAGGCACGGACTGCCCTTCCTCAAGGGCACAGCCAGCTAGGTAGCTCTCTATGCCTTCCAGGCAATGTATTGCCATAATGGCCTCATGCTGATCTACACTACACTCCCAGCTCTAGCCGAAACGGGGCTTTGTCTTTGTCCCAAATGGCATCCTATTCCCTATGTAAGCACACTAGTTTTGACCAGGGCTCTGGTCAAAAGTAGTGCAGTACATAGGGAATAGGGTGCCATTTTGGTCGCAGAAATCATACAACAGTAAACTCTCAGGTACTGTTATAGCTCCATCTTAAAACAGAACAGGGCTCCGGGCAGCCGAGCGGAAATGGAGGAAAACTCGCCTCCCTGCGGACCTGGCATCCTTTCACTCCCTCCTCTCTACATTTTCCTCTTCTGTCTCTGCTGCTAAAGCCACTTTCTACCACTCTAATTTCCAAGCATCTGCCTCTAACCCTAGGAAGCTCTTTGCCACCTTCTCCTCCCTCCTGAATCCTCCTCCCCCTCCCCCCCCCTCCTCCCTCTCTGCAGATGACTTCGTCAACCATTTTGAAAAGAAGGTCGACGACATCCGATCCTCGTTTGCTAAGTCAAACGACACCGCTGGTTCTGCTCACACTGCCCTACCCTGTGCTCTGACCTCTTTCTGCCCTCTCTCTCCAGATGAAATCTCGCGTCTTGTGACGGCCGGCCGCCCAACAACCTGCCCGCTTGACCCTATCCCCTCCTCTCTTCTCCAGACCATTTCCGGAGACCTTCTCCCTTACCTCACCTCGCTCATCAACTCATCCCTGACCGCTGGCTACGTCCCTTCCGTCTTCAAGAGAGCGAGAGTTGCACCCCTTCTGAAAAAACCTACACTCGATCCCTTCGATGTCAACAACTACAGACCAGTATCCCTTCTTTCTTTTCTCTCCAAAACTCTTGAACGTGCCGTCCTTGGCCAGCTCTCCCGCTATCTCTCTCAGAATGACCTTCTTGATCCAAATCAGTCAGGTTTCAAGACTAGTCATTCAACTGAGACTGCTCTTCTCTGTATCACGGAGGCGCTCCGCACTGCTAAAGCTAACTCTCTCTCCTCTGCTCTCATCCTTCTAGACCTATCGGCTGCCTTCGATACTGTGAACCATCAGATCCTCCTCTCCACCCTCTCCGAGTTGGGCATCTCCGGCGCGGCCCACGCTTGGATTGCGTCCTACCTGACAGGTCGCTCCTACCAGGTGGCGTGGCGAGAATCTGTCTCCTCACCACGTGCTCTCACCAGAGACAGGAGACAGATTCTCGCCACGCCACCTGGTAGGAGCGACCTGTCAGGTAGGACGCAATCCAAGCGTGGGCCGCGCCGGAGTTGCCCAACTCGGAGAGGGTGGAGAGGAGGATCTGATGGGGCTCTGTTCTAGGCCCTCTCCTATTCTCGCTATACACCAAGTCACTTGGCTCTGTCATAACCTCACATGGTCTCTCCTATCATTGCTATGCAGACGACACACAATTAATCTTCTCCTTTCCCCCTTCTGATGACCAGGTGGCGAATCGCATCTCTGCATGTCTGGCAGACATATCAGTGTGGATGACGGATCACCACCTCAAGCTGAACCTCGGCAAGACGGAGCTGCTCTTCCTCCCGGGGAAGGACGGCCCGTTCCATGATCTCGCCATCACGGTTGACAACTCCATTGTGTCCTCCTCCCAGAGCGCTAAGAACCTTGGCGTGATCCTGGACAACACCCTGTCGTTCTCAAATAACATCAAGGCGGTGGCCCGTTCCTGTAGGTTCATGCTCTACAACATCCGCAGAGTACGACCCTGCCTCACACAGGAAGCGGCGCAGGTCCTAATCCAGGCACTTGTCATCTCCCATCTGGATTACTGCAACTCGCTGTTGGCTGGGCTCCCTGCCTGTGCCATTAAACCCCTACAACTCATCCAGAACGCCGCAGCCCGTCTGGTGTTCAACCTTCCCAAGTTCTCTCACGTCACCCCGCTCCTCCGCTCTCTCCACTGGCTTCCAGTTGAAGCTCGCATCCGCTACAAGACCATGGTGCTTGCCTACGGAGCTGTGAGGGGAACGGCACCTCAGTACCTCCAGGCTCTGATCAGGCCCTACACCCAAACAAGGGCACTGCGTTCATCCACCTCTGGCCTGCTCGCCTCCCTACCACTGAGGAAGTACAGTTCCCGCTCAGCCCAGTCAAAACTGTTCGCTGCTCTGGCCCCCAATGGTGGAACAAACTCCCTCACGACGCCAGGACAGCGGAGTCAATCACCACCTTCCGGAGACACCTGAAACCCCACCTCTTTAAGGAATACCTAGGATAGGATAAAGTAATCCTTCTCACCCCCCTTAAAAGATTTAGATGCACTATTGTAAAGTGGCTGTTCCACTGGATGTCATAAGGTGAATGCACCAATTTGTAAGTCGCTCTGGATAAGAGCGTCTGCTAAATGACTTAAATGTAATGTAAATGTAAATCTTTAATTGTGCTGTGTCTAACTCAGTGTGCCCTAAAATATTTCTGCTCTGTTTCCTCCATCACCTTGTCGTTAATGAGCAGCTCCACAGGGGTGTGCATGCCCTGCAGCAGGACTAGCTCGTTTGGCTGCTCCGCTACAGCGTAGGAGAAGGGGGTGCCGATGCCCCCCTCGGTGGGTCTCAGCCAGAGGCACACCGTGAAGGCACGCAGCTCAGGGATGGGGTGCTGCACCACTGCGTACATATAGTTGGTACGCGCTGGGAAGGACAGCGTGTAGCCCTCGGGATAGGTGTACTCTGAAAGTCCTGGGGTAAGGAGGTATGGGTGGAGAAATAGAGAGGGATGGAGAGTGTTTGAGTAATGAAGTAATTTGGTAGGGGGGGATGTTGAATAGACTTGTCTTATTAGAACTGTGTAGTGTATTTGGGGGTTTATACAATGGCTACATCACACATTTGACTTCTTTCCTGCCCCCAGGATATCTCATCTCTCTTCTGTGATATATCCACTTGGATTTTCTTTCTTGTTATGTACTTTTTTCTTATTCTGTATCATAATGTTTTGATGTCGTTTTCATAGATTGATAATAAGTTACCTTTCTGGTACATCAGTTATGGTTTCATGTCCCCGACTCTTAACCTCCCCCACCATATAAATTAATATAATTCAGGTATGACTATCACTCATTACCATTGATCTTCTCTTACACCTAACCCTCTGCCCCTCCTCTCACCCTCCTCCAGGCCAGCAATGCGGTGGTGTAGGGAGTTCATCCCCTGGTCGATCTCTTGCCAGTGTCTTTGGGATTCCTTTCGCAGGGCCTTCCTCTCCTTCTCCAGGAGTTCCAGCTTCCTCTCAAGCTCTCCTTCCAGATCTTCCACCCGTGGCCACTGCTTTGGTCCATCCCCTGCCTGTCCCCCTGGCCCTGCCTCACCCCAACTATCAGGGGCCTCAGAGAGCCCACCACCACCACCTCTTGAAGTCATCGCAGTTGCTGCATCTGTGTGGTTGTGAGGGAACGCCAGCGGTCCGATATCTGACTTCATGGGAGGGAGTGTGGGAGGGAGGGAAGAGCAGACAATGAAATACAAAGACAAATGAAGCCAGCAGTGGTGTAGTACATTTTGAGTGTCTCTGTCTTGTCTCGGTGAGGACTCGTAATTTCTTCCCGAGACCAGCGGAGTAAAAAACGTGGAATTATAAGCTTCCATTCAATAAGCACATAAAACCACTTAGCCAGGCCAAATATATACACTCCTGTCTTGAAACATTCATACCTGAACAGTCTTTATATCTATTATAGACATGTTTGGGCAGTGGCGAACCTATTGGACCTTGGCCTTCAGTGTGTGACAGGTTTATGATTCTGAAAGGACAGCAACGGAAATACCAGCGCACTCATGTACGAGAGCGCACTTTTTGTAAAACACAAAGGGCCAGTGGTGAGGTGGAAACTATATATCAAGGCACATGGCGAGACCCAAATGCAGACACAGGGGTCAGATGGTTGGAGTCCTACAATGTTTTTTAATCCAAAGGAGTAGGCAAGAGAATGGTAGTGGACAGGCAAAAAGGTCAAAACCAGGTCAGAGTCCAGCAGGTACAGAGTGGCAGACAGGCTTGTGGTCAAGGCAGGCAGAATGGTCAGGCAGGTAGGTACAAAGTCCAGAAACAGGCAAGGGTCAAAACCAGGAGGACTATAAAAAGGAGAATGCAAAAAGCAGGGGAACAGGAAAACCGCTGGTTGACTTGGAAACCTACAAGACAAACTGGCACAGAGAGACAGGAAACACAGGGATAAATACAATAAGCAACACCTGGAGGGGGTGGAGACAATCACAAGGACAGGTGAAACAGATCAGGGTGTGGCACTATATGCAGGTATACACCGTATACCCACTTTTTTTCCAGTGGGTATTGCACATATATTTTTTATATATTTTAACTCTATATCTGACATGGTACAGGTGTCTTTTTTTAATCCCATAACCATGTGTGTGGTTTTTCTTTCAAAGTAGATTTGTTTAAGTACCAAGAATAACTCTATGTGACCCTGATTGAGCCCACTGCAGTAAAATGTTAACTTCTTGTTGAAAGTTATTCTTGAAAAGGGAGAAGCTAACAAATATGCAACAACGTCCTCTTTGATAACACCTGCTGCAGCTGCTGCAAATTAGTCTACAACAAAGGATAGCTAGCTAGACCATGTGAAAACTATTGCTTGCTATTGCGCAGTGACCCGTTGGCCTTTGAGAAGAGAATGCTTTTTTGTTCAAATGATCCCACCGATTACAATTCAAAATGTGATTGGTTGATTCCACTGTCACTCCAAAATGTTTCCCTAACACAGTTGAATGGCAGATGCCTTCTATCTAGCTTCTGATGGCCTAGCCAATGGCTGATTTAGCTAGCCCTAGAAATGACCAAAGAAAAATCCTGATTGGATATGTGTTAACCCTTTCCTTTCCAACAAAAACTGAAGCGATTATAAATCAGAACATAATTGAAAAGAGTAATATAATTGTAATTATTATTGTTATTATTATTTTATAAATCCTTTGCCCTTCTCTGAAGGTATAGAAGGCCCTCATTGTTCCTCACTGTGTTTGGGTTAGTAATCATTTGTAGAGTGGCTCTATTTGCCCTTCGTATGCATGTTTTTCTCACCATTCTGAATGTCTAAGAAATCCATACTGTATGTTCTTCTGAAATATGAACACAGAAATACTGGACATTTGAACTCTTATTATGGTGGCAATTTGACTAAATTACAATCATGGTCTTGAGTTGGACTCTAATTTTTCTGGTCTCGGTCTTGACTCGGTCTCGGACCCCTTGTCCCCCTCCCGGTCTCATTCTTGACTTGGTCTCACCCCCCCTCCGATCTTGGTTTTGACTCTGACCCGATTTGCTCTGGTCTTGGTCTTGAATCGGTCTCGCTTTTAGGTGGTCTCGAACGCAACACTGGAAGCCAGTTCGATTTTTAGAGCTGCACTCACACTTTTTAATGTGCTGTGATTAATGGGGGCCTTTGTGTTAGATAAGCACTCTAATCTCCGGATTTGTTATTATTTTCATTATGGACAATCAATTATGTGCAGAGAAATGCAGAAATAGTGCCAGGAAAACAAGTAATTGAAGGCCCTCTCAGTCAATAGTCAGCCAAGGAAAAACACTACAACTGCAGCAAAGCGAAGTGCAGTCAAATAGACACACAGACAACACAACATATTATTTACAGTGAGGCACATGCTGTTACATATAGAGCAGTGGTTCTCAACATGAGGTACTAGTACCCTTAGGGGTACCTCACCTTTCCACATGGGGTACATTTGTTAAGATTATAGGCCTAATGATCAGTTGCACCATGACTGGGGGTTCAATGACCAAAGACGGTAGGACCACAGATACAGAGGTACACCACGGATATAGTATAATAGTAGTGTGCTAGGCAGAGGCTGAAAAAAGAACATGATGGTCTCTGCTCTCAACAAATATAGGTAACTGGTCGGATGAATAATTTATTATATTTTCTCCAGAAGAAATGGGGTTGTACATCACATGTTGCTTGGCAGTCAGCTATAAAGCCGCTTTGTGTTACTCTACTCTCCCCTCCCTCCTCCATCCCCCCTCTTCTCCTCCCCTGGGCTAGTTATGTTGGGAAGCAGAGGTGCCTGGAATAACAAATCCTCATGTATCTGTAGACTAGGCCTAACCAATTATCCTACAACATTCTAGTTTTGGGGTTTCCATTCATCAAATTGGCTAAATGTAACTTGAGTTGTGAAGCAGTGTTGAGAAGACATTTGTAATGATGCAACAGCAACAAGTGATACCAAAATATGTAAATAGATTTTGGTGAAGTAACTGATTGGTTCCTCAATATTGAGTTGAACTCTAATAAGCTATAGCCAAGTCGAATATAATGTATCTAATCAATTTCAATATAATGCAGCTAATCAATTTTCATGGACAATAAGTCAGATGTTGATATACAGGTAACTGCCAAAATAAAGGAAACACTCGAGTAAAACGAGGGATATAAAGTACATTGAATGCAGATGCTTCCACAGGTGTGGTTCCTGAGTTAATTAAGCAATTAACATCCCATGCTTAGGGTCATGTATAAAAATTCCCAATTGCCCATTATTTGGGAGTCCTTGCTATCCGGGGTCCTTGGGACTTCGACTTTAACTCATTGAAGTTGACATTCAAAATGGTTTAGGTCAGGGTTAAATTCGGGGTTAGGTAAGGGTTATGGTTAAAGTTAGGGTTTACGGTAAAGGATAGGGATTAAGGTTAGGGTTTTAGGGTAGGGATGTCCCAAGGATCCCAGATAGCAATAACCTTTATTTTAACCATGGCTACAAAAATAGATCTCAGTGACTTTGAAAGATGGGGTCTCAAAGGAGCATAGGATGTTTAAAGGGTGTGTGTGTGTGTGTGTGTGTGTGTGTGTGTGTGCAAGTGTGTGTGTGTGTGTGTGTGCAAGTGTGTGTGCGTGTGTGTGTGTGTCACCAGATCTCAACCCATTGGAACACTTATGGGAGATTCTGGAGCAACGCCTGTGACAGTGTTTTCCATCAACAAAACACCAAATTATAGAATTTATTGTGGAAGCATGGTGTCACATCCGCCCAATAGAGTTCCAGGCACTTGAAGAATCTATGCCAAGACTCGCTGTTCTGGCGGCTTGTGGTGGCTTGATGTGGGTGTTTCCTTTATTTTGGCAGTTACCTGTAGGCCAGGGGTGTCAAACATACGGCCCGCGGGCCGGAACCGGCCCCCAAGGAGGTTCGATCAGGCCCGCAGGATAATTTGAAAGTGGAAAAAATGCATAAAAGACATGGAATTAATATTTTTAATTCGCTGCAATTCATGGATTATCCGCTAAGGGGCGCACTCTTTCCATCAGAGTAGAAGACAAGCCGCATCACTGAGACAGACTGAAAACAGCAGACGGTATCAATGCGCCATCTGCTGCTTGTTACGACGTTGTTAATACCTTGGTCTCTACCTCTCCGCTACACCCTCATTAGCCAAAATGTCGTTATCCAAACGGAGAAAAGTAGATAAGGAGTGTAGAATTTTCAAAGAAAAATGGACCACGTCCTATTTATTTACAGAGATGCACGGAAAACCTTCGTGCTTGGTGTGTTTGCAACAAGTTTCGGTATTGAAGGAATATAATATTCGACGCCACTACGAGACTCATCACAGCGAAAAATATGACGGCTTGCAAGGACAACTGAGAAGAGATAAGATTAACGAATTGCTGGCGGGTCTGAGGAAACAGCAGTCAACTTTCATCCAGAGCCGAGAAGTCAGTGAAGCAGCGGTAAAAGCCAGCTACCTAATTGCTAGCGAAATAGCATTAGCATCGAAGCCGTATTCCGACGGTGACTTTGTTAAACGATGCATGATGAAGGCGGCTGAACTTGTATGTCCCGAGAAGCGACAAGCTTTTGCCAATATTAGCCTGACGAGGAATACTATAGCAGAGAGGATTTCGAACTATCGGCAGATTTAGACAGTCAATTGAAACAGAGAGTCAAGTCATTTATTGCATTTTCCGTGGCAATTGACGAGAGCACTGACATCACAGACGTGGCCCAACTGGCCATATTTATTCGAGGAGTTGATGAGACATTGACTGTTACTGAAGAGTTTCTTGAGTTGGTGCCAATGATGGACACCACAACAGCCGAGGACATTTTCGGCTCTGTCGTTGCTGCATTGGACAGAGTTGGAGTGGACTGGTCCCGCGCTGTCAGCCTGGCTACAGACGGCGCGCCATCCATGGTCGGAAAGAAAGCAGGTGTCGCGACAAAGTTCAAAGACAAAGTACAAGCCCTTAATGGAGGAGATCGTTTCTGGACATTTCACTGTATTTTGCACCAGGAGGCATTGTGTTGCAAGTCGCTGAAAATGGACCACGTCATGGAGGTGGTTGTTCGCACTGTAAATTTCATCCGGTCCAGAGGTCTGAACCATCGTCAGTTTGACAAACTTCTCAGCGACAGCAACATTACCCACAGCCTGCCATACCACACTGAAGTGAGATGGTTAAGCCGAGGCGCTGTGCTGAGGCATTTCTTTGATCTACGAGGGGAAATCGGACAGTTCATGGAGAAAAAAGGAAAACCGGTGTTGAAATTACAATCTCAGGAATGGCTACGGGACCTTGCATTCTTGGTTGATATTACTGAACACTTGAACAATCTGAACAAAATGTTGCAAGGCCGCAAAAAAGTTGTCACACAGTTTTCTGACAACATACATGCATTTAAGTTGAAGCTGACTTTGTGGGAGATGCAACTGGCAAATGGCAACCCTGCTCATTTCCCCTGTCTGAGAGATGTGTGTGTGACCAGACCTGATGCGGACATGAAACGGTACAAAGACAAAATTGCAGGACTACTGCGGGAGTTTGAGAAACGTTTTCAGGTATTTGGTGAACTTGAGACAGAATTTTCAGTTTTTCGCTCACCTTTCACAGTTAAAGCTTCTGATCTGCCGGTCGAAATTCAGCTAGAGATAATTGATTTGCAGTGTGATGCAGATTTGAAGGGCAAATTTGCCTCTGTAGGTCTGGACAGATTTTATCAGTATCTACTACCAGGGTACCCCAAATTAACAGCCCTGGCTGCTAAAATTTTGTGCATGTTTGGGACAACCTACCTTTGTGAACAAATTTTCTCAGTGATGAATATCAATAAAACAAAAATGCGTTCAAGGCTCACAAACAAGCACTTAAATGACATTCTGAAAGTGACAGCTAGTCAGGACATGACACCTGGTGTTGATGCACTTGTACAGGCCAAAAGATGCCAAGTTTCAGGAACAAATACAAGTCCAGACTAGACTAACACCTTTAAAATGCTGCCTTAGATACGGTTTGCATTGAAAGAATACAGCTCTGTGAAGATGAATCCTTACTGTGGTGATTTAAAAAATGTGCACTTTAATGTTAGTCAGCAGCTTCAAAACAAAAGTTGTGTGATGGAATTCTACTGTTCATACAACTCCATAAATTTTCAATTTCGTGGAGCAGTGTAGCAGAGTATGGTATAATTTTAATGGTCCGGCCCACTTGACATCTCCCTAGGCCGTATGTGGCCCACGATGCGAAATGAGTTTGACACCCCTGCTGTAGGCGGTCATCTCACCTAATCTAATACTGTCCCTGATTTCTATCAACTGGAAATGGTCTCAATTAAACAGTAAAACCACGCAGCCACACCCACACCGACATACTGCGGTCAGAGACGTGAGTAGAAATTCAGATTGAGTGAATGCTATCGAGGTCTGCCAAGCAGGTCAGCTGACACACAAGAGCGGCAGAATTAGCCTATTCACTGATTTATTTAACGATACAATAACAAGTTCGTTTAAAATAAAGATATGTGATAGTGGAATTCAACACCAACAGACATGACACACGTTCCTCTAATTCTCCTTACCTCCACTTTCTCTATGCGGTCTTTCATCTGAACGATAGCCTGTTCCAGCTCGTCCACAGCCTGAGCGGTGAGCAGCTGTGCCACAGTCGACGACGGAGCACGGTCCCGGACTACGAGCCGGACCTCATCTACCCTCTTACCTCCCCAGAGCCCCGCGCCTCTACGCCCCTCTATTCCGCTCTCACACTCCGAAAGCTTGCCTGACAGATCCCTAATGGTCCGCTGGTCGGTGATAATCTGGTCCTTCTGCTGGAGCACTGTCTGTTGTAGTTCCTCTGCCGTGGTGCGGAAGTATCCCCAGTCTTCTCCGGCGTACAGCGACGGGTCTTCAGCTTGTTGCTGAAAGTTTTTGGGGTTGCATTCTCCGGCGGGGACTGGGGTGCAGATAAGTTGACTAACCTGTCTAGTTCCATCGACGGCATCAAAGCCGCTGGCAACGTGGAAGAAGGTGAGCGCTTCTCCGTGCTGCCTTTCAGAACCATGGATAGCGCCCAGGGGACCCGCTCGCGCCACGGAGCCCCCGGGGAAAGTCAGCTGCACTCCAGCGTAAGGAGACTGCGACTGGTTGTCTGCCACAGGCTGCTGGGTAGATTCCGCAGCGGAGCCGGTATGGACCGCGGCGATGATGCAGATGACTGCTCCAACGAAGGCCACCATCCCGGCGGCCAAGATGATAACGATGAACTTCAGGTTGGCGGCGTAAGAAATCAATAATTATGAGAAAAAAAGCGTGTCTATCTAGTTCAACAACACTGAAATAGCGCAGCCTGAGTAAAACATTTTTGGCAGGTCAAATAATCCATGAACATATCATGAAAGAAGCATTTTATGGCTTTGCTAGGCTTTTAGTCAATATATAGGATATGTCCCACATCATTTAATAATTAGGCTATAATGAATGCAGATACACGCTCCAACCGTTTCTATCTCATCCCTCTGTCTCTTGGAGTCAGTGTTGTAAGGCTCCTCTATCTCGTCATCACCAGGACAACCAGAGAGAGAGAGAGAGCGCGAAACAGTATGCAAGTCAAATATCAAGAGGCGGAAACGGGAGATGGTGCGAATGATATGAGACGGTGTCTCGCATCACATTTAGATCGAGGTGCTTTTCATATGCTGTTATCGCTTGATGTTATGTATTTATGTCGATGAATGCATAACCTAAATAACAAAACAGTCCAACTCGTGGAACTGTAGTAGCCTAGGGTATCATAAAGCTCGTACAGCGGGTTCTCATCAGGGATGATGCGCGGGCACATAGCACACATTCTAGCGCGCGCCCCCATTAGTCAAATCCAACGTTCCCGGGAGACAGGAATACTGATGGTGGAAGTGTTGTAAGCAGTGGCGGTTCTAGTTTGTATGGCTCCCTGGGAGACCCCCCCCCCCTTCAGACTGTACAAAGTTAGATATACGCTATTTGTGGGGAGACCTGAGGTCAACCTACCCCCGCCCCCTCCCCATCTCGTACTTCTGAGTGGGAGACGTTCCCAGGCAGTAGCCTGCCTAGCTCACAAACTAGAATCAGGGCGCCCACTCCGACAAGGTTAACTGACCCACAGTCCCACACCGTGACATTATATCATTAGCCTGACGTGCATATGAACGATAGAAAACAGATCGCGCAAATGTCACCATTCTGAATTTTTTGTTTGTTTTTTTGTTGTTGAATTTTTACCCCTTTTTCTCCCCAATTTTGTGGTATCCAATTGTTTTAGTAGCTACTATCTTTTCTCATCGCTACAACTCCCATACGGGCTCGGGAGAGACAAAGGTTGAAAGTCATGCGTCCTCCGATACACAACCCAACCAAGTCGCACTGCTTCTTAACACAGCGCCATCCAACCCGGAAGCCAGCCGCACCAATGTGTCGGAGGAAACACTGTGCACCTGGCAACCTTGGTTAGCGCGTACTGCACCCGGCCCGCCACAGGGGTCGCTGGTGCGCGATGAGACAAGGATTTCCCAACCGGCCAACCCCTCCCTAACCCGGACGATGCTGGGCCAATTGTACGTCGCCCCACAGACCTCCCGGTCGCGGCCGGTTGCGACAGAGCCTGGGCGCGAACCCAGGGTCTCTGGTGGTACAGCTGGCACTGCGGTACAGCGCCCTTAACCACTGCGCCACCCGGGAGGCCCCATTCGGAATATTTTTAAATATTTTTTTTAGTATTTATTTATTTATTATTTTATTTATTTTTTGTGCGGCGCCCCATGCCGTCCCGGCAAGATACGATTAGCGTACCCGGATAACCATGAGATCATTCCTAGCACGACTGGGTCATGTTAGCAAAGGTAATCTAATCTAAACACAGCACATACGTGCAGAGTGGTGTGTGTGTGTGTGTGCGCACTCTCTCTCACTGGCTGCTCACACATAAATGACACCAAAAGGAGATTGGAGTGAAAGAAGAGTAGACAGCCTAGGTATGTTTATGGAAAGCTTTTCCTCTGCGAGGCAATGCTCTAACATATGTTTCAGAGAGAAGAAAAATGCCTAGACTAGGCTCTGGGTTCGCTTAATAGAAGAATAGTACAATAGGCTGGTGTTGGCACTCTCTCAGAGACCGAGGTTGAAGGGGAATTCATAATAAAAAGAGACAGAAAGGGAGATACATTCAATGGATGACAACCCAACAGTAACAGGGCATATATATTTTCCAATGAATAATTTCCATTAATAGAGCTCAAATATTAAGTATTTATTTATCCATAAAACAACTACATAGCTTGCCTGAATCCAGTCCAGGAGAGTTCATAGGGTTCATTGGATCACCACAGGTTATACATGTAATGACAATACAGGACTACAGCTGTGGCATCACATTGCAGTACTTATTAAACCACATCACCATTTAGATTTGGATAAATCTGCATGCAATCCCTTACTGAAAAACACCTGATTTCACATGTAAAGTCATGTGAAATTTTGTTTTTGGAACACTTCATGTGTCACATTTTGAATGTGAAAACGTGCTTTTGGAACACTTCACATGCGACATTTCACATGTGAATTCATGTGTTTTTGGAACACTTCATGTGTCACATTTTGAATGTGAAAACGTGCTTTTGGAACACTTCACATGCGACATTTCACATGTGAATTCATGTGTTTTTGGAACACTTCACATGACAACAAAAATGTGTCACACAGTGCTTTTCACATACAGTGTTTTCAACTTACATTTAGTCAGTGATGTAAAGTACTTAAGTAAAAATACTTTAAAGTACTCCTTAAGTCGTTTTTTGGGGTATTTGTACTTTACTATTAATATTTTTGATGACTTTTACTTTTACTTAATTCCTAAAGAAAATAATCTACTTTTTACACCATACATTTTCCCTGACACCCAAAAGTACTCGTACTCATTTTGAATGCTTAGCAGGAGAGGAAAATGGTATAAATCACTTTTCAAGAGAACATCCCTAGTTATCCCTACTGCCTCTGATCTGGCAGACTCACTAAACACATGCTTAGTTTGTAAATTATGTTTGAGAGTTGGAGCGTGCCCCTGGCTATCCGTAAATAAATAAAAAACTAGAAAATGTGTCCGTCTGGTTTGCTTAATATCAAGAATTTGAAATTATTCATAGTTGTACTTTTACTTTTGATACTTAAGTATATTTGAGCAATTACGTTTACTTGTGATACTTAAGTATATTTACAACCAAATACTTTTAGACTTTTACTCAAGTAGTGTTTTACTGGGTGACTTTCACTTTTACTTGAGTCATTTTCTTTGAAGGTATCTTTACTTTTACTCAAATATGACAATTGGGGACTTTTTCTACCACTGCTTATAAAACAAACATCTACATTGTGTATGTTTATTTGTGCAAGAATGATTATTCAATATGTCCTCACCAGGGTTTTGAACTCGCCATTCCGAACTTCCTGCTATGCCACCATGTCTCTGTCAATGACTGATTTCACCTGTATTCCTATACTTTGGCCTTCAAAGTAAATCTCAGCTTTGTTAAAAATACGCTCAAGAAAAATTATTATATTTATCCTAGTGATTCAGGAGTAACATTTGAAATATATGAAGATGCCCTACCAACATTTGACAGTAATCCCAGAAAAACCTAAAATTGATCAAATAGGTACATTAAATCAATGATGAGAGAATAGTCAGATTAACTGATGACTAAAATAGGAGTGCAGATGGCACTATTTTGCAAAGTGCAGAGGTATTATAGGTAATTTGTAGGGAACGGGGCACCTGTCTCACCCCCGGGAGGCATCCCGGTTCTAAAACTAATGCAATCACTTGGAACGGGGCAACCCGTGCCAGATAATGGAATCCCCTCAATATCTCACTTGAAGTGTTCCAAAAACCCATGCTTGCACATGATTTCACATGTGAAATTTCCTAGCGGTTAGACTGAAAGGTCGCTGGTTTGAATACCCAAATGGACAAGGTGAAACATCGGTTAATGTGTCCTTGAGCAAGGCACAACATCCTAATTTGCTCCAGGGTTGCTATACAACTATGACTGACCCTGTAAAACAACACATTTCACTGCACCCATCTGGTGTGAAAATATAACACTTAAAAAAAATTAAAAAAACATTTTAAATTTCACTAATGTGAAGTATTCCAAAAACCCATTTCATCTGATTTCACATGTAAAATGGCACATGTGAAATGTTTCAAAAACACGTTTTCACGTGAAATATCACGTGAAGTTTTCCAAAAACATATGATTTCAGTTTAATGGTATCACATGTTGAAGTGTTGCATCCCCAAGTTGTCACATTTCTTTCACATGAGATCATGTTCTCACATGTTGTCTTGTGTAGTTTCATGTTGCTTCACACGAGATCACGTGTTCACATGTTTTTTCCATAAGGGATTACATGCATAATTGTTGTATGTATTGCTGCTGCATAGGCCTACATCTATAGGCAGCCTTCAGGGTTCCATTCAAACTGTAAAGGGTTTTAGTGTAGGGTATGCTACACCGCTGCTGCTGAATGTGAGTCAATGATGTATCTCTATGGAGAGTGCAGCTGTTTAAAATTCCAGTCATGTCTCCGGTGGTTTTATGGTGCCACCTAGTGTACAAATAGCCATTAGACAGACAGACCATGATTACTGCGCCACTAGTTTCATGAGAGCTCAAGGGCCTTCTCTATCTCGCCTCTCACTTTCTCTTTCTCCCCCGTTTTCCGTTCTCTCTATGTCTCAGCTCTCTCTCCCTCTCTTTCTTGTTCTCTTTCCCTTCTTTTGTTTCTTTCACTCTCTCCATCTCTCTTTCTCTCATCAATCAATCAAAGTGCTGTACAGAAACCCAGCCTAAAACCCCAAACAGCAAGCAATGCAGGTGTAGAAGCATGGTGGCTAGTCCTCTTCTGGCTGTGCCGGGTGGAGATTATAACAGAACATGGCCAAGATGTTCAAATTTTCATAAATGACCAGCATGGTCAAATAATAATAATCACAGTAGTTGTCGAGGGTCAGCACCTCAGGAGTAAATGTCAGTTGGCTTTTCATAGCCGATCATTGAGAGTTTCTCTACCGCTCCTGCTGTCTCTAGAGAGTTGAAAACAGCAGGTCTGGGACAGGTAGCACGTACGGTGAACAGGTCAGGGTTCCATAGCCACAGGCAGAACAGTTGAAACTGGAGCAGCAGTACGGCCAGGTGGACTGGGGACAGCAAGGAGTCATCATGCCAGGTAGTCCTGAGGCATGGTCCTAGGGCTCAGGTCCTCAGAGAGAGAGAAAGAAAGAAAGAGAGAAAGAGAGAATTAGAGAGAGCATACTTAAATTCACACAGGACACCGGATAAGACAGGAGAAATACTCCAGATAAAATAGACTGATCCTAGCCCCCCGACACTTAAACTACTGCAGCATAAATACTGGAGGATGAGACAGGAGGGGTCAGGAGACACTGTGGCACCATCCAATGATACCCCCGGATAGGGCCAAACAGGCAGGATATAACCCCACCAACTTTGCCAAAGCACAGCCCCCACACCACTAGAGGGATATCTTCAACCACCAACTTACCATCCTGAGACAAGGCCGAGTATAGCCCACAAAGATCTCCGCCACGGCACAACCCAAGGGGGGGGGGGGGGGGGGGGTGCCAACCCAGACAGGAAGACCACGTCAGTGACTCAACCCACTCAAGTGACGCACCCATCCTAGGGACGGCATGGAAGAGCACCAGTAAGCCAGTGACTCAGCCCCTGTAATAGGGTTAGAGGCAGAGAATCCCAGTGGAGAGAGGGGAACTGGCCAGGCAGAGACAACAAAGGCTGTTCATTGGTCCAGAGCCTTTCCGTTCACCTTCACATTCCTAGGCCAGACTACACTCAATCATAGGACCTACTGAAGAGATGAGTCTTCAGTAAAGACTTAAAAGTTGAGTCTATAGGAGAAAGCTCTATAGGAGAAAGCACTGCTTCAGCTGTTTTCTTAGAAATTCTAGGAACAATTAGGAGGCCTGCGTCTTGTGACCGTAGCGTACGTGTAGGTATGTACGGCAGGACCAAATCGGAAAGATAGGTAGGGGCAAGCCCATGTAATGCTTTGTAGGTTAGCAGTAGAACCTTGAATTCAGCCCTTGCCTTTACAGGAAGCAAGTGTAGGGAGGCTAGCACTGGAGTAATATGATCACATTTTTGGGTTCTAGTCAGGATTCTAGCAGCCGTATTTAGCACTAACTGAAGTTTATTTAGTGCTTTATCCGGGTAGCCGGAAAGTAGAGCATTGCAGTAGTCTAGCCTAGAAGTGACAAAAGCATGGATTAATTTTTCTGCATCATTCTCTCTCTCCCCCCTTTCCCACCAACATCTTTCTTTCTCTCCTGCCCCTTATCTAGCCCCCCACACACAATTGGGCATTTTTATATGACCCTAAGCATGATGGGATGTTAATTGCTTAATTAACTCAGGAACCACACCTGTGTGGAAGCACCTTCTTTCAATATACTTTGTATCCCTCATTTAGTCAAGTGTTTCTGGCAGTTACCTATATATTAAAAACAAAAAAACTACGATTTAAGTGAGAATAGGCATTGGTCTGAAGCCAAAAAATAAAGGAAGTTTACATGTGTGCCATAATACCTATTCCACCCATGCTCTAACAAGGTTTTCCAGGACACAGCTATGACCTACTACAGTAGCTATATTGGTATTGTACTTAAAACTACTGTATATGTAGGCAGGTTGCGATAGATTCAAACCTTCTCAAACAGACTATTTCATACTCTTCAGAGGGATAATGGACTTTACATTAAACTAACAGATTTTGATGGGGATTTTTTTATCATGTTACTTAGATTTTAAGACAATCGAACATTCTCAGTACCCATGAACTATTTACATGAAAATGTACATAATAGTTTACTGAAGAAAGGCCTAGTAAACTGCCTGTAAACAAAAGTGAGTTATAACTAAATATCAAATTTACCACCAAATGTAGATGCATCAGATATAGTCAACTTTGTAAATACATTTCAGGGATGGCCACAATGTCTCTTGACAAGCTACAGGTTTATGTAGGCTTTTTTGTTCAAGCCCAGTTCTACCACACCTGATTCTACTATTCACGGTCTCAATGAACAGCTGAGGTCTTGATGAACAGATGAGTAGTAGAATCAGATGTGGTAGCACTGGGCTTAATCAGAAAAGCCTGCATAATGCTTTGGATCATCAAGAGCAATATTGATAACTCCTGTCATCATCAGAATGTCTAGTTAAATAGACCAGACTGTCCATATAAATAGAGTGTCAAGCTGATGTGTTTATAACAAGGTTCCTGGTGTAATGGTTAGCGTCACCATCTTTGGAACTGAAGGTTCTGGGTCCTCCTCTCGGAGGACACAGTTTGACCTTTCTCTTTAGTGTATAAGTTTGACACACAGTGTTTATTTGCATTTATTAGGTGGCTCTTAAAAGAGCCTTTGGGTTCGTGGAGTGGCAGGCAAGTAGCAGTGAGTGGGGTGATATGTACTACTGCGCCCGTCTTGCTAGAACGGAGAAGAGACTAGCTCTCAGACTCTCAAGGAAGAAAGAGGTCGTTTCCCTCATCTGTGAGTACTGCCCAGGAACACAGTGCTGTGTGGCAGGGTGGCGGATTGTGGGCATGCGCCTGGAAGCTTTCTTGCACAATGTTTTTGTTGTTCATTCACTCAGTACTGATTGAACGTGTATTTATCTTGCTTGCTTAGAAATAAATAGTTTAAAACAGTTGATGTGTTGAAAACTGTATAATTTCAGTTAGGTAATATACCAAGTTAGCAAGCATGGCATTTTCTTTTAACTGCGTTCAGATTCGGTTACACTAGCCAGTTTTAACTGGGTGCATGTGTGGCAAGGTCGCCTTTTTGGGAACACACTGAAAAGTATTGATCAGTCAGTGTAAATTTGGATTACAATGACAGGAATACAATTGCATTGAGAAGAGGGAGCGGAGCGTACTGAATCAGTGCATAAGGTCTGTAACGTTAGCTAATGTTAAATGAGCAAGCTAGCTAGCAGCTGTTATGTAATAAGTTGAAATCTGGTGGACATGTAATATTATATATATTATTGAAGCAATATATATATTGAAGCAACATCTCAAGACATCAGTCAGGAAGTTAAAGTTTGGTCACAAATGGGTCTTCCAAATGGACAATGACTCCAAACATGCTTCCAAAGTTGTGGCAAAATGGCTTAAGGACAACAACGTAAAGGTATTGGAGTGGCCATCAATCCTATAGACAATTTGTGGGCAGAACTGAAAAAGCGTGTGCGAGCAAGGAGGCCTACAAACCTGACTCAATTACACCAGCTCTGTCAGGAGGAATGGGACAAAATTCACCCAACTTATTGTGGGAAGCTTGAGGAATGCTACCCAAAAAGTTTAACCCAAGTTAAACAATTTAAAAGCAATACTACCAAATACTAATTGAGTGTATGTAAACTTCTGACCCACGTGATGAAAGAAATAAAAGCTGAAATAAATCATTCTCTCGACTATTATTCTGACATTTCACATTCTTAAAATAAAGTGCTGATCCTAACTGATCTAAGACTGGGAATTTGCACTATGATTAAATGTCGGATATTGTGAAAAACGGAGTTTAAATGTATTAGGCTATGGTGTATGTAAACTTCCGACATCAACTGTATGTAAAAAAAAAAAACTTCCCTGTCAAAATATATCTAGGTAGCTTTCCTCTCTTGTTGGTTAGCTAGCTAGCCAACATTAGTTCTCATCTGACTGGGAAGTTTCATGAGTCAGATGAGTCTCATCTGACTCATCTGACTCATCTGACTCAACTTATTCTGTGGTATAAAGTTACATTAGCTAGTTAGCTAAAGTTACAGCTGCTGGCTAGCTAGCTACCCTAACATTAGCTAATCAAAACAAAACCACATTCAGCTCACTAATAAAAAACCAACCCATTTTTCATGTTGGACAATTATCTGCATGCATTTATTGATTAACCTCAAATTGAATACCAACATATAGCTATCTATAGTAGCCTAGGTTTGTCCTCAAACACTTCTTATCATGGCTGGCTGCCTGGTTGATAGACCTGGCGACGACCTGTTCGTCTCGTTTAATCCGATTTCTAGATTGAGGTAGGTAGCCACAAGAAAATACTCTTAAAACTCAATTGCTATTGACACAAAAAAAAAAAATCTGCCATGTGGTTCTAGGTAACGGGTGTGGACGGACCAGAACGAGAGGCGGGGAGTGTGAATCAAGATGATTTGAGATTGGTGTCATATTGGCTTAGATATGATGATTGAGAGGTTTGAATTTAACAGTGAGCTTCAACCAATACCTATATAGACGAGACTTATCATCACGTTTACAATACATTTTGGCAGTTACCTGTATATAAATAGGAACTACAATGATTCTTCAAACATATTGTAATGAATCTTATTCATAGTTGGAAATTGGGAACTATAGTTCTATCTACTATCCCGCGCCTCGGTATGAATCTATTGTACGTGAACAGAAAGGTTATTAATAGTAGTCTGTGGGGAGATGGGAAGGTTATTTATTCTTGACTAGTTCACTGCCTCAGCTCACATACCGGAGAGTTGTATGTGTTTGAGGTCACAGGAAAATCTGCTAAATTGTTCTCTATTGGTCTCTCTCTTTGATTGGGTCAAGGCCCCTATAGTTCCCCCAGTAATACATCTGAACCCTCATGCTGGGATAGCTCACACACGCACACACACACACACACACCGATGCGCACACACACTATACTGGGTGTGAACATGAGCTCATGCTCATCAGATTATGAATGTTATAAAAATCACAAATTGAATCATTCCGGTTAACTTTGGCATTTGATTACAGTTTTTTACAATCACTTTGGCACTAATTTCGGAACCTTGATGTAATTTTTCAAAACTCTAGACACAAAACTCACAACCAATGATCAAAATGCAAATTTTTCAAAACTCTAACACTTTTTTCCAATTGCTTGGAACCAATACACATAAAGCTAAGATAATTTGTTCACTGAACTAAAATCACCTGTTCAAAATGACGCAACATAATATCAAAGTATTACCATTTCAAAATGCAATTCACAGATTACATCTGAAATGACTGTCTACTCATTTCATTACAATGATCTAACTATCAATTGATACAACTGCTCAAAATGATAAGTAACTGTTGCATTACTCTTAATGCATAGTTTTGTGGAAACTGACGAACAATATTCCATTTTCAGATCATGAAAGTTTCAGGATAACGAGATCCATTGACACCAATTACAGTGGAACATGAACCAATTGGATTACATTATCTATGGCTGTAATATTTCATTATCATTCTTTATCACTGTCTCTATGGTCCCATGTACTACTTTTCCAGACCATGTTTTCAGATTTGATATTATTGTACACTCTGTACACACTTTATTAGGTACACCTATCTAGTACTGGGTAGGACCCCCTTTTGCCTCCACAACAGCCTGAATTGGTGTTGTACGTTAAGAGATGCCCTTCTGCACACCACTGTTTTAAACAGCTGTTATTTGAGCATTTGTGGCCTTTCTGTTAGCTTGAACGAGTCTGGACATTCTCCTCTGACCTCTTTCATTAACAAGGTGTTTTTGCCCACAGAACTGCCACTCACTGAATGTGTTTTGTTTATCGCACCATTCTCTGTAAACTCTAGAGACTGTAGTGCGTAAAAATCCCAGGAGGGCAGCTGTTTCTGATATGCTGGAATCACCATGTGTGGCATCAACAATCATACCACGGTCAAAGTTGCTTAGATTACACATCTTGCCCATTCTAATGTTTGGTCAAACAACATCTAAAGCTCTCTAATCTATATACACTATATGTTGAGTTGCAGGCAGCCACGTGATTCGCTGTTCGAATGTAACCTTCCTTGATGAGCTAAATCAGGTCTGTAGAGCTGATGGCATGACCTATGTCATTGTGTGGGATAATGTCAGGTTCCACCATGCTCAAATGGTGCAAGCATGGTTTCAGGCCCATCCACAATTTAACACCCTGTACTTACCCCCAAACTCTCCTTTCCTTAACCCGATTGAGGAATTTATCTCCACATGGAGGTGGAAGGTATATGATAGGCGCCCTCATGAACAAGCCGCACTTCTCCAGGCCATGGATGACGCATGCAATGACATCACGGCAGACCAGTGTCAGGCCTGGATTCGCCATGCCCGAAGATTCTTCCCAGGATGTTTGGCTAATGAAAACATCTATTGTGATGTGGATGAGAACCTGTGGCCAAATCCACAAGACAGGGTTGAGGGAAATATAGAAGTACAGTAATCAATCCGTTGTTTAGCTTTTTACAGTAAGCCAGGTGAGGAACACTGCAGTTGACCTTTAACTGTTTTTTCTTTTTTTGTTGCTAATTATTTTCGCTTTGATTCAAAGAAACCTATGTTGTGATTTTATTGTATTTCATCAATAAATGTCATATTTTGTTCAATGATTCCACTGTGTCTGTAGTATTCTCTCTACTAGTTATTTTACAGTGATATATTTACGTGTAGTAGCATAATGAAACATGTATCACATATTTTGTACTACAATATTTAATGATTGTACGAACAACGACACAGTGAAACTATCGGTATCTTGTGTGTGTGTGATCTAAATGAATGTTCCCATGGTATTTCATGATAAATGAGTTATTTGAATCAATGATTCTGCAAGTGCAAGGTTTCTTTAAAGATATGAATGCACAATGCAATGTTTTGAACATTGGACAGCCTGTATTACAAGTGATGACCGTTTTGAGTTTTGTGTCTAGAGTTTTGAAAAATGACCACAAGGTTCTGAAATTAGTGCCAAAGTGATTGTTAAAAACTGTAAAGTGTTGATGAAGGTTGAAATGTAGCATTTTTAACCTAATATTCATTAGTGACCATACTTGTGACCAGCATCATACCAGTGTCTACATATTTGAAAATGGCGTGTTTCTATAATCTGTGGTTAAAAAGGTAAAGAAATGCTTCTCTGTGACCATCACAGGGTAGGATTAAAAGTAGGAAAAACGTATTTTCTAAACCTGCAACTAGTTTCTAGCCAGAGGGACGGGTATTTTCTTGCCCGAAACCCATAGTGTTTGACAATCACTATCTTTAAACTGTTTAACTTTTGATGTCATCGGCTAGAACTTTATATATTTTTCTACAAAATGTAGAACTGCACCATTTTCATGTAGACACTGGTATTGTGCAGGAGACAATGAAAATGGCCCTTTAAGGCCCTTACTTACACTACTAACCTATCTTTGTAAAGCTTAATTAGATGTATTTTTCCCACCAGGCCACTAGTCGCCGCGCGTTCTGTGTTGCTGAGTCGTTTCTGGCTTTGACTTGATTAATAATTTACAATAGTCCTCTCTGAGCTCCAGTGTCAATTCCTCACACATTCTGTTGTGCTCCTCGCCCAGTTTCCTGTGAATTAGAACATCCACGTTGATACAGATAGGGGACTTTCGGGACTGTCGCCTTATGTTTCATAACGTGTAAATAAATAGATTAAACATTTCAGCAAGTGGGAATACTTTGAGCGTCCGAATGTCTGGACAAAACATCGACCAGTTGCATCGCTCTACTTTGGGCATATATGCGGTGAGTGAGATTGGTTTGAACTCTTGGCAATTTTAGCATGGCCCTAGATATAAACTTAAACTGAAGGCCTAACTTGCAATGCACATTTGTTGTTTGTATGTATATACTGTTCAATTTGGTGCACTATACTTGTGAGCAGTACTGTATTCTATGAATAAATACAATATGACTTATGAACAGGGTGTATCTATACAGCTAACTGTCCAAGATAAGCACCACGCCTTTCAATGTCTCACTGTGTGTGTGTGTGTGTGTGTGTGTGTGTGTGTGTGTGTGTGTGTGTGTGTGTTAACAGAGCCTGATGGATCAGTTCAACCCAAGTCTACAGAAGCTAGTGTCTTTGGGAAACAGCTACATGCAGGCTTTCCAAGGTGAGCATGAGAAAGAAAGGAAGTGAAACGGATGACCTTTGTGGCATGCATTTGAATGCGATGAAGTGTTCCAATAAAATAGAGTAAATGTGACAAAAGAGTCATTCTCAGCAGAGTCATACATACAGTATATGACTCTGATTTCTACTAGAGGTCCTTCTCAGATCTATACGATGCTTCCACATCGTTGCTATTAAATCCCATCAATGAGAGATCCTTGGCCGTGCCCCTCCTGGAAATAAATGCAAATGTATTTTCATTTTGTCAGAGTTCATAAGGTTTCCCTCGTAAAGTGCTGCCATATCACCTGGGAATATTTATTACCATGGACTTATAGGCCATAATATAACCTACACATGTTTCTATTGGTTGAGCTGCTGAATGTAAATATGTCTGTCCATTTATTGTTCTGTCTGCACCAGTCCTTTTCCACTCCAAAGCAATGAGATATGGAACATGTATATGTGATAGACCCAGCTATCTGAATGAATTATAGATTAATCTGTTGATGCATATTAAACAACCTTTCTGCAATTTTCTGCTTTCAGATGAATGTGTTCGTTGTGCTTTTACTGGCATGAGTCTAACTCTGGGATTGTCAGCTAAGTGAATCATATCAGCTGGATATGCAATTCAATTGCCTGCTTGTTTCTGTGTGTGTGTGTGTTTAGCCCTCGCGATAACCAGTGAGGCTTACTTCAGCACCCTTGCTAAGATAGGGGAGCAGGCCTTCCACACCATATCGTCTCGCTTGATTGGTAAGAACCTCTTCATTCCCTGTGTGTGTGCGCGCGCGTGCACATGACATATGTGCGTGTGTCTGCCGTATGGTGTGCATCAGGTCAGTTAAAGAGTATGAGAAAGGTAGAGATGCAGGAACAAAGCTAGAGAAACATGTACTGTGTTGGTCCTTTGTGTTGTTTATGGTTGTGGTTATTACCCCAATCACTGCAGTGTCCTTCACCGAACCACACAGAGCAAAGTTTATCTGACAGGCAGCACATTGGTATACTTCCTTTTACCGTCACAATAACTCTAGACGTTTGCGTGTGTGCATGTGTGTGTATGGGACAGAGGGTGGACACTGGGTTGAGTGGGGTTGAATAGCACAGTCTGTATGCGTGTGAGTTATTTCTTTTTTTGTTGCCATACACAGTCTGTTCCTGTTTGTATAGAGCAGAGGTACAGAGGGCGTAGGTGCGTATATCTATGTTATTTTTTTACCCCATAGTGGTATATGAATTAAAATGTACTTTGCCCACATCAATGTTGATGCATTTTGAGATAACAAGACAACCTATGCGTGAGTTTAACCATAACACCTGGTCCAGAGTCAGTCTTCCCATTTCACTCATAATGCTAATAAGAGGTATAATGCAACCGGAGCCCTTGTTGTCTGTACAATAGCAGTGGAATCCAGGGACAGACTGTGGGTCCTGTTAAATTCATTTAATCCAGCCTGAACCTAGCCACTTACAGACACTGAGGCTAAAAGGCATTGTAGGATTTTAATTTGATCACCCTGTTGCAGAAGAACTTTCCTGTAATGCCAGTTTGCTACATGTACATGTAAAACATGTACCGTATTTGAGGTTTAAAAAGGCTTCTGAAGTTTGCAATTTCCACTTAGAAATTTCAAACATGATTTTACCTTACGGAAAATGTATCAACCCCAACAAAAAAGTGAACTAACTATACATAATAATTCACATTTCCTGTTGCTCCAGGATTATTTTCCTGCTGTAGCAAACTGGCTCAAATTAAGATCCTACATCTGTGTAAGGTTGGCTATGGAAGCCCACATAAAACTGATTCAGTCTAGTTGAGCATTCACTGATTGGACTTCTCCCACATTGTAAAACATTTCCTGTAAAATATATAGTAACGTATAGCCAAATCAGCCCCTGCTCATGGTTCTCACAGGGGAAGTGAGAAAAAATAAGAAACCAGCACACTGCTCTTGATAGTATCACTGACCTTTAATAAACTTTGAGCACCGTTATGTAGGCATAGCCCCACCCACATCCATTCCACACATCGAATGGGGTTGGAGTCGAAGAAAAACAAATAAATGTTACCAAATAACCAAATATAACAATATGCATTTAATAAATATTTGAATAAAGTGTGTACATAAAACATATTAAACACATCTGTAAAACCACAATGGGGGTCATCGACCTACCAAGCAAGTTTTCATTAATCATTGGGTACACCGCAAGAAAAACGTCAGAGTAATCTGAAACAGGGGCATAATTCAAATTCACATTTACAACATAATACACATAGGCATTTCATCATTAAGACCTTCAGGAAATCATGTCTGGAGGATGAAAATCCATAAACATTCTCTTTTGCTCAGAGTTATTTACATCACCTCCACTGTCTGATATATATTAACTTTCTCTATGCCACAAAATCTAAAAAGGTAGAAATGTCATGTAGGTCATTAAAATGTACTGCGACTGGATAATCCCTGTCGTTTCTCCTAGTTGAACTTTTGTGTTCACTGATTCTGTTTGAGAGAACAAGAGAACAAGAGGTTTTAGCACAGCCCACATGGGCATTTAATAATATAGATAACACGGGTGGTGGAGCACGTAATAATGTCATTAATTTGGAACCGTTTTCCTTTATGTGGGTGGAAGAAATATTCACACTTCATATTGTTGCACTGTGCGTAAACTCTGCATTTACAGCTACAATTCGGAAGAGGGTGTAAAATAGCCTGGCGGATTTTATTTTGTGGCTGGCATTTGGCATGGATCAATTTATCGCGTAAATTGCGACCTCTCCTATATACAATAAATAAGTGGTGGATTCTTAAATTCAGCTGGCAAAGCTGGGTCCGATGATAAAATATGCCAGTGTTTCTTGACAGCATCTCACACTTTTCACGAGTTCAATGTATACAGTATGTGGTGGTGAACGTTACAGTTCTTTAGCTCGAGTGGGGCCTAGATGCGCGACCAGGTCATCTTTTCCGAGCTGCAGTTTATAAACACAGTTGCCCTTTTGTCACTTTTGTCAGGCACAAAGTCACAGAACACAGCCATGGAAGTGGCTGGCAAGCAAGCAAGACACAGACAGACCAAGAGGTGTACTGTCCAGCTAGGTTAGCAAGACATGACAGACTAGAGAGAGATGCACTGCAAGCTAGCACATCAACTTAACGTTACTGTTATTTGCTGACATAAAACTTGGAGAGGAGAGAACACAAGTTTACCTGATTGCTGTTCCCGCAATTCACTCCCATTGTGTTTTTTTCCTTCTCTTTTCGTGACCAGAAGGATAGTTCCGCATCATCCTCTCATCGAAGTTGACACGGGGATGCGGGCCGTTGCGTAATTATGGGGCCCTACACAACTTGCGTATAGGGCCGCCCGGATTTGAGATCATGCACACCTGAAATTACAATTTTCTTTTAGGCGGGTGCATTTTCATTATCTGGATAAACACTTGTGGTGTCTAGCTAACATTACGCTAATCAAAGTAAAACAAAACTTTAGTTCTCAAGACCATTCATCTATATATATATATATATATATATATATATATATATATATATATATATATATTTATAGATACACAGTTCCTTCAGAAAGTATTCATACCTCTTGACTTATTCCACATTTTGTTGTTACAGCCTGAATTCAAAATGGATTACATTGACACACAGTACCCCATTATGACAAAGTAAAAACATGTTTTTATATATTTAGCACATTTTTTGAAAATGAAATACATAAATATCTAATTTACATAATTATACACACCCCGTGTCAATATTTTGTAGAAGCACTTTTGATGGTGATTACAGCAGAGTCTTTTGGGGTAAATCTCAGATATTTTCACACCTGGATTGTTCAATATTTGCCCATTATTCTTTAAAAACATTCTTCAAGCTATCAAGTTAATTGTTGATCATTGCTAGACAGCCATTTTCAAGTCTTGCCATTTTAAGCAGATTTAATTCCAAACTGTAAGTAGGCCACTCAGGAACATTCAATGTTATCTTGTTAAGCAAATCCAGTGTAAATTTGGCCTTGTGTTTTCGGTTATTGTGGAAAGCAGACTGAACAAGGGTTTCCTCTAGGATTTTGCCTGTGCTTAGCTCTATTCCGTTTATTTTTATTTAAAAAAAATCCCTAGTCCTTGCTGATGACAAGCATACCCAAAACATGATGCAGCCACCATCATGTTTGAAAATATGAAGGGCTAATAGAAATGGATTTACTGTTATGAACTCTGTGTGAAAGCCAGAATAAGTAACTTTCATTCCAACTTTGAATGGATGAGTTGTGTTGGATTTGCCCCTAACAGAATGCTTTGTTTTCAGGACAAAAAGTACATTTCTTTGCCACGTTTCTTGCAGTAGTACTTAAGTGCCTTGTTGCAAACATGATGTATATTTTGTAATATTTGTATTCTGTACAAGCTTCCTTCTTTTCAGTCTGTCAATTAGGTTAGTATTGTGGAGTAACTACAATGTTGTTAAACTCTGTAACTGTTTTAAAATCACCATTGACCTCATTGTGAAATCCCTGAGCAGTTTCCTTCCTCTCTGGCAACTGATTTAGGAAGGACACCTGTATCTTTATAGTCACTGGGTTAATTGATACACCATCCAAAGCCTAATTAATAACTTCACCATTCTCAAGGGGATATTCAAGGTCTATTTTTTTTTTATATAAAAAAACAAACTTATTTACCATATCTCCCTGGTCTTTGTGGTTGAAAATCTGTGCTTGAAATTCACTACTGGAATTGAGGGACCTTACAATTATCTGTATCAAGGCACAAGCCGAGACCCAAATACAGACACAGGAGGCAGATGGTTGGAGTCTTACAATGTTTATTAATCCAAAGGGGTAGGCAAGAGAATGGTCGTGGACAGGCAAACAGGTCAAAACCAGATCAGAGTCCAGGAGGTACAGAGTGGCAGGCAGGCTCATGGTCAAGGCAGGCAGAATGCTCAGGCAGGTGGATACAAAGTCCAGAAACAGGCAATGGTCAAAACCTGGAGGACTATAAAAAGGAGAATGCAAAAATCAGGAGAACGGGGAAAACGCTGGTTGACTTGGAAACATACCAGACGAACTGGCACAGAGAGAGACAGGAAACACAGGGATAAATACACTGGGGGAAATAAGCGACACCTTGCCTGACTAAAATATTCCCAGTCATGTGAAATCCATGGATTAGGTCCTAATTCATTCATTTCAATTGACTGATTTCCTTATAAGAACTGTAACTCAGTAAAATCTTTGAAAATGTTGCATGTTGCGTTTGTATTTTTGTACAGTTTGGATTTATACATGCTGTTTTTTTCTGTAGTCTCTGTGGCCGACGTCGGCACACATAATAATGCTAGTTGTAACATTCATCTCACCATTGCTGTTTTTATAATGAGAAAGTGACTAAAAACCAGCTTCCTTTTTTAATCAAAGGATTTGTATGGAAAGCCAAGTTGAAGCTAACATTAGATGTTGTCCTCCTCATAATAACCACATGTTGTTTTACCACTTTCAATTGAAGCAGCGGAAAATAAGTGAAAGTTGCCAAATCTCTCACAAAAACGGATCAAAATGAAATCACGGATAAGTATAAGAGAGCAGGATAACATAGATTGGCTACAATAATTACAATGACTTTTCAAGCACCAAATTGAGGAAATGTCAGATTTTCAAGGTATAGGCCTATTCCAGTACTTTAATTTCTGAGCTCCAAATTCAAGTTCAAGTAGACCGTGATTCGAGTCCCTTGTATTGATTTATATATCATATTGTAAATTAGCTGGCTAGGCTATGTAACTTGTTGTCATTATATTTAGAATAATTAATAGGCGTTGGGTGTTGCACAATAGTCTCTCCTACATAAGGAGATGCAAAATTATGCCGCGTATCTGAGATCGCTATACAAAAAAACTGTCAGCGTGCACTGCGCCCGGTCCGCCACAGGAGTCACTAGTGCGTGATGGGACATCCCTGCCGGCCAAACCCTCCCCTAACCAGGACGACGCTGGGCCAATTGTGCACCGCCTCTATGGGTCTCCCAATCGCAGCCGACTACGACAGAGCCTGGACTCAAACCCAGAATCTCCAGTGGCCCAAATAGAACTGTGACGCAGTGCCTTAGACCACATCGCCACTCGGGAGGTTCTAAGTTTTCAAGATATGTAACTTTCAAAATACACAAATCATTTGATGCTGATCATAAGGTGATGATTTCTGTATTTTGAAAGTTACATATCTTGAAAACTTGATTGCTATCAAGAAAAACGTTTTGTGACTATGTCAACAATGGACTAATGAAACCAAAATATCGCTTTTGGGTGTAATTGTATTTTAATGTAATGACATGTAAAGAAAATGGCTGACAAACCAACTCGGGATGAGGAGGGCTTTTAGCGGGTGGAATAGTAGGGACCAATTGGAGGTTTACTTAGTAGAAAGGCAAAGATCATGGTACAGCTATATAGACACTCCATCATCATGTTACTTTTTAATGGTACGTTTACAAACATATATTTTGATAAAAATAATTGAAAGTTGTGTCTCATTATGATAGGTGGTGAAATAAGTATAGCCAATTACAATTGTAATGGCCTAGCAGATAATAAGAAAAGACAATCAGTATTTACCTGGCTAAAAGAGAAGGAATATAATATTTATTGTTTACAGGAAACCCATTCAACAGTTTTAGATGAAGTTTTGTGGAAAAAGAACTGGGGGGGGGGGCGAAATATACTTCTCCCATGGGCAAAGAAATTCAAAAGGGGTGATGGTTTTAATTAACAATAATTTTGATCCAAATGTTAAAATTGTCCAAACAGATCCTCAAGGTAGGTCGCAGGTCGCAGTTGCAAATGAAAACTTGTTCTCAACTAGCCTACCTGGTTAAATAAAGGTTAAATAAAAATAAAAATAAAAAGGTAGATGGATTATTTTAAATGTGTTATTGCACAATAAACAGATATGGCTTATTAACCTATACGGTCCTAATAATGATGATCCGAGCTTCTTTGAAAATATATATAAGAATCTATCAACTCTACAAGCAACACTAGACTCTATTATTATGGTGGGAGATTTTAGTACGGTCTTAAATACCTCTATGGACCGGAAAGGAAATCACACTACAAACTATCACCCTCAGGCATTTAAGGAAATCATGAATGTCATGGATATATTGGAATTAGTGGATATATGGAGACTTAAATACCCTGACCTAGTGAGATATACATGGCGGAGGCTTAATCAAGCTAGTCGCCTTGACTACTTTCTTATACCAAAAGTTTAAAAAGTGTTGATAGGGGACAGAATGCGGTCGCATCATCACATAATTGGCATATCTTACGAATTTCCACGTGGGCGAAGATATTGGACATTTAATCAAAGCCTACTAGATTATAAATTGTTTAGAACTAGGACAGAAGAATTTATAACTGACGTTTTCAGACATAACATAGGTACCCTTACTGTATGGGACACTTTTAAATGTGCATTTAGAGGCAATGCAATTCAGTACTCATCTATAAAACAAAAGCAATTTAGAATAGAGTCCATATTAACAAAGGAAATTGAAGGACTAACAGTACAGTTAGATAGCAATAAAAACGGTACTATAGAGGCACAGAATAAGTTAGAGGAAAAACAAAAAGAAATGGAGGAACTTATTCAAGAAAGATCTAGTGTAATATATTATAAAAATAAAGCGAACTGGATGGAATATGGGGAAAAATGCACCAAATTCTTTTTCAATCTTCAATATAGAAATGCTACCAAAAAAATGTATTAAAACTTGTTACAAATGATGGAGTCACGCATGATTCACCAAATTATATTTTGAAAGAGGAAGTAAAGTACTTTAAGAATATGTTTTCATTTCAGTCTCCTCCATCTCCACTAACTGAAACTGATTGTATGGATTTTTTCCTAATAATAATGTAAAATTAATATCTGTACAGAAAGACTCACGTGAAGGCCAAATTACAGATTAACAAATTAACTGCTTGAGGCAATTGGGGCCTTTAAGGATGGGAAAACTCCAGGGCTGGATGGCATACCAGTGGAAGTATACAAAACATTTTTTGGTATACTCAAAGGACCATTGTTGGCTTGTTTTAACCAGTCCTATATAAATGGTAGATTATCAGACACGCAACAAGGAGATCTGATATCATTATTACTGAAACAGGACCCAAGTGGTATATATAAAGATCCAGTCCATTAACAAATTGGAGACCTCTTACACTTCAGTGTTGCGATGCAAAAATCCTAGCAAAATGCTTGGCACATTAAAAAAGTAAAAAAAATTAAAAAAGTATTGTCAGATATTATTCATCCTAATCAGACAGGGTTTTTACATGGACAATACATTGGAGATAATATAAGACAAGTACTGGAAACAATAGAACACCGAAATATCGGGGACACCAGGCCTGGTTTTCATAGTTGATTTTGAAAAGGCTTTTGATAAAGTACGACTGGAGTTTATATATAAATGCCTAGAATATTTCAATTTTGGGGAATCTCTTATAAAATGGGTTAAGGTTATGTATAGTAACCCTAGGTGTAAAATAGTAAATAATGGCTACATCTCAGAAAGTTTTAAACTATCTAGAGGAGTAAAACAAGGTTGTCCGCTATCGGCATATCTATTTATTATTGCCATCGAAATGTTAGCTGCAAAGATTAGATCATACGATAATATCAAGGGATTAGAAATCCGTGGCCTAAAAACTAAGGTGTCATTGTACGCTGATGATTCATGTTTTCTTTTAAAACCACAATTGGAGTCTCTCCACGGCCTCTTAGAGGATCTAGATACTTTTGCTATCCTCTCTGGATTAAAACCAAATTATGATAAATGTACCATATTACGTATTGGATCACTAAAAAATTCACATTTAACATTACCATGTAGTTTACCAATTAAATGGTCTGACGGAGATGTAGACATACTCGGTATACAAATCCCAAAGGAAAGAAATGATCTCACTCCAATACATTTTTATAGAAAGTTAGCAAAAATAGATAAGATCTTGCTACCCTGGAAAGGAAAATACCTGTCTATTTGTGGAAAAATCACCCTGATTAACTCCTTAGTTATATCACAGTTTACCTATTTGCTTATGGTTTTGCCTACACCTAGTGACCTGCTTTTTAAATTATATGAACAAAAAATATTAAATTTGATTTGGAACGGCAAACCAGATAAAATTAAAAGGGCATATTTATATAACGAATATGAATTCGGTGGGCAGAAATTATTAAATATTAAAGCATTAGACCTCTCACTAAAGGCATCAGTCATACAAAAGTTATACTTAAATCCAAAATGGTTCTCTAGTCAATTGGTACGAATGTCTCATCCTATATTCAGGAAGGGCCTTTTCCCCTTTATTCAGATTACACCTGCTCACTTCATTTTGTTTGAAAAGAAAATAATCTCCAAAATATCTTAATTTTTTAAATAATCCTTAGAAGGTTGGTTGCAATTTCAGTTTAATCCACCTGAAAGGACAGAAGAAATAGTACGACAAATATTGTGGTTAAATTCAAATATACTAATTGATTTAAAAAAAACTGTATTTATCGAAGAAATTATTAAAAAAGGTATACATTTAGTGAATGATATCATAAATAGGACTGGTGGAGTTATGTCACACATGCAGCTAACACAGACATATGGAAATGTCTGCTCTACCCAAAATTACAACCAATTAATTGCAGCATTACCACAAAAATGGAAGAGGCAAGTAGAAGGGGAAAAAAGCAAGGAACTTGTATGTCGGCCCTTTATTAAAGAACATAAATGGTTAAAGAAAAGTGTGATAAATAAAAACATATACCAATTTCATTTAAGGACCAAAAAACTGACAGCTGTGCCATATAAATTGCAAAATAGTTGGGAAGAGATTTTCGATGTACCCATTCCATGGCACATGGTTTATAAATTGATACGCAAAACAACACCGGATTCAAAACTTCAAATTTGTCAATATAAATGACTATACAAAATTATTGCAACTAATAGAATGTTATATATATGGGGGATACAATCTTCCTAAGCTCTGCAGATTCTGCTGTGAGGAGGCATAGTCATTAGATCATTTATTTTGGTATTGTCCATATGTAGCTAAATTTTGGTCACAGGTCCAGGAATGGCTGAAGAATTGCAACATTTGCCTAGAACAAACACTACAGATAGCAATACTGGGTGATTTGAAAAGCCATAGTCAATCAATCAATAATATAAGAATTATTTTAGCAAAAATGTTTATTTTTTATTTACAATCTGTAGGAGCTATGAGAATAGGAAGGTTCAATTATTTTGTGAAGCATCACAGCACAGTTGAAAAATATATGGCAAGTAGAAATCCGAAATGGATGATGTTGAGAGACAGATGGGAGGGGTTGAGTGGAGCTGAAGGGTGGGACTAATAACAAGATAAACAATGTAGGGCATACGGGATCTGTAGAATGTATATAGGTTCAAAGCTTTTGTGAAATAGCATAGTTACAAATATAAATCAAACTGGTTGGACATCAGAAATAGAGGAAGGACTAAGAACAAACAAGAGAGAACTATTGTAAAGTAGACTGTGTCTGTAGAGTGTGTATAAGATGTATGGAGTGAAGGTAGAAGCAGAAGTGTTTATTAGTTTACTCCAATTGGGGGATCGGCGGAAGGGTTTGCGGGGAATAATAATAAAGGTATATTCTTTAAAAAAGTATGTATGTCTATATAGGTATGTGTATGTATATATGTGTATATATATGCATGCGTGTATGGATATATATATTTACCCCAAAAATATGGGGGATTGGAAATGATGCAGACAATTACATTGGAAGCAACATTATTTCCACAATATTAAGCTGATCCACCCTCTAGAAAAAAAAAAAAAAAATTAAAAAAATGGCTGATTATTATCAATGACTTTAACTGTAACTTTAGTAGTAACACGTTTTACAGTGTGGGAAATCCTCACTGGTACCCTAGTTTGTAGAAAGACCCATATATACAGTGCATTCAGAAAGTATTCAGAACCAGGAACATCACTAGACATTCAGAACATCCGGGGCTTAGCCCTGAAGACCTGGTGCTGACTCCGGGGGGAATTTGATCCCTGCGTGACCGAAATGAAGCGCCCCACATTCTTGCAGTGAACATTTTGCAAAAACATAATGCTTATGTTGCATATCTCACTGCGTTCTTCCTTGCTGTGCTTGCCTGACACCAAATAATCAACACTTCTTAATATGAATTCAAATCACTTTTGCAGATATGTAGAAATGCAGGCATCAAACGAGCTTGAAAATCATTATTTTATCATATTTGTTGTAATAAATCACAGATTCCAAGGTTAATTAGCTACAGGACAATAATTCTACCTATTTAATTACACAAAAACAAATACACCCCCTCCAACCCCCCTCTAGTTACAACTCTTCACAATTTTACCCATATCAGTGTCGTGTCTTTACTATTACTAAATTGAAGACTTATGGTTTTTATCAAAGATTCTCTGTAATTAGTAAAATGCGATCAACTGATTAATCATGTAACTGTAATTAACTAGGAAGTCGGGGCACCAATGAAAAATATTCAGATTACTTGTCACGTTCTGACCTTTATTTCCTTTGTTTTGTATTTATTTAGTATGGTCAGGGCGTGAGTTGGGTGGGCAGTCTATGTTTGATTTTCTATGATTTGGGATTTCTATGTTTCGGCCTAGTATGGTTCTCAATCAGAGGCAGGTGTCATTAGTTGTCTCTGATTGAGAATCATACTTAGGTAGCCTGGGTTGCACTGTTTGTTTGTGGGTGATTGTCTATGTTGATGGCTTGTTTCAGCGCAGCTCGCATTAGCTTCACGGTTGTTATTTTGTTTACTGTTTTTGTATAGTGTTTCAGTGTTCAGTGTTTTCTTTATTAAAATTCATGATGAACACATATCACGCCGCATTTTGGTCCTCCGATCCTTCTCGCCTCTCCTCTTCAGATGAAGAGGAGGACGACCGTGACATTACTAGGTTATAATTTCCTAATATAACCTTTCAGATATTTTCATATCTGATCCATAGTCTTATGAATTATTTACTTTACCTCACGTTAGTCTCATTTGAAACGTCATAAATAGTTGGTTATCTGCACGGACCCAGTCTTCACTATGAGTCATCCATACATCAAGTGTCTTAAATCATTTATTTATTACTAACTAAGTAATTCACAGAAATGCATAAACAAACAAACAAGGTAAACGTGGTTACAAGAAATAATAGGGGAATGTGCCCTAGTGGGCTAAACCAGCATGGTGGCTTGTTAGACAAAAGGGGAAGTGGGGGTCGACTAAGAAGTCACCACAGAGTGATAATTATAACAATTGAAATGCTAATCCTTTGCACATGAACGCTCACTCATTCGGGAACAATTGCAATCAATATATATATTTACGCTCAGTGTGTCGTCTTGATCGCTGGTGAAAAGTTTGTTTCTGTTGGAGAGTTTCGTCTCTCTCTCTCATGATCTCTCTCTCTCTCTCTCTCTCTCTCTCTCTCTCTCTTGGTGAGAGGGGATAGTTCATTTGTTATAGAATGGTTGTTTCGGCAGTTGTCGTTCTTCGCGTTCAATGATACCGAATTCCTAGCTGCAGACTAGTAATCAATATCAAATTAGTGAATTACTGGCAGAAATGGACCAGTAAGTTACTGTAGATTTTTGGAACAAGGTTTGTAAAATTCCTGAAACATTGTACAGTATATTACTGTATTGGTGCAAAAACGATATCTTTTTACAAGGCATGCCATAAAATATGTTAGTGGGCCAGAGACTCATTCCCCGCCCACAGCATTTTCTCACAATGCACCATCATTTATTCTGTAAAACACATTTAAGGTATTTTTCTGTGCATTCTACAGTGTTTTACTGCCTTGTGCCATCAAACCCCTGCAACGTTTCTAGAACGCTGTAGCCCGCCTGGTATTCAAAGTTCTTCCATGTCATCCCGCTCCTCCGCACACTCCACTGGCTTCCAGTCGAAGCGCGCATCCATTACAAGACCATGGTGCTTGCCTACGGAGAAGCAAGAGGAACAGCTCCTCACTATCTTCAGGCTATGCTTAAACCCTACAGCCCAACCCGAGTACTTTGTTCTGCCACCTCTGGTCTTCTGGCATTCCCACCCATACGGGAGGACAGCTCCCACTCAGCCCAGTCCAAGCTCTTCTCTGTCCTGGCACCCCAATTGGGGAACCAGCTTCCCCCTGAATCTAGTACAACAGAGTCCTTGCTCATCTTTCGAAAGCATCTGAAACCCTACCTCTTCAAACAGGTAGGGTTGCCCCACCTAGCTGGTTGCCCCACTTAGCTGTTTTAGGATGAATACACTACCTGTAAGTCTCTCTGAATAAGAGCATCTGCTAAATGCCGAAAAAAATATATGTAAAATTACAGATGTGCATGAAAACACATTTACGATATTTTACAGTGAATTCTACAGTGTAGACCTGTACAGTGGGTGGGGGGTGGGGGGTGGGGGGTGGGGGGGGAGTATGTGTGTGTTTTGACTGTGTGTCTCTCTTTTTGGGACCTATGATAATCATTTTGCATTGTGTCTCACAGGAGATGTCCTGATTCAGATTTCAGAGAACCAGAGGCGACTCACCGCTGAACTGGAAGCAACAGTAGGTTACTTTACTCTCCTCATCAAACAGTAGACCAGTAGCACTGCACGAGTCATTTTGAAGAATTAAGAGTGCATTGCAATTGTACCTTGGTTGTAGTTATTCACCTGTCAAAACAACTCACAACTAAGCAACCCACTTATTAAGATATTGTACTGTATATTTTACTAGATGGTGTCACAACACGGTTTGCTGTCAGTTTGAGATGTGATTGTTTGGCTTACCAGTGGTGTTTCAACTAGTGCGATCATAATAACTGTTCTCTGTGTTTCTCTAGTTCCGCTGGTTCCACTCTGAGGGGCTGCAGGAGATGGACAACAATGTCAAACTGGATAAGGACTACATAGCAGTGAGTAGCCACTCTCCTGTACATACCCCTTTTTCACATACGATACCCCCTTGTGTTGACAGTACAGAAGTAGTGTAGTAAAGAGCATGGGATGGCGCACAGACAGAATCAGAAGGGAGTAGAGAAGTAGTGGGCAGTGCTCAAGAATGGTGGACCATACGGGATACTGTTGAGCGTGAAAAACCATGCAGCGTTGCTGTTCTTGACACCCTCAAACTGGTGCATCTAGCAAGGGCACTTACATCTTTTGTCTTGCCCATTCACCCTCTGAATAGCACACATACACAATCCATCTCTCATCTGTCTTAACCTCTCTAGGGTACGTGGGACGGTAGCGTCCCACCTGACCAACATCCGGTGAAATTGCAGAGCACGAAATTCAAAAATACTCAATTAGAATATTTAACAGTCTTGAAAATATGTGTTATACATCAAAAAAAGCTTAACTTCTTGTTAATCCAGCCGCTGTGTCAGATTTCAAAAAGGCTTTATGGCGAAAGCAAACCATGTGATTATCTGAGGACAGCGCCCCGCATACAAAACCATGAAAAAGATATTTCAACCAGGCAGGTCCGCCACAAAAGTCAGAAATAGCGATATAATTAATGCCTTACCTTTGAAGATCTTCTTCTGTTGGCACTCCAAAATGTTCCAGAAACATCACAAATAGTCCTTTTGTTCGATAATGTTCTTCTTTATCTCCCAAAAATTTCAATTTATTTGGCGCGTTTGATTCATAAATACACCGGTTTCAACTCACCCAACATGCCTACAAAGTATCTAATAAGTTACCTGTAAACTTGGTCCAAACATTTCAAACAACGTTCCTAATCCAACCTCAGGTACCCCAAAACGTAAATAATCGATCAAATTTAAGATGGAATAAACTGTTTCTAATACCCGATAAAAACAACATGAAGCGCGCTCCAGTTCATGCGCATCAAAACACCTGGAGTGACACTTACAATGAATAGCACTACTTCTTAATTTACCAAAAGAAAAACATTGAACAATTTCTAAAGACTGTTGACATCTAGTGGAAGCCATAGGAGCTGCAACCAGGTTCCTTATAAAAAGGGCATCCCATAGAAAACTATTGGAAAAATCCTATGACCTCACTATATTTTTCCCTGGATGGCTTGTCCTCTGGGTTTCACCTGCCAAATCAGTTCTGTTATTCTCACAGACATTATTTTAACAGTTTTAGAAACATTTAGAGTGTTTCTATCCAAATATACCAAATCTATATGCATATCCTAGCTTCTGGGCCTGAGTAACAAGCAGTTTACTTTGGGCACGCTTTTCATCCGGATGTCAAAATACTGCCCCCTACCCCAGAGAGGATTTAAGGCTTAAAAATCCTTCTTTAACCTGTCTCCTCCCCTTCATCTACACTGATTGAAGTGGATTTAACAGGTGAGATCCACAAGGGCTCATAGCTTTCACCTGGATTCACCTGGTCAGTCTATGTCATGGAAAGAGCAGGTGTTCCTAAAGTTTTGTACACTCAGTGTAACCATATCTGGCGTTGGTGTAATGTGTCCTCCAGGGCAGCAGGAGGCGATATGAGATGGAGGTACGGACCCAGGCCACATCTTTGGAGAGGCAGCTGAGGGGAGGGGCTTACCAGGTCAGTCCCCTCTCTCTCTGTGTGTGTGTGTGTCAGAGGAGGTTGGTGGCACCTTAATTGGGGAGGACTGCTCATGGTGATGGCTGGAACGGAACAGGTGGAATGGTGTCGTGTTTGATGCCATTCCATTTTCGCCGTTCCAGCCGTTATTATAAGCTGTCCTCCCCTAACAGCCTCCACTGGTGTGTGTGTGTGTGTCAGATAAAGAGTATGAGTAAAATAAAATAAAAAATAAAGAATAAGAGTGCACCATTGAGAACTCCATTGTCTTACATTCCTGTAAAGTATTTCCACAGTGTGGGTGTGTCTGAGAAAGTTTTATATTTACATATTGCATGTGTGTGTGAGTACATTCACTTCCTGAGGGATAGTCAGCATGAGGCTCTGATGGAGGAGGAAAGGAGATACCGTTTCCTGGCTGAGAAACACTGTGGTCTCACTCAGTCCATCGTCTATCTCATGAACAAGGTAGTGTAGCTTACTACATTCTCATTTAATCATACACACACAATAATCTATGCCATTTAGCAGACGCTTTTATCCAAACCGACTTACAGTCAGGCATGCGTACATTTTACGTATGGATGGTCCCGTGAAGCAAACCCGCTATCCTGGCATTTCAAGTGCCCTGCTCTACCAACTGAGCTACAGAGGACCGCCCTCTCCAATAGTGTCATAAACCACATTCATCACAGAAAGAACCTTGGCTGGTTTCCAATATGACAACCTGCTGCTGGCCTTTTTCTTGTTTTCTCCAAATTTTGGATTTAAAGGGAATGAATAAGTAGGCTCCACCATTCCTAGTTTGATGCTTTCTGGGGGTTTTTTTTGAGAGAGAGAGAGAGAGAGAGTCACCCAAGTAAGAGAGAAGAGAGTGAGTTTCCTGACTAGATTAAAGTCAATGAATAAACAAGGTCAATGAAAGTAATGTAATGTGTGTGTGTGTTTTCGATGGGCCAGACAGGGGCAGGGGGAGGCCTACAGCAGATAGCTGATGGATGGAGAGACCAGGTCAATGCCACCAGAGGACCTGGATCCCAGAACCCCTCTCGCCTGGACCAGGACAACACGTTCAGAATGAGGGAGGAGGAAAGGGGGAGCCAATGGTCAGGCAAAGAGGAGCAGCCTCTGGGAAGAGTGCCCTCCAGAGGTGGGGGCATGATATACTGTATATCTACACTACAGTATACCAAACCTATAGAGTTAGATAGAGTACTCATCTTTGTGCCCAGTTGACTACTTTGGTGGAAGCCATCAATGGCAATGTCCATGATAAAACAAGTTACATTATGTCCATCAGGAGTCCTTTATCTGGCTCTATAACCATACCATAAATAAATACTATGTATATACCATACCCAAAGTGTTCAGGTGTCTTTCCTCTCCTATGACCTGCCCTCCTGGCCCTCTGATGTTCACACATCCTCTCCTCTCTTCTCCCTCCCTTCTCACCCTTCACCCCCATCACCCCCCCGTCCAGGCCCATCACCCCAAAACACCCTTTCCTGCTCCAGCTCAATTGGTGAGTCCCTAGGTCTGGGTGGAGGTGGAGGAGGGAGACCTATGAGAGCTCTGGTGTCCCACCCCGCTAACTCCAACAGCCCCACCCTGCTGCCCTTCTCCCGAGGGGAGGTGGTGAGCGTGCTGGTGCAGGATCCCCGTAACGGCTGGCTCTACGGCCGGGCAGAGAACAGCTCACGGTGAGGGAGAGGGAGGGAAAGAGAGAGAGAGAGAGATGCCCCTGCCTTCGTGGCAGAGCTGAATCAAATCAAAATCAAATCAAATTTATTTATATAGCCCTTCGTACATCAGCTGATATCTCAAAGTGCTGTACAGAAACCCAGCCTAAAACCCCAAACAGCAAGCAATGCAGGTGTAGAAGCACGGTGGCTAGGAAAACTCCCTAGAAAGGCCAAAACCTAGGAAGAAACCTAGAGAGGAACCAGGCTATGTGGGATGGCCAGTCCTCTTCTGGCTGTGCCGGGTGGAGATTATAACAGAACATGGCCAAGATGTTCAAATGTTCATAAATGACCAGCATGGTCGAATAATAATAAGGCAGAACAGTTGAAACTGGAGCAGCAGCATGGCCAGGTGGACTGGGGACAGCAAGGAGTCATCATGTCAGGTAGTCCTGGGGCATGGTCCTAGGGCTCAGGTCCTCCGAGAGAGAGAAAGAAAGAGAGAAGGAGAGGATTAGAGAACGCACACTTAGATTCACACAGGACACCGAATAGGACAGGAGAAGTACTCCAGATATAACAAACTGACCCTAGCCCCCCATAAAGACATAAAGTACTGCAGCATAAATACTGGAGGCTGAGACAGGAGGGGTCAGGAGACACTGTGGCACCATCCGAGGACACCCCCGGACAGGGCCAAACAGGAAGGATATAACCCCACCCACTTTGCCAAAGCACAGCCCCCACACCACTGAACTCACAGAACAACATTGTATAAGGAAAACTTCAATCCGTTTGAGAGATACTCCACTAGATACTGTAGTATTTGGGATATGTATCAGAAAATGTTAAATACCATTTTAATATATATATTTTTAGCTTACTTGCTTATGACTTGCTGAATGCTAGCCTGCCATAGCTCTCTGTCCTTCATAGAAACTCATAGAAATGTATTTCTTCTCTGTTTCCCCCCACAGTCAGGGCTGGTTCCCAGCTGCCTATGTGGGGCCACTGGAGGAGGCCCCTAGATCAACTGGCTCCAGGTGATCCACTAGCTCCACTCTTAAAGGGACAGTTCACCCAAATTTCCCCTCAAGTGAAATTATATGTGAATTATGAAACATTGCTAGTGAGTTATGTTGATCGTGTTTTATATTCTAAAAATAGTTGCTAATGCTAATGCTGTTTTGACTTTTGATGACCTTTGACCCTTCAGTAGCGCCACCCTTAGGAGTGCCCACAGTATGGACAACCTGCTGGACCAATCAGGAAGCAGCAGCCACGGCAGACCCCCGCCCCCGCCTCCACCCAATAGACAGACAGAGATGCGTCCAATCACACCCATCACAGAGAGAAGGGCAGAGTCTCACTCTGACAACAAGGTAGTGCTGCCTGGGTGATCACTGAGGATTGATGTTGGCCATGAAGGTCTTATTAAAGTCTAGTGTTGAGAGTGTTTACACTATGGTGAGCCTGCTGTACTACACTAACGTAGTGGTTCTGGTAAATCAATGTTGGTTGGTTATTTTTAACATGACAGTCTGAGGAAAGTGTCTATTCAGGTTTTTGGTAAGGCATAACAAGTAATGAAAAGCTAGTTATAGTTAAAGCTAGTTAGAATTGAGTTAAAGCGGTAAAGGTGTAATGAAAGCTTCAAATACAGAAGTTAGTATTTAAAATCTGCTGCATGTTTGTCCTCCGGCCAGCAGGGGCACTGTGGCGATGTGTTGTTCTCTATGATGCCACAGCCCTCTTTCTGGTGGATGCAGGGGTTTAATGAAGGCTTAAAATAGAGAAGCTCCAGCTGCTGACAGTGTAGGGGGGTGAGGAGTGTGTGTGTGTGTGTGTGTGTGTATGTGTGTGTGTGTGTGTGTGTGTGTGTGTGTGTGTGTGTGTGTGTGTGTGTGTGTGTGTGTGTGTGTGTGTGTGTGTGTGTGTGTGTGTGTGTGTGTGTGTTTGCATGGTGTTGGATCTTTGCATGGTGTGGATTATACACCCATAGATGCTCTGCCCCCCTCTCTGTGTTTCAGGTCTATATATATTGCATGGGTTGGAATAGATACCTTTAAAGTTGTGTTCTTTGCTCTCCATGCAGAGAGGAGAGCGCCATGGTGCACCTGGGCCAAACCTCTTCCCAAAGTAAGGAACAACCATTGCAGTTCTCATCAGTCCTATATGTGTTTATTCATTACTAAGAAGTGATATCTAGAGAGATTGTTCGAGATTGATGTCGAAATTGGATGTTTATCCATGTTCCGAGAACATTGGGAAATGCCATCAAAACCAGCCACTAAGGGCAACAGTGAACGCTATTACCATCAAGTAGGCTTCAGAAGACAGTTATGGACAGAAACAAATATTTCAGAGTTCCTCTGTCCAGTGTCTGTGTTCTTGTGCCCATCTTAATATTTTATTTTTATTGTCCAGTCAGATATGGCTTTTTCTTTGCAACTCTGCATAGAAGGCAGCATCCCGGGAGTCGCCTCTTCACAATTGACTTTGAGACTGTTGTTTTGCGTGTACTATTTAAAGAAGCTGCCAGTTGAGGACTTGTGAGGTGTCTGTTTCTCAAACTAGTCACTCTAATGTACTTATCCTCTTGCTCAGTTGTGTACCAGGGCCTTCCACTCCTCTTTCTATCCTGGTTAGGGCCAGTTTGCGCTGTTCTGTGAAGGGAGTAGTACACAGCGTTGTATGAGATCTTCAGTTTCTTGGCAATTTCTCTCATGGAATAGCCTTAATTTCTCAGAACAAGAATAGACTGACGAGTTTCAGTTATTTGTTTCTAGTCATTTTGAGCCTGTAATCAAACCCACAAATGCTTATGCTCCAGATACTCAACTAGTCTAAAGAATGCCAGTTTTATTGCTTCTTTAATCAGAACAACAGTTTTCAGCTGTGCAAACATAATTGCAAACGGGTTTTCTAATGATCAATTAGCCTTTTAAAATGATAAACTTGGATTAGCAGGAGTGATGGTTGCTGATAATGGGACTATGTAGATATTCCATTAAAAATCTGCCATTTCCAGCTACAATAGTAATTTACAACATTAACAATGTCTACACTGTGTTTCTAATCAATTTGATGTTATTTTAATGGACCAAAAATGTGCTTTTATTTACAAAAAAAGGACATTTCTAAGCAATCCCAAACTTTTGAATGGTAGTGTATACATACTGTATATATAACCTATCCCAAACCTTAAACCTTACCTTAAAGTGGCAATCAGCAGTAAAAACAATAACAAAGCAGACTACCCACCCCTGGTTCGATAAAAAGCAAAGTGATGGGGCTGGAGAAATGAAATCACTCTCAAATTCATAGACAGAGCTATGAATACAGACTGGCCATCCATTCTATCAAAATTATAGTTTTAACATTTGTTAACATTTTCTTTGTTTACAAATGTTGAGGCAAAATAAGCTTACATTTGAAGTTCTATTGGGGTATGACAGTTGAACTAAGCTTATGAGGCATTTCTAAATTATATTCTTCAAGAATCAATGAGTACATATCATGAATTTATAAGTCCAAAAATGGATTGATTGCCCCTTTAACCATTGGAATGAGTGCCTGAACTTCGTGTTTTAACCATATCCCAAACCTTAACCCTTACCTTAACTATTGATATGAGTGCCTAAACTTAACCCTTAACTTCAAAATGTGATGTTTGGAGAAACGGAATGATACAGAGGAGCAGGAGAACCCAGGCTGTCAAAAATATTTGGAGCGACTTCGAAATTAGACGGGGGCTCCTGAGTGGTGCAGCTGTCTAAGGCACTGCGTCTCAGTGCTTGAGGTGTCACTACAGACACCCTGGTTCGATTCCAGGCTGCATCACAACCGGCTGTGATTGGGAGTTCCATAGGCCGACGCTCAATTGGCCCAGCCTTGTCTGGGTTTGGCTGGTGTAGGCTGTCATTGTAGATAATAATTTGCTCTTAACTGACTTGCCTAGTTAAATAAAGGTTTAATAAATGTTTTAAAATAATATTGTTACAATATCATGTGTGAACTGAAATATCTCTTATCTCTCAATCTGTCTTTATTGTATAGGGGCACTAACCCTTTCGCCACTGTCAAGCTGAAGCCCACATCCACAGATGACCGATCTGCTCCACGGCTCCGTCGGTGAAGAGGCCACGCCCTGGAGAGGTACTGGGCGCGTTCCAGGTTGACTACATTTCAGTCGTTGGATTGCATCAAAAAATGGTTTAATGCCACTTTATTGACTGTGCAGCTGACTGCTATATCATATGATTCACTGATCTGTTAAATAAATATTTATCCAGGCGGGTCTGAAATGTAGTCAGCCTGAAACACGTCCACTACCATGCAGCAGGGGTTAGGGTTTAGGGTTGATGCCCTAAAACTGCCCCAAACCTTCCCAAATGGTTGAAAACTGTCTTAAAACTGCCCCAAATTTTCCCTAAGCAGCCCCTAATACCAATCTTGTACAGTAGGTTATTTATATCCATATTATGGAGTTTATCGGATGACTACAGTGATAAAGGAAGTTCAGGGGGCAATGTAAGATGCCAGAATCCCTAATATATGCTTGGTGCACTGATTGACCTGAAAAGGGCATTAATAATTTTTATTTCATTTAGTGAGATAAATCTTTGAGAGCGCTCATTTATGCACTTTTCTTCAGAATCAGGGATATACATGTCAGGTACAGGAAATATCATGGTAGAAGAAGTTGTTTTTATCAAAGCTTTTTGCATTGTTGTCTTCAAGTAGCTCTTTTATTTAGCTTTGCTTGTACAGTAACAATATGGCAGTTTAAACCAATACGTAACTTTGATGCTAAACTACAGTGAACCACAGTGAGCTAATCTTTCTCTTCGGAATGCCATGTAGATAGATTGTTATGACAAGTGAGTTTGAGCTACTAACTTAACAGTGCTATTTTGTCCAGTGCCTTTAGTAAATGTACTATAAGATTTGTATGTGTTTGTTTGTTCATGCAGGCAGTAGGGTGGCCTACTACTCTAGTGAAGAACCCGGGGTTGTCAATTCTAATCCACTAATGGGATACTTAACCTAAATTACCCTTGGTAGTGTACCCAGTATGTAAATGGCTGACGTGAGAGTGTTGAGCTAATGTTATAGCTGTAACTAAACAAATTACTTTTACTTTACTGCTAGAATAAAAATTGCAGCTGCTTTTCACATGGTTTCAAATTCCTTTAATCAGACAGAAATACATCCCTTGATTCTGAAGTTTTTTAGTTGCTGGCGATACTTTACACATTTATTTTCTAGTTATTGAGGGCCACTCGGTAGTGCTGAGCGATTAACCAAAATGTATTTTTTGGGGGGGGGGTTATTGAACAACCAATTGACCGACGTTGGTTAATTTATTTGAATTCCATATAGTTCTTTTTTTGTGAGCCCAACGTGCCGTTTCTGTAGAGAGAAATCAAATAATTCACAAGAGAAAGTAAGTCAAGAACTATGTGGTTACGCTTGGCTGTAGCATTAAGCCAATAATGAAACCTAATTCAGCACAGAAATGTGGTAATTACCTACAATGTTAGATACACACAGACCAAACAGACCGCATGAGAGGAATGTACACAACACAACGACAAGAGAGGTAGAGACAATACGTGAAAGTGTTCCTTATCTCCTTTGAAGAACAAGTAAAATGATTTCAGCAGACTGCCCTGCAGCATTATTAGACAGGCTAGCCTAGCTAAACAGGATGACAAAAGACAGTACAGTATGGGGAGCACAGAGATAATGTAACGTTAGATGGTCAGGCTGGCTGGCTGCTACTACTTGAGCAGAGATGAGATGATGACTTTAAGAACTGAAAAATGATAAAGTCATCAGATAAAACAAAGTAATGTACACAACTGAAATATGTTATTATTATCATAGTAATCTTCTATTGATGTCTACCCAATGTGGACCTGACAGAGACAATGGAATATTTGTAATATTTTGGCAATTGAATGTTCACTATTTTTGGTTTGTAATTTCCATTAAAAAGTTTTAAAATCATTTAAATTGTTTTATTTTGTAATGCATTTAACGTGTACCCCTTTCCTGCATTCAAATGACCAAATTACTCTCTAGTGGCCTCATTGGTGGAATGTTATGAATAGTTTACATAATTTATAAACATACGTTTTAAAAAGCCGCCAGAAATCCATCAAACTATTTTGATATATTTCCGTCTTCTGTGATGTAATATTGGGATGAAAACTCAAAACGTAATACATTTCATAAACATGTGAATGAGAGGTATACTTCTGTTTCAAAGTAGATTTGTTTAAGGCTACCAACACTCTGTGTGACTATGATTTAGGCCACTGCAGTAAAAGGCCAAATATATTATCGAAACCAAAATCGAAAACCGTGATTGCTTTTTTTTTGTTGCTCAGCACTACCAATCGGAGAAGAGAAGGAGACAAACAGAGGAGACATTAAAGGAAGCGTCGGAGTGAGTCAGTTGTTCTTGAGGCATTTTTATATTTTATTTTATTTTGTTCTTTCACAGTTTCATCTTTTGGTGTGTTTTTACAACAGCTCATTACCAAAGGAGAGAGGGACGGAGGGATGGGGAGGAAAGGAAAGGAGGAGAGCAGTGTCAGAAAGTTGAAAGAGAGATAGAAAGAGACAGAAACAAGGGACAGAGAAAGAGAAAGAGTGGGGGGAGAGAGAAAAAGGGGGATGAAGTAAAATCAACTCAAAGGAGATGTGACTTTCTCTCATTTTGAAATATCTACATTATTATTTTAACTTGAGGTTATTGGCCTTCCAGGCGGTCTGATAACTATACATAAACAGAAACACATACGTTTGTATAAAAAGGAAAAAATAAATAGGATGGGGTTGTGGGTGGGAGTGGGGGAGAGGGGTAAGTTAGCGGGGTGGGGGCGGAAGCCACGACACCCGTCCTCCAGTGCAGTAGTAGCCGTGCGCTTGAGTGGGAGAGAGCTGGGTGTCAGTGAGGGCATTTGGAGGGATGAGGTGGGGGAGGAAGGGGCACGTGTGAGGGTCGGCTGCAGACTGGAAGAGGGGGAGTATCGGGGCTGGGTGGTGGAGCGCTAGTCGGTTTAGGAAGGTATCTATTACTCGTGCACCAGGGCAACGAACTCTGAAAGAGAGCAAGAAGAGACAAGAGGTTAGAGCACTCTGTAGACTCTGTGGAAACATGTGTCCGTCGGTCAGAGAAATAGTTTATTCACCATCGATGCCGATCATGCCGTCTCCATCCTTGTCAGCTTCGTTTAAGAATGCTTTGGTTTCTTTGTCGGTCAGGTCCCTGCCGTCTGAGGCAAATCCCTTCAGTACGAACCTATGGGCAACAGGGAGAGGGCAGAGAGACTTAAGAACAGACAGTACAACTACTAGGAATGCTCTGGTGCCTAAACAGTTAACCATGAGTGTTTGTGTGTGTATATAGGATGGGAATGCATGTCCATGTGGTCACTGGTCAGTCACCACGCACTGTATATTGTTTAATAAATCACGGAGTGTGTAGTCAGTCAAAGTGTTGGTGTGTTTCTCTGTCTGTGTCTTTCTCTGTGTGTGTCTCCCTGTGTGTGTCTCCCTGTGTGTGTGTGCGTCTCTTACTTGAGCTCCTCCTCCTCTATGAATCCGCTGGCGTCAGCGTCCAGCACCAGGAAGGCTTTTTTCACATCCTCAGCTGACTTGGCCTTCAGACCCACCATCTCAAAGAATTTCTTATGGTCAAAAGAGTCAGCCGCTGCACGGCATAACACACACACAGTTTAGTGAACACACACACACAGAGTACAAACACAAATGGAGGCAGACACACACACACACTTACATACAAACACACACAGACAGGCACGCATGCACGCAGACAGACAGGCACGCACAGATGCTTGCACACACACACAAAGGACAAAAAACAGCATGGGTGACTGCCTGGATACAACACTCCAGAGGTTAAACGTTAATGCCAAACAATCATTAAGAAATTACTATTTTTACACTATGATACAGCGTTTGTCTGAGTGTATGTGCGTGTGTGGATTCAGAGCATGTGTTGTGCCAGTGGACATATCAATTCTATAGGTTAGAGGACTGTGCGAACCCCAGGACTAGCTGGCATCCTCTGGCATATATCTTACACAATATCAGTTCTTACACTATCTGAATTATGTCAGATATGATGTGCTATTACAGTATCATAATTATGTAAAAATGTGTTGATCCCAAATGGCAACCTATTTGCTACATAGTGTACTACTTTTGACCAGGACACATGAGGTTCTGGTCAAAAAGGAGGGCACTATAGGGAAGAGGGTGCCTTTTGGGATGTATCAGATGTGTATTTTTGGAACCAAGGGGCTCCTCCTGTTAACACATTAGTAGAGAGAACACATATTCGCCACTAACGTTCAATACAAAAAGTGAATTATACCTTTACTAAGTATTATTAGCCATTTATTTGGCCTCTATTCAGTGTTTTCGTGTTTACACATTATGGGACCGTTTCCCATACACAGATTAAGCCTAGTCCTGCACAACAACATGAAAACTTTCAATGGAGAATCTTCATTGGGAGTGCTTCTTAGTCCTGAACTAGGTTTAATGTATGTCTGGGAAACTGTTCCTAAATGTGATGTAAGAAAATGAAATTGAGTAAAGGGTGTTTGGTCACCTGCGAATGCCTCTAGGGCTTTCTTGATGTCGGCAGCGTTGAGAATGCTGTTCATCGCCATCTCAGCAGCTGGAATGTCAGGAAAGAGGGGGGAATGGAAGGATGACAAGAAAAGGGGGGAACAAAGTTAAACATGAGAGCAAAGGGAACAGAGCGAGATATTGAGAGAACGAATTAGAAAGGAGGGAGAGGAGGGAAGAGGAGAAAATGGAGGAGGGGGTGGGTGATGCTCAGTTCTCCATTTAGTTTGTGTGTGTTTTTTGGGAGCGGGTTGAGGTTGGGGTTATTATAAGAGAAACGTGGCTGGTCTCCAGGCGTCTACTCAGCAGGGTTAGCGCCATAGGATCTGTGCCTTGTGCTGTGTCTGACATACCATAGAACAAGAACGAGAGCTGTGGAGCTAGGAGGCCATTGGACACACTACAGAGTTAGAGCTGTGTAGAGTAATAGTGCGGACAGGGGGCTCCTTATGTCTCACACTTTGAAAGACGAGCTGTGTCCAAACCTCTTGGCCCTGTGTGTCCAACCCTGTGTGCCATTGAAGCCAATTGCTTCTCACTTACACCCCCCTCAGCTCCCATCTGTCTCCCAAAAGAGGAGAGGAGGAGGAGAGGAAAGGAGGATTGAGAGTCATGGTGAGTGGTGTTGACTAAGGGGTTATTGGGGAATGGATTAGTAGGTTGAGGTGTGGTTGCCATGTGGTGGCCATCCTATGATATCGTGCGAGGGCAATTTTTAAGTCTATTTTTGGATTAGTTTATGTCTGTAATGGCCCCCGAGGGGTGGCCAAGTAGGGTGCTCTAAGATATTTCCCTAAGACACCGCTGCAGCAAAGGCTCATGGGATAAGTGAGCGAAAAGGCCCAGCTCGACAGCCTCTGGCTTGTTCAGGCGTTCCTATGGGGGAAATTACTAGGGAAAGAATGGGGGTTTGGGGTAAACGCCTAAAATAACGTCTGAGTTTATCACAGGCTTAGGAGATCTTATATGTTTTGTTCTATAAAATAATATCAGGTAGTTAAGATGACCTTTATGAATTATGAAGCCTTTCCCTTACAGAAAAACACCATTTCACATGTGAAATCATGTGAAAACGTGTTTTTGGAATACTTCACATTTGGAACACTTCACGTGAAATCATGTGTTTTTTTCCGTAATGGGGATGCCAGCAATCTGAATTTCCTGCTACACAACCAAATCTGTGGCCACAGATTAATAGGCAAGAATACAAGGTCAAAGGTACACATAAGGTACCTTCAGGGCCGGCTTAATGCAGGGGCTTACCCCAAAAATACAGAGTATATATTATATATATAATATTCTGCAACCGCCAACTCCAGGAGGATTCAGGAGCCAACTGTCAATGAGTGTAGATAGCCTGCTGCTGCCTGGTGCCACTCTGCTAATCGTTAGATCGGGGGAGGAGATACATGTGACTGGTCAATTTTGTGAGTCAGGGGCATGGCCCAAGCCCATAACGGACCCAAGAAGCAATTATTATTTATATCTCTTTTTTTATCCATCCACAGGAGCCCGTCCTCGATGTTCAAAATACACCAGAGAGCATCATTTTGACAGATTTCTTAAATCTGGCCCTGGGTACTGGTCAATATCTTTTAGGGTACATGTGCAGATAATCTAGTATAACGTACATTTTTTTCTGGGTACAATTACTACTGCACTTTTTTTTTTAAATGCTGGGTTAAAAGCAACCCATAGTGGACAGACACGTGTTGTGTTATTTTTGACCCAGCCAGTTGGGTCACTTAGGGACATTGAACTATGAACCATCAGGTCAGATCAGAATACTGGAGGCGTGGCGTTCAGTTCTTTTTGGCCACCTGTGAAAGTAAATGTCGTTCCGGTTCATCTGTTCTGCTGTATTGTCAACACATGTTAAGGTTGCACACTGACACTTTTTTGGGAACAACACTACCGTAATTAATTTTGGTGTGTCGTAACACGTTCCAAGCAATAAGTATGAACCTGGTGGCACTGCAGAAACATTGATGCACTCAACCAAGCGGTTGCAAGTTTAAATCCCCAAAACATGAATGTTAACTCATGTTTACTCATGTTTACATGTGTTTTTAGCGCAGGAGGCACTTCAGGTACTTACCAACCAAGCAGTTGTGAGTTCAAATCCCAAATTAGGTTGAGTTCCAAGTAATGCAGGGGACCATGACACAATGTTCTACAAAGGTTAATGGGAATGTCCTGGGAACTAGACAAAACCTGCAGGGGACCATGACTGTATAAATTAGCGGCAGGTAGCCTAGTGTTTAGAGCGTTGGACTAGTAACCAAAAGGTTGCAAGATCGAATCCCTGAGCTGACAAGGTAAAAATCTGTTGTTCAGCCCCTGAACGAGGCAGTTAACCCACTGTGCCTAGGCCGTCATTGACTTGTCTAGAAAAATATATATATATTTTTTATAAAAAAATTGAAGGCATGTCAATTATGCCGTTTAAAGTAAAATATTCTCAATGACATTTGACATCTGGGTTTTTACATGTTGTCACGTGTAGTTTCATGGTATCACATGTTGAAATTTGGCATTCACATGTTGTCATTTATTTCACATGACATCATGATTACATGTGACTATGTGATCACACGATAACACGTTTTCACATGTGATTACGTGAAATTCATGTGGTTTTTCTGTAAGTGTTATGTGGTTGTTTTGATTACATAAATGCTTCAAAGTTCACAAAAAGTGACATTAGCTGATGAAGATTAGCTCATAGAACAAAACGTATAAAATCTCCTAAGCCTGTGTTTACCACAGACCTTATTTTTGCAGTTCATCCAAAACCCCGTAAAAAAAACAGTAATTTCTCCATAGGCTTTGGCCAATGAGCCATGGTGGAGTTAGTGCCTACAAAAATATGCCATTACTATTGCTCTCTATAGGAGCCTACAAGATCCTATTTAGTAGTTAGCCTCTTTCCACAGTTTATCCTATGCGAATGCCTCAACAGTCAGCCTCATCTTAGTGAGATCTAGCACTTCCTTTCACCCAACATCTTTCTAACACTCCTAAGTTTGACTTACCCTTTGGCTCCAATGAAATATATAAATATGAAACCTTTATACTTTTTTCCTACGTGAGAGCCGGCTGTGCCCTTCTTCTCACCCAGAGGTGAGGGAAACCCAACCGTGCCTCAGGAGACTGACTCCTAGCCTTCATTACAACAGCTGCATGGTGTGTGTGTATGTCTGTGTGTGCATGCGTGTGTGTGTGTGAGTGTGTGTGAGTGTGCGTGTGTGTTTGGAAGAAGGGGTCTGGGGGTTCTGGGTCTGGGCAGGCCGGATGTGGGTGAGGAGATCGAGGTATCAAGGGAGAATGTACTAGCCTCTCAAGAAACTCGAGCCCCTTAAGTTAAGCCCCCTCGATCTCAGTTTACTATAGCATGTGTATGTTCGTACCCTTTGTAGTGTCAGTGTGTGAGTGAGGGTGTGTGTTTGTATGTACGAATGCGTGGCTTTGCTGATATGTCTGTGACGTGTGTGAACTTAGATTTGATCTGTGGTCATGTTTATGAGTTTGTGTGTGTGTGTGTGTGTGTGTGTGTGTGTGTGTGTGTGTGTGTGTGTGTGTGTGTGTGTGTGTGTGTGTGTGTGTGTGTGTGTGTGTGTGTGTGTGCTCACGCTCATGGGGCGGGGATGAGTTTGTGTGTGTGTGTGTGTGTGCTCGCGCTCATGGGGCGGGGATGAGTTTGTGTGTGTGTGTGTGTGTGTGTGTTTGTGTGCTCGCGCTCATGGGGCGGGGATGAGTTTGTGTGTGTGTTTATGTACATGCATATACATGTATGTACTGTACGTCTGTGCGCTGTTGGTGAGATAATGTTTTGCAACTTTGTGAGTCTGGATTCATATACCTTGTAGGGCTCTTACTTACAATTGATTTGACATTTAAATACCCACTATGTAAGTGAATCACAATGATTGAAACACAACAAATTGGGGACTGTGCTTGTTTTAGCATTCTGTACAGCAGAAACATTGGAGGATTTTGATTCAGAATGATTGCCAACTTGTAACTGAATAGTTGAAATTGTGTACAGAACAGCTCAACTGGGTGGCTACAACAAATGCTATTGATTCTGCAAGTCATTGATTTCATCATAAAAAGTGGAGTCAGTCTCTCTTGTCATGGTAACAATACCAATACCCAAAGAGCAGTGGTCCGAGCGGCACGGCCATAAAAACAACACCCAGATGGATTGTGGGGGATTATCTTTGGACATAACACCAAAGTCCATTATGTTATCTGACAGCGTGGTGCTGAAAATAACTGCTGAGCTGCCTACCTACTGTACCGCCACAGTACAACTGAACAATCAGACCTGGGTTCAAATACTTTAAAAACTACTTTATCTAAATTTGACTAGATCAATTTGACTGTAGCAATGGAACCATTAGAGCGGTCCCAGTGCAACCTTGCCCACCTGGCTATCCAGGTAGGGTAATGCAAAAAATATTTCATATAGTATCTGAACCCAGGTCTAGCTTCCAAATTACCCAGTTATAACCAATTCAATGATTGAGCAGCCACAATAATAGGCCTTGCGTAGTAGTAGGGACTCTCCTGGATGGCACACAAAGGTACCGCTATGACTCGCAGAATAATAATGCCATCTTATCTAATCAACTAATCACATCGTCTCATAAATCCATCTGGAACAATGGGACAATCAATCATCTATATACAAATGCCAAACATGTCAATAACTAAACCACGTCACGAGACATTTACATAAAACACAAACAGAGTAATATAGTATTATTAAATAAATAAAAATGTGTCAATCGCTTAAGCTATCCGTTAGCATTTAAAGCAACATCTGAAGTCTTGAGGTCATATTTCATCATGACACACAAACAACACATTGTATTCATAGCAAATGGCACCCTATCCCTTATATAGTGCGCTACTTTTGACCAGAGCTCTATTGGGCCTAGGCCAAAAGTAGTGTACTATAGGGAATAGGGTGCCATTTGGGATACATACAATTATTTGTCTCTGTTTAATTAACAGAGGCTATAGCCACTAAAACAGTTCACTGACTCCATGAATATGCATTAACATGGAGATATGAGCACATGAGTATCATGCAAATGCACGAATCATGCTCAACATAATCACATACAGAATGTTAATGAGGGAAGGTTATGGTCCCGAGAGGCATCTTTGTTAAAAAAATGTAATACTATTTCACAGTGTCAGCAATTTGCATCATACTTAGTTAATGTCCTCTATATAATTGTTGAAAGGTTTGATCGTTTGGTTCATATTCTCTATACAGTAGCCATTCCCATTACACAACTAACTAACACCATAAATTGCACCTGCTCATGCTATTTTCCAACACGTAACTACCTACATACTTAAACAAGATCTTACCCTTACAACTTTGCATATCACTTTTGTAATTTTTTTCCCCAAAGTAGCTGTTAGTAAGTGTACTGCAAAATTATTCTCTACTGGGGTGACCAATTTATGAAGCCTTTTCCATGGCATTACTAGGTCAATTCCATTTCAATTCAATCAATTCAGGAAGTAAACTGAAATCCCAATTTTCACTTCCTGAATTGGCTGAATTAAAATGGAATTGACCCCAACCCTGGTTGTTGAGCAAAGCACGCAGCCTTACCTGAGTTAAGGTGAGGAGTAGTATGGAGGAGATGGAGAAAGGGGCCAGAGAGATAGGGTGGAGGTCTGATAAAGAGACAAGGGTCCACTCCTTTCTTTTTTATACCCCTCCCCTCCGCCTATTTTAGGAGGGAAAGATGGAAACCCTATCGCTTCCCTTAACCACACTTAACTAATCAAAACCCTGCTATTAATAATCACCTGCTCAGTCTCCAGCACCCATTCCACCTGACACCTTTTTCTTTACTCTCTCTCTTTCTCGCCTTCCCTCCACGCATCTGGTTTTCTTACCTCATTTTCTCACACCTCCCACTCAGGGGGCTCTGTCCTTAGATCCTCTTTTGATATTTCTCTTTCTCACGAACTCTCTCTTTCTGTGTTTATATATATATATATATATCTTTCCTTCTCTCTGTCAATTTCTTAATCTCCTAAACTCCCCTTTTACTCCAATGTCCCCTGTCTCTCACACTTAACCATTCTCAAAGCAGAGATGGGTAGTAGTTCTGTTACATGTATTTGAAATACGTACAGTATTTGAATTACTTCTGAGTATTTCGTATGTTGTATTACACTGGTCTGAACTATAGTCCAATGTATTTTGTAACAAGATATTTTCAAAAGCTGCAATTTTCAAAATACAAAATTATTTTCTATACCATTTCCTTATAGAAGTTAAACATTTTGTGGCCCCCTTGCACCCTACATTGTTTTAAAAAAGTATGATGGCATTATGGTGTGATAAGACTATTTGCTAAATAAGCGTATACTGTAAATGTACAGTATATGTAAAAATGAACAATTGCAAGGCATGCTGAGTATTATTCTAATGAGCGCCGCCCCGAAACAAGGCCAATGACAATATCTTTATCCCCTTACACTGTGTATAAGACAGTAGTTTTGGAATTGTTAGTTAGATTACTTGTTAGATTACTTGTTGGTTATTACTGCATTGTCGGAACTAGAAGCACAAGCATTTCGCTACACTCGCATTAACATCTGCTAACCATGTGTATGTGACAAATCAAATTTGATTTGATTTGATTTGACCTAGTGTCCTTTGCAGTTGTTAATTTTCACATATACATTTACATAACATTTTGGTCATTTAGCAGACGCTCTTATCCAAAGTGTCAATGCATTCAACTAAGGTAGATAAACGACAGCATATGACAGTCACAGCAAGTAAGATGTTTCTGTAACCATTACTGAGAATGTTGTTTCTATTCAACAGTTTAGTACCAATGTAATTTTATACTTTATAATTCAAAAGACATGTATTTCAATGAACTACAATACTTTACAAAAGTATTTTATATTGTATTTTTGATACATTGGTCTTTAGGGTATTTTAAAGTTGTATTTTCTAATTGTAATTTCTTATTTATGCCCATCCCTATCTCAAAGTCTCTCTCATTTACCTTTCCTGCTCATGGGGGATTAAAACCATCAGCCAACTTCCTTAATCCATCCCTTTATATCCACCTCCATTATCTTATTCCTTTCTTTGTCTGTCCCTAATGAATCTATATATAGCAGACACAAGTCAAAGCAAAGCTGAAGGTAGATCCTGAACGTCCATGATCAGAACTGTGACATCTGATATCCGTGGGCTGCCTTATGCTCTGTGTTCATATGTGTTTGTCCCAAATGACACCCTATTTCCTATATGCAGGTGTAGCATCTTCATTTGACCACTGCTGTCGTAGCAAAATAATTATCCAGCAACAGGATTTGAACGTTGCTTGATCGTCGGTTAGGCTATTAGCTGGTCAAAATTAGGCTATATGAAAAGTGCAATACTGTTAATATAACCGTGTTTTAATGTGAATTCTCAGCAACAAAAGGGGGATCAAATTAAGATCCTATAGATGTACAGTGTAGTGTGGTCAAAAGTAGTGCACTATATAGGGGACAGGGTGTCATTTGGGACACAAGCTACATTATTTTGTTGGGAAAGAATCCAAACAGGCTCATCAATTAACCATAAAACATGGAGGCTTGGTGGGTTAGGTCACTCTGGCGCAGGCAAAGCCTGTCCAAAGCCTGTCATATATAGATATGTCTTACTGAATATGGCTGTACCAGTGGACTGCACACATCAGCTGTTTCCATGTCTGAGGTATTATTGAAGTGTGTGTGTTTGGGGGTTATTGTGTGTCTGTACTGTGTGTGTGTGTGTGTGTGTGTGTGTGTGTGTGTGTGTGTGTGTGTGTGTGTGTGTGTGTGTGTGTGTGTGTGTGTGTGTGTGTGTGTGTGTGTGTGTGTGTGTATGTGTGTGTGTGTGTGTGTGTGTGCGCATGCGTGTGTGTGTACTCATTGACCTTTGTAAAGGTGGGTTTGAAGGCAGAAATGGGGCCTGCGATGTGGGCTGCGGTGCTACTGTATTGTACTTAAAGAGAGCAATAAACAGGTTTACTATAGGATAGGATGGGGAGGCAATGGTGGTGGTTGTGGTGGTGGTGTGGGTCACTGAGTTCCCATGTATAAATGTACTGGGATGTACAGGGATGAGGAGGGATTTGCTGCTCTGTAGGGGACCTCAGTGACTGCTGCTATTTAACCTTATTACCATATCTCATTGGGACTGTTTTCTGGAGCAGATGCGGTACTTTTCTAAAAACCTGATAAAGTTTTGTTTCTGGAATGACATGCATTTCTCAAATTAGGTTAATCATGCAGTTTGATTCGCCGTTGAGTCATCGTGACATATTTCCAATCAATGAATTTGATATGGAACACCTCCCCATCTGTACATCTCTGCAATTTGCCACTCTATAATTTATCCCTCTTTTTCTCCTACCCCTTATTCCCTCTGGTACCACTCATGGGAATGTTATTCCCCCGTCCAATTCAAATACGCTCAAGCACTTTATCTTTTTAACTCTTTCTCTCCTCTCTTTCCTTTCAACATATCATCCCATCTGCCTTCTGTTCACCGCACGAAGAGGTATATAAAGCACCCTCCTTTTAAGGGGCCTCTTTCTTCCACTAAACTTGTGTGTTCTCCAGTCAAAAGTTCCTTGTCGGTTTCTTGACAGATTGTGTGTTTGTGTTGTTTATCCCCAACAAATAACACAAAGTACATCGACGGGGCTGTTGTGGAACAGGTCAAGAGCTAGTATCTCTGTTTTTTATTTGTAGTAAATGTGCAAAAATGTTTTAAAAAAAACTGTTTTTAGCTTTCTCATTATGGGGTATTGTGTGTAGATTGACGAGGATTTTTTATTTATTTAATCCATTTTAGAATGAGGCTTTAACGTAACAAAACGTGGAAAAAGAGAAAGGGCTGAATACTTTCCAGATGCACTGTATATGTACATATCTACCTCAATTACCTCGTACCCCTACACATCGACTCGGTACTGGTCCCCTGTGTATATAGCTAGGTTATCGTTACTCATTGTGTACTTATTCCTTGTGTTATTATTTTGTATATTTATTTATTCCCTGTGTTGTTATTTTTCAGAAATGTGCTACTATTTCTCTTTTTTTTATCTCTGTATTGTTGGGAAGGGCCCGTAAGGAAGCATTTAACTGTTAGTCTACACCTGTTGTTTACGAAGCATGTGACAAATAACATTTGATTTGATTTGAAACTGTAATGAGTTCAGTTGTAAGTCATTTCCAGTAAAGGTCTTTGAGTGTTTGATTTCAGTTCGTTTCGGTCTGTTTGTTGAACACACTGACATTTTCACACTAGGCCTACTCTGAAACAAAGTTATAATATGAAACAAAATGTCAAATATGGCAATAAAACTTTCCAAACCACGTATTTAATTTTTACGTTTCTGGTGGGCAACTGTCGTTCGAAGGCCTCCTCTTTTTAACATACTTCCTAGCGAGATCCAATTCCTGTGTCTGAAGAAAGCACAAATATGTTTACATATTTTCATGTTTCCCTGCCTGGAATAACAAATACAGAGTTATTCCAAGGAAGACAAAGTGAAAAGATAAAACTGAATACGTTTTAGAGGAAGCCGAATTCCAGGGAGAGAAAGAGAGCGGGGGGGGGGGGGGGGGGGCAAGCTTTGAAAAAGTCCTAAAAAAGCTCAGCTAAAACAGACAAAATCTCAGTCCCTTTGAAACTGACAGCTTTTGAAGAGGCAGAAGTCGGGGCTGTGCGGCTGGGCCAGGGTGAGATGAGAGGTAAGTGTGATCTCCAAATGTCATCTTTGCAGAACAGTGTGGGTCTGGATGAAAAGTTGGACGATATGAAGGCTTGAAACAGCCGCGGTTTACATAAATGCGTCAGCATTTTACTTTCAAACAAGGTTTGAAAAAAAAACTATATTTTTTTCTTCTTCATTTATGTACATTTTGTCGCCTGGTTTATTTACTGCATCATCAGTATCCAGTGAAACAGTGGGGAAGTCTGTTTCAGCAAACCACTGAAAGCAATGCATTGTTTACTTGTTTAGCTGTGCTGCGCCGAGCCTTGCCACCTGGCAGTAGGTGTGAGTATGTAGGGGCATTACTGTTGCCGTCTGTCTGGCCTGCTGTGGGACATCACATGATAGACCCATTACTGAATCATCGTCCTCCCTTCAACTATTACATTTCTCTGTTTCAGCATTTTCTCCAAAGGAGACACAGAGCGAAAATTGACACTTAGAGGGATGAAGGGAACACGGGATGAAGGGAACATGAAAGCTGTAAAGAAAGAGAGAAAGACCAAGGGTAGGAAATGGAGAGGCAATAGAATGAGATACTGTCCAAGGGGAGGTAGAGAGAGACAGAGAGAGGGAGAGAGGCAGAAAGAGAGAGACAACGAGAGATAGAGAGAGAGAAAGGACAAGATGGACAAGGACATCCATGGGTCCTGACAGAGGGAATGATAGGAGAATGAGAGCTGGACGGCCATGGGACAGAAATTAATGAGTTGTTTAATAAAGGAGCTACTGGGTCGTCCATCTGCAGGGATCCTCCCTTAGCCTTAACAAATGGGAGTCTGCATTTGAAACATTAAGACGGATGGGCCTCTTCTCTCTCGCCGTATGATCAGCCGTTCCGTTGCAATGACATAACGCTGTTTCGTGCCGCGAGCATCTTCTGATGCAAGAAAAGACAGGGCTGAGGAAGACACACCCAAAAGAGAATACCAAGAGATGCACAGATATAGTAAGAATGATGGGCCAGTCAGGAGGCTAGGAGAGAAATAGTGTGCAGAAGATACAGAGGAAAGAGACAGTAAGAAAGAGAAAGGAGAGGCAGGGAGAGAAAGAGGTCAAATAGAGTTTTGGTCAGATGTGGTAAAGGAAGGTTGCTCAATCTATAGGGAAAAACATAAGATGGACGACAGTGTCTTGTCGTCAACATCAAAGGACAACCATACAGTCAGGCTGAAAGTTAACTAGCCCAATCATCAACGATGGACACTGTAATGGAGGTGATTTGGTGAACTGCGCTCGCATGATTAGTAGCCTAACCTTTTCTTAGACCTGAAGACTTGTGTTAGCTCCTCAAATTAATGCCTACTCTTTAGCTTAGCATGCTAACAGACCCAGTTGGTCACACCAGTATAGACAACCAATGTGAATTTTGCCAACAAATCTGAACTAAATAATTTCAATAAATCTTGAAAGCCCCTTGTGATGACGGTGGCCGCAATAGAAAAGCTGAACCTCAACAGAGACGATGGGGTGGGTTATTCACACAGTGTACCCTAGTCCTATATGCAATGTTGGGGCGGCAGGGTAGCCTAGTGGTTAGAGCGTGCAAGTTCAAATTCCAGAGCTGACAAGGTACAAATCTGTTGTTCTGCCCCTGAACAGGCAGTTAACCCACTGTTCCCAGGCTGTCATTGAAAATAAGAATTTGTTCTTAACTGACTTGCCTAGTAAAATTTATTTTTTATTTATTTTAAATGTACTCCTTTTGACCAGGGTCCTATGGGCTCTGGTCAAAAGTAGTGAACCATAGAGGGAATAAGGTGCCACTTGGGACGCAGGCAGAGTATCAGAGCTGGTCTGTACTGGACTTGGCACAGGAAGGTGTGTAATCCCTTCAACAGGTGCCTTGGGACCAGAGAGACAGGCTTTGGGAGAATAGGAGGTTGTGAAGGGGAGATATGAGGAAAGAGGGAGAACACGGGGAAAGCGATACGAGGAGAGGGAAGAGAGGGAGAGTAGAAAGGTGTGGGGATTTGAGGAGGGAGGTCTAAGCGAAAGGAAGATGAAGAAATATGAGTTTGAGGAAGGAGAGCGAGTGAGCGAGAGGGAGGTGGGGGTGGGGGGTGGGGGGGCGTAGAGGGGTGAGGAGATTCCTCAGGAGCGTCTGTCGGCTTACAACTCAAGAGATAGGTGTTGAGTTGCACCCGGCGATGCTACAAATGTAATATGGGCAGACGCTGTATCCCTGGCAATGTCATCATAACTCATGTTGGAAGCTGGCAAGTTAGCTTAGCATTTGCAGAACAATGTGCGTGAATATGTAATCACAGTATGGGTAATGGATGGAAACAAAACAATTTTTCTAAAAGATTCATCCTTTCGCTTTTTGAATTATTATTAGTGTGTTGACTATCAAAGGCATATTTTTGTCATACATTTTCTAGCTCTCCTTGGGTTCTAATGTCAGTGTGTTCCTGTTTGTTTTAGGAACCATGTCGGCGGGTCAGTGATACCTTCTCTTCCTCTGTAGGCTAACCAACAAAATGACATTTAGAACTGTGTCACTTGAGAATCACACCACCAAGCAAGCGCAAAAATGCAAGCATGCATGTCAACACACACGCACAGACACACACACAGGCACAGACACACACACACCAAGATCGGTTTGACCTTGACATTGTAGGCTACGTGTGTCAGATGTGTGTAGTGTGAATGAACTGTGATAAGATTTTAAATAGTAGCTCTTCTATATATAGCGAGCACTACACCAGATCAAGGCCTGAAGCAGAGAGAGCACTAATGTTCATTCGACTTAAGAAGCAGTCAGGCATAAACTGCAGCTACAAATGGCCACATCACAGCATTAAAATATCTACTACAATGATCATTATTCCCCTAAATCTATACTGAACAAAAATATAAACGCAACATGCAACAATTTAAACAAATTTACTGTTAATGTTCATATAAGGAAATCAGTTTATTAGGCCCTAATCTGTGAATTTCACTTGACTGGCTAGGGGCGCAGCCATTGGTGGGCATGGGAGGGCAAAGCCCCACCCTCTTGGGAGCCAGGCTTCAATCAGAATAAGTTCTTCCTCACAAAAGGGCTTTATTACAGGCGGAAATACTCCTCAGTTTCATCAGCTGTCCGGGTGGCTGGTCTCAGACAAACCCGCAGGTGAAGAAGCCGGATGTGGAGTTCTGGCGTGGTTACACGGGGTATGCACTTGTGAGGCCGGTTGGATGAACTGCCAAAATCTCTAAAACGACATTGGAGGTGGCTTATGGTAGAGAAATTAACATTCAATTCTCTGGCAACAGCTCTGGTGGACATTCCTGCAGTCAGCATGCCAATTCCACGCTTTTTCAAAACTTGAGACATCTGTGGTATTGTGTGGTGTGACAAAACTGCACATTTTAGAATGGACTTTTATTCTCCCCAGCACACAGTGCAGCTGTGTAATGATCATGCTGTTTAATCAGATTCTTGATATGCCACACCTGTCAGGTGGATGGATTATCTTGGCAAAGGAGAAATGCTCACTCACAGGGATGTAAACAAATTTGTGCACAATATTTGTGAGAAATATGTTTTATGTGCGTACGGAAATGTCTTTACATGTTGTGTTTATATTTCTGTTCAGTACTAGTTACTGTTGAACAGATTTAAAAGACTGCTGCTGGTTTATGGCTCGTGTCCATTTAGAGCAGGGGTGGGCAATTCCAGTCCTCGGGGGTCTGATTGGTGTCATACTCTTTCTCCATCCCTAGCAAACACAGCTGATTAATCAAATTGCATTCTAAACTGAAGATCATGATTAGGTGATTATTGGAGTCAAGTGTGTTAGCTGGGGCTGGGGCAAAACTGTGACAACAATCAGGCCCCCAAGGACTGTAATTGCACACCCCTGATTTAGGGGGATATGCTATCTCTGTCTGTATTGCCAAATGTACTACATTATAAAAACATTCAAGAGACAGCAGCGCTCACAAAGACGGAACACACACCCCTGAAATTGAAACATCAACACCGACCGGCTGGCCTGGACATCCATTCAGTCAGGCAGGGGTGCATCCATTTAGGAGGGAGTGGAGTGTATTCACATATTAACAAATACAATAGGTTCTTGAAGGGCCCATTAACAAACCGCTGCCATTGACTCTACGCTCCTTGTTCTGCTCCGAGACCCAGCCGCATTGCAGTTAAAATGGAAGTCTGTTCACAGGTGAAGGATGCCTTTTAAGTTGCTTGGTTGGAAAGGCCTGTATTATTACACCACACAATCAATTAGCTGTTACATGGGCTAACGAGGGTGGTGTGTGTCTCTTTGTGTGTGCGCGTCTCTCTCTCTCTCTCTGTGTGTGTGTGTGTCTTTGTGTGTGCGTGTCTCTCTCTCTGTGTGTGTGTGTGTGTGTATAGGCAGTGTGTGGGAGTCAGGGGGTGGCCACCATAGAGCAATTAAGACAAGCTAATGCACCGTCACCCGTGCACATCGATCCACTATACTCTAATATCCCTCAGCAGTCCAAGTCATTAGAATGTGTCCAAAATGGCACTATATAGGGTGTACCCATTAGATTTATTACAGGCGATCCAATAGCCAACCGCACCATAGTGTAATTACCTAAAGAAGCATCAATCGTTTATGGATATTTTTTTAGTAGTGTATAGGTGGTGTTAGGTTTAAAAGTGTGTAGCAGATTTTGAAGTGGGGGGGGTCTTATTCAGATGCGCTCAGTGTAGAGAATGAGCTTAATGACAATAATTGTTGCCATTTCTCTCAGAAGAGATAGCAACATTCACAAAATATCAAATATCAACATTTTAAACTTACTAAAATGTTGGTTCATTTTATTCACACTTATTTGAGGGATTCCAGTCGACACAATTCCAACTTAATAGGTGACACACACACACACACACACACACACACACACACACACACACACACACACACACACACACACACACACAAGCCATTGTCTTCTAATTGGGGTGTCAGGGGATTTGTCTCATAGTCTTTGAACAACTCTCTTCAGAATCATTCATGATTTGTGTGAACAAACAGAAACAATTAATATTTTATCAAAAAGATAGAATAACCAACCCCTGCTGTTACATCTGAGAAAAGCCATAGAGGGATTGCTGGTTAAAAAAGATAACCTAATTTTGAAACTCACATAAAAGTTAATACTCCCAGCTTCAATTTAATAAAAAAAATAAAAAATAGAATAGTAGCTGACATCGCTCCAGTGACCTAATGTATCAGTCATGCATAGACACAAATCTGTGCGTAAAACAGGCGTGAGATCATTACCACGCAAAGTGTGAGATGTATCAATATAAACGTTCACTTGAGAGTGTGCGTAAATTGACATTCCGCGCCCCCGAGGAAACGAATTAGCAGAATAAAAAAATCCCCTAAAGATCTGTACCGCACTTCCGCATCTGAAGTGAAAGGTGACAGAACTAGAGCTGTGTTTGTCAGACCATGAAACATCCCGGAAACCGGTATTCGAACAAAAGCCTCTGTGGCTTCCGAACGGTTTGGCCGTACATGGAAAGATGACACTCTTACGAGCACATGACACTCTTACGAGCACGATGATGTTCTCCGCTTTCCTCTACGACTGTCACACGTGTCAGGAGACTGAAGTCGGTACAGCGGTATCTGCCAGCTTCTGTCTGTATCGTCCGAAACGTTTGGGCTACCTCCCCTTGACATTTTCACACGTACCAAAAAACATTTAAAAATTGTATTAAATATTAAATAAATAAAAAATACGTGTGATCATTCTACAGTGGTCCCTGCAGCATACGCTCAAACCTGTGTGATTAGAACGCTAATTTAGAACGTCCAGAGTCGATTGACGCAAACCAGCATTTGAGCTAGCCACATTGGTTTTTCACAGAAACATTTTTCAAAAGAACAGTTCTTACAAAGTTATGTCCTGAATGTGGCCAGTTTATTTTTGGATGCAATGTTCGGACATTCACAGAAGTAGCTACCACACACACACAATCACCCAAACCGGAAAATGTAGACTACATTAGTTCTAGCGCTAACAGGGAAGATTAAAGTAACACAAGTTGTCATATTTAAGAATTCAAGCGATCATATTTAGAGAATTCTGGGCTGACAGAAACCACAACATGAATTAGCTAATAGAAATTACTATTTATAATGAATCACATCACAGGTGAGCTCAACATTGATCGTAATGACTGAGTAAAACACTTTCTAGAAATCAAAAGTATTCCTACGATGGGTAGTTTGTGCGCTCCGCCATGTTTGTTTTTTCACGTCAACCAAAGATAATAAGAGAAGATGAGTTTGATCTGTTTGCAGTATGCCTGTTGAAGGGGGTGTGTCGTCTACGATCATTCACTTCCCTTCATTCACTTCCGGAAGTTTATGCGAAAGATGAGTGAACCATTCCTTCACCCCATTTTAACATCTTTGGTCTGATAGAATTCATTATATAATGTCAACCAACATGGCGCCCCACATAGCTGGCAAATAGCTTAGCATTAGCTTATTAGCGTACAGAACAACCTTCAAAAAAGTGAATTGCTTTGCCACATTTTTTGCAGTATTACTTTAGTGCCTTGTTGCAAACAGGATGTGTGTGTTGTATTCTATACAGACTTCCTTCTTTTTACTCTGTCAATAAGGTTAGTATTGTCTAGTAACTACAATGTTATTGATCCATCCTCAGTTTTCTTCTTTCACAGCCATTAAACTCTGTGACTGTTTTAAAGTCGCGATTGGCCTCATGGTGAAATCCCAGAGCAGTTTCCTTCCTCTCCGGCAACTGAGTTAGGATCTTTGTAGTGACTGGGTGTATTGATACACCATCCAAAGTGAAATTAATAATTTCACCGTGCTCAAAGGGATATTCCACATCTGCTTTTAAAAAAATGTTTACCCATCTACCAATTGGAAAACGGTCTTTGTGGTTGAATCTGTGTTTGAAATTCACTACTGGGCTAATAGATAATTGTATGTGTGGGGTACAGAGTTGAGGTGGTCATCCTGTCTGGGTTGGTGCCCCCCCTTGGGTTGTGCCATGGCGGAAATCTTTGTGGGCTATACTCAGCCTTGTCTCAGGATGGTAAGTTGGTGGTTGAAGATGTCCCTCTAGTGGTGTGGGGGCTGTGCTTTGGCAAAGTGGGTGGGGTTATATCCTTCCTGTTTGGCCCTGTCCGGGGGTGTCCTCGGATGGGGCCACAGTGTCTCCTGACCCCTCCTGTCTCAGCCTCCAGTATTTATGCTGCAGTAGTTTATGTAGTTTATGTGCTAGGGTCAGTTTGTTATATCTGGAGTACTTCTCCTGTCCTATTCGGTGTCCTGTGTGAATCTAAGTGTGCGTTCTCTAATTCTCTCCTTCTCTCTTTCTTTCTCTCTCTCGGAGGAACTGAGCCCTAGGACCATGCCCCAGGACTACCTGACATGATGACTCCTTGCTGTCCCCAGTTCACCTGGCCGTGCTGCTGCTCCAGTTTCAACTGTTCTGCCTTATTATTATTCGACCATGCTGGTCATTTATGAACATTTTAACATCTTGGCCATGTTCTGTTATAATCTCCACCCAGCACAGCCAGAAGAGGACTGGCCACCCCACATAGCCTGGTTCCTCCTCTAGGTTTCTTCCTAGGTTTTGGCCTTTCTAGGGAGTTTTTCCTAGCCACCGTGCTTCTACACCTGCATTGCTTGCTGTTTGGGGTTTTAGGCTGGGTTTCTGTACAGCACTTTGAGATATCAGCTGATGGAGGAAGGGCTATATAAATAAATTTGATTTGATTTGATTTGAGGTAGTATTAAAAAGTATTACTATTATTACTATTATTGCACACAGAGTGAGTCCATGCAACTTATAATGTGGCTTGTTAATCAAATGTTCACTCCTGAACTTATTTAGGCTTGCCATAACAAAGGGGTTGAATACTCAAGACGTTTCAGCTTTTCATTTTGAATTAATTAGTCAAAATTCTGAAAAACATAATTCCACTTCATGGGGTATTGTGCGTAAAAAACAACTATATTTAATCCATTTTAAAATCAGGCTGTAACACAACAAAATGTGGAAATAGTCAAGGGGTGTTAATACTTTCTGAAGGCACTGTATTTTGCCATAAAAGTTGTCCAAAGTTGGTAGAATCTCAATGAAAATGATTCACAGCTGTAATGTCTGCCAGAGGTGCTTTCCGCAAGTTTTAGCTCAGGGGAGTGGAGACTTATCAAATTAGGACACTGTCTTTTTTTGTGAAACATTTTCAATAACTTTCTTTCAATTGAAAATGTGGATTAGGTTGTGTAGATTTGTGGGACAAAATCAAATTGAACTCCGTTGTAGATGTAATATGTATGTAATACAGTGGGGCAAAAAAGTATTTAGTCAGCCACCAATTGTGCAAGTTCTCCCACTTAAAAAGATGAGAGAGGCCTGTAATTTTCATCATAGGTACACTTCAACTATGACAGACAAAATTAGAAAAAAAATCCAGAAAATCACATTGTAGGATTTTTAATGGATTTATTTGCAAATTATGGTGGAAAATAAGTATTTGGTCACCTACAAACAAGCAAGATTTCTGGCTCTCACAGACCTGTAACTTCTTCTGTAAGAGGCTCCTCTGTCCTCCACTCGTTACCTGTATTAATGGCACCTGTTTGAACTTGTTATCAGTATAAAAGACACCTGTCCACAACCTCAAACAGTCACACTCCAAACTCCACTATGGCCAAGACCAAAGAGCTGTCAAAGGACACCAGAAACACAATTGTAGACCTGCACCAGGCTGGGAAGACTGAATCTGCAATAGGTAAGCAGCTTGGTTTGAAGAAATCAACTGTGGGAGGAATTATTCGGAAATTGAAGACATACAAGACCACTGATAATCTCCCTCGATCTGGGGCTCCACGCAAGATCTCACCCGTGGGGTCAAAATGATCACAAGAACGGTGAGCAAAAATTCCAGAACCACACAGGGGGACCTAGTGAATGACCTGCAGAGAGCTGGGACCAAAGTAACAAAGCCTACCATCAGTAACACACTACGCCGCCAGGGACTCAGATCCTGCAGTGCCAGACGTGTCCCCCTGCTAAAGCCAGTACATGTCCAGGCCCGTCTGAAGTTTGCTAGAGAGCATTTGGATGATCCAGAAGAAGATTGGGAGAATGTCATATGGTCAGATGAAACCAAAATATAACTTTTTGGTAAAAACTCAACTCGTCGTGTTTGGAGGACAAAGAATGCTGAGTTGCATCCAAAGAACACCATACCTACTGTGAAGCATGGGGGTGGAAACATCATGCTTTGGGGCTGTTTTTCTGCAAAGGGACCAGGACGATTGATCCGTGTAAAGGAAAGAATGAATGGGGCCATGTATCGTGAGATTTTGAGTGAAAACCTCCTTCCATCAGCAAGGGCATTGAAGATGAAACGTGGCTGGGTCTTTCAGCATGACAATGATCCCAAACACACCGCCCGGGCAACGAAGGAGTGGCTTCGTAAGAAGCATTTCAAGGTCCTGGAGTGGCCTAGCTAGTCTCCAGATCTCAACCCCATAGAAAATCTTTGGAGGGAGTTGAAAGTCTGTGTTGCCCAGCAACAGCCCCAAAACATCACTGCTCTAGAGGAGATCTGCATGGAGGAATGGGCCAAAATACCAGCAACAGTGTGTGAAAACCTTGTGAAGACTTACAGAAAATGTTTGACCTCTGTCATTGCCAACAAAGGGTATATAACAAAGTATTGAGATAAACTTTTGTTATTGACCAAATACTTATTTTCCACCATCATTTGCAAATACATTCATTAAAAATCCTACAATGTGATTTTCTAGATTTATTTTCTCATTTTGTCTGTCATAGTTGAAGTGTACCTATGATGAAAATTACAGGCCTCTCTCATCTTTTTAAGTGGGAGAACTTGCACAATTGGTGGCTGACTAAATACTTTTTTGCCCCACTGTATTTGCCATAGCTAAAGCAACTTGAATTGTCCTAATGGTCCCCTCTTAGTACTTAAATGTTTTACTGGTCAAGCCACAACTGAGCGACCCAAATAAAACCTTTTGGTCGTACTCAACTTCAACCTATATTTCAGTTTGTTTTTCATCGCTTTTTTTAGGTTGTGCCATTGTATTTCATGGTATGGTGTTGTATATTCCTTGCAGGCTTTAATGGGGTGATTTTGACCATATACAGTGCATTCGGAAACTATTCTGACCTTTTAACTTTTTCCACATTAATGTTTTTTTTTTTACTTCATCAATTTACACACATTACCCCCATAATGACAAAGAGAAGAAAATGGTTTTTAGAACATTTTAGAAATGTATAAATATTATTATTATTTTTTTATTAAAAAAAATATCTATATATTTACACATTTACCTAAGTATTCAAACCCTTTACTCAGTACTTTGGCAGCAATTCGTGGGTATGAAGATACAAGCTTGACACACCTTTATTTGAGGAGTTTCTTCCATTCTTCTCTCCAGATCCTCTCAAGCTCTGTCAGGCTGGTTGGGGATCATCGCTGCACAGATATTTTCAAGTCTCCGGAGATGTACTCCTGTGCTGTCTTGGCTGTGTGCTTAGCGTCACTGTCCTGTTGGAAGGTGAACCTTCGCCCCAGTCTGAGGCCCTGAGTGCTCTGGAGCAGGTTTTCATCAAGAATCTCTCTGTACTTTGCTCCGTTCATCTTTCCCTCGATCCTGACTACTCTCCCAGTCCCTGCCGCTGAAAAAGATCCCCATAGCATGATGCTGCCACCACCATGCTTCACCGTAGGGATGGTGCCAGGTTACCTCCAGACGTGATGCTTGGCATTCAGGCCAAAGAGTTCAATCTTGGTTTCATCAGACCAGATAATCTTGTTTCTCATGGTCTGAGAGTCTTTAGGTGCCTTTTGGCAAACTCCAAGCGGGCTGTCATGTGCCTTTTACTTAGGTGTGGCTTCCACCTGGCCACTCTACCATAAAGGCCTGATTGGTGGAGTGCTGCAGATATGGTTGTCTTTCTGGAAGGTTCTCCCATCTCCATAAAGGAACTCTGGAGCTCTGTCAGAGTGACCATCGTGTTCTTGGTCACCTCCCTGACGAAGGCCTTCCCCCCGATTGCTCAGTTTGGCCGGGCGGTCAGCTCTAGAAAGAGTCTTGGTGGTTTCAAACTTCTTCCATTTAAGAATGATGGAGGCCACTGTGTTCTTGGCCACTGAGGCTACTGTGTTCTTCAATGCGGAAGACATTTTTTTGGTACCCTTCCCCAGATCTGTGCCTCGACACAATCCTGTCTCGGAGCTCTACGGATAATTCCTTCGACCACATGGCTTGGTTTTTGCTCTGACATGCACTGTCCACTGTTGGACCTTAAATAGACAAGTGTGTACCTTTCCAAATCATTTTTTTTATTTTTTATTTTTTTAAACCTTTTTTTAAACCTTTATTTTATACTAGGCAAGTCAGTTAAGAACAAATTTTTATTTTCAATGACGGCCTAGGAACAGTGGGTTAACTGCCTGTTCAGGGGCAGAACGACGGATTTGTACCTTGTCAGCTCGGGGATTTGAACTTGCAACTTTCGGTTACTAGTCCAACGCTCTAACCACTAGGCTACCCTGCCGCCCCCAAATCATGTCCAATCAATTGAATTTACCACATGTGGACTCAAATTGTAGAAACAGCTCAAGGATGATCAATGGAAACAGGATGCACCTGAGCTCAATGTCAAGTCTCATAGCATAGGGTCTGAATACTTATGCAATTAAGTTATGTTTTTTATTTTTTATTAATTTGCAAGAATTTCAAAAAACCTGTTTTCACTTTGTCATTATGGGGTATTGTGTGTAGATTGATGAGGACAGTTTTTTATTTAATCAATTTTAGAACAAGGCTGTAAAGTACATTTTTGCGGGGGAAAGTCTGAATAATTCCCAAACGTGCTGTATATGGTTAAAATATTTGGTATCTCTCCAACTTTCTCTTTCACACACTCTCCCTTTCTCTCAATCTCCATCTCACTCTCTTTTGTTCTTTCTCTCTGCCATCTTCTTATGTTCTTAAACAGATTAAATAACAGATTAAACATGCACGACACACGTGCACACGCGCGCACACACACACACACACACACACACACACACACACACACACACACACACACACACACACACTATTTTTGGAAGTCAAGAACATTGACATTATCCCAGGAGAGTAACAGATACTATTCAGCCAAATCGGCCCAAAGGTCGAGCTATTGATCAAGCTTTAAACACACTCACACCCTCTCATGCTTTTCAGAGCCTGACGGTCAGAGGAAGGACTAGGGTTTGATATTACGCCCATACAGTCAGCAGCTAGTGAGTAAGGACCCGATAGTGCTCGCTCTTAGATTATCGTGCCACTGTAGGCTATTTATTGTGCCTGCTGTGTATATCACTCTGTGCCTGTACATTGTGTTTTCTTCTGCTATCTCTCTGCCTACACAGAGAGATGGAGGCATAGAGAAAACACATTTCTGTTCACATTATAGGCCTGCCTGTATAATGAGGAGGGTTCATGACCCTGTTGGTTCCCCTCACGTCAGTAGTCCCTGAGTCGATGTAGGATGAGGATCACTGTTGTGTTAAGATGTAGGGTGGGTCCACGTCGCCTAGGGATGAAAGGAGAGGATTTGAGAGGAGAGGAATAGTGTAGTGTAGGGTCGGGATGTTAATTCCAGGGTTGGGGTCAATTCCATATCAATTACAGTCAATTCCAAAAAGTGAACCAAACTCCAAATCAAATTCAAATGTTTCCTAATTGAAAAGCATTGAAGATTTGAAGATCATTTAAATTTGATTGTACTTCCTGAATTGACTGGAAATTAAATGGAATTGACCCCATCCCTGGTTAATACAGACGTATAATAAATAACTGAGTCGTAAACTCTATCGTGACTCTTTCCACACAATTACAGGTTGGTGAAAGGAGAAGAGTTGTCTAGGAGGTTATACTAACTGGCCAAAAGGCAAGCCAGTGGAGGGACAACAATGCATTTGAAGGAGCCTACTTTTTAAAGACATCACGCTAGAGCAGAGAGCCACGAGAGCTCAGTTCAGTTACTCACATACTATGTTGCCTGTTTCTCCCGAGGCACTTAGATGCCCACACTTTCACACGAGCTGTCTCTCTCTCATATCCTTCCACTGGCTCGCTCTCCCTCTCTTTTTTTTCATGTCTTCCACTATTTCTCTCAATATATCTTAGTCTCACGCATATGGGCAGAGGGGTTTGAATGTGAACATAAAGAGGGGACTAGTTCATCTGTAGCCAGGCTTCGCTAGAAGCTCTTCTACTAGTGAAAGACACACATGATAAAGACTATCCGACTGAGGGCAAAATAAGCATAATTGTGTTGGGTTGTAAGGACATTTGATGCAGCTAAACTTTTTAACCAGTACTTTCTCTTTGTCTCGTTCCTCTTATAGAGCATAGGCAGTGGGTAAGTGGACAGAACAAAGACAAGGAACACCTGGCATTGATAAATGGCATTTGTTCTCAGCCTCAGTGCTCGTGCACGCCCTTGGCTATTTGCATTTTGAAACGCCCCTAATTAAACAAGGTAATCCCAAGGAACTGACCAGGGATCAGAACAATGACAATATTTTGAAGTTGGCCACTGTTGTTACCATTCTGCTACCAACCTCTATTTACTGTTGCCGTGACCATAATGGAATCTGCTCAGAATGCCAGCATTGGTTTTTAACCTGAAGTGGCCCTGCCAATAAACCACCTGAACTAAAATTGTATTTGACAAGATGAGAGGGGGTAGAGAGAGGGGAGGAAGGGGGGTGGATGCTTGGAGACAGACAGGGGGCATAATTAGGAGAGGCGTGTGAGGCTTGTAAGGTGGCAGTGCCCGGAGGGAGGGATGGAAGTGAGGGAGGCCTCGGAGGAGAGGAGCTGATAAGCTAAACTGCTTCAGTAACGGACGGCCCAGTTAATGCTGCTCTGAGCAGAGATAGATACAGTGTGATTGAGGTGCCATGCTGCTGGCACGGCTGAGTTTTCTCCTCATTGCTCTGCTCCTCCACATACAACCAGAGCCAAATAAAATGCAAGAGTGCCACCTCCTCTTCTTTCCTCTCTTCTCCTCTCCTCCTCTGCCCCCTGTATTTCTGTCAATTGTACAACTGGAGTGGAAATCTGAGGAGCTGAGTAGTATTCTACAATACATTACAGACAGGAGGCACCTCATTTTCCCCTCTGCTCCTTCTCCAAATAGTTATTGGTTTGTTGTATGCAACTCTCCTGTCCTTGGCTCCCTCTCTCTGATTTCTGTGACATATTTCCTCTCTCTCTTTAGCATTGTTTATGTATTGCTCTTTATCTAATTGTCAAATGTCTTCTCAGGAGTTTCTCTTGAGCCTCTTGAAACAGCAGAGATTAAGATATTAAGAAATGATGTGACTGTCTGCCAGCCATGTTGGCAATCAATTCTCTCTCTCACTCTACTCTCTCTCTCGCTCTCTCTGTATCTCTCTTTCAATCCATTATCATGGCTGTATCATTTGGCTCCTGCCCCCTCTGTTCCAGGTGGGTTAGATATAGGACCAGATGTACCTTGGCAGGGAGCCGCTGGCTTTACATTAAATAACATCAGGGTCGTATTCATTATTGCACTTCGTTTTGCAACTAAAAAACTAGCGTTCCTTATAAACTCAGGCAGTCCCTCCCCATTTCCAACTGTTTTCTTCAATTTGGTATCTAGTGAATATGACCCTGGTTTTCATGTTACGTTGTTTCTGCTTTAGCTGTGTTTTTCTTTACTGGCCTCGTCATCCCCCTCTTGGTGTCCTCTCTTGGTGGTAGCCAGTCAGTCGGGTGACAAATGTGAATTCCTCGTGAACAGTTCCAGGTTTCCTGACAAGTCATGACTAGATACATTATTTCCGAATGCTCCCTCTCTCCGGTATCTCGTCTCTTTCCTTTGAAATGGAGAAATTAATCTTTTCTATTAATAACCCCTGTTTTAAGATGGTCATACCATGGCTCAATTAGCTAATTGATTTGGAATTGTAGGACCCCTATCAGTATATACAGTACCAGTCAAAAGTTTGGACACACCTACTCATTCAAGGGTTTTTCTTTACATTTACTATTTTCTACATTGTACAATAATAGTGAAGACATCAACACTATGAAAAAACACATATGGAATGATGTAGTAACAAACCAAAAAATATATGTTATATTTTAGATTCTTCAAAGTAGCCACCCTTTGCCTTGATGACAGCTTTGCACACTGTTGGAATTATCTTAACCAGCTTCACCTGGAATGCTTTCCCAACAGTCTTGAAGGAGTTCCCACATATGCTGAGCACTTGTTGGCTACCTTTCCTTCCCTCTTCAATCCAACTCATCCCAAACCATCTCAATTGGGTTGAGGTGAGGTGATTGTGGAGGCCAGGTCATCTGATGCAGCACTCCATCACCCTCCTTCTTGGTCAAATAGCCCTTAGACAGCCTGGAGATGTGTTGGGTCATTGTCCTGTTGAAAAACAAATGATAGTCCCACTAAGCGCAAAACAAATGGGATGACGTATTGCTGCAGAATGCTGTGGTAGCCATGCTGGTTAACTGTTCCTTGAATTCTAAATAAATCACAGACAGTGTCACTAGCAAAGAACCCCCACACCATCACACCTCAATGCTTCACAGTGGGAACCACACGTGCGGAGATCATTCGTTCATCCGTGAAGCATTGAGGAGGAGGTGTGACAGTGCTTTGCTAGTGACACTCTCCCAAAGACACGTTGGTTGGAACCAAAAATCTCAAATTTGGACTCATCAGGACAGAGGACAGATTTCCAGCGGTCTAATGTCCATTGCTCGTGTTCCTTGGCCCAAGCAAGTCTCTTCTTATTGGTGTCCTTTAGTAGTGGTTTCTTTGCAGCAATTCGACCATGAAGGCCTGATTCACGCAGTTTCCTCTGAACAGTTGATGTTGATATGTGTCTGTTACTTGAACTCTGTGAAGCATTTATTTGGGCTGCAATTTCTGAGTAACTCTAATGAACGTATCCTCTGCAGCAGAAGTAACTCTGGGTCTTCCTTTCCTGTGGCGGTCCACAAGAGCCAGTTTCATCATAGCGCTTGATGGTTTATGCGACTGCACTTCAAGAAACTTTGAAAGTTCTTGAAATGTTCCGCATTGACTGACCTTCATGTCTTAAAGTAATGATGGACTGTCTTTTCGCTTTGCTTATTTGAGCTGTTCTTGCCATAATATGGACTTGGTCTTTTACCAAATAGGGCTATCTTCTGTATACCACCCCTACCTGACTTGACTCAAATGCATTAAGAAGGAAATAAATTCCACAAATTAACTTTTAACAAGGCACACCTGTTAATTGAAATGCATTCCAGGTGACTACCTCATGAAGCTGGTTGAGAGAATGCCAAGAGTGTGCAAAGCTGCCATCAAGGCAAAGGTTGGCTACTTTGAAGAATAAAATTTAAAAAATACTACATGATTCCATGTTTTATTTCATAGTTTTGATGTCTACACTATTATTCTACAATGCAAAAAATAGTAAAAATTAAGAAAAACCCTGGACTGAGTAGGTGTGTCCAAGCCTTTGACTGGTACTGTAAATAAATGGGCCTTTACTGCTATAGCCCATAGAAATGCATTGAATAACATTGGATAAATGGCAAAACAGACAGTCGTAACATAAATCATAAGGTTCTGAAGTGCCTTAGAAGTTGGCACATTGGCGGCACTGACTTCAGACGAGTCCCATGGGGCTTGTGGGTGTCATTGAACAAAACGTAGAACACCATCGTGTATTATTTGGTAAGGCCAAACAGTTCTGACGCTACAGATATTTTCGCGAGAGGATCGATTTTTGGGACGTCTCCTGGTCTGACAAACAGAGCCCGTAGCTCTGCCACTTTTCACCGTAGATGTGGAAGGCTGACATCGGTGGATGTGGTGGATTGAGACTCAGCCCATACAGAAAAAACAGATATCTCTAGCTTAAACAGACGGGTGTTGGTGGGGATGTTTTTTATTATGTTAATTACTCCATTTTATTTTAAGTGCCAGTATTTCCGATAACACTCAGACCATTCCATCACTGTCATGCAGTGCTTGACTTGGATTTAAATAGGTTTCGGTATTAATTCTGGGTGCCAGTATTGCTTATATTTTGGTGCTCCTGTTATTCCACTGCTATTTGATTTGATTTGGTGGGTCTTGAGATGGGACGTTTGATTTGCCTTTATTGGTAATGACATCATGACATGTGATCCTATAAACATACATAATCTGGGATTATGGGTAAAACGTTTAAACTATAAGGTCTTTCCAGTTTATGGTAATCCCCTGGCAGTAAAGGATTTATGACAGTCAGTAGTGCTCTTCCTCTCTCCATCCTCCCTTCACCCCACTATCTTTCTTCCTCTCTCATCCCTCCATCTCTCGTACATTCTCCCTCCATCTCGCTTCCTTCATTGCATCCCCCATCCACCCTCCATCTCTCTTGCTTCCTCCCTCCGTCTCCCTCCCTCCATCCCTCCCTTCATCCTTCCATCTCTCTTTGCTGCTTGGGCATGTTTTTCCTCCTCCTGGATGACTGACTGAGAGTTTGAGGGCGTGCCAATGCAGAGTAGTAGTATTAGTGGGTGAAGGAGTAGGTAGGCAACGCAGCACACTGCTGACTGACCTGTTGCTGCCTTGTAGTCTCAGAGCCTAACACCCAATATATGAGACAAACCTCATATCAGCAGCGGGGCAGGAGTACTCTGAACAACTCTGAACTCAGCATCCATTCACCACATGGGAACAACTCCCAACAAATGTTTTTGATACCATTCCATTTTTTTCCCCATTCCAACCATTACAATGAGCCTATCCTCCCATTTATTTGTCCACCAGCCTCCTATGGTTCAAATTGCCCCCCCCCCCACAAATATTCTAAGATTGTTTGATTGAGTCTCGAGTGCCAGATGGGCAGGGATGGGACATTCTCTTTTGGTATTTAACTCTTGTACCTTTATGTACAGTCTGAATATGACTGCATTCCACTAGTCAATGCGTGTTTGTCTATGTGTATGAAGAAGATTCCTGTTTCCTTTAGTATAATGTGAGTGGCAGCCAGGCCTGTCCAGGATGAGTCTGATGGGTTTTGATGGCCGCTGAGGCTTGAGTCCACACAGCCCTGTGTGCGGAGGAGAGGAGGATAGAGGATCCTGGGGGGAGGGGTGAGAGAGAAAGAGAGATAATGAGACTATGGGGAGGGGCTGGATATCAGGGTCCTGTGTATCTCTTAGCCAACTAGCATGGTGCTGAGGCTGAGGCTTCATACATCCGCAGAACACTGCCTGTCCATCCACCACACACGCCTTTATCTTCCTTTATTTTCTTGTCTTTTATCCCTCGCTACTCTGGCTCCTCTCCTTTGTGTCTGGTTTGCGTTTTCCTTTATCTGTTTCTTTCTTCCTCTCTTTCTTACTTTCTTTCTTCCTCGCGTACCCTCCAGCACCTCTTCTTCCCATTTTCTCCCGCTCTTTTATTCTCTGTTTCTCTCGCCTTTCTCCTCCTCTCAGCATGTTGTCTGCATCAGGACGGTCTACCCCTCTCTATTGTGCTGGATCCTTTCCTTTCTCTTCCTGGGATAGATTCACTTCTATTCCCCATTCTCCTCATGCCTTCGGCTTACGGTACCAAAAAACTAAAGCGCAACACAATTTATATTCTGCACTAGTCTTTAGGGGGGGGGGGGGGTGTAGAAGAGTGATGAAGGAGGGGGAGACAATGTTTAAAATCCCAGTCATAGGCTGCTTAAAATCCTTGAACATACAGTTTGGGCTTTACATTGTCAGCACATTCTCTGTTTGTCTGGGATTTAACCCATGGTCCTGCAGGCTGCAAACACAAAAGCCCCAAGCCCTATAATTATGCAGTTATCGTAATAACTCATAATTCATTCTTTCTCTTGTACGACTCTCAAAATCGGGATGACGGGATTATCGATAAAGAAGTAATACATTACATAAGTGGCCTATCCGTCAGAACTTTGACATGACATCACGTTACTTAACTATGCTTTGTTGTGTGTGGTTGTTTGCATCAGACTAAATATAAACCAGATATTGAGTGTGTGTTCCTGTATTTGCATTAGCTCTTGATGTGTTTCCTGGTGCAGTGTGGGTGACTGGGTGGGTGACCACCATCCACGCATAACTGCACATTCCTCTGCTCATGTTTTTACTGAGTGTATGAGTGAGTCAGGATGTGTGTGTGTGTGTGTATGTATTTCAATGTAGATTGTCGGAGCGTGTGTATTCAGAGAGAGAGAGAGAGAGAGAGAGGCTAAAGCCCATGTCCCATTGGCAGTGGCTTGCCTTGTCAGCAGTATTGGCAGCAGAAACTCTGCCGCCTGACAACTCCTCTTGTCTTGCAGAAGTGTATGTGTGTGTGCTCTCGGCTACATAAACCCTCCATTGACCTTGCATTATAATAGACAGTCCAGCACTAGGCTTCCACTTCTCCTCTACTGCTCTCCTCTTCTCTTACTCTGACACAATCTTCACACTCTGTTGGTGGGAGCCGGGGCTGAGCCCCGGGGCAAGCTGAGTTGACTGTGTCCAGCCAGCGCTCACAGCTCCACATAAAAAAGAGGGAGGGAGGAGGAGGAGAGAGATGGAGAGGAAAGAGGGAGAAGGGGGATGCACACATTCATGGTCCTACAAAGGAACGATATGTGCAGTTATTCATAAAGATAGAAAAGATGGTGCACTACTTCCCTGGTCAGAAGTAGTGCACTATCTAGAGAATAGGGTGCCATTTTGAATGCAATCATAATGTCAGTGTGAGTAAGGGGCTTGCGGTATAGCCAACGCTAAACGTCTCTGTTTGTCATGTATTACACTGATGACCTTCATTCACTTGAATGTTATTCTCTATTTGGGATTTACTAGAATTTACTAGAATACTATTATTTACTATATTTTACTATAATTTACTAGAATACATTGGAACGGAATAGAATAGAGTTTGGTAACTCCTGCACTTTGCCCACTAAATTGGCCATTCTTGGCATATATTCTCTATGCAGGGAGTAGAGAACAGTAGTTCTAAGATTGAACTGTTCAGCCAGGGACCAGGCAGCAGTCTTCTGTAAGGGGCTAATTATGTAGCCGGTAAGTGGCAGGTTCATGAGAAACCTCAGGAGGAGATGGAGCAGAAGTTTGAGCCCCCATATGCAGCAGTATCTCCATCTACTCATCCACTTGCCTGTGAAACAGTGCCCCCTGTCTCACTTAGATGAACTGTGGTGCAGAGGGCTGCTGTTTTAAGGTCACAGAGTAGGAGTACACCTTTACAAACGATGTTGGGTAAGAAGCGTAGTTTGTTTGTGTGTGTGTGTGTGTGTGTGTGTGTGTGTGTGTGTGTGTGTGTGTGTGTGTGTGTGTGTGTGTGTGTGTGTGTGTGTGTGTGTGTGTGTGTGCATCTTTGTCTATATATCATCCACATCCACTGACTCTCCCAAAAGAGTAAGGACTTTAAGTCACACCGCATCAAAATAGGTCACAATGTTACATTATCATCCCATTCATTTAACCAAAAACTCCCTCTCTCCGTGACCCATAAAAATAAATCTCAAGCCTCTTTCGTCTCCCTTGCCTCTTCCCAGATGACTTCCATCCATCCCAGCACACTAATGATCTCATTTAGGAGTTTGTGGATGTTTTAATTGCTAGACCTGACTCCTGCAGCGCTGCGGTGACCTCTGTGTCACTACTAAAGTTAGATTCGCTCTAAGCGACCTCTGTTGCTCGGGCGGTTTAAAAATACGTTGGCCTTAAAAAAATACATGGCCAAATCTCTAAAATAGATCGACTGAACTTTGGCACAAAGTGGGAAGTGTTCCCTTTTCACACCTTCATTTGGATAGGGAGAGCGCTGGTGATAGAGAGAAATAAAATAGTGATAGTGAGGAAGTAAAATAGTGAGGAAGAGAGAGAGAGAGAGAGAGTAAAATAAGATGCAAGAAAGTGAGTGTATTGCAGGTGTGGTGGCAATTAAATCAGAACCTGGATATTCAACAACAGAAAAATGCCTCATCCATCAAAACAATACAACAATTTTCCCCTCCAAACGTTAATATGCTTACTGCACGATAACACAGGGAGTTTGTAAAACTAGAATGTCTGAAATCATATGATCTAGAGGCAAATGTAGATGGTACAACAGCTGAAGTTCCAGCACCATGCACCATTAGCACTAGTATGGGTGCCAGTCTGTTTCTGCTCTCTTGCCAACTCCTTATGGAATGCCAATGGAGTAGGGAAAAGCACAAACAGATCTGGGACCAGGCTACATTACACCACAGCCATAATTCTCTATTCGCAGGTGGTTCAAAGTTATGGCTCCCTTCCAGCTTCTGGCTTCCAACTTCCAGTCCTGTAATGCCACTTGTTCAAACGTGCTTTCATCTGATCAGTAACACACATGTACACACACACACATACACACGCACGCACGCACACACACACACACACACACACACACACACACACACACACACACACACACACACACACACACACACACACACACACACACACACACACACACACACACACACACACACGGTCTTGTATTACTAACCTTGTGGGGACACACAATTCAGTCCCATTCAACATCCTTTCTCTAACCCCTAACCATGAACATAACACTAACGACAGGGGCAACAGGAAGCCTAGTGGTTAAAAAGTTGGGCCAGTAATCGAAAGGTTGCTGGATCGACTCCCCGAGCTGACAACGTCAAAATCTGTCATTCTGCCACTGAGCAACTCAGTTAATCCACTGTTCCCCGGGCTGTGGATGTTGATTAAGGCAGAACCTCTCTGTTTCAGAGGGGTTGGGTTAAATGTGGAAGACACATTTCAGTTGAAGGCGTTCAGTTGTACAACTGACTAGGTATCCCCCTTAACCCCGAAGCATTATGAGTTGGAGGATGATGGGAGGTCCAAGTGGATTTTGTTGGCCAAAGTTCAAGAGATGAATGCAGGTAACCTGACCGTGGGATTTTATGTAGGTGGAGATGGTCTTCTGCTGTTCTGCTGGGCAATGGAAAAACGAAATGTCCTCTTCTGGAACGGTGTGTAACATCTCACTATGTGTGCATCTAGGTGAAGGGGTTCATAAGTGAGTGTTTGTGCGTGCGCATGTGCGCGCATGCGCGAACGAGTGGTGGTTAATGCAATAATGAGTTGATATGAGTGTCAAACTACAATGGGATCAATCCCCATGATACTGACAGGCAGGCAGCAGCCTCTGAGTTTCCCACTCCTCACAGCAGTGGACCATCCTCCTCAGTGAATTTCATTTTTTTTGTTTTAAATAAAACATTTTAAAAGTTTTACTTTTCAGATCAAACTCTACTAAATATATTCGCATGTCACCAAATAATTTATTAAAACACACTGTTTTGCAATGAAGGTCTACAGTAGCCTCAACAGTACTCTGCAGGGTAGCATCATGATGTAGCCGGAGGACAGCTAGCTTCAGTCCTCCTCTGGGTACATTGAATCCAATACAAAACTTAGGAGGCTCATGGTTCTCACGACCTTCCATAGACTTACACAGTAATTATGACAACTTCCGGAGGACGTTCTCCAGCCTATCAGAGCTCCTGCAGCATGAACTGACGTTGTCCACCCAATCAAATGATCAGAGAATGAATATAGTACTGAAAGCATAAGCTACAGCTAGCTAGCACTGCAGTACATGAAATGTGGTGAGTAGTTGACTAAAAAAAAGCGAAAGACAATAGTTGAACAATTTTGAACAAATTAATTTTTTCCAAAATGTAGGACAAGCAAGAGAGAGATTGAGAGGTCGAGATTTCATATATTTTTTAAACATTTAGTTTCACTTACTTAGCTAATAAATGCAGCTAGCTAGTTTAGACGACTCAAACACCCTGCTCAAACAAAGGGATGCTATGTTAGCTAGCTAGCTATGAATTTTCAACACAACACGGGAACTCTTCCAAGTCAAGGTGAGCTTTTTGTTTGACTAATTTATTGTTCTAAACTGCTTACTGAGTGTACACTGTAATTTTACTGCATGATTGTAGCGGGTTTACTAACACATTAGTTCTATTAGCTATGTTGACTATGACGTTACTTTAGCTAATATGGTGACAGCGTTGTAGGCTGTGTGTAGCGGTTATGATATGGTTTGGCTTGGAAAGTTTTTTTTGTCTGGCCACATACAGCAGAAGTCTGCTGCTATGAAAGTGAACTGTGTTTACGATTGATCAGGGGTGTATTCATTCAGCTGATTCTGTTAAAACATTTTTTAAACGGAAGCAAACGTTTGCAAATGTTGGACTAATGATCACACCCTAGATCAGCTAGATGCAGGCAAGAGTGTGTCACTTTCTGTTGGCTAATGATGGCTAATTGCAGGTAACCTTTTAAGTGGGGGAAGATACATATTTTCATCACATCTCTGCTACACTTAGAAAAAAGGTTCTATCTAGAACTTAAAAGGGTTCTTCATCTGTCCCCAATAAGAGAACCCTTTGAAGAACCCTTTTGGGTTCCATGTAGAACCCTTTCGACAGAGGATTCTACATGGATCTTAAAAGGGTTCTACCTGGAACCAAAAATGGTTCTCATATGGGGACAGCCAAAGAACCCTTTTGGAATCCTTTTTTCTAAGAGTGTGTGTGTGTGTCTGTGTGTGTCTGTGTGTGTGTGTGTGTGTGTGTGTGTGTGTGCGTGTGTGCGTGCGTGTGCGTGTGCGTGTGTGTGTGTGCGTGCGTGCGTGTGCGGTAGTTTTTGAATTGCGAGTGATGCCTTTCGGACTGTAGAATGCAGCTGTGCTTTAGTTTCCTACAGCTCAGTTTAAAAGACTGCCCACATAAAAATTCGAACATGCACTCTGGATCCGTCCGCACACAATTAGCTGGTCCTATCTAACATCTAACAACCTCTCACCTACACAATCCCACACAAACAAATACTCTTCTTCCAAGTAATCATGACATTTTCCTATTCTTCCACCCACTGGCACACAGCTAGCTACCCACTCACTCAAACTCACTCAAACATACGTGCACTGCACACACAGAAAGGCACCCACACACGTCTATGTGGAATTGTAGAAAATATATACAGTAGATAATAAGTATAACTGTAGTTTGATGTATGTGGGGCTGCTACACTGGTACTGGTACACTGGTACTAGCTGGCTAGATTGATCATCTCTGTTGGATTGGTACTCTAATCCCATCCATGTTCCATGGTCATTAATCTGCCTGTGCCCGAGTCAGGGATCGGGGATGAAATATGCTTCATTAACTGCGGTGCTACATCGCTCTGTAGAGGCCTGCTCTGGTCTGATCTGGTTTGGTTGCAGGCACACACACACAATAACATGCTTGTTCTACTCCACTATTATAGACAGGGTTTGTGGAGAGACACCTCAAGAAGAAGGAGGACGAAAGTTACTCTATCACACACTGCAGCAGCAAACCAAACCAGAGGCAGAACCCTTGAACACATAGCTACCGCCAAGTGGAAGGTGTACCACACAAGAACTCAGTTACCTGCACTGACACATCCCGTAAATCTCCCCACAGCCCACCCTTCCACCACGCTCCTGTGTACATCCCCATCACTCCTGTGCTGTACTGGGTATCCCAGTTGATCCCAGCTGCCACAAATACGACGGTATATTTCACAAGGCTGTATTTCACACTCCAAAATCAGTGAATTCCTAGAAAATCCTGATATGATATAGTCTAGAGTCATGCTTCACACCCCTCACATTCACTTCTAATGAAAGAGGAGTGATGGGGTGTGAGATACTCTATGTAGTGAAAAGGAGATGGTCACCGATGTCAATTCAACGTCTATTCCCGGTCTTCTTTGTGAATGGGATTTTACGGCTTTCTGCAGCCGCACAGTTGGTACTCCAACATTTTCATGACGTTCTCTCTGTCCCCTCATCCCTCTCTCTTTCAATCCCTATCTCTCTCTCCATTTCTGCAATTCTGCCCGCTGCATGCATCAACCTGTTCTCTCTTTCAATGTTCTCAGACAGTTTCCTCAAGACACACCATTTCAATCTACACATCTCTTTCTATATTCCTCTCTGCTCACAAGTAACAGTGCACTGCATTACCGCCTCTCCTCTTTATCGTTCCGTCTCGCTCTCTTTCTCTCTCCCTCCTCTCTCTCTACTTCTGTCCCTCACTTCATCGCTACCCCCCCCTCTCTACTCCCTTTATTCTGGATGCCCAACCTTCCTCTTTTTCTCCTGCCAACTCATTATTCCCCTCATTCCCTCCATATGTCAGTTTATGCTTTCTCTCCTCTCTCTCGCGTGCTCTCTTTCTCCCTCTCCTCTCTGTCCCATTAACTCCCTTGTGGTTGCTGAAGTTCTCCCCATCTCTCCATCCCTCTCTCTCCCCCATATATACTTCAGGCTGCCCGTACTTTGCCGCACCAACGACAGTTTCCCAGAAATATAACGTCACTCTTACAGGCTGCTGTTTGCATGCCAGGAGTGCAGCTCTGTTTCTACAGATGTTATCAAAGGGGAGCAATCTGGAGTGAGAGATGAGGCAATCAGGGAGTAGGGGAGAAGGGGAAAGGAAGGGTAGGGAGGCGGGCAGGAGGGAAGTGTCCCAAAGTCTGTCGTACTGATCGTCTCTGTATCTAAAGCCTGCATTATGACAAGTATACCCACCCGCACAGCCAACATCACTGATTATTTCCATTTGGACCCCCCTCCCCACATTGCATCTCGTGTTAATGCGTACACTCCAACTCAGTTCAGCTTTCTCTCTCTCGCTCTGTTAGCCTCCATGGTGTGTGCTGCTGGAGCAGCCGCTCAAGCACAACATTAGCACCAGACCCACAGAAGAGCTATCTAATAGACGTTCTATACCCCTCCTCACACCCCCACCTCCTTTCCCATTTCCCTCCTTCCCTCTCACCCTCTCTCAATCTCTTTCTCTAAATACAGTGCACACACACATTGAATCAAACATACACCATTTCGGGGACCAATCAGAGTTGCCAGAGTTCAGGTCTTATTTGTGAATGGGATTTTACGGAGAGCCGCACAGCTGATACACCAACATTTTCATGATATTCTCTCTATCCATCTCCATCCCTCTCTCCCTTTTTGCAATTCTGCCCGCTGCATGCATCAATCTCTTTCTCTATTCTCAGACAGTTTCTTCAAGACACACCATTTCAAACTAAATCTCATTCTATATTCCTCTCTTCTCACAAGGCACAGTGCACTGCATTACCGCCTCTCCTCTCCACTCCTCTCTCCCTCTTCTTTTTCCACTTCATCTCTTCTCATTTCTGATTCTCCCCACTCCCTCTCTCTTTCTTTCCCTCGTCCTGTCTGCCTCCAGCATCCGTGATAGTTGAGGGAAGCAGAGCCCCTCTCTCCTCTCCTCTCCTCTTCCCCTATTTCTTACCTTTATGAGAGTCTGTGTCCCGGTTGGTGCTAGAGCTTCAGTGGAATCGTCGGACGGGCAGAGGGACAGACGGACGGACCAGGAGCCTGGGAACCTTCTGTGAGCCAAAGAAAGGAGGAGAAAAAAAGAGAGACAGAGAGAGAAATAAAGAAAGGTAGAAAGAGAAAGAGAGCGGGCAGTGCTGCTGAAGAGGGAGAGAGAGCGTTGAGTGGCTAGAGGTGAGATGAAGGGGAGAGAGAGAGGGAGGGAAAGATAAATGGAGAGGGAGGGAGAGAGGGAGAGAGGGCTGGATTGGGATAGGAGGGGATTTTGTGATGTTTAAGAGGAGGGAGGGATTGCAGCAGAGTGGAGGGAGAGAGTGGAAGAAGGGATGGGGAGAGGAAGGGTGGCTAGGGAGATGGAGAAGAGTTGAGGGAGGAGGGAGGGGAGTAGAGGATAAGAACTTGAGGCAGAAAAGGAATGAAAAGGTGATGGAAAAGGGAAGAGTGTGGATGAGGAGCACAAAGTGGAGCGAGGGATGAACCTCCTACAGATGAAGTTCTGATGAGAGATGGAGAGATGGTGATGATAGACAAGAGAACATGTCAGTTTGGCCTGGGGCTGGGGGTGAGTGCACTTAGGAGTGAAAGGTTACGTGAAGGAGATCAGAGGAAAAAAAGAACATGAATAAATAGAGAGAAAGATTCAATTGAAATTCCCCTTCTTTCTCTGTCATCTGTCATATGGTTATTTAGAAGGCTATTTTGAGGCTATTTAATACAAGATGCCTCTAGACCGTAGAAACTGATCTTGGGTCAGGTGTGTGTTTTCACCCTCATGGTTTGAGTTAGGCTTTGGGGGAGGCTGAGTTTGTTCTAGATCAGTGCCTGAGGATAACTTATTTCCTTACCATATGCATTACAGAATGAGAAATATCCCCATATCAACCTGCTGTTCCAACCTGGACTCCGGGTAAATGTAAATCTGGGACACGCCATTTCGTATGATATGTTACATATTACAATTCTAATGATATGTTATAAATTGCAACTCATACAATATGTTACGAATTGCAATACGTAGAATTTGTTTCCGAATTTTCAAACAAAACATATCATATGTTATGAATTCCAATTTATTGTGGCTAACGTTAGCTAGATGGCGAGGTGGCTAATGCTAACATTAGCTAGGTGGCTAACGTTAGCTAGGCTAGGGCTTAGGGGTTAAGGTTACAGCTAAGGTTAGGAGTTGGGTTTAAGAGTTTAGGGTTAGGGGAAAGGTTAGCTAACATGCTAAGTAGTTGAAAGTAGCTAAAAAGTAGTAAGTAGTTGCTAATTAGCTAAAATGCTAAAGTTGTCTGTGATGAGATTCAAACACGTTCGCATTATATGCCTACCCATCCAGCTTGACCATCTGTTTTTTGCAACCATACCAAATGTAACATATCATACTCATTTGAGTGTCCCAGATTTACATTTATTATGTTATGCCTAGTCTATTAAACTTGGCTGGCTGTTCTAGACCTTGGCTCAGTGTTTAGTTCTGGAATTCACAAAGTGTCTCTGACAGGAGTGCTGATCTAGGATGAACTTAGAGTTTTAGATCAAAATTATTTTGATCAGGAGGACCTGATCCTTGATTAGCATCCCTACTATAAGTTGCTTTGTGAATAGGTGAAGGGGTCCCAGTTGATTTGCAGTGTTTGAGATGTTGAGAAGTCAGAGTGGACTTCTACCTTAGTGATTGGAAAGGCTTTAGGTCCAGAAGTCCAGCATAGGGATTTTGACTTGACTTGAAAGCTGGGATACAGTGCTGCTCGCTACAACAGTATAGGATATAAAAGAGCCAGAATTGTCTATGAAAAGCTAGTTTATGAAAGCTACATTCAGCCACTGCCCGAGCATTGGAAAGTGTGATTGCATCATCATCCTTCCTCAACTACATGTCATTAGCTGTGGGGGGGGGTATGAGATAAAGATGGGGCTGCTTTAAGACAAAGCCAACACGATGTGCTGTGGATGCGCATCCCCCCTCTCTATATATCTCATTCAAAGGCAGTTTTAGAGAGTTATACTCTGCTCTGCCAGCCCACTGCCATATCTCCCCAAAGCAATTCACTTAGATTAAAACCACAGGTGCCTTATAATTACAATAATGTATCTATAAAGGGGAGGCCGAACTTAACAGCTCCCTCCCATCCATCCCTCTCTATCTATTGGTCTAAATGGTCCTATACAGATACATTATGATCTCATTATCCGTACAGGAAGACTTCATTTAAAATGTTTCCACTTCTGAATAATAACCTGCTATAAAACATATCGGAATAGAATAGGGTGAATCAATCAGACGCTACTTTGTGTGTCATGCTGTGGGATCAGAGGAGGCTGGTGGGTTTAGCTGTAGGTGGATGGGCTCATTGTAATGGCTGGAATAGAATTAATGGAATGGTATCAAACACATCAAACATATGGAAACCACATGCTTGACTCCGTTCCATTAACTCCATTCCAGCCGTTACAAGGAGCCCTTCTTCATATAGCTCCTCCCACCAGCTGCCTCTGTGTGGGATGCTATTGGCTCTAATATTTCATAATGATGACACACTAAGGTAATCACACATTAGTGCAAGTCCTTAATGTGACCTAGTAGCTGGAAAGGATGCATGATGAAATGTCTATTTACATTTACATTTAAGTCATTTAGCAGACGCTCTTATCCAGAGCGACTTACAAATTGGTGCATTCACCTTATGACATCCAGTGGAACAGTAGTGCATCTAAATCTTTTAAGGGGGGGGGGGGGGGGGGGTGAGAGGGATTACTTTATCCTATCCTAGGTATTCCTTAAAGAGGTGGGGTTTCAGGTGTCTCCGGAAGGTGGTGATTGACTCCGCTGTCCTGGCGTCGTGAGGGAGTTTGTTCCACCATTGGGGGGCCAGAGCAGCGAACAGTTTTGACTGGGCCGAGCGGGAACTGTATTTCCTCAGTGGTAGGGAGGCGAGCAGGCCAGAGGTGGATGAGCGCAGTGCCCTTGTTTGGGTGTAGGGCCTGATCAGAGCCTGGAGGTACTGAGGTGCCGTTCCCCTCACAGCTCCGTAGGCAAGCACCATGGTCTTGTAGCGGATGCGAGCTTCAACTGGAAGCCAGTGGAGAGAGCGGAGGAGCGGGGTGACGTGAGAGAACTTGGGAAGGTTGAACACCAGATGGGCTGCGGCGTTCTGGATGAGTTGTAGGGGTTTAATGGCACAGGCAGGGAGCCCAGCCAACAGCGAGTTGCAGTAATCCAGACGGGAGATGACAAGTGCCTGGATTAGGACCTGCGCCGCTTCCTGTGTGAGGCAGGGTCGTACTCTGCGGATGTTGTAGAGCATGAACCTACAGGAACGGGCCACCGCCTTGATGTTAGTTGAGAACGACAGGGTGTTGTCCAGGATCACGCCAAGGTTCTTAGCGCTCTGGGAGGAGGACACAATGGAGTTGTCAACCGTGATGGCGAGATCACGGAACGGGCAGTCCTTCCCGGGAGGAAGAGCAGCTCCGTCTTGCTGAGGTTCAGCTTGAGGTGGTGATCCGTCATCCACACTGATATGTCTGCCAGACATGCAGAGATGCGATTCGCCACCTGGTCATCAGAAGGGGGAAAGGAGAAGATTAATTGTGTGTCGTCTGCATAGCAATGATAGGAGAGACCATGTGAGGTTATGACAGAGCCAAGTGACTTGGTGTATAGCGAGAATAGGAGAGGGCCTAGAACAGAGCCCTGGGGGACACCAGTGGTGAGAGCACGTGGTGTGGAGACGGATTCTCGCCACGCCACCTGGTAGGAGCGACCTGTCAGGTAGGACGCAATCCAAGCGTGGGCCGCGCCGGAGATGCCCAACTCGGAGAGGGTGGAGAGGAGGATCTGATGGTTCACAGTATCGAAGGCAGCCGATAGGTCTAGAAGGATGAGAGCAGAGGAGAGAGAGTTAGCTTTAGCAGTGCGGAGCGCCTCCGTGATACAGAGAAGAGCAGTCTCAGTTGAATGACTAGTCTTGAAACCTGACTGATTTGGATCAAGAAGGTCATTCTGAGAGAGATAGCGGGAGAGCTGGCCAAGGACGGCACGTTCAAGAGTTTTGGAGAGAAAAGAAAGAAGGGATACTGGTCTGTAGTTGTTGACATCGGAGGGATCGAGTGTAGGTTTTTTCAGAAGGGGTGCAACTCTCGCTCTCTTGAAGACGGAAGGGACGTAGCCAGCGGTCAGGGATGAGTTGATGAGCGAGATGAGGTAAGGGAGAAGGTCTCCGGAAATGGTCTGGAGAAGAGAGGAGGGGATAGGGTCAAGCGGGCAGGTTGTTGGGCGGCCGGCCGTCACAAGACGCGAGATTTCATCTGGAGAGAGAGGGGAGAAAGAGGTCAGAGCACAGGGTAGGGCAGTGTGAGCAGAACCAGCGGTGTCGTTTGACTTAGCAAACGAGGATCGGATGTCGTCGACCTTCTTTTCAAAATGGTTGACGAAGTCATCTGCAGAGAGGGAGGAGGGGGGGGGGGGAGGATTCAGGAGGGAGGAGAAGGTTGCAAAGAGCTTCCTAGGGTTAGAGGCAGATGCTTGGAATTTAGAGTGGTAGAAAGTGGCTTTAGCAGCAGAGAGAGAAGAGGAAAATGTAGAGAGGAGGGAGCGAAAGGATGTCAGGTCCGCAGGGAGGCGAGTTTTCCTCCATTTCCGCTCGGCTGCCCGGAGCCCTGTTCTGTGAGCTCGCAATGAGTCATCGAGCCACGGAGCGGGAGGGAGGACCGAGCCGGCCTGGAGGATAAGGGACATAGAGAGTCAAAGGATGCAGAAAGGGAGGAGAGGAGGGTTGAGGAGGCAGAATCAGGAGATAGGTTGGAGAAGGTTTGAGCAGAGGGAAGAGATGATAGGATGGAAGAGGAGAGAGTAGCGGGGGAGAGAGAGCGAAGGTTGGGACGGCGCGATACCATCCGAGTAGGGGCAGTGTGGGAAGTGTTGGATGAGAGCGAGAGGGAAAAGGATACAAGGTAGTGGTCGGAGACTTGGAGGGGAGTTGCAATGAGGTTAGTGGAAGAACAGCATCTAGTAAAGATGAGGTCGAGCGTATTTCCTGCCTTGTGAGTAGGGGGGGAAGGTGCGAGGGAGAGGTCAAAAGAGGAGAGGAGTGGAAAGAAGGAGGCAGAGAGGAATGAGTCAAAGGTAGACGTGGGGAGGTTAAAGTCGCCCAGAACTGTGAGAGGTGAGCCGTCCTCAGGAAAGGAGCTTATCAAGGCATCAAGCTCATTGATGAACTCTCCGAGGGAACCTGGAGGGCGATAAATGATAAGGATGTTAAGCTTGAAAGGGCTGGTAACTGTGACAGCATGGAATTCAAAGGAGGCGATAGACAGATGGGTAAGGGGAGAAAGAGAGAATGACCACTTGGGAGAGATGAGGATCCCGGTGCCACCACCCCGCTGACCAGAAGCTCTCGGGGTGTGCGAGAACACGTGGGCAGACGAAGAGAGAGCAGTAGGAGTAGCAGTGTTGTCTGTGGTGATCCATGTTTCCGTCAGTGCCAAGAAGTCGAGGGACTGGAGGGAGGCATAGGCTGAGATGAACTCTGCCTTGTTGGCCGCAGATCGGCAGTTCCAGAGGCTACCGGAGACCTGGAACTCCACGTGGGTCGTGCGCGCTGGGACCACCAGATTAGGTGGCCGCGGCCACGCGGTGTGGAGCGTTTGTATGGTCTGTGCAGAGAGGAGAGAACAGGGATAGACAGACACATAGTTGACAGGCTACACAAGAGGCTACGCTAATGCAAAGGAGATTGGAATGACAAGTGGACTACACGTCTCGAGTGTTCAGAAAGTTAAGCTTACGTAGCAAGAATCTTATTGACTAAAATGATTAAAATGATACAGTACTGCTGAAGTAGGCTAGCTGGCAGAGGCTGCGTTGTTGACTATGTAGGCTAGCTGGCAGTGTCTGCGTTGTTGACACTACACTATTCAAGTCGTTCCGTTGAGTGTAATAGTTTCTACTGTGCTACTGTGCTGCTATTCGGGGCTAGCTGGCTAGCTAGCAGTGTTGATTATGTTACGTTGCGTCAAAAGAACGACAATAGCTGGCTAGCTAACCTAGGAAATCGCTCAAGACTACACAATTATCTTTGATACAAAGACGGCTATGTAGCTAGCTATGTAGCTAGCTACGATCAAACAAATCAAGCCGTTGTACTGTAATGAAATGAAATGAAAAGTGTGATACTACCTGTGGAGCGAAGCGAAATGCGACCGGATTGTTGAGTGCGGAAGTACTGTTCGGTAGACGTTGGCTAGCTGTTGGCTAGCTAGCAGTGTCTCCTACGTTAAGGACGACAAATAGCTGGCTAGCTAACCTCGGTAAATTAAGATAATCACTATAAAACTACACACTCTAAACTACACAATTATCTTGGATACGAAGACAGCAAAGACAACTATGTAGCTAGCTAACACTACACTAATCAAGTCGTTCAGTTGAGTGTAATAGTTGTGCTGCTAATCGGTAGACGGTGGACTAGCTAACGGTGGACGTTAGCTAGCTGGCTAGCTGCAGGGCAGTGTAGACTGCGTTAGGACGACGAAATACGATAATTACGCAATTATCTATGATACAAAGACGGCTATGTAGCTAGCTAAGAAGAAATTGCTAAGATTAGACAAATCAAACCGTTGTACTATAATGAAATGTAATACTACGGTCTATCAGTAACAAAAAGAAGAAGCCCTTGAGAAAAGCCATTTTATGAGATGTGTATAATTATCTCCTGAAAATAAAGGATTCTTCTGAAAATCTGTTTCTGAGAAGAGTGCCTATTAGGAAAACAGTCCATATGATTGTGAACTCACTATGGAATGGTTTTCTAAAAAGAAACATTACATTGAAAATCAACTGAAAATGATGGTTCCTTTTCTGATCAAGTGAATGAGAATAACATTTTGTTGTCACTAGATGGGAGTGGTGAGGTTAATATGAATTGCGTTTTCCTAGGGGCATTTAGAGGTTTATTAGCATAAGGGCATAACGAGGGAGCTGGGGGCTCAGCTTCCCTGAATGAAATGTTAGCTCCCCAAAATGCAACAAAAGTCTAACTTTGGGGGATGTCAAAATAATGCTAATTTAACCACTCTCCTATTTGTTTAAAATGCAGTGGTAAATATATTTTACAGTGGTAAATTTAAACATAAAATATTTAAATTAAACAAACACCCGCACCTCTCTGTAATGGTTTAAACCATTTATTTCTATGTGACAAGAGTTGTCCATCCAGTAGTGTTGAATTTCGCCCTCAGCTGAGCTCCTTTGCTCATAGATTTTCCTTTGTGGGTCTTCATTTTCGCCATGCTTCCCTAATAATAATAAAAAGAAGCCTTTATTCCAATGCATTACATGTATCCATTGATTTATCGTTGTTTGCTTTTCTCAGTCAACTGTTTAGAGCGCTCATTGCTTTGTTTTCCAGGTGCTCGCGGGGACTGCTATTCTTTATTCCATCAATATCCAGGCTGTATGATTGGGAAGTCCCATTGGGCGGCGCACAATTGGCCCAACGTCGTCCGGGTTTGCACGGTGTAGGCCGTCATTGTCAATCTGTTCTTAAAACTGACTTGCCTAGTTAAATAAAGGTTAAATAAAAAATACATATTTGTTTTCTTTCCTGGATCAGCTGATGATGGTCGACAATATCACTAGACAACTAGCAGCCTACAGCTAGACACCAATGTGCATCCAATCCATCCAACATACGATAATAACAGTAGTTCTATAGTTGACTCTTTCGGTTAGAAGCATTACATTTTGCAACGGCATAGCTCTACACTATTTTAGATTTGTGTTCCCATGAAAACTGTTTTCACAGTGAAACGTAATGAAACGTCACGTAGGCATAGTTACACTTAGACCTACAGTGCATTTTTGCTGATCTCCAAGATCTTTGATTCGTACAGGGTTTAAGTTCAGTGTTCTAATTCAATTGTTGAATGCTTAATGACAAATAGCACTGTCATAAATGTCATTAATGTAAGGAAATAAAGGTGTGTTTCACGATTTGTGAAGACTCCAAGCATTAACAAATGAACTATGAGCAACTCATGAACTAGGGTGTATAAAACATGTTTTGATTCAACTCGTTTTACTATATATTCAATGTAGGATACCTATTCTGGGTGCGTTCATGTGGCAGTAGTGTAGACCTAGCGCAAGGTAAACACAAGCAAACACTGTTAACCACCTTTTTTATGCGTTTAAGGTATAAGCAGTATTACTTTTTTTCACCGCAGCCGGCAGTCAGAGTTTACACACATATTACTGGCTACTGGTAAACGTTTTTGAAGTTCATGGTAATATACATTGTAGCCTAGTCTAGTAAATTGACCATCCTGTATTTCCCGGGACAGTTTCAGCCCCATTTCAGGTGTCCCGACTTTTCAGGCTACAAAAAAAGGTACATTTGTCAGTAAGAGCATCAATTAATGTAGAACTAATTAATGTAGGCCTAATCAATATAGAACTAATTAATGTAGGCCTAACCAATATAGAACTAATTCATGTAGGCCTAATCAATATAGAACTAATTCATGTAGGCCTAACCAATATAGAACTAATTCATGTAGGCCTAATCAATATAGAGCTAATTCATGTAGGCCTAACCAATATAGAACTAATTCATGTAGGCCTAATCAATATAGAACTAATTAATGTAGGCCTAATCAATATAGAACTAATTCATGTAGGCCTAACCAATATAGAACTAATTCATGTAGGCCTAATCAATATAGAACTAATTAATGTAGGCCTAATCAATATAGAACTAATTCATGTAGGCCTAACCAATATAGAACTAATTAATGTAGGCCTAATCAATATAGAACTAATTCATGTAGGCCTAACCAATATAGAACTAATTAATGTAGGCCTAATCAATTGCAATCTGCAGATGTCCTTAGGCATACTTTTTGGTGTTTTGTAACAGATGTCTATTTCCATTCATCAAATGGCACTGGTAAACAGGCAATTTGGATGCTGGAATTATTTTGGAGTGGACGAACATGCCTACTTTTTGAAGTGATTTGTTTAACAATCAGATGAAAATATCATGACTGGTTGGTTCATGCCATATTAAAAGGTAATGCATGTTTTATTATTAGGCTCATAAAAATGTTTCAATACAGAGACCCCGAATGTCATGGTGTAATTTGCACTCTGCATAATGGTGATATAGAAGTAGGCTTACTTATGCAGAGTGTGAATTACAATCATACACATATCACTAATATAATCAAGGATGGGAAGGGCATTTGTGAACTTGTTCAGGACTTGCTCATTAGTTACTGTATGTATACATTTCTCTCAACACTATAACATGTGAAAGTGCAAACCAACAACTAATATTAGATGATAGAATAAAATCTCCATCAAATACCCACAAAACAATTCTAAGAGCACGTTTTTCAGAGAAAGAAAAGAGGAACTACTTGGTTTGACACGTGCTTACAGGAAGTTAAAGAAAGTGAGACACAACAACACATTCAAACATTTCAGAGGGGTATACTACTAAGCAGAATCTAGCCAGCTATCTTTTAGAAATAACCAGAAATAACTATTGATTTTCTAGTTAATTAAGAAAGATACACTTAGATATGTGTTTTTGGTTGTTGAGCCAATAAGACCATGCCCATGTCAAGATTATCTTGAATGTTTTTTTTTATTTTTTTATGAAAACTTGCCTAAATAATCTGGCTAACTCCTTGATCCTCCTTAGTCCTGCCAGTCTCCAAATGACAGATAGTTACAATGGGTCCATGTCAACTCCTGCTACTGTACTCGATGTTGCCAGTTTACTAACCACCAGTCCTGGAAACCCATCATTACGCACACCTGGCAACCATCATTACGCACACCTTCGCCCCATCATTAGGCACACCTGGACTTCATCACTACCCAAATTACTCCCCCTTTATTTAGCTCTCAGTTGTTATCAGGTGTTATTGTTTTCTCTCATCTTCAATATGTGTCTCATGTTTGGTCCTCCCGGTGTACAAGTTACACAATGTTAAAGCATTTCATTTGCAGACAGATGGTGAATGGAAAAGAGAGTTGAACACAAACAAACTGCAGTATACTGTTGCCTCCCATTCACACTCTTTGACCTTAATCAACCAATCAATAACATTTATTTGACAAAGCCCTTTTGACATCAGCAGTTGTCACAGTGCTTTACAGTAACCCGGCCTAGTCCCCAAAGACCAAGAAAAGCAGAAGTGAGAGCACAGTGTCCAGAAAAAAACTCAGTCGAGGGAAGAAACATAGAAAGGAGACCCGGGTCAAATGTGTAGCCCATCCTCTTCTGACTGGACTGAGTAGAGATTAAGAGTATGTCAGATTGTTTTAACCTAAACAACAAGGTCATAGTCCAACATAGTATACTTGATAAGCCACAGAAAGGGATGCTTTTGTGAAAAGTCAGGTGTTCTCTCAACTGGTGTTTTCTCAAATGCAGAACAACAAACACACCTGACTGACTAGAGGAGTGTTTCTGAGTACGTGACCAGGTGGACTGCGAGTGAAGTGAACAGCGTTGCTGTGAGCTGAGAGAATCTGATTTGAGCTCAGGGACTCAGGGGTTAATTGTATGTGTGACTTTGACACAGACATGCCAGGTTTGTCATTAGAAGGGCACTGTATGACTGCTGCTCATGAGGGATAGGCTTGAGGGGCCTTAAGGAAATATAATGGAATCAAATTGAATAGAAATGAATAGAATCAAATAGAATAACTTTATTTGAATACAACAGTAGATGTTCAGAGAGCTTACAGCCAGGAACAGATGGCAAAGGGCTGGTTTATTTGTGGTAGTTATGGAAGTTAAGTAAAAACAACATAATAAGGCCTTGTTGCATCCCAAATGGAAACCTACTACATAGAGTGCACTCATTTTCTGGGTGAAAGTAGTGCATAATGTAGGGAATAAGGTCCCATTTGTGACGCAGACCCTGACTTGATCACAGGCCAGACACTAGCATATGGCATATGACATCCAGTGCCACAATTGAAATTGCGAAATTATGGCACTGGGTTTCGTTTTATTTCAATGTCAATTTCCTACCGTCACTAGTGGCAACGCGAGCGCCTATTCAATTCAATTCAATTCAATTCAAGGGCTTTATTGGCATGGGAAACATGTGTTAACATTGCCAAAGCAAGTGAGGTAGACAACATACAAAGTGAATATATAAGGTGAAAAACAACAAAAATGAACAGTAAACATTACACATACAGAAGTTTCAAAACAGTAAAGACATTACAAATGTCATATTATATATATATATATATATATACAATGTACAAATAGTTAAAGAACACAAGATAAAATAAATAAGCATAAATATGGGTTGTATTTACAATGGTGTTTGTTCTTCACTGGTTGCCCTTTTCTCGTGGCAACAGGTCACAAATCTTGCTGCTGTGATGGCACACTGTGGAATTTCACCCAGTAGATATGGGAGTTTTTCAAAATTGGATTTGTTTTCGAATTCTTTGTGGATCTGTGTGATCTGGGGAAATATGTATCTCTAATATGGTCATACATTGGGCAGGAGGTTAGGAAGTGCAGCTCAGTTTCCACCTCATTTTGTGGGCAGTGAGCACATAGCCTGTCTTCTCTTGAGAGCCATGTCTGCCTACGGCGGCCTTTCTCAATAGCAAGGCTATGCTCACTGAGTCTGTACATAGTCAAAGCTTTCCTTAATTTTGGGTCAGTCACAGTGGTCAGGTATTCTGCCGCTGTGTACTCTCTGTTTAGGGCCAAATAGCATTCTAGTTTGCTCTGTTTTTTTGTTAATTCTTTCCAATGTGTTAAGTAATTATCTTTTTGTTTTCTCATGATTTGGTTGGGTCTAATTGTGCTGTTGTCCTGGGGCTCTGTAGGGTATGTTTGTGTTTGTGAACAGAGCCCCAGGACCAGCTTGCTTAGGGACTCTTCTCCAGGTTCATCTCTCTGTAGGTGATGGCTTTGTTATGGAAGGTTTGTGAATCGCTTCCTTTTAGGTGGTTGTAGAATTTAATGGCTCTTTTCTGGATTTTGATAATTAGTGGGTATCGGCCTAATTCTGCTCTGCATGCATTATTTGGTGTTTTACGTTGTACACGGAGGATATTTTTGCAGAATTCTGCGTGCAGAGTCTCAATTTGGTGTTTGTCCCATTTTGTGAAGTCTTGGTTGGTGAGCGGACCCCAGACCTCACAACCATAAAGGGCAATGGGCTCTATGACTGATTCAAGTATTTTTAGCCAAATCCTAATTGGTATGTTGAAATTTATGTTTCTTTTGATGGCATAGAATGCCCTTCTTGCCTTGTCTCTCAGATCGTTCACAGCTTTGTGGAAGTTACCTGTGGCACTGATGTTTAGGCCAAGGTATGTATAGTTTTTTGTGTGCTCTAGGGCAACAGTCTGATGGAATTTGTATTTGTGGTCCTGGTGACTGGACCTTTTTTGGAACACCATTATTTTGGTCTTACTGAGATTTACTGTCAGGGCCCAGGTCTGACAGAATCTGTGCATAAGATCTAGGTGCTGCTGTAGGCCCTCCTTGGTTGGTGACAGTAGATTACCATCTAGTACGATCGATCTTCAAGGCATTCCTAGACGATCACCAAATATTTTATTGTGGAAAAACCAACGAACGATAAAGGCTTGCGCTCCTTTTTTAAAACCGTGTTGAGCTGTTGCCAGTAGATGCACTTGATTCAAAAGTCCTGCGCACCGGGTAAGCAAAGTGTTCCCATGAGATAAACTCCGCCAACCCGGCAAATCTGTGACTAAATCGAGTGCAACTACTGTGCTGCCCAATCGGATAGCTCAAATCACCGTGCCAACAGAGCCAAGGTTAATAGGCTACTAGCCTACGTAAGATTGAATAACTTTTCAATTCATGACCACAGAGAGACTGTCAACGAATACAGCAAATAACTGTTGTTTTTATGAGTGAGTTCATGTTTAAGTTTATATTTAGCACTGTTTTTATTCAACAATATTACAAAACGCGTGTCTCTTTACTTCCGTTCGAGATGCAGCTGCAATGAATGAGTAGCCAAGTACCGATAGCCCTGCGTTTTATTATTATTATTATTAGCAGCTCGTCGTGTTGATTTTCATATTAAGGAATATTTCACTTTCTCTGGTCATAGGAACCATAAGAATTTGTGCATGAGGCAGATGCGGTGCGACTCGAGTTTCGCCATCAGGGGGAAGACGGTGTCTCCTCGCTTTGGTCAGTCTCACCAGAGGAAAGGAAGGAGAGAGCGGGGACCGTGAGAGGCGGTTGGGAAAATCGTTTTAAACGGTCATCCAACTCGGAATTCCAAGTCGGAAACTCGGGCATCTTTCTAGAGCTCCGACTTTTCGACCTGAAGATCACTGACGTCGTAATTTGATCTCGTTGACTATCAGATGCAGGTACCATCAGTCCAGAAAAATAAAAAAGCGAATGATTTAAATTCATGCGACACAGTGCCTCACAAGTGCTAAACCAACTGATCTATTTTGTTATCAAAGCTCGAGTTTTGAAATATAATATGGTCTGATTAATAATATTGGCAGGCCAATCATATAGCCAATATGCTGTGATAATGTATTAGGCCTACAGCACAAACCTCATTCCTACAAAACTATGTGTGAGGTTAATGTACAAATAAATAATCTGAGCAGTAGATCTCAGCTTGCTTTTTGACTGCGAAAGTGATCTTGACTCAGAAAAATTTGGTGACCACTGATCTACAGTACGCATTTAGCAAAATAGTTCTCAGTTTAATCGGACTATTCTCTCAACAATGATTTAATTGACTTATCTCGGCAATCTGTCGGTTTTCTGTATAGTTGTCTAATGTTGGTGGGTCATATTATTATGTTTTAATGTTTCCCCTGAATCACTATGATAAATACAGTAGTATAGTTTTTCTTGAGTATATAAGTCCAAAGTGTAGCAGTACAGATGTGGTGGCGTAGCAGAAATATCATAATGCCGTGAACCAAGCAGTTGTGAGTTCAAATCCCAGATGATGACATATTGAATAATAATAATTGTATAAATAACATACACAATGTAGTCAAGTGTGTCAAATATGTAAGATGAGAACACTGTTAAAAGCACTGTGTGTGTGTGTATCATAGACACTGTTTTTTTGTTGTCCAAAACAAACACACAAACATGGAAAAAACACGTGGTTTTGGAAAACTTCATGTGACATTTCACATGTGAAGTGTTCTAAAAACACGTAAATTCACATGTGAAATGTCACATGAAGTTTTCCAAAACCACGTGTTTTTTCCATGTTTGTGTGTGTGTAAGTGAATGTTGGACATGTTCACTCAATCAGAGTCACAGTTGTGACAGTGGTATGGTAGTCCTGGGATACAGGCTTGGTGGGCCCATCTTTTGCATCCCCAGCACCCAGATCTCCTGAGGTTTGTTCCAACTAACCCTGACGCTTGCAGCCATTAGCTATCTTCAATTTTAGCTATGTTCAAACTTTAGCACTGCTAACCTACATCAAATATATCTACACACACTGGTTATAAACCTGATATACATTTTGTGAATCGAACGACAAGGCAGGTGATGCCAATGTAAATTTGGTCCAAAAAATGTCTTTCTTACCGCAAAATCATGTTTTTTCTGTGTTGTGTCACAGTAATGATGTTCGATCGTTGGTTTTGGCCTTTTGAGTCCGCTTATAAACCTCATCAGTGGTCTATGTGAGTATCATACACTTAACAGAGTCAAATCATCACCCTGCTAGGGACTAGACATGAGTTCTACAGATTTTGTGCCTCTCCCTTCACGCCACAGGGAGCAGGATAAGCTACTCTAGCAGCCCAGCACCGTTTCCAGTCACCGTCCCAAATGGCACCCCATAGGCCTCTGTTCATAAGTTGTGCAATATGTAGGGAATAGGGTGCCATTTTTGACACAGCATCCAGACTCAGGCATTTCCCTGTCTGTCTTTGCGTTAGCTAAGGATCGGTGTATTATACGGTGGATTTGCTCTGCTACTGAAGTGCAGTCCTGGCATGCCAAAGGGACCTACATGACATCAATTGTTTGCATCCCAAATGGCACCATATTCCCTATTTAGTGCACTACTTTTGACCAGGAATCATAGGGTTCTGGTCAAAAGTAGTGTACTATATAGGGAATAGAGTGCCATTTGTGATGCAGTCAATTGCTGTAGTGACATGCCACTGCCTCAACCAACTAAGATACTTCATTGATCAATTTTCACACTGTTTAATAGCACCTCGTTGGAAATCCCCATCACTCATAAAATACCTGGGCTAGAGTCTCACCCTTGAGTAACAACAAGACAATTATAAGATGACAGAAAAGGAATAAGTTAGTTTGAAATAAATTGTGTGAAAGTGATATTCATAATTCATGCATACTATACCTACTATGCTACTTATACTACCCTCAGGGCAGCATTTCATTTCCATACTATAGCACAAGATGTGAAAAGATGTTGAAACTTTTGAAAAGACACCTTTTTGGTTGAAAGGATGTTGAAAATATGTATTTCTGGTTGAAAAGTTTTTTTTTTTTCAATGTGTTGTGCTCACCAGAAGCACACTGATCACACTGTGATGGAGCTGAATGCTGATTAAGTGTCATTTATGACCACATGGTAAACAGCCGCATGAAAGAGGAAGCAGATAAAGTTGAGGCTACAGACAGAACAGATCTGGCTTGAGTCTTGACATTTCCTCACACACCATAACTTCTTGGAAATAGGACTACAGAATTCACTGAACACTTAAGAGGAGACTAGGTGAGAATAAACTTAAGTTGTATTAAATAAGCTTACATATAAGTGATCATTTTTTGGGATTCTTACCATCTCTTTGTATTTTAACCTCTATCCCACAATGTATTCTTAGAATGCTTATCATTAAATGCATGCACAGACACAGACACACACACACTGTATCTGAGGGGGATTTCTCAACACCACTACAGTCACAACTGTCTGTCACTTCGTTTTAATTCTTCTCTTCCAAAGTGTCTGTGCCTGATAAAATGACATTACAATGAAGACAATACCACTGTCATAAGAGACAGGCGACGTCCAAAATGCCACCATAATCCCTATAAAGTGCATTACTTTTGACCAGGTCCCATAGGGTAGTGTGCACTATATATAGGGAATAGAGGGGCATTTGGAACACATACAGACAGAGAAAGCTAACAAGGGTGAGAAGAACGGATGTGTGGTCACAGTGGATGGTGTGAGGAACATCAGAGTCACTTAGTGAAGAATATACTGTAAGGGAAGTGAGTGGTAATGGTGTAATTTTGAGAATTATGATATTATTGTGCGCATGAGAGAGAGAGAGACTTTTTGTATCTGAGCCATTTTTCTCTGAACCCTGACAGATATAGCAGTCAGTCCACATAATGCGGGCCCAGGATGGTCTAGATCTGGAAGGTTAATTACTGAGACCCACCTGCTGACCCTTGCCCATGTTCTTCTGCTCCAGGGGACCTGTCCTCCTGCGCTCCCCAGGAAACATGCTTATCTTCTGGATATCTTGTGGATCACTTCTCCCTCTCCTGGTCCTCTGCTATAATGGAAAAGGCCGCTGCACAATCCAGGAGAACAAACAATATCATGGTAGGGTTTAAGTCTAAAAGTCTTTTTTTTAGCAGATATCGATGACAACAAAATGTGTAATGTGGACATATGGTTAATTGTTTAATTGTGGACATTATAGAAAGTGTTATTAATATTGAGACAATATCACAACACTGCCACCCACTTGGAAATTTATTTTTATGCCCTATAGAGAGAACTGTACACTACATCATACAGCACAATGCGGTCGAATTCAATGTCTATATCCTTCTTCCCACTCCCTCTCTCCTTAGTGTCCCCTGTGCTTGAGTCCCTGCGGTGCTACAATGACTACAGCTCCTACGTCCGCTGTAGCTGGGAAGAGAGTCCACACGCGTCCTCACAAGCCCTGTTAGCCCTATACTACTGGGACGACACTGAGAACAGGTAAGGATAGAGGTGATGAGAGGACAGAAAGAGGGAGGGAGGGAGGGGAGAAGGAAAATGTGGACACCGAGAAACAATGTACTCAATTAACTCATGCCTCTCTCTACCTCTTTCTCTCGCTTTCTCTCCCCTCTCTTTCTCTGTCCCTCCAGTGAGTCCCCATGTAAACCCTATGGTCAGCCAGCATTGAATGCCAAAAACGGCAAGCTCGCTGCCCAGTGTCAGTACAACACTCGTGACTTTGGCATCAATACCAACCATGTCTTCTTCTTCAAGACCTCCTGTCCCCCTGCCATGCTTCTGTCTAAGAATTGTGAGTTTAAACATTACAGGACCCCTGTCATAAATCATTGCTTCTCAATCATTTTACATCTACATGTTTAATTTTAGTTACAAGTTAGCTAGCAGATGACCAAATATATAGGATCCTGTATCTATATTTGACTATTCATTTATGTGTTGATTTGTTTTTGACAGTGTGTGCCTCTGTGTATTACAGTGAGGGTGCGTCCACCAGTCCATTTATCACAGCAGCCTGTAGAGAGAGGGGGCCGTTTGCTCAGCTGGGAAAGCCCCTACCCCCCAACGTCCCTCCTGACCCCCACTCTCAACTATCAGGTCAACTACAGGAGGTCTAACCAGGATGACTGGACAGTATGTACTTCAGTAACAAACAATTAGCTTGAGTGCCATATCTTGTTTGTGCTATATATTGCCAATTCCCTATCACTCATTGTCACGGATAGCAGGCAAGAGCACAAACAAATTGTCATTTTAATCCATAGAGACGTGAAGGAGAAGCTCGTCGGATGTTGATCTCTTCTCGGCTGGGTCCTCATTTTGGACCAAAGTTCCTTGTTGTTAAGAGACTCTTTGGGGTTTCATATAGAAGGTTCTTCCAGGTTCTACCTGGAGCCCAAAATGGTTCTCCTATGGGGACAGCTGAAGAACCCTTTTAGGTTCTGGATATCACCTTTTTTTCTAAGAGTGTAGGAGGACTGTTAGTTAACATATTGCTTATGTTTTCCGACCCTCTTGTAAAAAGACATGCTAACTCTCATGGTTATTCATCGTGGCATGAGATATCCCACGAAAAACAAGCACAAGCATAGGGTAGTTTTGCTCATTAATCACTTCTTTAGAATCCTTCATTACAACCTCTTTGCTTCCTGCCCGGGGGTGTCACCAGAGTTTCATAACATTTGGGGGCTCAGTCCTGAACACCAGGGGCTGAGGGGTTTGTGTGAGAAAATAAGACATTTTCTGAAATCATTTCCTGTAATTCTAATGATAATTCTAGAATTTTACATGACTGGAGACATTCCAATAATATATTTTTTTATACCACACAAGTGATCAAAATGTCAAGCTACTCTGTTTTAGTGATCTCAATATGTAAATGTCAAACAACCCATGTCTTAAATGCAACACATAGCATAGGCCAATGAAAAGAGTGGATACACAGATCTTAGGCCTACAATATGAGTAGGAAACTATAGCACACCAACTTTCCAGTGGCACTCACGTATTTAAACAGAATTTCCCCGCAATTGTTATTGTATAGGAAGGCCTACTGTTAGAGTAATATTTAAAGTAATATATCAGCTAGTAGCCTAGCCTAAAATTACAATAGCATAAATTCAGTAAGTCAATGAAGCCAATAGTGGTTTCAGCTATATTGTTATTAAAACAATGTAGTCCTTACTGCATGACCTTTTTAAACAATAACACAAAATATGTCAAATGACTTGAATAGTGTACAATGTGTATTCACATCAGTAGGCTGAGTGACTGAAATGCAGTCTTGGAAAGTTGAGGAAAATATCAGCGTAGCTCAACAGGTAGGCTATAGGTCTAGTGTATGTGTGTAGAGAACATCTGCAATGCTTTTAAATGCTAGACTAATGACCATGAGCACTAACCGCAACTTAGCTAACATTACCCAGCATAATTGTAACCTAAACATCCAAACGGAGATTTGGTTTAAACAAAAAATCTGACATTGATTGATTTATCAAGATGAGTTCCCATGCTTGTCCCAAAGCAGCACAAGGAACCTGTCCCAATCAAAATGGTGTTGGGGGGGGATCAGTTGACCACACATGGCAATTGCTTTACATTTATTATAACCAGTGCTATTTTTTTTAGGTAGCCTCCTGGAGCGCCATTTTATAAATTATTATTAAGCCATTTCTGAATGAAAGTTGGTACCGACATGAAACCTTTCATTCAGAAAATCCTAAAACACCAAATTAGACCTACCTTATAAATTAGGCCATCATCACTGTCAATCGTAAATGTATAATTCTTCGCATTTTACAGGTTAAACGTCCATGCTGCATGCATGCCAACCATTTGATCCCAAACAGTTTCATGGGAATATGGATTTTGATCTTCTTGAATGTTATAAGTAAGTGTGGCTAACTGGCTGAGCTAATCCAATTTTAGAGAAGATCGAGTTAAACACAGCCAGAAAAATGTAATGTTAAGTTTTCTACTATAAGCCGCCTCCAACATAATTTTAGAAAATTTGACAGTACGTCCAACCGGCCTCACAACCGCAGACCACGTGTAACCATGCCAGCCTAGGACCTGCACAACCGGCTTCTTCACCTGAGGAATTGTCTGAGACCAGTCACCCGGACAGCTGATGAAACTGAGGAGTATTTCTGTCTGTAATAAAGCCCTTTGTGGGGGGAAAATCTTTCTGATTGGCTGGGCCTGGCTCCCCAGTGTGTAGGCCTATGCCCTCCCAGGCTCACCCATGGCTGCGCCCCTGCCCAGTCATGTGAAATCTATAGATTAGGGCCTAATGAATTTATTATAATTGACTGATTTCCTTATATGAACTGTAACTACCATTGTTTTTCACCATTGCAGTAGTGCGAAAGATTCGGGGCTGACCGAAAATCTTTCGGGGCTAACGTGCCGAAAGCTAGGTCCTGGTGACGTCCATGTTCCTGCTTCGCTCATCTTGCACATCAAAATCCTCACCAAAGATTACCGTGCCACTATCTGAGACTGAGAGGATGTCACACGGCGGAAGTACAGAAAACAATACCACTAAGTCAGATAAAGATCAGGGCTCTGTCTCAATAGTCTGAAGTGGTTTCCACCCTTTCATCTGCACTGATTTGAAACTACAGGACAGGTGAAAGCAATTTAAAGATTATGTCAGGAAGTCTACTTTCACCTGTCCAGACCAGGTGCTTCACACTAGTGCATATGTAGGGAATGAGACAAAGAAAGGAACCCACTGGGCACACACTGGTTTAATCAATCTGTTTCCACGTTATTTCAATGGAATTATGTTGAACCAACGTGGAATAGACGTTGAGTTGATGTATGTGCCCAATGGAGAGCTACTTTAGTGAATTGAGATGCACACATAATGTGTGTGCCAAATGGAACCCTATTGCCTTTATAGTACACAACTTTAGACCAGAGCCTTGTGAGGCCCCTTTGGGACTCATCCATAGTCTTTTGTCTGTTTCTCTCTGTGCAGGTAGTGAAGGTTCAAGACACCCAGCTGAGTTTGGAGCCTGAAGCTCAGGTGCCTGGCTGCCAGTATGAGGCCAAGGTTAGGGCAAAGGGGAAGACGGGACTGTGGAGTGAGTGGAGCTCTCTAGTGACCTGGATGACTGAGGACGGTGAGTGGCAATCCTACTGTATATAAAGTGATTTCGGAAAGTATTCAGACCCCTTGACTTTTTCCACACTTTGTTACGTTTATAGCCTTATTCTAAAACTGATTCAATATTTTTTCCCCCTCATTAATCTACACAAAATACCCCATAACGACAAAGTGAAAACAGTAAAAAAAATAAAAATAATAATATTTACCTGAATTACATAAGTATTCAGATCCTTTTCTATGAGACTCGAAATTGAGCTCAGGTGCATCCAGTTTCCATTGATCATCCTTGAAATTTTTAAATTCATTGGAGTCCACCTGTGGTAAATTTAATTGATTGGACATTATTTGGAAAGGCACACACCTGTCTATATAAGGTCCAACAGTTGACAGTGCATATCAGAGCAAAAACCAAGCCATGAGGTTGAAGGAATTGTCCGCAGAGCTCTGAGACAGGATTGTGTCGAGGCACAGATCTGGGGAAGGGTACCAAAAAATGTCTTCCGCATTGAAGGTCCCCAAGAACACAGTGGCCTCCATCATTCTTAATTGGAAGAAGTTTGGAACCACCAAGACTCTTCCTAGAGCTGGCCCCCAGGCCAAACTGAACAATCGGGAGAGAAGGGCCTTGGTCAGGGAGGTGACCAGAAACCCGATGGTCACTCTGACAGAACTTCAGATTTCCTATGTGAGACTTCCAGAAGGACAACCATCTCTGCAGCACTCCACCAATCAGACCTTTATGGTAGAGTGGCCAGACGGAAGCCACTCCTCAGTAAAAGGCACAAGACAGCCCGCTTGGAGTTTGTCAAAAGGCACCTAAAGGACTCTCAGATGATGAGAAACAAACGTCTCTGGTCTGATGAAACCAAGATTGAACTCTGGTGGCAGCATTATGCTGTGGGATGTTTTTCAGCGGCAGGGAAAGGGAGACTAGTCAGGATCGAGGGAAATATGAAACCCTGCTCCAGAGCACTCAGGACCTCAGACTGGGATGAAGATTCACCTTCCAACAAGGCAACAACCCTGAGCACACAGCCAATACAACGCAGGAGTGGCTTCTCTACAAGTCTCTGAACGTCCTTGAGCCCGGACTTGAACCCAATCGAACATCTCTGGAGAGACCTGAAAATAGCTGTGCCCATTCAACCTGACAGAGCTTGAGAGGATCTGCAGAGAAGAATGGGAGAAACTCCTCAAATACAGGTGTGTCAAGCTTGTAGCGTCATACACAAGAAGATATGATAATTCATTTTTTAAATTGTTTTTTTTTGTCTGCAAAAATGTCTAAACCTGTTTTTGCTTTGTCATTATGAGGTATTGTGTGTTGATTGAGGAGAAAGAAACTATTTAATGAATTTTAGAATAAGGCTGTAACGTAACAAAATGTGGGAAAAGTACTGGTGTCTAAATACTTTCCGAATTAATTGTACTTAAACATACTTCATCCTAATCTATTAGTTTTATAGGATTGTAATGAGTTTGTAATTCAATTCTTATGAGTGACTTTATAGCATTGTGTGTGATTTACGTGTCAGGGCATTGTGATCTCATCATGTCATGTGTTTGGAATAGCATTGCTCAGCCGTGCATCAATGTCTTCTCCCCTTTTGTTCACTCACGTCCTCCCTAATTGACTCTCTCTTCTCCCTCCCTCACCTCCCTTCCCTCCCTCACGCAGACCCTGTGCCAGGCCCCTCCAGTGCGCAGTGTGTGGTGGATGACGAGAAAGTGGTGACATGCAGCTGGGAGGTGAAGAGAGACCTGGCTCAGTTCCTTACCTTCCATCTGTCCTGCAAACGCAACCACACTGCACCGTGAGTTAGGATCTGCTGCCAAAGCACTGTGTGTGTGTGCGTTTGGGCATGCGTTCATGTGTGTGTGCCCATGGATGAGAGACAAAACAGTTCACTTCAGTCTCAAGGATGTCTACTCTCCTTCACAGCATTGTCCTCCCTCTTCTCTATCTATCCCTTTCGCCATCTCTCCAGAGCCCAGAAATGCTGTGTTAACACCATGGTCAGCGCTCCGTCTAGGGGTCCAATGCTCAAATACAGCTGCTCCTTCCCTGTCCCAGACTCAGAACAGCTAGAGGTGGAGCTCATCCCCACATGCAACAGCAAAACGTTTAAAACACATAAAAACAGTGAGTCATTTTCACTCCGACACAGGGGTGATATTTGAAGGAGAATAAAATCTCATAGCTGAGACTCAATTAATGATGATATTTGTTTTGATGCAATCCAGAAAATATACTGCCTCAGTGATTGTGTATCAGTGCTGCCACCTGGAGTTTGTATTGTGGTATCACAGGCACAATTTTCTGCTGATTCCGGAAGCGTATTATCAAAAGTGAGGCTAGAAGGTTTTGTATAATTTTAGCCAGTAGTTAAGAAATTTGTGCTCATGAGCCAAAACTGGCCCAGGGAATTGTGCACAACTGTCCATTTCGTATGATATGTTACGTCCTGCAAAAAATACATACGTTCGTAAATCAAATCAGATTGTATTGGTCACATACACGTGTTTAGCAATTTCACAACAAATACCTAATACACACAAATCTAAGTAATGGAATGGAATTAAGAATATATAAATATGTGGAGGAGCAATGTCAGAGCGGGATAGACTAAGATACAGTAGATAGTATAGAATACAGTATATACATATGAGATGAGTAATGCAAAATATGTAAACATTATTAAAGTGGCCAATGATTTCAAGTCTGTGTATGTAGGCAGCAGCCTCTCTGTGCTAGTGATGGCTATTTAGCAGTCTGATGATCTTGAGATAGAAGCTGTTTTCCAGTCTCTCGGCCCCAGCTTTGATGCACCTGTACTGACCTCGCCTTGTGGATGATAGCAGGGTGAACAGGCAGTGGCTCGGGTGGTTGTTGTCCTTGATGATCTTTTTGGCCATACTGTGACATTGGGTGCAGTAGGTGTCCTGGAGGGCAGGTAGTTTGCCCCCGGTGATGTATTGTGCAGACAGAACCACCCTATGGAGAGCTCTGGGGTTGTGGGCGCTGCAGTTACCGTACCAGGCGGTGATACAGCCTGACAGGATGCTCTCAATTGTGCATCTTTAGGTGACAAGCCAATTTTTTTCAGCCTTCTGAGGTTGAAGAGGTGCTGTTGTGCCTTCTTCACCACACTATCTGTGTGGGTGGACCATGTCAGTTTGCCTTCTTCACCACACTATCTGTGTGGGTGGATCATGTCAGTTTGCCTTCTTCACCACACTATTTAATGTTTAATTTTACCTTTATTTTACTAGGCAAGTCAGTTAAGAACAAATTCTTATTTTCAATGACGGCCTAGGAACAGTGGGTTAACTGCCTGTTCAGGGGCAGAACGACAGATTTGTACCTTATCAGCTCGGGGATTCGAACTTGCAACCTTTCGGTTACTAGTCCAACACTCTAACCACTAGGCTACCCTGCCGCCCCAATCTGTGTGGGTGGACCATGTCAGTTTGTCAGTGATATGTACGCCAAGGAACTTGAAACTTTCCACCTTCTCCACTGCTGTCCCGTAGATGTGGATAGGGAGATGCTCCCTCAGCTGTTTCCTGAAGTCCACGATCATCTCCTTTGTTTTGTTGATGTTGAGTGAGAGGAAATTTTCCTGACACCACACTCCCAGAGCCCTCACCTCCTCCCTGTAGGATGTCTCATCATTGTTGGTAATCAAGCCTACTACTGTTGTATCGTCTGCAAACTTGATGATTGAGTTTGAGGCGCACATGGCCACGCAGTCATGGGTGAACAGGGAGTACAGGAGGGGACTGAGCACGCACCCTTGTGGGGCCCCAGTGTTGAGGTGTTGTTTTCTACCTTCACCACCTAGGGGCAGCCCATCAGGAAGTCCAGGATCCAATTGCACAGGGGGGCGGGGTTCAGACCCAGGGCCTCAAGCTTAATGATGAGCTTGGAGGATACTATGGTGTTGAATGCTGAGCAGCATTCTTACATAGGTATTCCTCTTGTCCAGATGGGATAGGGCAGTGTGCAGTGTGATGGCGATTGCATCGTCTGTGGACCTATTGGGGTGGTAAGCAAATTGAAGTGGATCTAGGGTGACAAGTAAGGTGGAGGTGATATGATCCTTGACTAGTCTCTCAAAGCACTTAATGATGACAGAAGTGAGCACTACTGGGCGATAGTAATTTAGTTCCGTTGCCTTTACATTCTTGGGTATAGGGACAATGGTGGCTATCTTGAAACATGTGGGAACAGCAGACTGGGATAGAGAGATATTGAATATAATCACATCAGCCTGTTTAAGATCAAGTTCAATCTCTTTAAAGATTCTTGATGTCTGATTTTTGATGTATCTCTCTATACAGTTCGTCCAAACCGTCCACTCCACGTGCAGATAGAAGCGAGAGATGGGAACTGGATTCTAAAATGGAATCCGCCAAAATCAAATTTTGAACTCACCTATCAGGTGCACTATTGGAGTAATGACACTCAGGTAGGATAAGTATTTGATCTATTTTTGTGCTATAATTTCACAGGAAGTGGGATGATCCAAAAGCAATGTCTTTTCATGTTCAGTATTACATTTGATAATCTCTAGGTCATCATCTATAGAACGCTCATCAAGCGAGATAGACTTGCTTTTTTAAGCATCTCATGAACAGATCATTTGATGATGACTGATGTCTCACTTGGTTCTGTCCAACCTTTTCTTTTTCAGGAGGATACTAGGTTCCTCAATGTCTCCCAGGGGTCCCTCTCACTCTCCATCCTGGGGGGGTCCCTGCGCCCCTCTGAGTGCTACCTGGTTAAGGTGAGAGCCCTGGTGGTCCCGGGAAGGGGTGATACTTTCGAAGGACCCCCCTCCGAATGGACCGACCCAGTGGAGTGGACCTCACAACCAGGTAATGGACCTAGATTGTATCTCCTAGTTGAAGCATGTTTTTAATAATATTCTATTATTCTATTCTAGCCTGATTTTTTTGCCATCATGCCAACTCCTTGTCATTCATTGTCATGTCATTTGCTATATATGGCTTGATGATGACAGCAATGGAGTTGGCAAGAGCACAAACTTGGACCAAGCTATTTCTATATTTTTTTTGCCTATAACTCTGAAAACATATTTTATCATCAGAGATAACCAGTCTGAACAAAAACAAGTACAAATGAGGGGATGTGATCCATGTCAAAAGAGTGGAGCTCAAAAGTTCACCAAAGTTCAAATCCCTTGAAGAAGGTTTTCAAAAACAAACAGAGACTTTCATTATGTATTGAAGAGGGTTTCCTTTGCTTCCATGTGTTAGTCTAATCTGAAGTCATGATATTTGCTTTCATGTGAACAATGAGCTTGGATGAATTGGATGTTTTATCATTGAACTACCATAATACTGAAATGTGTGTAACACGCTGTTTGGAGGGTTCAGAGAGTGAAACGAGAAGAAATTAAGACTAGACTTGATGAAGGCAGCATACAGGAGCTGATAAAATGTGACTTTGTTCTCTTGAAGCAAACGCCATCTCAATCAGTTCATGTAACAGACAGGAATTTCCAGACACTTCTAATCAATTACTCATCAATCATCCTCAACTACATGTTCCACTCTTACATATATGCATGTTTTGTCCCATATCTCCTGGTAGCTTCCTGGTCCATCACCACCTTCTTCTACGTCTTCATCAGTGTACTGGTGGCCATTGTCTTCATCACTCTCTATGTTACCATACCAGCCTGTCACAGGTGACTAATCAGACTTCTCCAACTGTTTTATTGTTTTTCTATCATTTGAATTCGCCCCCTTGTGTTATTACTAGTAACTGCCAAAATAATGGAAACACGTGAGTAAATGAGGAATACAAAGTAGTGTATATTGAAAGCCGGTGTTTCAACACAGGTGTGGTTTCTGAGTTAATTAAGCAATTAACATCCCATCATGCTTATGGTCATGTATAAAAATGCTGGGCAGACAATTATTTTGGCTACATGGGCAATGCCCCTATAGGATGACAATAACCCATCCACAGGCCACGAGTGGTCACAATGAGAATGAAAACAATGTAAACCATGGAATCAATGTAAACCATATGCCATTGCCTTCTCAGTCACCAGATCTCAACCCAATTGAACACTTATGGGAAATTCTGGGGCGGCGCCTGAGACAGCATTTTCCACCAACATCAACAAAACGCCAAATTATGTAATATCTTGTGGAAGAATGGCGTCGCATCCCTCCAATATAATTCCAGAAACTTGTAGAATCTATGCCAAGGTGCATTGAAGCTGTTCTGGCTCATGGTGGTCCAACACCCTATCCTTTATTTTGGCAGTTACCTGTCATTCTATTCGTTCATTTTTCCATCCATTGATTGATTGATTCGTTTTCTGTCTGTAGGAGGCTAGTCTTGTGGGAGGTGTCTGTCCCGTCACCCCTTAAGAGCAAGGCACTGGGAGAGGTCATTAAGGTCAGTCTGAATACATCTGAATGGCTGAAACATCTGAGTATTCATCCAGCATTATTCACAAAGCATCTCACTGTGGACTATTCAGCTATATGACAACTGCACTCAATAATAATAAAAATGGTCTTAGACTGTGTACAAAAATAATTTTTCATAACCACTATAAATGACAATGTATGTATCCAGGGCTGTGCACAGACCTTTCAGGGGGCTGGTGCTCAAAATGAAAAAAGGGGCAATTCATATCTCGAAATTCATAACCTACTAACAGCCTCTGTAGTGAAAATGTAAACATGTTTTAGCATTGGCCTATTTACACTCATTTACAAAATTGTAAGCAAGCTAGTTATAGTGCCTCTGAATGTCGATTGATGTACATCTGCTAGTTAGTGAACTTGACGATGTCACGACGACTTGGGGACAATGGGTTCAGAACAACAACGACAAACGGTATACAAAAAATATACCGCCACCCAAAAGGGCGAGTGTGAGGGAAAACGGGTGTGGAAGGGCAAAGGGGCAGGTGCTCGGGCTCGGGCTCAGGTAGACCTCTATCTGTGCACGTGCCTCCATGCATCCATCTTTCATAGTTCATCATTCACAGATAATGGTATGTCCTCTCTTTCCCAGAAGTCTCCTGATAGGTTGTTATTTCCCGAGAGTGAGAGAAGTGAAAATACCTACATCTGCAGCGTACAGACACTGGAGAGCAGGGAGGATATCAGGCTCTGCTTTAGCTGGTAAAATGAGCTCATATCTTTATGCTTCTACACTATCCAACACTTATAAAATAATACTCGTACACACGGTGACCTGGCTCTTGTGTTGCAGCTCTTTAGATAATCCATTGTGGTTGACCCCAGATGTAAAGGCTAATGAACTGTTCCATTCCATTACCAAGGAGGAGTGGAAGAAGTATGACCCAAACTTTTCCTCAATACTTCTGTTGTCTGTGGACAGATCTTGCCCTCCTGCTCTAGACTCATCCGGATTCAGCTTCAGTGGCCCTTACATCTTGTGTGGTGACAGTTCACCGGCGCCGAGTGAGTTTCTGAGTCTGGAGCCTCCCTGTGAGGAGTCCGACAACACTCTCTCTAACTCTGACCCCTCTTCTCCCTCCTCCTCGGAGAGGTCTGCCCCATCCCCCTTGGAGTCGAGTGAGGGCTATGTGGCGATGCCTCAGGTCAGTGCTGGCTTGTCCAGATCAACAACGGACGACAGTAAGAACATTGGTAACAACAACAGCAACAATGTCGTCATCATGGCATGGCCCAAGTCAGAGCTCCTCCCACCCCAACCTAGCTCTATGTCCACCTGCTCACCACCCAGTGAGAATGAAGACCCTCCTCCAGCGTACATGCCCACCACCACCACCCCCTTCACCTTGCCCCCAGTGGACCCTACCCTACATACCTCTGGGTACTGCTTCCTCCCGGCTCTACAGGCACTTGGGGGCTGGGGCCATGTGCAGTCTTCTGGGCCACCTAAAGGGGGTAGTCAAGAGCAGCAGGCAGGGAGGAGAGAGAGGAGGCAGGAGGAGCAGTGCAAGGAGGATCCCTATGTCAGACTGTCCCAGCTAGCCACTTAGCTAACCCCATCTAATGCTGGAATAGATGCTCAGGACATGAGGGCCTCTATAGGCCACTGTTCTCAATATTTGATCCATTCTAACACTAACACACCTGACTCAACTAATCACAAGAGCTTGATTATTAGTTGGGCTAGTTCAATCAGGTGTGTTAGTGTTGGAATGGACCACGTGTAAAACTAGTGATTTGTGGTCACCGAAGACTGGGTTGAGATTGAGAAACACTTCTATTTCTAGGAGGGAAAACTGTGGCGCCTCATACAATAGCCTCCCTTGATTACTCACAATGCCCAGCAGATGGCAGCACTGTACTTACTATGTATCTGTTGAACTCAGAGGTGGCCTATGGATTCTACTGTAAGGACTAACTACAAACACAGAAGCATAGTGCAGTAAGCCATTCCTCTCTGGGTGGTAAGGTGACTCAGGGCCAGAATCCCAGGTTTCCACCACATCACATGGATGGTACATGTGTAACAGGGTGGCACTGTTGAGTTGGTGAGCGCAGCCTTAAGCCTCTGTCAGTGCCGGTGGCTGTTCCTGTCGTTCTACAGCAGGGGTCGGCCCACGGGCTGCAAAGTGTTGTGGTACAGAATCAAATCAAATGTAATTTGTCACAAGTTCCGTAAACAACAGGTGTAGACTTACAGTGAAATGCTTAATTTACAGGCCCTTCCCAACAATGCAGAAAGAAAAATATAGAAAGAAAATAACACGAGGAATAAATACACAATGAGTAACGATAACTTGGCTATATACACAGGGTACCAGCACTGAGTTGATGTGCAAGGGTATTAGGTAATTGAGGTAGATATGTACATATATGTAGGGGTAAAGTGACAAGGCAACAGGATAGATAATAAACAGTAGCAACAGTGTTAGTGCAAAGAGGGTCAATGCAGATAGTCTGGTTAGCTATTTGGTTAACTATTTAGTAGTCTTATGGTTTGGGGGTAGAAGCTGTTCAGGATCCTGTTGGTTCCAGACCTGGTACATTGTTACCGCTTGCCATGCGGTAGCAGAGAGAACAGTCTGTGACTTGGGTGGATGGAGTCTTTGACAAATGTTTTCCTCTGACGCTGCCTGGTATAGAGGTCCTGGATGGCAGGACCATACGCACTACCCTCTGTAGCGCCTTGCAGTCGGATGCCAAGCAGTGATGCTACCAGTCAAGATGCCTTTAATGGTGCATCTGTAGAACATTGAGGATCTGAGGGCCCATGCCAAATATTTTCAGCCTCCTGAGGGGGAAGAGGCATTGTCATACCTTCTTCACAAATGTCTGGGTGGACAATGTTTATTCCTTAGTGATGTGGAACTAAGGAACGTGAAGCTCTCATCGCGCTCCACTACAGCCCCATCGATGTGGATAGGGGTGTGCTTGGCCCTCCGTATCCTGTAGTCCACGATCAGCTCCTTTGTCTTGTTGATGTTAAGGGAGAGGTTGTTGTCCTGGCACCACACTGCCAGATCACTGACCTCCTCTCTATAGGTGGTCTAAGCAGCCTTAATGATGGCGTTGGACTTGTGCGCAGCCAAGCAGTCGTGGGTGAACAGGGAGTACAGGAGGGGACTAAGCATGCACCCCTGAGGGGCTCACGTGTTGAGGGTCAGCGTGGAAAACTTTTTGCTTCCTTGGTTAAATGTGAGGACACATTTCAAAAATCGAGGGGAAAGATATGACAGGGTGGAACTGTTGAGTTGGTGAATGCAGCCTTTTTTATGTCCTGTGATAGGGAATCAGTACGAGCTAGAGCTTCCAAGGAACATGTATGCCTGGAGCTGAAGATTAAATTATGGTGTCAAATATTTTTGGGTTGTTCACTATACCTCTGCCTATTATTCCCATGCTCCACTCCCTGATGTTAGAGAACCTGTGTGTTTCAGATTAGTCCCGAGGACCTCCCCTCGCGTATAGAAATGTGCCGTACTATCGACTACAGGAATAGGTAGATATATGTAAATCCCTGTGTTACACATCAGAAGAGGGCACACAGTAGTGAAGGCTGAGTCCCAAATGCCTCCTTATTCACTATGGAGGGAATAGGGTGCCATTTGGGACTCAGACTTAGTGTATCCTCCTCTGAAAGGTTGTCATAGCGGGGATAGTTAGGAGAGACCGGGGATGGTTGTAACACAGGACAGTTGTAACACTCTCAATATCTCTAATCAGGAACAAGTCAGAATCATGTGACTCACTGTGCACTATTTATTGTGAAGAAGCAAGACCCTGTGATAGACTGGCGATTTTATTGGAAAAAATATGATTTTGAGGTAAGAAATGAAACAAATTGACCAAATGTATTTTGCAGATAGCATTGTCGTTCATCAAACTTATCAGGTTTATAACCAGTGTGTTATTATATTATATATTATATGTACACTATCAATGCTAAAGTTTGATCATGTGGCTAAAAATTTAAGATAGCTCATGGCTGCAAGGGTCAGGGTTAGCCTAAGGAGGTCTGGGTGCTGGGCATGCAAATTGCCACAGGAGGAATGCTGCCAGACATTTTGGTGCTGCAGAAAGCTCAGCACACCTCAAATCCAGTGGTTATGAGGTCAAATCCCAGGTGGAGTTATATTTTAGATGAACAGCTTACCACTTACTTTAAAATCACCATACCATTACTTTATTATAATGGTTTGGGATCATCTGGGACCATCGTGACGTCCTGACGACCGGTAGAACAAGTGTCTTGAGAACATCCACTTGCTTAATCTATAGTATGTCACTTTTGTTTTGAGCCAACTTCGCCGTGGGCGTTTAGCGGGGCACCTGGTTCACGCCCGGGAGGCAGCCCGGTTCCAAACCAAATGCAATGACTTTTTAACCAGGGCAAACTCCTGCCGGGGCAACCTGTGTCAGATAATCAAATGTCCCTTCCATGTCTCACATGCTCACGTTGTCACATTTTATCACATTAACTTCACGTTAACACGTGTTCACTTGTGGAATTCATTAGTTTTTTTTTTTTACATAAGGGACACCACATTCAGTTGTTTAGTCCAGATGTTGTTGTTTAGTCCGGATGTTGTTGTAGTGGTTGAGAAGGGCCAGTTAATGGAACGTAAAAAAATAATACACATTTTATGATTTTTATTATTATTTTATTATTTCTGCTGCACAAAATGTTACCCTCTATGGGATCGGTGTCCCCCCCCCCCCACAGGACGGTTGAGCTAATGTGATTAGCATGACATTTTAAGTAGCAAGAACATTTCCCAGGACATAGACATATCTGATATGGGCAGAAAGTTTAAATTATTGTTAATCTAACTGCACTGTCCAATTTACAGTAGCTGTTACAGTGAAATGTTCTTTCATTGTATTATCTTTTACCAGATCTAATGTGTTATATTCTCCTACATTAATTTCACATTTCCACAAACTTCAAAGTGTTTCATTTCAAATGGTATCAAGAATATACATATCTTGCTTCAGGTCCTGAGCTACAGGCAGTTAGATTTGGGTATGTCATTTTAGGCGAAAATTGAAAAAAAAGGGTCCGATCCTTAAGGGGACGTGGCAATGTTGTTCTCATGGTCTCAGTAAGGTTTTTAATATTTCGTTGCATATCATGATTTCTGCATTTTTTTAAACTGTTACATTTCACCCCAGGCCCTGTTACAACTGACCTGGGAGGTGACATAAATTGTAGCATTTTACTCCTTGTCTGTTTGATTTAGAGAGATAACACCTATACCTATTGGTAGCAGATAGATGGAAGCCGTTCCTATCACATTTTGAATGTAGCAGCTCAAACAATCTCTGAGAAATTGACAAAAATGCTAAAAGTGTTAGAACCATCCCCAGTCTCCCCAAAGTTATGAATTCTTCACCAGCACAGAGCAAATGTTAGTCTTTGGCACACTATATATGCCCTGTTCATCTGGTGCCCTTAACTTTGTGTTAACGATTTGTCAGTCCTATTTATTTCTGAAATATTCAATATAATATACATTTTATATTATGCTTTATATGAGATATGATAAGTAGTTTGATATATGAAAAATTGTGCCAATTGTTTTCCTGTATTTCCTGTATTTTGTGCTGTAGGCCTATTTCTAGGCGATCATAAAAATAGATTATGTTGTGAAACAAGCTTTCTGTCACACTTTCCTTCCCCAAATGCTCCATTCAGGTAAAGAAAAATGTCCCCAGATGGATGTGCTATGATGACCCCCCCTGTGTTTTTTCTGTATAGCGATTCTCATTGTGCCTATCCTAATATTATCAGGTTAATATCAGAGGTTAATGTATACATTTATTATTATTTAAGAATAAAATGACTATGGCTTTGGATATGACCTATATGTCACATACAGTACCTTCAGAAAGTTTACACATTTTTCCACATTTTGTTACGTTACAGCCTTATTCTAAAATGGATTAAATAAATAAACATCTTCATCAATCTACACACAATACTCCATAATGACAAAGTGAAAAGTTTTTTACATTTTTTAATTTAGCTAATTTATAAAATATCTAAAACAGAAATCTTATTTACATAAGTATTCAGACCCTTTGCTATGAAACTTGAAATTGAACTCAGGTGCATCCTGTTTCCATTGATCATCCTTGAGCTGTTTCTACCACTTGATTGGAGTCCACCTGCGGTAAATTCAATTGATTGGGCATGATTTGGAAAAGCACAAACCTGTCTATAAAAGTTCTCACAGTTGACAGTGCATGTTAGAACAAAAACCAAGGAATTGTCCATAGAGCTCCGATACCGGATTGTGTCGAGGCACAGATCTGGGGAAGGGTACCAAAAAATGTCTGCAGCATTGAAGGTCCCCAAGAACACAGTGGCCTCCATCATTCTTAAATGGAAGAAGTTCAAACTGAGCAATCGGGGGAGAAGTGCATTGGTGAGAGAGATGACCAAGAACCTGATGGTCACTCTACTGAGCTTCAGAGTTCCTATGTGGAGATGGGAGAACCTTCCAGAAGGACCACCATCTCTGCTGCATTCCACCAATCAGGCCTTTATGGTAGCATGGCCAGACGGAAGCCACTCCTCAGTAAAAGGCACAACAGTCCGCTTGGAGTTTGCCAAAAGGCCCCTAAAGGACTCACAGGCCATTAGAAACCAGATTCTCTGGTCTGATGAAACCAAGATTGAACTCTTTGGCCTGAATGCCAAAGAGGAGGAGGAATCCTGTCACCATCCCGAAGGTGAAGCATGGTGGAGGCAGCATCATGCTGTGGGAATGTTTTTCAGTGGCAGGGACTGGGAGACAAGTCAGGATCGCTGCCAAAGATGCTTTAACAAAGTACTGAGAAAAGGTTCTGAATGCTTATGTAAATGTGATATTTCCATTTTTAATTGTTTATACATTTTAAAAAATGTATTAAAAACCTGTTTTTGCCTTGTCATTATGGGGTACTCTGTATAGATTGAGGGGGAAAATAACTAGGGGAGGATGGATCATAATAATGGCTGAAATGCATTGAATGGAATGGTACCAAACACATGGGTATCATCCATTCACTCCATTCCAGTGGAGCAGCCTCCACTGCTACAGACACATATTATAGAAAATATACATAACATACAGTACATGCTTGGATAATTCAAGCCTCTTGTGTACCCTTGTCTCTGTGGCCCCTCTCTCTGACATACATCTGGAGTGAGAGAGAAACAGCTGTTCATACACCCCATCAGAGATGTATAATCCCTCTAGTCAGGGCACTCAGCACTCTCTTTCCTCTCTTCCCTTTTTTTCCCCTTTCTTTTTCAACCATTACTTATGTTTTATGATGTGCTTGACCCACCTTCACGCTAGAGTAAGAGTATCTAACTTTCGCTCACTCTCTTGTCACCTTGCTTTCTCTGAATCATGCAGTCTCTTTAGAATCTTGCTCTTTTGGGAACTTGATCCTACCCATTACACCTTATATCATGGCTGGATTCGAGCCTAACCAATAAAGTTGGCACCTTACTTTACTTCCTTTTAGCTCCTATTGAAGCAAAGGGCCTCAACAATGCTACTCGATTGGACCCGTTTTTTTCTTTTCTTGGCATCATTCCAGAAAACCTGAAAAAGTGGAGTAGAGATGAGGGCTACATCACGTAGTTTACAGAACATCAACATTTTTTAGCACTATAGGGAATAGGGTTCAATTTCGGCCGCACATTGAAGATAGGTTTTCCGTCCAATTTGCGACAGATTTTCATGCAAATATTCTAAAATCTGGATAAAATAATATGCTCATTTTCCCACCAGAGATGTTTAAATCAAACGGACTTATTGCAGATAAAAGGAGTGCACATCAAAATAACGTTTACGTTTTAATTCCCATGTACCGCCGAATGAAAAATACAAGTTAAACGGTTCCCATCACATGTTCATTCTACTGATGGTTTCGTCACAAAAACTGTTGAGCGATATTCTTTTTATTTGTCAAATGGCAGCCACATCGATCATCATGTCACCAGAATAAGACCCTCGATATCTTTTGGAAAGGAGCATCAAGCTCATCACGTGCACTTTCACCAATTTATTTCATCTGTAGCCTAATAAACTGCATGGTTTCCCGAGTCGTGGAGGGAGGGCCACACATATCATCCCATGACTCCCAAGTTTAGCCTACTTCGATATAGGTATTATATCAATATTTTGGGCATAAATGCTTTTCCACCGCAACTTCCCGCATAATACATAATACAATACCGACACAAATAGATCTCAATGTCCAACGGAAAAATTGTCTGTCGGCATTTATAACAGCCCGTCGTCACATTTTTAATGCGTCAGGCAGCGTTTATTCATGTCTGTCAAGGGAAATCTGTGTTTCAAAATTTTCCTTCAACTCGCAAAAGGATATGTGTATTTTACAGGAGAACGCATGCGAGCCCTTGACAACAAAAAAAGGAATGAAAAAGTCGTCAATCAGCGTTGACAGAAAAACTTGAATTGTTGTCCGCCGGTGGCTAGCTAGCTAGCTAAAAGTGGCCCTTTCTGAAATTTAACATAGATGGAGATAGGGTTTTGAACTTTTAATTTAAAAAAAAACTTAATTATCAGTGCTGGCCAATGATTATAATGGCGATTCTGATCAAACCATTAATTCATACATTGTTGTGCCCCCTGGCCCGAGAGGATGTAGAAGGCTAATGTTAACTAGCTAACGTTGCCCATGAATGGAAGTTAGGCTAGCGAGATAACATTTTAGCCAGGTAGCCAAGGACAACAACAAATAAAAGTGTGTACTGTATGACAGAGTGACAGACCGTTTCGTCAACATGAAAGGGAGGAGGATGGCATTGGCGTTTCTCTACAAGTTGGGTGAGTCAACATGTTTGCCTACTTGCACGAATGTGCACGCACACACATGCACACATAAATCAGAACCATGGACAGCCACATCACATTCAGTTTACTTTGATTGGACTAAATAGTTGTTTGTATGTTTTAATTGTCACTGTATTAGACTAAGCAGAAGAGATTTGATGATGTTGAAATGGTGATGGAATGGTGGAGGCAGCTCCTGTTTTGCGACTCTCTGTGGTCCTAAAACAATAGTTGTTAATAAGTGCTCCGAAAATGTCGAAATCATTAACTTGGCTGACCATGTTGTAGGTCATGTAACTTTTATGATGTTACTGTACATGCAATATGCTTTGTGTACTTCACTGGACATTGGTTGCTATATCAGTCAGGAAATTCATCCGCATTAAATGGTTTGGATGTAAACCTGGTTATAGAGAATTCATTTTACTGAAGTAGTTGAATTGAAATTGGGCAGTATCACTTACTCGGTTTTGCGAGAAGTTATGAAAAACATATTGGTATGTTCATATTTAGATTTTTTTTAAATGTAAATCTTGGTTGCTCTCCAGCCCGTGCCTGTTTCTGCTTATAAGTGCTATGTCTCCAGTTATTTGAATATTGTAATTTGGCTGACTGTCTGTTGGCAGCTAAAGCCTGGCTCGTGGGAAATATTCCTGTCTGCAGTTCTGAATTACTTATCATCAAATGTATGACCGTGTGTATCTGCTCATCCAACTAGCCACTTTTGGAGCTGTTGTCAGTATATGAGAATTACTGTACCATGTATTCATGGTTAATATCTCAGTGGCCCTTAGTGTGGGTGTCGTTCGTCATTTGTGTTGTGTGTGTACTTGTGCGTGTCTTGGTCTGCTCAGAGAACACAATGCAAGAATTTCAGGCATGATGATACGAACTTCCTGTGTTTTCAACCCATCACAAGGTACTACTTCCTGTTTGCAAGGTACAGCATCCTGTCTTCTGGGGTTTAGTTTAGAGACGTTTGTGTATGTGTGTGTGCATGCGTGTCGGTTAAACTGCCCCCAAACGTGCTCATGTAGTGTATTTTTTTTAGTATTGAGATAACAGCCTTGACCGTGGCTTGGAGGTAAAGAGGTGATTCATTTTTTCCAAACATTCCAGACTGGTTCAGATGCTGAAATGAAACTGCCCCAAAACACTCACATTCCTCTGTCCCACATTCCTCTGTCACCACCACAGTTCTATTGTTCGCAGAGAGGGGGGGGATAAAGGGAAATAGAGAAAGACAGAGAGAGAGCGAGAGAGAAGGCAGCTTGGGTTGACGTAGAGTCGGTGATGTCTGGGGTGGGGATTTGGGGGCTTTTCTGTGTACAGTCTGTCTCCATCCTTTGTTGTAAATAAGAACAGGAAAATAAAAAGTAAAGAAGGTGTAGGGGGTGCGTGACGCCACACAGATACTTATGCAAGGGCTTGATCAAAATCTTTTGTTCTATTTTCGACAGGATCAATTCGTCTAGGTCACCCTCACCGCTGATAGGCGGGAGCCACCAGGTAGTGCCACAGAGGACACCCCCCACCCCCTCGAAGACTTTATACAAATTTAAAAAGGATCACAATTGAGGAGCGTTAGGCTTGAATATTCCAAAAAACACTTTCAAGTTCCAAAGCCAACCGAAAACATAAAACGAGAAGAGCCAAGACCGGACATGTTTTCAACACATAATTTACCCACCATAGCAACTACAGGAAAACCCAAGCACAGTATGCTACCTCTGTCTTTAGATCAGTTCTGAAGCGTAGGCCTACACATACCTACACTGCAGTGGCGGTCAGTGCTGTTCAAGATTATGGAGGGTGATATTTTTTTTAAATGAGCATGACCTTATTTCTATTACAGCATATTGGATGATTTTAATTTATTTTCCATTCACCCAGCTCAATGGAACATCAATAGGTTTAGGCTACTACATGATACTCAAATGTTCCCTATACCCACCATGAGGTTGCTACCACCTAGCCTACAAATGAACATTTACAACATAGGTCGAGAGAAACATTTGAGTAATCGAGGTGACAGACAGTGACACATTCAATACTGCCTTGCACGCTCTTGCCTGCATCTAGCTGATCTAGGGTATAATCATTAGTCCAAACAGTTGCAAATTAGAGTTTCTATTGGACAAATTCAGGTATGTTCATCCCCGTTTCATTCCATTTGCTTCTGTTTAAGAAACCATTTTCAACAGAATCAGAGGAATAAATACACCCCTGATCATCCCCAAATATAGTTCACTTTCATAGCAGCCACATACAAACAGCATGATCACTCTGCTCATTTTCTGATTACTTCTCGCATCTGTGAGCTATTTTGCGACCTGGCGAAAAAACGTTTTCCAAGCCAAAATGTTATACCATAACCGCTAACCGCTAGACAAAGCAGGGCACCTGCTCATCGAGAATCTCATTCCAAAATCATAGGCATTCATTTGGAGTTGGTCCCCCTTTTGCTGTTATAACAGCCTCCACTCTTCTGGGAAGGCTTTCCACTAGATGTTGGAATGTTGAGACTTGCTTCCAATTCAGCCACAAGAGCATTAGTCAGGCACTGATGTTGGGCGATTAGGCCTGGCTCGCAGTTGGCATTCCAATTCATCGCAAAGGTGTTCGATGGGGTTGAGGTCAGGGTTCTGTGCAGGCCAGCCAAGTTCTTCCACACCGATCTCGACAAACCATTTCTGTATGGACCTCGCTTTGTGCACGGGGGCATTGTCATGCTGAAACAGATAAGGGCCTTCCCCAAACTGTTGGCACAAAGTTGAAGGGACAGAATCATCTAGAATGTAATTGTATGATGTAGTGTTAAGATTTCCCTTCAATGGAACTAAGGGGCCTAGCCCGAACCATGAAAAACAACCCTGGACCTTTATTCCTCCTCCACCAAACTTTACAGCTGGCACAAGTATTCGGCATGTAACGTTGTCCTGGCATCTGTTAAACCAGATTCGTCCGTCGGACTGCCAGATGTTGAAGCGTGATTCATCCCTCCAGAGAATGCTTTTCCTCTGCTCCAGAGTCCAATGGCGCTGAGCTTTACACCACTCCAGCTAACGCTTGGCATTGCGCATTGTGATCTTAGGCTTGTGTGCCGCTGCTCGGCCATGGAAACCCATTGTAATGAAGTTCCCGATGAACAGTTCTTGTGCTGACTTTGCTTCCAGAGGCAGTTTGGTATTCGGTAGTGAGTGTTGCAACCGAAACCAGACAATTTTTACGCGCTTCTGCCCTCGGCGGTCCTGTTCTGTAAGCTTCTATAGCCTATCACTTCACGGCTGAGCCGTTGTTCCTCATAGATGTTTCCACTTCACAATAACAGCACTTACAGTTGACCGGGGCAGCTCTAGCAGGGCAGAAATTTTACATCCTACTGTTTCACGTTGAAAGTCACTGAGCACTTCATTAAGGCCATTCTACTGCCAATGTTTGTCTATGGAGATTTCATGGCTGTGTGCTCGATTTTATACTCCTGTTACCTGTAATAGCCGAATCCAGTAATTTGAAAAAGTGTACACATACTTTTGTATATATATTGTAGCTACTAGAACTAATGTGTGTACAGCAAACCGTGTAAAGCAAGCAGTTTAGCAGTTACATTGGCGGGCCCCGCTGGCAATAAATTAATAAAACCTTACCTTGACTTGGAAGAGCCATATCTAGCTAGCTATCGTAGCATCCCTCTCTGTTTGAACTGGGTGTTGAGTAGGCTAAACTAGCTAGCTGCAATCGCTATTTCGCTGCAATATGTAATTTTCACATAGAAATGCATGTTATAGATCTGTCAATATTATTAAAAACAAGTCTAAGGAGCGGTAGATCTGTTCTAGGTTCTCTATTTCTATGCTTCCCGTTCTTATGTTTCGTTTTTGCGTCTTTTACTTTTGATTTGTACACCAGCTTCAAACAGTTGAAAATACAATATTTTTGGTTATGGAAAAAATATTTCACAGAGGTTTAGAAGGTACAATGATTCTCTTTACTATACCTGCTTGTTTTGTCACATAAACTGAAATTAAGCAAACTATTAGAATTTTAGCAACCAGGAAATGGCGGAGCGATTTCAGCATAGTGTATTTTTAAGTGAAAGTGTAAAAAATATGAAATATAGCTAGCTCTCTAGTTGCAGTCCAAACATGTTATTTTTCCCCCTCAGCCCTCGCGCTAGACACTTTCCTGAAACCGGATGTAGTTTAATTGTCATCTTAATCGGAGGTCCAATTTACTAACGCTGTCCCCTCGGCCCTCAATTTAATCTAAGGGTTAAGAACTTTGATCACTTGTGGGGTTGATATGACCCAAAATTCAATGCAAACTGTACTCACGTGTCATACTCCAGTGGCTGCGAAGTGTCAAATTTAATCAACACGACTGCCTTATCGGCATGTCAGATTATGAAGCTAGCTTGCAAAAATATATATAGAAGACATTGATTTTAGTGTTGGGAAATTGGCTTAATCTAGTAGTGAGGACCCTATAAAACGTAGCTAGCTTCAAAACAAGTTAAATAAAAAATAAATGTAAAAAACATATATTGGGGAATTCTGAAACATATTGGAAAAAATGACCAAACTATAAAACTATCTAGTCAGCTGTAGCTGGCTAGGTACCTGACAGGAGTGCTAGCTAGCTACGTTAGCTTGCAGGGTACATTAATAACTTTAGGTTGATTGTTTTTAAGCTCAATTTCAAGATTTCCACCAAGGATGTTGCGCCTCTGATCATCACTCTCCCTTGCTTGGGCAAGGGACATTTAAGGTACACTCGGATGTGACGATGTAAAATTTCATTCAAGGGCTGAGGGTTTAGGCCCGAGGGCTGTCGGCTTTGAATTGGGACTCCAGCCTCTCTCACTCTTGCTACTCCTTCATTTTTTAAATAAATGTATTTGTTCAAAACTGTTTAACTATTGTCTTTCTCTACTCACCACATTTTATGCAGTGCAGTGCTAGCTGGCTGTAGCTTATGCTTTCAGTATGATATTCATTCTCTGGTCCTTTGATGCAAGAGCTCTGATAGGTTGGAGGGCGTCCTTCGGAAGTTGTCATAATTACTGTGTATGTCTATGGAAGGTGGTGAGAACCATGAGCCTCCTAGGTTTTGACACAAGCTTTGTCAATGAGACATTGGGGACTCTCCCAATTAAGTAAGCAACAGTAGGCTACAGGTCATCTGTAGTCTTCATTTAGTACTGGGACACACGACTCACACAGTCGCACAGGGGCAGACACACCCACACAATGGATATGATCTTTATCTTTCCCTGCAGCACAAGGGCTCTTCCTGTTATCTTATTCAGGCATGATTTCTTCCTCGTGTGTGTGTGTGTGCAGGGAAACAACTTTCACTGGGGACGGGGGAAACATGACCCCTCCCCCACACACACACATTCTGAAATTGCATTTTTGTCCCCCCCAGTTTTATAATTGCACTGTGATACAAAAAGAGGCATTGGTGTGATTTAGGACATGCGGACGCCTCAGAGCGATCGGTGGGCTGTTTGGTAGTACCAGCCGGCTGGATTTAGGACCGTGCAGACACCACAGAGCGTGTGAATAGAGGCAGCTGTTTGTGTGTGCTTTTTCTCTGAGTTGTAAAAGCAAGCAGAGCAGAAACTGGCTACTCTTTATTTGATTGCTGTAGCTGGTAAGGTAACTGCTACTTGACTTAACAGAATATATATATATTTTCACAGTGCTAATGCATTATCTACATGTTTCATCCCCCCTCGACTGAAGTTCTCTCTGAAGTGAATGAACTAGCTAGCTAGCTAGTACTGCAGCTACCACAGCCAGTTCAGCTCTAGCCTCTAGCTATCTGTCAGGAACCAATATCTAACAGCTGTTATGGGTATGGAAATGTCTTGTAGCCCTTGTTTTGTTCTGTTTCAACAGAAGTAAATTAACTTGGCTACTTTTTGCCAGTTGATATACCATTAGAGCTAGCAAAAAGTTGGCTAACGTTAGCTAGGTAGCTAGCTCACTAACTGTAGCTATTATTTTTGCCTGAATCACACTAGTCTAGACCTGAATCAAATGATGAAACCAGCGGCCAAATGATTGAAGACTGATATTCTGATGTTTTTTGACAGCGCAATATGATTTTTGTTGTTGTTGTCAGTATAACAATGTAATGTTATTGATATGTCCGTTCCCCTAGCTAATTCCCTACTTTTCATAGTAACATGGTATAAACAGCTCTACAGGCTTCATTGTCATGGTGTACAGTCGGTACACAACACTATGCTCATCATGTCTTAGCAGGATCAGATGATGATAGGTGTCCCAGCAGGGTCAGACAGCCAGGTAAGACCAGTCTTCGAAGCTCAGGTGAATGTTGCAGTATATTATAACAACCAGTGAATGGGATACAAAGTTTGATCTTGAGTTGATGGGTGGGCTACTGTCTCGGGTCTGGGATCTGGGAATAATGGTAATTTCGATTATTGAAGCATTTATTCTATTCTTGCCTCATCTGAGAAGGATCAGATGGTGACTGGGGTCTCTGCAGGGTCAGGCAACCAGGGAAGTCCAGTCTGTGATGGAGCTGAGATTAACTTTTGCAGATGCAACAATTTATTCACTTTGTGCAGCAAACACTGGCAAAGCCAGAAGCTTCAGAGATTGAAACTATATTAAGGCAGTCTGACAAACCTCTAAAGTTGATTTCCAAACTGTATGAAGGGTTGATAGAGGCTTTTCCCGATGACACAGAACATGTAAAACAAAAATGTGTGGAAGACCTGGGAGACACTCTTGATGAAGATGAATGGATACAGATGTGTTTGAATGCCCAGTCATGTTCATATAATCTCAGTCATAAATTACTGCAGTTTAAGACCATCCATAGAACGTACTAGATGCCAGTGAAACGGAATATCATGACTCTGAAATGTAATGTCTCTGCTGGAGGTGTAAAACACAAGAGGGCATATTTGCATATATTATGCTCTTGTGAAGGTTGGCTGTATTCTGGCAAAGAGTATGTTCTTTTATCTCAGCATTTTTACAGATTCTTCCTTCTGACTGTTTTTGTTTGCTTGGAAATGTTGATCCTGGAGACTTATCTGAAGAAACTGTGTAACCTAGCATTTATAGTGGCTAAGAAATGCATTGCCATTAAATGTAATGTTGGTAAGCCTTCCACTATGTCACAATGGATGTCAGAAATGTCAAGTTATGTATCACTAGATTTGATTTAATTACAGATTAAAGGTATACAGTGTAACTTTCATAAGGTCTGGATGCGTTACATGGGATACTGTACGACAAAAGGATTCTGTATTGCAAACATGCCCACGTCAGGGGAGATACCTATTTAGGCAATCCCTAGCTTCTGGGCTGCCCAGTCCCGGCCCTGGGGTTCTGCCGTACTAGTTATCACTCTAGACAGAGGCCTAACACACCTGAAACCAATAATGAATGTTTCACTGAAATCCTAAAGCTGAGTGAGGTGTGTTGGGGGGCTGCAGGGTGGTGGAACCCTAGGGGCAGGACGGGTTGATCCAGCTATATTGTGTGCAAGTAAAAAGAGCTCTACAGTATGATAGAGCTCTAGGCCTATGATATGAATTACAGTGCCCTCCGTAGTTATTGGGACAGTGAAGCATTTTTTCTTCTTCTTTTGGCTCTATACACCAAAAGTGTGGATTTAAAACCAACAAATGACTATGAGGTTAAAGTGCAGACTGCCAGCTTTAATTTGAGCGTATTTTCATCCATATCGGGTGGACATTTTAGAAATTAGACCACTTTTTGTACATTGTCCCCTTATTTTAGGGGAGCAGAAGTATTTGGACAAATTCACTTGTGTGTGTAGTAACAAGTATTTGGTCCCACATTCATAGCACACAATGACTACATCAAGCTTGTGACTCTACAAATTTGTTGGATGCGTTTTAGATTGTGTTTTAGATTATTTTGTGCCAAATAGAAATGACATATTGCCATTTTGGAGTCACTTTTATTGTAAATAAGAATAGAATGTTTCTAAACACTTCTACATTAATGTGGATGCTACCATGATTACGGATAATCCTGAATGAATCGTGAATAATGATGAGTGAGAAAGTTAGACGCACAAATACCATACCCCCAAGACATGCTAACCTCTCACCATTACAATTACAATAACAGGGGAAGCTAGCATTTGGGGGGGGGGGGGGGGTATGATATTTGTGTGTCTAAAACTTTCTCACTCATCATTATTCACGATTCATTCAGGATTATCCAGAATCATGGTAGCATCCACATTCACGTAGAAGTGTTTAGAAACATATTATATTCTTATTTACAATAAAAGTGACCCCAAAATGGTTTAGCTTTAGGGAGGACCCCCAGGCCGCAAGGTTATGTCCCTCACACCTCTAAAACCAATGTTGCGCCCCTGTGTGTGTGTGTGTGTGTGTGTGTGTGTCTGCTTGCAGAGTACTGTATACATCATGCCCAAACATAGAAAACTGTGAAGACACCAGGAGATGTCTAAGAGTGCTATCACCAGCAGAACCATGGGATCTATCACCTATCCTGTCTATGCCACAATCACCTGCTCCACTCAAGTCACCATTGAATAGCAATGGAGAAAGGGCAGAAGAGAAACAGCGTTAGAAGATTGAACCGTCCCCACAAACTGAGAAAGAGGATAAGATATCTCACATGGCACAGGAAGTGAATGTTCAGAGTTGGGATGGTTGTTGCTCTGATCCGATGACCCAGATCAGTGTAGTCATCTGCGAACCATGTCTCCTTAGTCATGGTCCCTGGTCCCACACAGACACCCATTGCCATGGTGGATGAACCCAATCTACTGGGGGACTATGGGGACTATGGGGGCAGTCAACAGGCCCCCCTCTGTGATATCCCCATTGTTGTTTGATGTTTGTGGGGGTTGGACAACTTCACCATCCTTTCCTTGAATATATCCTCCCACCTCTGTGCTGAATGTTGAGATGGTGTGCTGTTTAAAAGTAGTATGGGGATGTGAGGTTGATGGTAGGGCCATGGGCCTTGTGCATAGGATTCTGGGGCCTGCTGTATGATGTCTTGAGAAGAACATAAAGCTATGTTTTGTGTGCCCAAGCCCAATATACAAGAGGGACAGCTGTTGTGTTCAAATGCCATAATCAGTCACGATGAAGTGGAACATTTTGAGATAATATTAAAAATGAGTTTTGTATTATCATGGGGACCATTCTCTAATTGAATTGATAGCTTAGACTACTTGACAGCTATGGAATTGTTGTCCACATGCATGTGTTTGCAGGGGCAGCAATAGTTTAGGTGCTGTGTGCCAATGCAGGCCTGCACTGCTGCATGTGGCAGAGGCTGAGATGCAGTTTTACAGCTGAGTTTGTGAGTTCCAGAAGTCGAGCATAGGGTAAGTGTGCAGAGTAAACCACAGAATGAAGAGGTGTCCCAGAGTTCATGTGTGTCCCCACCGCAGTTGCTTGGAATGAGCACCTGCTGCATTTCGCCTCAGCACTGCATCAGCGAGAGACTCCCGCGCCAAAACACTGTCAAGAGAATCAAAGTGCAGTTTACATAGCGTGCTGCTCGCCGTGTGTAAATCCTTGTAGCAGTTTTTCCCCGGCTGGTTCATATTCACCTGTTGTTGATGACTCGCTGTGAGAAAAAACACGAGTTGCTTTTCGAATCCGTAAGTCTGTTTTTCTCTCACTTCTCTGTAAGACATTCTGATCGCTCTGCCTCACCTTGTTTGCCCTATTGTTGGCTCACAGACAAAAATGTCTTGTTTCGTTTAAGGGAACTCTCGTCAACTCTCAAAAACAAAGTTCTAAAAAAATGTATGGAACTGATTGGTTTAGAATGTGACAGTGGAAAATTGGAGTGACTTCCACTGGTTCTGGCCTATCAGCTTGTTCTATTCTATTTTGGAAACGGATAGATATGACTTCACAAAATTATTTAAAGTATCCTACTGCGCAAAAACTGGTTAAATCAATTTTGTTTCCACGTCATTTCAACCCAAAATATCTATGTGATGACATTGAATCAACATCGAAAACGAATGGGATTTGCGAAAAATCATCAAACAAAGAGACAATCGTGGACTACCCCATCCACATCAACAGGGCTGCAGTGGAACCGGTTGAGATCACTAAGGACTTAAAATGGTCCATGCGCACAGTCGTGAAGAAGGCGCAACAGAGCCTCTTCCCCCTCAGGAAGTTGAAACGTTTTTTTCATTGGCCCTCAAATCCTCAAAAGGTTAAGCAGCTGCACCATTGAAAGCATCTTGACTGGATGCATCACTGCTTGGTATGACAACAGCACCACTCTTGATCGCATGGCACTACAGAGGGTTATGCAGATAGCCCAGCACATCACTGGGGCTGAGGTTCTTGCCATCCAGGACATCTATATCAGGCAATGTGAAAGGGAGGCCCAGAAAGCCACCCAAGCCACAAACTGTTGTCTTTGCTTCTGCATGGCAAGCGGTACCGGTGCATCAAGTCTGACACCGACAAGCTTCTGGACAGCTTCTATTCCCAACATTAGCAGTGCGTGGGTAAAATCACTGGGAAGCCAAGCCAGAAAGAAAAGCCATATTACATATGCTGTAATATGGTAACTTGCCTAAATGACTAACGACCCGTAGCACTCATGTCTGTGGCCATGAAGTGCTTTGAAAGGCTGGTCATGGCTCAAATCAACACCATTATCCTAGAAACCCTAGACCCACTCCAATTTGCATACCAACCCAACAGATCCACAGATGATGCAATCTCTATTGCACTCCACACTGCCCTTTCACACCTGGACAAAAGGAACACCTATGTGACAATGCAATTCATTGACTACAGCTCAGCTTTCAACACCATAGTGCCCTCAAAGCTCATCACTAAGCTAAGGACCCTGGGACTAAACACCTCCCTCTGCAACTAGATACTGGACTTTCTGACGGGCCGCCCTCAGGTGGTAAGGGTAGGTAACAACAAATCTGCCACGCTGATCCTCAACACAGGGGCCCCTCAGGGGTGCGTGCTCAGTCCCCTCCTGTACTCCCTGTTAACTCATGACTGCACGGCCAGGCACGACTCCAACCCCATCATTAAGTTTGACGATGACACAACAGTGTTAGGCCTGATCCCCGACAACGACGAGACAGCCTATAGGGAGGAGGTCAGAGACATGACCATGTGGTGCAAGGACAACAACCTCTCCCTCAATGTGATCAAGACAAAGGAGATGATTGGGGACTACAGGAAAAGGAGGACCGAGCACACCCTCAATCTCATCGACGGGGCTGTAGTGGAGCAGGTTGAGAGCTTCAAGTTCCTTGGTGTCCATATCATCAACAAACTAACATGGTCCAAGCACACCAAGACAGTCGTGAAGAGGGCACAGCAAAACCTATTCCCCCTCAGGAGACTGAAAAGATTTGTCATGGATCGTCAGATCCTCAAAAGGTTCTACAGCTGCACCATTGAGAGCATCCTGACGGATTGCATCACTGCTGGTATGGTGATTGCTCAGCTTCCGACAGCAAGGCACTACAGAGGGTACTGCGTACGACCAAGTACATCACCGGGGACAAGCTTCCTGCCATCCAGGACCTCTATACCAGGCGGTGTCAGAGGAAGGCCCTAAAAATTGTCAGACTTCAGACACTCTAGTCATTGAGTGTTCTCTTTGCTACCGCACGGCAAGCGGTACCGGAGAGCCAAGTCTAGGTCTAAGAGGCTTCTAAACAGCATCTACCCTCAAGCCATAAGACTCCTGAACATCTAATCAAATGGCTACCCAGTCTATTTGCACTGCCCCCACCCCCATTTATGCTGCTGCTACTCTCTGTTAATATCTATGCATAGTCACAACATTTACATATTACCTCAATAACCTCGACTAACCGGTGCCGCTGCACATTGACCCTGTACCGGCACCCCCTGTATATAGCCTCGCTATTGTTATTTTACCACTGCTCTTTAATTAATTGTTACTTTAATTGCTTTTTGGGGGGTATTTTTTCTTAAAACTGCATTGTTGGTTTAAGGGCTTGTAAGTAAGCATTTCACTGTAAGGTCTGTTGTATTCGGCGCATTTGACAAATACATTTGATTTGATAATTGTGTTTTCTCTATAACCTGTTAATTCATATGTCTTGCGACCGTGATATATGCCTAAGGCTGAGACAAGAAGAAGACACAGTGGCAGTATCAATTCAACCACACCTTTGTTTCACAAAACCGGAGAACAACCTTTTTTTCCCTCAATTTTTGGGGGGAAGCCTGGCTTCCCTGAATACACGGCGCTGATCCTCAAGCCATAAGGCTGCTAAATAGCTAACCGAATGGCTACACAGACTATCTGTGTTGACCCTTGTATTAAAAAAATAAAAATATTTGTCTCTATGCATACTCACAGGTCTCTACACACTCACGTACACTCCAACACACACGTAACATGCACACACTGTTGTACTGACTCCACACACAGGCACACACACTCACATACAATCATAATTTACACTAATGCTACTTTATTATAAATCCTGATCCCTAGTCCCCTTACCCCTGTACATATGTACCTCTCACTCCAGTATCCCTGCACATTGTAAATATGGTATTGGAACTGACCCTGTAAATAGCTTCTTATCTTATTTCTTATTCTTGTTTCTTCTGTGTTTTTGTTCTACTTTATGTTATTTTTAGTGCTACGCTAACCACGTTTCTAACCACGTTTCCATCCACAGTTTGAGTAAAGTGGTGGTTTCTATATTAGGAGCTATAGGAGGACGAGCTCATTGTGATGTCTGGAATGGAATATGGTTTCTATATTTTTTCCTTATTTAAACTTTATTTAACTAGGCAAGTCAGTTAAGAACACATTCTTATTTACAATGATATGTTTGATGTGTTTGATATGCCTTCCATTTATTCCATTCCAGCCATACAATGAGCCCACCCTCTTATAGCTCCTCCCACCAGCCTCCTCTGGAGTAAAGTCATACCATATAAAAAAAATAATCATGACAGCTGTGATGGAAACAGGTCGTTTTGGTACAGTTTTATAAATATCGACATATCATTTGTCCGTTCGATAGGGTGGGATATTTTTTGTGTCTGTAAAATTGATGAACTTCACAGGGTGGTGAAAGTGTACAGTGATTTTGATGCTCCTTTCCAATAAATATCGACGGTCTTATTCTGGTGACATGGGGATTGATGCTTGACTACCGTTTAAAAATGTTTAAATAGTCTCGCTCATATCCATAATAACCTCATCATGTTGACTAGCTTACCGGCACAGCCTACCCACATTGTATCTGGAAGTTGTTAGCTAGAGCGCACGTGCCAAGACCTGATTGCACACATTTGCTATTTTAACGCAACAGTTTTTGTGACAAAACTATCGGGAGAGTTGAAATGTGATGGAAACACATTGAACTTTAAATTGTTATTCAGTACATGAAAATCTGTCGCCAAATTGGATGGAAACCTAGCTATTGTAACGATGTGCGCTGAGCGTCGGGAAGCAAGTTCAGGGAGTGAATACATATAATAAATAAATGAACAAAACAAGAAACACGAACAGCGCACCGACATGAAATAGGAACAATGACTACTGGGGAAGACACCAAAGGGAGTGACATACAGTTGAAGTTGGAAGTTTACATACACTTATGTTGGAGTCATTAAAACTCGTTATTCAACCACTCCACAAACGTCTTGTTAACAAACTATAGTTTTGGCAAGTCGGTTAGGACATCAACTTTGTGCCTGACGCTAGTCATTTTTCCAACAATTGTTTACAGACAGATTATTTCACTTATTATATTTATGTATCACAATTGTATCACTGTATCACAATTCCAGTGGTTCAGAAGTTTATATACAATTAGTTGACTGTGCCTTTAAACAGTTTTAAACAGCTTGGAAAAGCTTTAGAAACTTCTGATCGGCTAATTGACATCATTTGAGTCACTTGGAGGTGTACCTATGGATGTATTTCAAGGCCTACCATCAACCTTAGTGCCTCTTTGCTTGATATCATGAGAAAATCAAAAGAAATCAGCCAAGACCTCAGAGTCTAATTCATCCTTGGGAGCAATTTCCAAATGCCTGAAGGTACCACGTTCATCTGTACAAACAATACTACGCAAGTATAAACACCATGGGACCACACAGCCGTCATACCTCTCAGGAAGGAGACGCGTTCTGTCTCCTAGAGATGAACATACTTTGATGCGAAAAGTGCAAATCAGTCCCAGAAAAAGAGCAAAGGATTTTGTGAAGATGCTGGAGGAAACGGGTACAAAAGTGTCTATATCCACAGTAAAATGAGTGTTATATCGACATAACCTAAAAGGCCACTTAGCAAGGAAGAAGCCACTGCTCCAAAACCGCCATATCCTTTTGGAGAAATGTCCTCTGGTCTGATGAAACAAAAATAGAACTGTTTGGCCATAAATGACCATCATGTTGGGAGGAAAAAGGAGGAGGCTTGCAAGCCGAAGAACACCATCCCAACCGTGAAACATGGAGGTGGCAGCATCATGTTGTGGGGGTGCTTTGCTGCAGGAGGGACTGGTGCACTTTACAAAATAGATGGCATTATGAGAAAGGAAAATGATGTGGATATATTGAAGCAACATCTCAAGACATCAGTCAGGAAGTTAAAGCTTGGTCGCAAATGGGTCTTCCAAATGGACAATGACCCCAAGCATACTTCCAAAGTTGGTGCAAAATGGCTTAAGGATAACAAAGTCAAGGTATTGGAATGGCCATCACAAAGCCCTGACCCTCAACCCGATAGAAAATGTGTGGGTAGAATTGAAAAAGCGTGTGCGAGCAAGGAGGCCTACAAACCTGACTCAGTTACACCCGCTCTGTCAGGAGGACTGGGCTAAAATTCACCCAACTTATTGTGGGAAGCTTGTGGAATGCTACCCAAAAAGTTTGACCCAAGTTAAACCATTTAAAGGCAATGCTACCAAATACTAATTGAGTGTATGTAAACTTCTGACCCACTGGGAATGTGATGAAAGAAATAAAAGATTAAATAAATCATTCTCTCTACTATTGTTCTGACATTTCACATTCTTAAAATAAAGTGGTGATCCTAACTGACCTAAAACAGGGAATATTTACTAGGATTAAATGTCAGGAATTTTGAAACGGAGTTTAAATGTATTTGGCTAAGGTGTATGTAAACTTCCACCTTCAACTGTATATAGGGCAGGTTATCAAGGACGTGATGGAGTCCAGGTGAGTGTCATAATGCACGTAACGATGATGACAGGTGTGCGCCATAGTTTTGATTTACATTTTGGTTGAGTTGTCCACTAAGGTGAATTCAAGGTCAAATGTTTAATGTCACGTGCACAAGTACAGTGAAATGCATCTCTTGTAAGCTCCATGCCCAACAATGCAGTAACAATGCAGTAACCAGGCAGTCACCAGGCTGGTGACCTAGAGGCCGGAGAGGGAGCACAAGTGACAGCTATGGATATTGATTACTGCATTGTTGGGCATGGAGCTTGCAAGAGATGCATTTCACTGTACTTGTGCACGTGACATTAAACATTTGAACTTGAATTCACCTTAGTGGACAACTCAACCAAAATGTAAATCAAAACTAGACGTTGAACTGACGTCTGTGCCCAGTGAGTAGCTTCTCTTACTTCACAACACAAAAAGCAGGATATAAGCTCACAGCCAAGTACACTTTCTCACATATGTTTTTTTATAATCATATCAAAATAGAATTAAGTGGCAATTATCACAACATTCATTTTTTGATAACTCAAAACAAAACAGACAATAACTAATTACAGTTGAAAGAAGGCATTATGGAATATGCCACATTTTCTATATTTGGCTGGTAGTTAGGTTCCACACACAAGCACTGAGCTTCTTTGCTTGACACATCTAACCCATGCTGATTTTATTATCTGAAACTTTTATCAAGGCACTTCTTCTCTTCAAATTGTAGTGTTAGATTGTTCACCAAATAGTTTTACAAAACATCCTTGTAAAATCCATAGGATACTAATAAACAAAGCTCAAACCCTTTTTTTTAGGACAACTTACTGTTAATCAATATTAAATGTCAACATTTTGTAGCAAAGGGGTGTTAAAACTAGGATTACTGTCACACTGTATGATTTCTCCACAATCCCTGCTTTAGCTGGGTCACAATACTGGGGTCTCAGTCTGGGGCGTGTTTGTGTGTGCTGTCACAAACTGACAGTCTGGGGCGTGTTTGTGTGTGCTGTCACAAACTGACAGTCTGGGGCGTGTTTGTGTGTGCTGTCACAAACTGACAGAGAGAGTGCATAGTGCATAATTCTCTGTGTTAAAAATGACAATGTCTCCTATTCCAGTACCCTTGCTGTGTCTGTCTGCCTTTATTAAATAAAGTAACACACAGACTCAGGATACACAAGGTCTGATTCTCTACTGTTCCCTATGCAGACATGGACTGGTTAGCAAAGAGCATTGTGAATAAGGGACTACCTGACTTATGGATTCATGAGTGTTAGTGATCAAACACATAAATATGATTCTGTTCACATACTTACAATTACTCAAACGGGCATACACACTCAAATTCTACACACGCTTGAGCACAGACATGCACATACACATGCACATGCACACCCACATTGACACACAAAGTTATACAACGACACAAAGTCATTACCATAACTTGTCTATCATACAGACAGTGAATGGCAGGCAACAGACAACACCTTTTCCCTTTTCAAAGCTTTTCATTGTAGTTACATTGGGCTCAATTCAATCAGATCCGTGTTCGCTTTAGCCGGTTGTTTTGGCGATTTAGGGCTGTCAAATCCGTAAGTGGCTCCCGGCAATATACCTAAAGTCTCATTAACAGAAATGCTTTGCAGCCTTGTTTACAAGTTGGAACACTGAGTTGTAATCTACACCTTGAATAGGATGATAGAAATCCTAATGTTTAATTCGTTTTTAATTGGAGTGTAATTATTTCTATATAGACTACACTTTATTTTCTGACTTTGAGCCAATTTGACTGCGCCAATCCTCCTCTAAAACCGCCAAAACATCCGCTATGTGGCTGTCTGCTGTCCTCAGATAATGCTTGATCTAATTTAATCTAGACTATGGCCTGTGTGCACAAAGGCTGACAGCTCAAATTATATTGAGACCTGAAGAGGGGTCGATATTCAACCCCCAAAATGCTTCATATGTAGTAATCCTATTGATAATGAACACAGGAGACCAATGTGATATAAGGAATAAATAATGTTAAAGGCGGACATAAAGGTGTAATGCAACCCCTGTATAGCACCTTGCGTCTTTAACCACACTCTCCGAAAGAAGTGTGGAAGCCTCAGCTGAACATGAGAATGCAAACCTGTGCATGGAATTCCAGTGTTTCAGATCAAATTAAATACAATTAAATATCTTTATAGAAAACGAGATGAGACATTGACGAGATGAGACATATAGAGCGGCGAAAGTACAATGTAGGGATACTGCTCGCATCAGTCAAGACTACCAGTCATTCCAACAGTCCTAGCTCATATAAATGTCATCATTTCTTTCCCATTGTTCCTGTAATATCTGCCCGCCATGGTATTTTCCTGGTCCTCTACCAGTGTATCCTTTCTAGTCGGAAAAAGAAAATGTATTCTTCCATGTCGGAACCCAGTGAGCAACATTTTTGAAATATGTACTTTTGAAATATATTTTCAAACAAAAACACGTATTTTCAGCATCTCCTGCTCATAGAAAAATGGGAGATTTGGACAGATATTTAAAAAAAAAAAAAGAAGCTCTCTCTCCTCTCGTTGACAAGCGTGATCAGTCCACTTCTTGGGAGTTATAATGAACCATGCCTCGGAAGAGCATACAAAGAGTTTTTAACCGACTTGATCTCTACGGACCGGAGTGGTTTTACTACGCCGTTGAAAAGTCATGAGGGAGGTCCAATAGCCCTGTCCAGCAACAGTCCAACATCCTTGTGAACGTTCCAACGGTCTTCCAGTGTTCCAATGATATCTCCCAAAGTTGTTTGAATGTTCTCTTCCAACGTTCCACTGTTCTTGATCCAACTGGGGGAACATCTTGTTGTTAAAAGGAGATCATCTTTTGACGGATCAGACAAATGTTGATGGAACACCTCAGCCTCCTATGTATTTACATCCCATTCTTCTTGTCCCATATTTCTTTCTGTCCAAGGGTTGTTTTGGGTTCACCAGACAATCATTAGTACTATTAGGGAATAACTCACGGTCATAGGATGGGCAGGTTACTGACACATGATTATAAACTCATAAGAAAGGAATTAACTGCTTGGTGTCGCCACTGGATTGTCCAGAACAAAGACCGAGCACCTCACTCCCTGGATGAGAAGGAGAAACAGATATATATTTTTAAATGGTTACATTCTAGACCAGGCTCGTAGTTTTTGTATATGAATATACACTTTTCTTTGGAAAGTATTTGAAAGGATTAGGAAAGGATTTGAAAACTGTGTAAATACTTTCCCCAAAAAAGTATTTTAAAGTGTTGGTATTTGAAAGTACTTGGAAAGTATTTGAATGGGGTTGGAAGTATTTATGTTAGAACGGATAGAAACTCTCTTACCTGCAGAGAGATTGTAGGTTCTACATTAGCATTGCTCTCATTGCAGCCTTGCTGATGCGCTTACGGTTGTTCTTCCTCATTCTCTTCCTAGGTGGGCCGGGCCGAGCAGGTGGCCGGGGACCAGCCAGGTCTGAGGGCGCTCGCGTTGAAGTGGGCGACACTGTGTCTGGGAGAACAAGAATGCAGTTTGGAATACAATTTAAACTGAGAAACATAAGTCCAAAACACATGCTAGCTCACAATGTTCTCTGTCTACCTGTTCTTTGTGTGGTGGTTTGAGTTTGATGATGTTTATGATTAGGCCGAGGGTACTTCTGCTCCTCTTCTTCTTGCTGTTGTTTCTGTTGCTCCCGTCTCAGGTGCAGTCTCACCTTCTCATCGTCCAGTCTCCTGTGGAGTAACAACAGCTCCTTCCTCTCCTCCTCCAGCTTCTCCTGTTCCAGTTGGAGAGCGTGCTGGAGCCTCCTCTCTGAATCGGGGGTCTCATTGTCTTTACGTCTTTGATCGGCTTCCTCAAGGGGAGGGAATCTGCTCTCGGGCCTCTGATTGGTTTCCTCTGTAGAATAGAATCGCTGTTCCATTCTTTGATTGGCTCCCTCTCTGCTTTTGGTTTCTTCTGAGGAGGAGTTGGTCCCATGTCGCTGTTGCTTTGATGTGTTGGTGCGTAGCGAGGGACTCTGTGTTTGTGTGGGTTGTCTATGTGTCTCCTGGTCTCCCCCCTCACTGAGACTCAGACTTCCCTGCTGCCTATCTCCCCTACTGACATTACCCTCAGTGATGTTAAATAGTGTGTCCCCTCGTGTCTCGACCCCGTCTCTCTTCTCGTGGTCAAGTTGTGCCATGTCGATGTCCATTGCGGTTGTAGTGCCGTTGACACTACTACTGTCTCTCCCCTCCTCCATGTCATCGTGATGTCGACGTTCGGTCCACTCCTTAGCTCCCAGCTGGCTGGTGGCGTTAAGTACCCACTGAGGATCCATCTTGTCATGGTCTAGCCCATAGCCCCCTTTCCCCGCCCCTGCGTCTGAGGAGGTGTCCTTGGGGTTCCAGTGCTGGTCCAGCAGGTCTTCCAGCTGGATCCTCTGGTTGTGCTTCAGCTCATCTCTGCGGTGCAGCTCCTCCTTGGATCTGGCCTTGGCCGGATGCCCCTCTCCTTTGTTGTCTTTATGCTGTCTGCGGGGCGTGGACTTCTTCCTGGGGACGGCCGGGGGGCGAGGGGCGGGCTGGCAGCGACACTCCACATGGTCGTGGACCGAGACGACGGCCTTGGAGTAGTTGGGCCGCTTCTCCACGTACTGGATCTTCATCACCTAGCGAGGAGGAGGTGGAGGAGATTAGCTCCGCGGAAGTGCAGAATTCAAAATGACTAACCTTTTATTTGACCAGGTAGGCCTAAGTTAGCTGTGAACATTCTCTACAGAAACAACCTGGAAAATAGTTTCAGGGTAGGGGACATGGGTTGAGATGGGGGGTGGTGTATATGTACCTGTAGGTGCCTGGTGTGCGTCAGCACGGGGACACACTGCAGGCTCTTGGTGTTGCAGCAGCCGGAGCATCGCTGTACCTCTACACAGGGAGGCCACAACATGAAGTTGGCGTTGCTGCGGTCCAACATGGCACGGGTCACCTCCATCACCTCTGTCCTCACCTTACATAGCGCCTGCTGAGCCGGCTGGGCGTCTGAGACAACAAAGACAAACAGACCATTTAAAACGTCTTTTTTTTTTAAGTCACATATAACTTAAAGGTTTCATAAGATGGGACAGTGTACATTAATCAACATATCAGACACATAATTGTAAATGTGCTGGATTAAGCCTCAGGCTTAATGTTAAAAGCATACCCTCTACACTGCTCAGTGCCTACAAAACAGCCAGCACATAGGCCTCAAAATGTAGAAAACATTTAGTTTACACTAATTATACTTACACTGTTTATATTACTTATGCTGTTTAAAGAAATCACATGCTATTGAAACAGTGTATGCATGAGTCTCCATACTGTACTTGCTGCAGCTGAACTATTTGGAGTGTAACTTGGAGTTGCACGTCGTATTTGTGTTTGTTCAGCAAATAACTAATGAATCGGTGACATACTTTAGATGTTTCTTTGCTAAAATATGCATTGCGCAACTCAGTTTGGATTAGATACAGCTGTCCAAAACCACCCAAGTCAACATGAGTGACGGAAATATGTGGAATTATAGCCTAGTGTCAGAGAAATATGAGGAAGGTGCAAACTCACCCAGACTCCTTGGTAGTCGGTTGCTAGTGTTGTTGGAGTGTTGTCCACTGGGCAAAAAATCTTCCGAAATATCCTCATCTGAGAAAAAAAACAATACACTCCAATATTAGTTTACAGATCGAATCAACTCATTACTTCAATTGTTTATTGTTATGACTTTTACTCTGTGTGTGTGTGCGTGTGTGTGCTCGCACGCGTCTGTGTATGGTGCATGTGTGTGTTTATGAGAGAGTTTGAAGCATTGTTTATGTTTAACTTCCCTGTAATATATGTCTGTGTGGGAATTTGTTTCTGTCATAACCTCATGTTTGGATGTTTTTGTACCTTGAGACGTTGAATACTTCACTCTTTGTTTCTCTTATCTCGTTGAGTTTGTATATACTGTTTACTGTGTGTGATGTTCGCTATTCAATGATGGGAATAAAATCTGGGCAATATGTGTATCTATTTAAGAAGTCTTTCTGCCCTCTGTGCCCCTGTGGGTCTGACGGTTTGTCTGTTAGTCAGTCTGAGATTCTGTTTGTAGTATTTACTGTGTGTGATTTTCGCCTGTCCCTGTTGGGAATGAAATCTAGGCATCATGTGACAACGCTTTCATTATTTTCCCTCAGTCTCTGTTGGTCGGGTTAGTTAGTCTGAGAGAGCCTCCATCTCTTGGCGTGACCAGTGTGTCTGGTTTGCTTGTGATCCTGTACAGCTCAGTTGATAGAGTATTAGGCTTCGGAAACCAGGATGTGGGTTTGAATCCCGGGGCAACCCATACGTTAAAATACATGCACCTATGACAGTAGGTCTCTTTGTAAACAAACTCTGCTAAATGGCATAGGCATGTTGATGAGTATCAGTATAGTACAACGTTAGAGATATTTACCTACGGAGTCACTGAGCAGCAACAGCTGCAGGTCCTCTATGGAAGAGATAGGGTTGCTCCTAACCAGCTCCACCAAACCTGGAGGGAGAGGATCCCCCTGAGAGAAAGAGATAAGACAGGAATAAAACTAGATTCTCCCAAATCCGATATTTTCTCAGCTTCCCAATTTATTCTGTGTAGATACGGAAGCAAAGGGACAACAGCAGTGGTACATGTAAGCTCCCAAGTGGCGCAGCGGTCTTAAGCACTGCATCTAAGTGCTGAAGGCGTCACTACAGACACCCTACACTACACAACCGGCCGTGATTGGAGTCCCATAGTCGTCCGGGTTTGGCCGGTGTAGGCTGTCATTGTAAATAAGAATTTGTTCTTAATTGACTTGCCTAGTTAAATAAGTACTTTTTTTTATTTCTACATTTTTTTTAAGTAAAAATACTTTAAAGTACTACTTAAGTAATTTGTGGGGGTATCTGTATTTTACTTTACTATTTCTGAAATGATTTACTTTTACTTCACTACATTCCTAAAGAAAATAATGTGCTTTTTACTCCATACATTTTCTCTGGTTAGGGGGTAACCCGACTTACCCCCCCTAATCATAAATGAAACAAGAGGATGAAGGAAATGGCTGCTTGGATTCACAATGGCCACTAAGAGGGGGTGAATGACTATTGGCCTTGTGTCACCTCATCTGCTAATACTTAGGGGTCACAGGAGTCAGGAAGGGTTCAGGAAGTAGTGGGGGATGGAGTGATTGAGAGGAGGAGGAGGAGAGGTGGATCAGAACAGAGAGATGGACATCAGGGGGAATAATGGAGGGGTGGATGGAAGAAAGGAAAAGAAGTTGCATCGATGGAGATATTAACTCTTGCTAGCTGGGTCTACCACTGTTTGACCTATTGGGTTCGAATCCTGGGTCCCCTGCACACCACAAAACTGGGTTAGCCTGTTGAACTAATGTCTAGGCATTAATTCAGGGAGCTAACACAAGCCGAACGACCTCTCTGTTGCATTAATTAATTCAGTTTCTTGTGAGAATAAGCCCTTTGGGGAGCGCTTTGTGGAGGAAGAAGCCATCCGTGAACGGCATTCACACACTATTCATGTACATACCATTGACTTTTCCCCATTGTTGCTGGGCACTGCACAAAGTCATGTCATACAAAAGGAAAATGCCATGAGTTAAATTAACATCTCTATTTATGTAGTGATGCCCCTGAGGAGCCATCCCAGTGATTTCCTCTCCTTGGCCCCAGTCTAAGCCTGAGGCCCTAAAAGCACCTACTTCCTTAATGCACTACTTTTGACCAGAGCCATATGGGCCCTGGTCAAAAGTAGTGCCCTCTAAAGTGAATAGGGTGGCATTTGGGGTGCATTCAAATTGTGCTGGCTGCACACTATGGTCTGGGCCTTTGTTCATAGGGTGGCCACTGTCATGGCGATTTGTGTCTGAGCAGGAAAAATGAAATAAACACTTTACCCCATGCAACTGCTAAACAAACCTGACGTAAACAGAAAATCATAACATTTACCCTATAATACCATAGGAGTCCAGGAGTTACTCTGGTCCTAATTTGGTGAACTCTAAATCAAAACTCTAAATCACATGCACGCTCGCACACGCGCACACATACACACACAAATAAGCATCTGACTGAGTCACGTGGAAGTTCTGGAACAGTCAGTGTCTTCTAAAATCTACGGCCATTTTGCAGATCACACCGGCTGAGACAGGCACTTATTTTAGAGCGTTCATACAGTAGATCTCCATCTCTCTGAACAGAGACAGGCCTAGGTTGCATCTCAACTGGCATCGTATTTCATACATACTGTAGTGCACTAATTTTGACCAGACCCCTATCGGACTTAAGTAGTGCACTAAACAGAGAATACAGTGCCATCTGGGAAAAGCCCTAGTGATGTTTCATGGGAAGTGGGTTGAGCTGAGGAATGTCAGGTACAGGCTATAGGAGTAGAGAGGTAAGGAGTAATGATACATAATTATGGGTCTAGTTTTTCTGCCTGCCAGCATGCAAGTGTATATATGCAAGTGTACACACACACATACAAACGCATGCACACACACATACGGGTGAACATGTGCACACTGCACATTCTCACATGCAATCCCTAAAACCATGCCTATGAGCACATGATTTATGTATATGTTTATAGGAACACACACAAACATATTCAGACATTACATTATACAGCTAGACTCCATTCTGTGGGATATATATACATGACTGAGCGGTTTCCTTTCTCTCCGGCAAGTGAGTTAGGACACATTAATCTATTTCATTTCCGGGACACACTTGTGGACTTGTTTACGTGCTGCTATGCGGTTAGTTGTTTTTACTTTTTCAATTCTTGTTTAATATATATTATTCCCTAGCTGGACTTTTTTCAATCAACTTTTTAATCCCGGATGCTTTATCTGGACATGGTTCTATACGACCTCCACCAGCCAAAGCTAAGTAGTAACATTAACATTATGCCTTCTAATTGTAGTCGCTGTGCTCATAATATACAGGAGAACTATCGCCTTATGGTGAGGATAGCCGTGCTGCAAGCCCAGCTTCAGACGCAAGGGTAATTTAAGTGTAGGAAAGGATGAAACAGCATCTGTGCCACCAATAAGTACAGATAGTAGTATAAATCCCCTCACACAGTCCCTGCAGCTGGAAAATTATCTCATGGCTTCTGGAGGGAAATGCTGTAGGAATGCTCAACCGGTGTCGCTCATTCAGCTGACAGAAACTTTCAACCGGTTCTCCCTATTAAGCAACGATCCGGAGTCATAGGCCGAGCCTTCTCTGGTCTCTCCTCCACCTGTTACAGGGTCTGAGACGCCAAAGCATCCCACCATTTAGCTCTGACAAATTGAAAACCCTAGTCATTGGAGACTCCATTATAACCCGCAGTATTAGATTTAAAAATAATCATCCAACTATCATACACTGTTTACCAGGGGGCAGAGCTACCAACGTTAAGGCTAATCTGAAGATGGTGCTGGCTAAGGCTAAAGCTGGTGAGTGTAGAGAGTATAGGGATATTGTTATTCAGGTCAGCACCAACGATGTTAGGATGAAACAGTCAGAGGTCACCAAGCGCAACATAGCTTCAGCGTGTAAATCAGATAGAAAGATGTGTTGGCATCGAGTAATTGTCTCAGGCCCTCTCCCAGTTAGGGGGAGTGATGCGCTCTACAGCAGTCTCACAACTCAATCGCTGGTTGAAAACTGTTTTCTGTCCCTCCCAAAATATAGAATTTGTAGATAATTGGCCTTATTACCGGGGCTGAGTCTCAAATGAAACGGTGAAGGACCTCGGTGTTACTCTGGACGCTGATCTCTCTTTTGACGAACATATCAAGACATATCTGAACATATCCATTTACGTAACATTGCAAAATTCTGAAACTTTCTGTCCAAAAATTATGCAGAAAAATTCATCCATGCTTTTGTCACTTCTAGATTAGACTACTGCAATGCTCTACTTTCCGGCTACATGGATGAAGCACTAAATAACCTTCAGTTCGTGCTTAACACGGCTGCTAGAATCTTAACTAGAATCCCAAAATGTGATTATATTACTCCAGTGCTAGTCGCTCTACACTGGCTTCCTGTTAAGGCTAGGGCTGATTTCAAGATTTTACTGCTAAACTACAAAGCATTACATGGGCTTGCTCCTACCTATCTTTCCGATTTGGTCCTGCCATACATACCTACATGTACGCTGCAGTCACAAGATGCAGGCCTCCTTACTGTCCCTAGAATTTCTGAGCAAGAGCATAAATAACAATATGGGGATGAGGTAGTTGGGTGTGCTATTTACAGATTGGCTGTGTACAGGTACAAGCTGCTCTGACAGCTGATGCTTAAAGTTAGAGGGAGATATAAGACTCCAGTTTCAGTGATTTTTTTTCAATTCGTTCCAGTCATTGGCAGCAGAGAACTGTAAGGAAAGGCGGACAAAGGAAGTGTTGGCTTTGGGGATGACCAGTGAAATATACCTGCTGGAACGCGTGCTACGGGTGGGTGTTGCTATGGTGACCATTGAGCTGAGATAGGTGGGGCTTTACCTAGCAAAGACTTATAGATGACCTGGAGCCAGTGGGTTTGGCGACAAATGTGTAAATGAGAGCCAGCCAACGAGAGCACACTGGTCGCAGTGGTGGATAGTAAACCCATTTGAGTGGTGGATGGTAACCCACTCAACCCACTTGAGTGTCCGGGTTGGCGCACCCCTCAAATTTGTGCAGTGGGGGAGATCTTTGTGGGTTATATTATCCCTTGTCTCAGGGTAGTAAGTTGGTGGTTTGAAGATATCCCTCTAGTGGTGTGGGGTGTGGCGGCTGTGCTTTGGCAAAGTGGGTGGGGTTATATCCTGTCTGGTTGGCCCTGTCCGGGTGTATTTTTGGACGGGGCCACAGTGTCTCCCGAGCCCTCCTGTCTCAGCCTCCAGTATTTATGCTGCAATAGTTTGTGTTGGGTGGCTAAGATCAGTCTGTTATATCTGGAGTATTTCTCCTGTCTTATCCGGTGTCCTGTGTGAATTTAAGTATGTTCCCTCTTTCTCTCTCTTCTCTCAGATGACAGTGCCTCAGGACTACCTGGCCTGATGACTCCTTGCTGTCCACAGTCCACCTGCTGCTGCTCCTGTTTCAACTGTTCTGCCTGCGACTATGGAACCCTGACCTGTTCACCGGACTTGCTACTATGACCCGGGCCTGCTGTTTTCGACTCTCTCTCTCTCTCTCAACCACACCTGCTGTCTCTAACTCTGAATGATCGGTTATGAAAAGCCAACAGACATTTACTCCTGAGGTGCTGACCTGTTGCACCCTCTACAACCACTGTATTATTATTTGACCCTGCTGGTCATCTATGAACATTTGAACATCTTGGCGATGTACTGTTATAATCTCCACCCGGCACAGCCAGAAGAGGACTGGCCACCCCTCAGAGCCTGGTTCCTCTCTAGGTTTCTTCCTAGGTTCCTACCTTTCTAGGGAGTTTTTCCTAGCAACCATGCTTCTACATCTGCATTGCTTGCTGTTTGGGGTTTTAGCCTGGGTTTCTGTATATCACTTTGTGACATTGGCTGATGTAAAAAGGGCTTCAGAAATACATTTGATATAGATGATTGAGGGAATTCCCTGATGGTATACCTCAAAGACACCTCATATGATAACTAGCTATAGGCATGTACACTGCAATGGACCACTGGATGGGAGGATGTATAGATGACAGAGAACTACTTCAACTATACGTAACAATACCTTCTAATCAATCCTTACTGACACCTCCAACAACCTGTCCTCTGGGCAATTCATATGATTTGGGATGTTTTTTTGCGTCCCTCCGAGGCTGCCTCCAAAAGCCTAGTCTTTGACATGACAAATGTGGTGGACACCACACACCACTGGCAGCTCTGGGAAAAAAACACACTAGAGGAAGTCATAGATCTGATAGCATGAAAGCAACTGAATTGCATTCAAGGAAACCCAGCAAAGAAGGGGTGCGTCGAATTTCACCCTGTTTAAACATTCATTTCCCATAACTGAAGACTGTGTGTATATTGTCATGGCCCACATAGTCAGAGCTTCGTTTCACTACAGTCCCTTCCCACAGCCACTACTGCCAATTCCTGTGAATGTCCCAAAGATGGTCCAATGTAGCTCAGTTGGTAGAGTATAGTGCTTGCAATGCCAGGATAGTCGGTTCTTGGGACCAGTAGTATGTCAAATGTATGCACGCATGACTGTAAGTTGTTTTGGATAAAGGTGTCCACAAAATGGCATATATACTGAGTGTACAAAACATTAAGAACACCTTCCTAACATTGAGTTGCACCCCCCCACCCCCTCCCGTCTTTTGCTCTCAGAACAGCCTCAATTTGGTGGGTCATGGACTCTACAATGTGTTGAAAGCGTTCCACGGGGATAATGGCCCATGTTGACTCCAATGCTTCCCACAGTTGTGAAGTTGGCTGGATCGCTGGGACCATTATTGATACACACTCAGCAGAGTTGCAGTTCTTGACACAAACCAGTGCTCCTGGCACCTACTAACATACCCCGTTCAAAGGCACTTAAATATTTTGTATTGTCCATTCACCCTCTGAATGGCACATATATACAATCCAGGTCTCAATTGTCTCAAGGCTTAAAAATCCTCCTTTAACCTGTTTCCTCCCCTTCATCGACACTGATTGAAATCGATTTAACAAAGTGACATCAATAAGGGATTATAGCTTTCACCTGGATTCGCCTGGTCAGTCTATGTCATGGAAAGAGCAGGTGTCCTTAGTGTTTTGTACACTCAGTGTATATTATTATATTAAAGTTATGGCCTCTTCTCAAGCCTATCAAAATGAGACCCTCATACTTTAATTATATCGCCTCTCTTAAAGATAACCATACGGGGACAGGACTCACCATGGTATAATTCACCATGCACTTGACATGTGTCATATGCAGGACGTATCCTGGGAAAGGAACTTTTAGGATACTTGCTGTGTATGCTACGATACAAAGTACATAGAATCGACTCTAGCAGTCGAGACGAAGCCCCTCTCTCCTTGAGTTAAAACGTTTTTTCCTATTCTTTTCAATGACTCAAGACAATAGTCAGCCATAGCATGATTAGAATGATTTATAGTTGTGTTGCTGTGACAAGCGCTCATCCTATTGCTAGCCTGTCGAATATTCCGTGGACACACACACACAAACACACACATTTGGTCTTGCTTAGCTCCCAGGCATGCTTCAGGATGGGTCTGGTGAGATTTTACATGGCCTCCACCTTCCACTCATATGATGTTTATCGACAGGTTTATGAGTTTAGACATCTGGAGAGGGGCCCATGTTGATCATGAGCATGTGGACAAGCGTTGGGGAGTTATGGGGCCCAACGAATGAGCGCATCATCAGAGCATGTGCCCCAAGCATACCACAGAAAATGCAGGTTAATGGAGAAAGATTGTTATTTTCACTTTGGGATTCTGGACGATAAGAAGTTTATGTTCTGTAGATGGGTCTGCCATGTGCTGTAACTGTTCTATGGTTACCTTGCCAAGCAGGGCCCAATCGGATGTCCTCGCCACGAGGCCCTCACAGCCTGAAGTGAAACTCAGGACTGTTTCAAAATATATTTTATATAGAAGCATTAAAGCCATGAGATGAGCTGGCATAAGGTGTGGTTTAGATGATGAGCAGTTTAACTTACTAGACGCAGCTTAATTGCTATATACTTCATAATTACTCAATAATTACAAGTGCACATGTGGTTGTAGGCCACAGCCATACACTAAGTGGAGGGGCGAGGGGCCTGGTTCACATTTATTTTGTACAAAACAATATTGAATGTAACACCTTGGTGCCTTTTGTTTAGAGAGCACACAAGCCCCAGTGCAAACGTTGTTAAAATACAATGATCCTGAAATTCAACAATGGTCAATAATTGGGCCCTGGTATCAAATATGCTCAATAATGGTACCTAATGTTAACATTCACAGTGAAATGAAACAAAGAAAATGAACTAAACAGAAAAACATATATTTGGCAACGAACCGTTGAATGGGCAATTAGACCTACATTTTTAATTAATTGACTCCGTCACATACCTCTGCGCTGCCCGACCACAGACATGTCGCAAACAACGCGAGCAGCTGAACCCAAACCCACGAGCTCATCTTGCTGCCCAGGCTGGATTCTCCGCGATAGACCAAGCATTTATGGAAACAGCACGAGTCTCTCCCTCAGCACTAAGCGCAGGGACAGCGGCTCGCTCTGTGGAATTGGAACTCCTGGCGTTGCGAGCAGACGGACACCCACGCTTGTCTCAGCAAAGTATATCCAGTCAATTAGCAATTGTTGCCTACTCAATTATACGCTTCCCACTTAGAACGTCCACCGAGCTCGAAATTCCACTGTCAGGGGACTAGGGGAGTAAGGCGACTTTTTTAAAGATGATTTGGTCCATCTTGAATTGATGTATTAAATCCCCAATGAACTTTTTTGTGGTGTGTTCCAAACACAATCTCCTGCGGTCAGGATGATAGTCTCAGATAGTTTGGTATCACACAATTCGAGTCAGTAAAAGTCCTAGTGTGCAATTAAAACATCACATGTTAGAGCCGATGGCTTTAAAATAAACTTCAAACATTATCAACAAAAAAAATCAATGTAATGAGAAAAACATCTTCTGACCAATTTAAATGACTTGCATACATAAAACAAAGCTTCCAAACAATATTATAGACTAGATCAGTCAAATGTTATTTACATTTACATTTACATTTACATTTAAGTCATTTAGCAGACGCTCTTATCCATTTACACATTAGTATAGGCTAATGCTAGGTTATCCCTCGAGACATCAACACTTTTCAAGTGTATTAAAATCCATTTTTATGTTCCTTTTCCACGCGTTGTAGCCTTACATGAGGTTATTCTCTCCTTATAACGCACGGTGCGCCTCTAAGCGCAGCACAAGTGTGTTAGCATACAATGGGAGTTTGCTGTCCGCTCCTTCGTCACAGGCTTATCAATAGCCAAAGCTCTCTGTGGCGCGGTGCGCGTCAGCCCTGTTCCCTCCTGATTACGCCGCTACCGCATGGGACAGGAGAGCTGATTTCCTAGAGTTTGTACAGTATCTCTCCCGCCCCCTGAAGGCAGGGCCTATACAAAAAGGACTGACTGGGCTACTGCGTCTTGAGGGAAAGGTCTTAAAGGAGAAGTCTCGTATGAGTTATTGCAAGAGGTTATGTCTGCAATCATGTGTTAAAAGCTGCAATATGTATTTTTTTGGGCGACCCAACCAAATTCACACAGAAATGTGTGTTATAGATCTGTCATTCTCATTGAAAGCAAGTTTAAGAAGCGGTAGATATGTTCTACGTGCCCTATTTCTAAGCTTTCCGTTCTTAAGTTTCGTTTTTGCAGCTTTTACTTTCGGTTTTGTACACCAGCTTCAAACAGCTGAAAATATAATATTTTTGGTTATGGAAAATATGTTTCACAGCGGTTTAGATGGTACAAAGATTCTCTACACTACTCTACACTTGCTTGTTTGTCAAATAAACTGAAATTAGGTGAACTATTAGAATTTTAGCAACCAGGAAATGGCGGTTTCAGCATACTTTTAATAGCCTATTAGCACAGATGTTTGTAAGTACTGTAAAACAAATCCTGTTAATGTCATTGTTAATTACTGTATAATCAGCAGTAACACATTTATAAACTGAATATAGTATATTACCATAAATTACATTGCATTGTGGGAAAAATGTATACTTCGGGGAAATATTTTGTGTATTTTGGAATATTACTGTAAAAAATGCTGTAGTTCACTTACTGTATTTGTGAATATTCAAATAAATAGTCCAGACTTAAAGCATACAGGCAACAAAATCAAAGCAAATCCTCTGAAGCAAGAGATAACGTTTTTCTAATTATTATTATAAATGCAATATTTATTCTTAGTTAATAATCGGTACAACTCTGGCAGACTAAATATCCTGAATCTTCTGCACATGTGCAGATCATGTTCTGCACATGTGTATGTTCTCTACTTTATGCGGTGAGAACAGGCTACTCAGGCGAATGGTGCTTGTTTAATAAAGTTAGATCAAAGCTGAATCCATGTCTGCACGATCACATAATGATAGTATTCTACATAACAGAACCGAATGTAATAGCACAGTATAACTTTGCTGTAAGACAAAAACACCACCTCATTCAAAAGATGTGAAAGACATTTCTTCAAGTTTTACCATTAAACATCCATGCAGAATCTGCATACCAATCATTTGATCTCTATCAGTTTCATGGGGATATGAACTTAGAACTTCTTGAGTTATACACTGTTGTTTCAAAGTAGCCTACAATGTTGTTTGGAATCATGTACTGTACAGTGGGTGAATTTTAGAGCTGGTGGTGTTAACAAACTGCAGTGGTGGAAAAATTACCCAATTGTCATACTTGAGTAAAAGTAAAGATTACCTTTAACAGAAAATGACTCAAGTAAAAGTGAAAGTCACCCAGTAAAATGCTACTTGAATATTTGATTTTAAATATACTTAGGTATAAAAATATATATATTAGACAAACCAGATGCATGATTGTCTTGTTTTTTAAATTAACGGATAGTCAGAGGCACACTCCAACACTGACATAATTTACAAATTAAGCATTTGTGTTTAGTGAGTCCGCCAAATCAGAGGCAGTAGGGATGAGCAGGGATGTTCTCTTGATAAGTGCATGCATTTGACACTTTTCCTGTCCAGCTAAGCATTCAAAATGTAACGAGTACTTTTGGGTGTCAGGGAAAGTGTAAAGAGTAAAAAGTACATTATTTTCTTTATGAATGTATTAAAGTAAAAGTAATCTAAAATATAAATAGTAAAGTAACGTACAGATACCCCAAAAAACTACTTAAGTAGTACTCTAAAGTATTTTTACTTAAGCACTTTACACCACTGACAAACTGTAGCATAGCCTACTTTTGGCGACATGAAAGAAAATTGCGGCGGTGTTTTTGTCTTACAGTAACGTTATACTATGCTATTATATTTGGTTATGTTATGTAGAATACTATCATTATGTGACCTTGCATACATTGATTCAACTTTGGTCTAACTTCATTAAATGAGCACCATTCATCTGAGTAGCCTGTTCTCTACGGGTAAAAGTTTTCCTAGAGTATTTTCATGTGCCTAACTCTTTTCCGTTCATTTTTATCCTAAAATCCTCCCTAGACCTTGTCGATGACAAGCATATCCATAACATGATACAGCATCCAATATGCTTGAAAATATGAAGAGTGGTACTCAGGGATGTGTTGCCTTTGGATTTTCCCCAAACATAACACTTTGTGTTCAGGACATAAAGTTAAGTTCTTTGCCACATTTTTTGCAGTTCTACTTTAGTGCTTTATTGCAACAGGATGCATGTTTTGGAATATTTTTATTCTGTACAGGATTCCTTCTTTTCAATCTGTCATTTCGGTTCATATTGTGGAGTAACTACAATGTTGTTGATACATCCTCAGTTTTATCCTGTCACAGAGTAGTAAAGTCACCATTGCCCTCATGATGAAATCCCTGAGCAGTGTCCTTCCTCTCAGGCAACTGAGTTAGGAAGGACGCCTGTATCTTTGTAGTGACTGCGTGTATTGATTCACAATCCAAAGTGTAATTAATAACTTTTACCATGCTCAAAGGGATATTCAATGTCTGCTTTTTATTTTATTTTTACCCATCTACCAATAGGTGCCATTCTTTGTGAGCCATTGGAAAACCTCCCTGGTCTTTGTGGTTGAATCTGTGTTTGAAATTCACTGCTTGACTAAGGGACCTTACATATAATTGTATATGTGGGGTACAGAGATGAGGTAGTCATTCAAAAATAATGTTAAACACTATTATGGCATACAGAGTGCGTCCATGCAACGTATTATGTGACTTGTTAAGTACATTTTTACTCCTGAACTTATTTAGGCTTGCTATAACAAAGGGGTTGAATACTTATTGACTAAAGACATTTCATCTTTTCATTTTTAAATAATTTGTAAAAAATGTCTAAAAACACAACTCCATTTTGACATTATGGGCTATATTATGGGGTGTCTCAGATATTATAACCTTTCCTACAGTATCTGCTCATGTTTATGGAACATTTCTGGGCAATACTGCCTGTGACTCAGCAAACGTAGACTCACTTAGACTTAAACCCCAAAATAGCGAGCCAACATTATGGACTGGATGCAATGCTTACAAGTTGATTCGATTTGTTGATACATCTCGATTATTGCTAATTAAAACATGTGTCACTTGTTTTATAGTTTTTGTTATACTGTAGAAAGGGAAAGCGGAAAAAAGAGGAGAGAAAAAAAGGCAGAAAAGAGAGAGGAAGAAGTCACAGCCAAAAGAACTAGCTCACAGAGTGAGCTTCAGCAACGGGGTTGAGAAACACCACATCACTTGTTAGCAGATAAGTATGTCATTAATATAATGGGAAAATAATACAGTGCTTTGCTGTAAATTGCCAGGGACAAAACCACATTGCGGTCAGGGAGGAAATGTTCATTGCTTCAAAGACAGAGACGTGACTGTGTTTGGCATTTTGCGCTGAGGCTCATAGAAGCTGTGTGGGTGTTAGAGGAATCGGTCCCGATTGAAAAACTGTTCAGTGAAACATTGTGGTTTTAAAGAGAGGGCCAGAGGTGAAGTTTGGATGAGCTCGTTTGGATGAGCTAAACTGTGTCAAGGCTGAACTCTATTCCCCGTCCAGCCTCTTTCAGGCTCTCTGCCTTTATGGACATTTGCTCTCGTATCACATCGTGATCATTGTCCTTAAACATGAGCTCAGGACAAACTTATATGAGCTTTATAATTATGTTATATTTAAATTCAGTTTCATACAGTATGTAGGGAGTCACCTTATACTTCCCCAGAAAGAAAGCATGCCAAACTCCAGACAGCACCACACTCCATAATTACAATGGAAACACACTCCATAATATGTGGTGCCTGCAGTTATTGCCAAGTTCTCCATTTCCTTCAGAGGTTGCGTTGAAAGAATATAGACTAGTTCCATAGTCTCTGCTGACCACACATGACCACCAGTAGGGCTGCTGCCGGAAGGTGCCTAATTAAAGCCTGATGAATAATATGAAGCCATTGTTTCTGTTCTCCCTGCAATCGATGGAGGAAACTGAGCTGTATATATATATATATATATATATATATGTGTGTGTATGTAGTCCTATGTACATAACGTTCACACATTTATCCAAGGCCACGAGCTGTATGGCATATCCATTATGAGTCAAGTCACTGGTGGAAGTATTAGTCATGATAATGACGGAACGAACGCAAGAGAAAGAGAGAAAGAGAGAGGACGAGTGAGTTAGAGAGAGCGAGCGAGGGAGAGAGAGAAAGAAGAGTGTAAAATAGAGAGAGAAATAAGAGAGACAAGATAACCACGATAGTCATTTAATTACTGAACCGTATCATACAGTAACAGCTGTAACATCTGTTAACATCTGTTTGTGTAGAACATCTCGTCTGAGAGGGAGGACATCATCCTTTGACCCTCAAAAGTCTCCGTCGGGGAAGAAGTAGTATTTGGGTTCTAGTGGGGGGTCAGAGTAGAGGTTTAAGAGGGGAATGGGGGGACTGAAGTGGAATACGAGTCGAGGCCTATGTTAGGGCTGGAGGTAAGAACAACACCAAAGGTTAATGGACCATAATTAGGCAGGAGGACTGACCTTAACTCAACTCTGAACTGGCCCGAGGATCCACTGCCAACAACAATCTACACCAACCTCCCCACTCTGACGGAAAAAAGTAAACAAACCCAAAACAGGGTAGATTTTAATGCTTAACAACATTCATATTTATGTTGATATTAAGGACATTTGTATTGAGGCGTTTTAATACAGTGTGCTAGCTATTTAACCACTCTAGCCACGATGGGAAAAAGGGAATCAAAGTAAATACCAAAAGCAATGAAAAGTTAGCCCGGGAACCATTGACCCCCTTTGGATCTCGGAAAAAGCCCTCAAATATTTTAGCGAGTGCTGTCATTTCTCAATGGCTGATAAAGCTCTCTCTGTTTGGAGGAAATGGGATCTAGACAAGGCCAGTGAGTGTGAGTGTGCAAAGGTGTTCAACATTGCAGATTTAATGTAGCTGAATGCTGTTCATTTATCTGCTGTGTATAAAACTATCCCTCTTATAAAACTATCGTTGTTTGTATGCGTGCATGAAACGTTTACCTTTCTGTTTTATGTTATGTATGTTACGTATCTGTATGTGGCAAGAGGTATAAGAATGTACTGTACGTGTATGTTGGTATGAACGTGTGTGTGTGTTTTGTAGGAATATGTGTGTCCATGCTCCATACAGTATGAATGTGATGTGGTTATTAAGTTGTCACTTCTGTAGAGGATGATTTATGCACCTCTCTCCCCTTCATGGTTTTGATGTGAGTTGTTATGGTCCCAGGTGTCTCTGTGACGCGGGCAGATGTAGGATCCTCTGTTTGATCTGAGTGCTGGTCTTGTCTGTGGGGAAATCCCTCTCTCATCAGATGCATACTATACTGTACCTGCTCCTCCATTTCCATGTCTATCCCTCCCTGGAAACCAAATACAGGCACACACTCCACTCAAGCTGCAAGATGAGAGGCTATAGCTTAAGATGTGTCTCATCAGGATTGTACAGTGTGATTATTTTCTGTATTGCCAGCATTGCAGCCATCTACTAAGTATTCTACTAAACCCTGGCCTACAGTTTATGTACTCCCCCTCATCTACAAATCAAATCAAATGTATTTGTCACATACACATGGTTAGCAGATGTTAATGCGAGTGTAGCGAAATGCTTGTGCTTCTAGTTCCGACAATGCAGTAATAACCAACAAGTAATCTAGCTAACAATTCCAAAATTACTACCTTATAGACACAATGTAACGGCGTTCTTCGTTTGTCGAAAGAGAGTCGGACCGAAATGCAGCGTGGTGGTTACTCATGTTCTTTCATGAATGAAATAGCGATACATGAAATAACTTATAAATACAAAAACAACAAACGGAACGTGAAACCTATTACAGCCTATCTGGTGAAACTACACAGAGACAGGAACAATCACCCACGAAATACAAAGTGAAACCCAGGCTACCTAAATACGGTTCCCAATCAGAGACAACGAGAATCACCTGACTCTGATTGAGAACCGCCTCAGGCAGCCAAGCCTATACAACACCCCTACTCAGCCGCAATCCCAAATACTACAAACCCCAATACGAAAAATACAATATATAAACCCATGTCACAACCTGGCCTGACCAAATAATAAAGAAAACACAAAATACTAAGACCAAGGCGTGACACACAAGTTCGATAAAGAATATGTGCATAAAGAGATATGAATGAGTGATGGTACAAACTACAATGTTCCCCCCTTGAGAGATGAAAGATATACAGTGGGGCAAAAAAGTATTTAGTCAGCCACCAATTGTGCATGTTCTCCCACTTAAAAAGATGAGAGAGGCCTGTAATTTTCATCATAGGTACACTTCAACTATGACAGACAAAATTAGAAAAAAAATCCAGAAGATCATATTGTAGGATTTTTAATGAATTTATTTGCAAATTATGGCAGAAAATAAGTATTTGGTCACCTACAAACAAGCAAGATTTCTGGCTCTCACAGACCTGTAACTTCCTCTTTAAGAGGCTCCTCTGTCCTCCACTCGTTACCTGTATTAATGGCACCTGTTTGAACTTGTTATCAGTATAAAAGACAGCTGTCCATAACCTCAAACAGTCACACTCCAAATTCCACTATGGCCAAGACCAAAGAGCTGTCAAAGGACACCAGAAATAAAATTGTAGACCTGCACCAGGCTGGGAAGACTGAATCTGCAATAGGTAACCAGCTTGGTTTGAAGAAATCAACTGTGGGAGCAATTATTAGGAAATGGAAGACATACAAAGACCACTGATAATCTGGGGCTCCACGCAAGATCTCACCCCTTGGGATCAAAATGATCACAAGAACGGTGAGCAAAAATCCCAGAACCACACGGAGGGAGTTGAAAGTCCGTGTTGCCCAGCAACAGCCCCAAAACATCACTGCTCTAGAGGAGATCTGCATGGAGGAATGGGCCAAAATACCAGCAACAGTGTGTGGAAACCTTGTGAAGACTTACAGAAAACATTTGACCTCTGTCATTGCCAGCAAAGGGTATATAACAAAGTATTGAGATAAACTTTTGTTATTGACCAAATACTTATTTTCCACCATAATTTGCAAATAAATAAATAAAAATTCCTACAATGTGATTTTCTGGATTTTCTTCTCTCATTTTGTCTGTCATAGTTGAAGTGTACCTATGATGAAAATTACAGGCCTCTCTCATCTTTTTAAGTGGGAGAACTTGCACAATTGGTGGCTGACTAAATACTTTTTTGCCCCACTGTACCTTTCCACATTGCAAATTATCCAGTGTTAAATCAAAACTGAGTGTTAAATTTAACACTGATCCAGTGTCTATACAGGTCCACACTTTTTATTGTTAAATTAACACACTGCTTAGTGTATAGCCTAATTTTCATATTTCCCAGAGTGCCTGGCCTTTCGAGTGAACTGTAGATTTAACACCATGACTGTATTTGTTAGTGACAAAGACAATGTTTTCATTTGCAGGCCTGTGTCCACCAATTGAGATCCTAAGTGAATATGTTATCATTAAAAGTATATTATTTAATACAATAAAACACATATTTAATTAGGCCTTATTTTGAGGGCCTAGTTTTACCCAAATACAGTTGCCTGAAACTCATGGTTTATAGGCAATATCAGGCCTGCAAGTCACATTATGCTGTAATGTATAATTCCTATTGGATTCCAGTGGGGATATTCAACATTTGGAATTTGTATTCACCCACAACCTTCATTCAGAATGACTGAATATATGAGACTACCTAAAGCATTTAAAATAAGTCCAAGTAACAGATTGGATTAGTTTAGAAAAATGTATGTTATTTATATTTGAGTACGATTAATTAATCAATCAATGTGCATGCAAAAACATAGATACGGAAACAAACAATTCTAAAAATCAAACTGCAATAGAGCATGCTGGGAAATAATAGCACTTGTTATTAACAGTTAAAAAAATAAAAAAAATAGTGTTAATTTAACACATTCAGAATTCATTTAACACCCGAATCAACACTAGAAATGCTGTACTGAGCTCAGATGAATATAAAGGACAGGGTGTGAAGGCTGTGGCACGTTCACAAATTGGAGCCTATTTTCGATGTTGGTGTAAAAAATGAAGCAGTTCACTGACACAAGTATCAGCAGCACCTGACCCCTTCAATATATTCAGATATGTGGACTACAATGCCACTTTGGGATATCACCTTGTTCCATGTGTTATCTATATCCACATGGAAAACTTGTTCATATCCTTTTTATTCCATCCCTATTCCAGGCCATATCATTCATTTTGGGGCTCCCGAGTGGCGCAGCAGTCTCAGGCACTTCATCTCAGTGCTAGAGGTGTCACTACAGACCCTGGTTCGATTCCAGGCTATGACCACCGGCCTTGATTGGGAGTCCCATAGGGCGGCACACAATTGGCCCAGCATCGCCCGGGTTAGGGTTTGGCCGGGGTAAGCCGTCATTGTAAATAAGAATTTGTTCTTAACTGACTTGCCTGGTTAAATAAAGCATTTAAAAATAGATTCTAGGTGATATCTGGCCTATTCCATGCTTATGCTGTTCCATCTTGCCCTTGATCCACGACCAGTCCAGCTCCAACTGACAGAATGTCTCAGTAGGGAGCCTTGTGGACCTCCACAGACGGATCCTCCATTAGTTTTGGGGCTAGGTTTACCACAGCACGTGCCTAGCCTGCTGATAACAGAGTATCAAATACACCAAATGGAAGGCGGGGATTCATTAGCTCAACCTTTTATGTTAGCACCACCATTACCGTTCACATGGCTCAGGTTCCCTCGCTGGATGGAGGAATGTGGCTATCTTGATAAAAACGAGAATAAAAAATTATTCGGCTAGCATTCCCGGCTGAGACAAAACCAATTCTTATGTGGATGTGTTTTCTGTATACGTTGAGAGAAGATGGGCAGGTTGTCAATTGAACCCAAGCCAAAGCCTTATTTGCATCCAAGTAGAAATATTCCAAGTCTAGAGCTCTTTAGGATAGTGCACAGATTATTTTGGCAGGCAATAGTTTGCGTCTCGCCCCAGGTGAGTTAACTACTGCTATAGACGAATGTGGTCTACATGCATGATTCTTATGAAACAGACAAAATGCTCATATGATTAAGTATTACTGCACAGCAGCAGTAGGCAGCCAACAGCAGAACTACAGTTCCTTCATAAAGTATTCATAGCCCTTGATTTACTCCTGTTACAGCCTAAATTCAAAATGGATGAACTGGATTTCTTTGTCTTACCCATCTACACACGATACCCCATAATGACAATGTGAAAACATGTTTTTAGACATTTTTTGCAAATGTAATGAAAATGAAATACAGAAATACAGTGCATCCGGAAAGTATTCAGACCCCTGGACTTTTTCCACATTATTTAATCAATTGATTAAATAAAAATGTTTCCTCAGCAATCTACACACACTGACAAAGCTCTAGAGTTCCTCTGTGGAGATGGGAGATCCTTCCAGAAGGACAACCATCTCTGCAGCACTCCACCAATCAGGCCTTTATGGTAGAGTGGCCAGACAGACAGAAGCCACTCCTCAGTAAAAGGCACAGCCTGCTTGGAGTTTGCCAAAAGGCACCTAAAGACTCTCAGAAACAAGATTCTCTGGTCTGATGAAACCAACTCTTTGGCCTGAATGCGAAGCGTCACGTCTGGAGGAAACCTGGCACCATCCCTTCGGTGAAGCATGGTGCTGGCAGCATCATGCTGTGGGGATGTTTTTCAGCGGCAGGGACTGAAAGACTAGTCAGGATTGAGGCAAAGATGAACGGAGCAAAATACAAAGAGATCCTTAATTTAAACCTGCTCCAGAGCGCTCAGAACCTCAGACTGGGACAATTTTGTATTTCACCGTTATTTAACTAGGCAAGTCAGTTAAGAACAAAATCTTATTTTCAATGACAGCGTGTTAACTGCTTTGTTCAGGGGCAGAACGACAGATTTTTACCTTGTCAGCTCAGGGATTCGATCTTGCTACCTTCTGGTTACTAGTCCAACGCTCTAACCACTAGGCTACCTGCCGCCCCTACAATGATCCTAAGCACACAGCCAAGACAACGCAGGAGAAACTCCCCAAATACAGGTGTGCCCACTTGTACCGTCATACCCAAGGCTGTAATCGCTGTCAAAGGTGCTTCAACAAAGTACTGAGTAAAGGGTCTGAATACTTATGTACTAGTGATATTTCAGTTTTTATAAATTTGCAAACAATTCTAAAAACCTGTTTTTGCTTTCTTATTATGGGGTAATGTGTAGATTGATGAGGGAAAAAACTATTTAATCAATTTTATAATAAGGCTGTAACGTAACAAAATGTGGAAACGTTAAAGGGGTCTGAATGCTTTCCGAATGCAAAGTATCTAATTTACATAAGTATTCACACCACTGAGTCAATACATGTTAGCATCACTTTTGGCAGTGATTACTGCTGTGTGTCATTCTAGGTAAGTCTCTAAGAGCATTGCACACCTGGATTGTGCAATATTTGCACATTATTCTTTAAAAAAGTCTTCAAGCTCTGTCAAGTTGGTTGTTGATCATTGCTAGACAGCCATTTTCAGGTCTTGTATTTTAGGTTATTGTCCTGCTGAAAGGGGAATTTGTCTCCCAGTGTCGTTGGAAAGCAGACTGAACCAGGTTTTCCTCTAGGATTTTGCCAATGCACTAGCTCTATTCCGTTCCTTTTTATCTTAAACAACTCCCTAGTCCTTGCCGATGACAAGCATTCCCACAACATGATTTAGCCACCAATATGCTTGAATATCTGAAGAGTGGTACTCAGTGATGTGTTGCATTGGATTTGCCTCAAACATAACGCTTTGTATTCAGGACATAAAGGTCATTTGTTTCCAACATTTTTTGCAGCTTTACTTTAGTGCCTTATTGCAAACAGGATGCATGTTTTGGAATATTTTTTATTCTGTACAGGCTTCCTCCTTTTCTTTCACTTTGTTTCCTTCCTTACCGGCAACTGAGTAAGGAAGGATGCCTGTATCTTTGTAGTGACTAGGTGCATTGATACGCCATCCAAAGTCTAGTTAATTACTGCTCAAAGGGATATTAAATGTCTGCTTTTTAAATGTTTACCCATTTACTTATAGGCACCTTTCTTTGCGAGGCATTGGAAAATCTTTCTGGTCTTTGTGGGTGAATCTGTGTTTGAAATTCACTGCTCGATTGAGGAACCTTACAGATAATTGAGGTACAGAGATGAGATAGTCACTCAAAAATCACGTTCAACACTCTTATTACACACAGAGTGAGTCCACGCAACTTATTATGTGACTTGTTAAGCACATTTTTTACTCCTGAACTTATTGATGATTGCCATATTAAAGAGGTTGAATAGATATGGACTCAAGACACTTCAGCTTTAACCGTTTGATTCATTTCAAAAACTTTTCTCAAAACATAATTCCACTTTGACATTGTGCGTGTATGCCAGTGACACAACACCTACATGTTTTTTTACCTTTATTTTACTAGGCAAGTCAGTTAAAGAACAAATTCTTATTTTCAATGACAGCCTAGGAACAGTGGGTTAACTGCCTGTTCAGGGGCAGAACGACAGATTTGTACCTTGTCAGCTCGGGGATTCGAACTTGCAGCCTTTCGGTTACTAGTCCAACGCTCTAACCACTAGGCTGCCCTGCCGCCCCAAATATATCCCAAATATATGTGTAATCCTTTTTAAATTAATGCTGTAATTCAACAACATGTGGAAAAGTCAAGGGGTGTGAATACTTTCTGAAGACACTGTATATGTATTCCATCACTCTTCAGAGGCCTTGGCAAACTGAACTTTACATTATGGTAAATTCACTTGTCCATGACTTGTCCATTTACGTTACACATGGATGCACCTACATGTACTGTAGTTTACAGAAATGTTTAGCACTACTAAATAGCAAAACACTCAGATACTATTTTTTCTTTAAAAAGCACCAGTAAAGGATTTCAGGGTGTCTACCAGTCATTCATTTGACTGAGTATGTTCTCCTGGTCAGCGATAGAGAGGTGAAGTTGCTGTGTGTGCTGATGTGAAGAGTGTGACAGAGCGGGTTAATGTGGCACACATTACATTTTTGACGGTCCAGGTAGTCATGTTTCTGCAGAATACTGTATAATAGAGCCAAGAGAACGACTGAGTCTAGGAGAGGGAGTGAGAGAGGGAGAAAGAGAGTGAGAAAGAAAGAGCGCAAAAGAGGGGGGGAGTGAGAGATAGAGAGTGGGGAAGGGAGAGAGAGAGAGAAGAGAGGCAGGCATTACTGGAATGTACAGTGTCTGTAGTAATGCATAGAGGAGAAGGAGTGAAGGATTAGGCTACCCAGACAGGCAAATAGAGAGGGATAATAAGAACTAAAAAAGACAAAGCGAGATACAGTAAAGGATATATTTGCAGAAATGAGACAGGAACTCAAACAGATGCTCGCAGACCGGAAGGTATGCATGTTATTTCGACACAAGTCTCCCCTTTCCAAATTCATTATTCTGGATATGAACCAAGAGTCAAGCTCCTCTAATATTTGCAGGCTTAATTGCCCAAAGTAATTTGCAACTTTTTAATCTCCTGAACGTTTTTCTATCTTCATGCCTCCCTGTATGCTGGCTAATGTACAGTGGGGCAAAAACGTATTTAGTCAGCCACCAAATGTGCATGTTCTGCCACTTAAAAAGATGAGAGAGGCCTGTAAAAATACTTTTTTGCCCCACTGTAAATGGCATTTTCCCAAGCTACACGTATGCCTGCACTATGGTCCTGTGGTCTTGCACATGCCCGCACTCCACCCACCATCCATTGAACTGATCATTTGGGTCCTTAGGAAAGGAAGGAAATGATGAGGAAATGATGCCAATACTTGTTATCCCCATTTTCCTGCTCAACATATTAAGCCTCAATGATCTGCAGGGTAAATGACAGTCATGGCTGTCTCAGGAAGTCAACGTGTTCTGTTTGCTGATGGTGTCCACTTTCCTCCCTATACTGATGTCAACACTGGTTTTGGATTAGATCATGCCTTACTAAGGACTGACATTTAATCTGTGCAATAGGGACTGTTACTGTATTGGGTTTCTAAATACAGAATTATACAGAAATACAGAATGGACCACAACAATGTAATACTTTTATATTGTACATATATCAGCCCTCCTTTGACAACCTGTCCTCAGTACTTGTACAGTATGCAGTCGTGGCCAAAAGTTTTGAGAATTTCCACAAATATGAATTTCCACAAAGTTTGCTGCTTCAGTGTCTTTAGATATTTTTGTCAGATGCTACTACTGAAGTATAATTACAAGCATTTCATAAGTGTCAAGGCTTTTATTGACAATTTACTTGAAGTTGAAGTAAAGAGTCAATATTTGTAGTGACCCTTCTTTTTCAAGACCTCTGCAATCCGCCCTGGCATTCTTGCATAATCAACGCTTGGAGTTTGTCAGAATTTGTGGGAATTTGTTTGTCCACCCGCCTCTTGAGGATTGATCACAAGTTCTCAGCGGTATTAAGGTCTGGGGAATTTCCTGGCCATGGACCCAAAATATTGATGTTTTGTTCCCCGAGCCACTTAGTTATCACTTTTGCCTTATGGCAAGGTGCTCCATCAAGCTGGAAAAGGCATGTTCGTCACCAAACTGTTCTTGGATGGTTGGGAGAAGTTGCTCTCGGAGGATGTGTTGGTACCATTCTTTATTTCTTTGCTGTGTACTTAGGTAAAATTGTGAGTGAGCCCACTCCCTTGGCTGAGAAGCAACCCCACACATGAATGGTCTCAGGATGCTTTACTGTTGGCATGACACAGGACTGATGGTAGCGCTCACCTTGTCTTCTCCAGACAAGCTTTTTTCGGGTGCCCCAAACAATCGGAAAGGGGATTCATCAGAGAAAATGACTTTACCCCAGTCTTCAGCAGTCCAATCCCTGTACTTTTTTTGCAGAATATCAGTTGGTCCCTGATGTTTTTCCTGGAGAGAAGTGGCTTCTTTGCTGCCCTTCTTGACACCAGGCCATCCTCCAAAAGTCTTTGCCTCACTGTGCGTGCAGATGCACTCACACCTGCCTGCTGCCATTCCTGAGCAAGCTCTGTACTGGTGGTGCCCCGATCCCGCAGCTGAATCGACTTTCTTGGGCACCCTGAAGCCTTCTTCACAACAATTGAACCGCTCTCCTTGAAGTTCTTGATGATCCGATAAATGGTTGATTTAGGTGCAATCTTACTGGCAGCAATATCCTTGCCTGTGAAGCCCTTTTGTGCAAAGCAATGATGACTGCACTTATTTCCTTGTCGGTAACCATGATTGACAGAGGAAGAACAATGATTCCACGCACCACCCTCCTTCTGAAGCTTCCAGTCTGTTATTCAAACTCAATCAGTATGACAGAGTGATCTCCAGCCATTCCTCATCAACACTCACACCTGTGTTAACGAGAGAATCACTGACATGATGTCAGCTGGTCCTTTTGTGGCAGGGCTGTAATGCAGTGGAAATGTTTTTGGGGGATTCAGTTCATTTGCATGGCAAAGAGGGACTTTGCAATTAATTTCAATTCATCTGATCACTCTTCATAACATTCGGGAGTATATGCAAATTGCCATCATACAAACTGAGGCAGCAGACTTTGTGAAAATTAAGACTGCCTCTCCCCCCTATCCTTGTTGAGGGGGGGGGGCTTCCACAATGTACCACAGTATATTAATATCCTATACAGACTTTTCCTTTGACAGGAAATACATTACCTCACTGCACCCCCCCCCCATCTCCCAAACAAAATCCCTCCAACATTATTTCAACCTATCATCAACCTCCTTTTCAACATTCCCTAAAACTCCACTCAACCTCCCATTGACCTCCTCCCAACCTTCCCCCTACTTACGATCAACCTTCACCCAACCTCCCAGGTCTGAGCAACATACAGGCATTGTCGGAGATAAACACAAACCTCAATAAATGTAAATGTACATCAAAACTACCCAAACAGTTAAAGAGAGAGAGAGTGTGGAGAGGAGACCAGGAGACAGCCTGACTGGGAGGGACCGCCACATCCACCACAGAAATAGAAACAGGGACGGTCACAGGTGTGTATTCTACTGGTCAGTCTGAAGGCTCTTCCCTTACACCCCCCCACCTCCACTCTCCCCACCGCTGTCCTTCCTGTTTAGAGTGCAGCTTCCTGATGACACTGTCAGTGTCATAGTCCCTCATCTGGTATTCCTTTCAGATGAGAGATCACTCTAAGGCCGGACGTCTAGGCATAGAAATATCATTATTAGAACGGACATTCTCACTTAAGTCAATGTTCTGTGGAGTACCGGTAATACTATTTCTATTGGTCTAGATTCCTGGAGGCTGGGTCTGTGATTACGTTGAAACCAATTTCAAACTGAAAGCCTACCAAGTTTCAATATATTGTTCATTTTTATTTAGCATTATAATCATATGCATTCTCACAGCCCAAGATGAATGTTGTGTTTTTTATTTTTCGCTGAAAAGTGGGTTTAAAAAAATATTTTGTATTTTTTTTTTTGTATTTTATTTCACCTTTATTTAACCAGGTAGGCAAGTTGAGAACAAGTTCTCATTTACAATTGTGACTTGGCCAAGATAAAGCAAAGCAGTTCGACACATACAACAACACAGAGTTACAAATGGAGTAAAACAAACATACAGTCAATAATACAGTAGAAAAATAAGTCTATATATGATGTGAGCAAATGAGGTGAGATAAGGGAGGTAAAGGCAATAAAAAGGCCATGGTGGCGAAGTAAATACAATATAGCAAGTAAAACACTGGAATGGTAGATTTGCAGTGGAAAAATGCGCAAAGTAGAAATAAAAACAATGGGGTGCAAAGGAGCAAAATAAATAAATACAGTAGGGGAAGAGGTAGATGGTTGGGCTAAATTATAGATGGGCTATGTACAGGTGCAGTAATCTGTGAGCTGCTCTGACAGCTGGTGCTTAAAGCTAGTGAGGGAGATAAGTGTTTCCAGTTTCAGAGATTTTTGTAGTTCGTTCCAGTCATTGGCAGCAGAGAACTGGAAGGAGAGGCGGCCAAAGGAAGAATTGGTTTGGGGGGTGACCAGAGAGATATACCTGCTGGAGCGCGTGCTACAGGTGGGTGCTACTATCGTGACCAGCGATCTGAGATAAGGGGGGACTTTACCTAGCAGGGTCTTGTAGATGACCTGGAGCCAGTGGGTTTGGCGACGAGTATAAAGCGAGGGCCAGCCAACGAGAGCGTACAGGTCGCAGTGGTGGGTAGTATATGGGGCTTTGGTGACAAAACGGATGGCACTGTGATAGACTGCATCCAATTTATTGAGTAGGGTATTGGAGGCTATTTTGTAAATGACATCGCCGAAGTCGAGGATCGGTAGGATGGTCAGTTTTACGAGGGTATGTTTGGCAACATGAGTGAAGGATGCTTTGTTGCGAAGTAGGAAGCCAATTCTAGATTTAACTGGATTGGAGATGTTTGATGTGAGTCTGGAAGGAGAGTTTACAGCCTAACCAGACACCTAGGTATTTGTAGTTGTCCACATATTCTAAGTCAGAACCGTCCAGAGTAGTAATGCTGGACGGGCGGGCAGGTGCAGGCAGCCATCGGTTGAAGAGCATGCATTTAGTTTTACTTGTATTTAAGAGCAGTTGGAGGCCATGGAAGGAGAGTTGTATGGCATTGGAGTTCGTCTGGAGGGTTGTTAACACAGTGTCCAAAGAAGGGCCAGAAGTATACAGAATGGTGTCTCGTCTGCGTAGAAGTGGATCAGAGACTCACCAGAGAGACTTGTTTTTAGAGAGTTGGATTTTAAAAGTAGAAGATCAAATTGTTTGGGTACAGACCTGGATAGTAGGACAGAACTCTGCAGGCTATCTCTGCAGTAGATTGCAACACCGCCCCCTTTGGCCATTCTATCTTGTCTGAAAATGTTGTAGTTAGGGATGGAGATTTCAGAGTTTTTGGTGGTCTTCCTAAGCCAGGATTCAGACATGGCTAGAACATCCGGGTTGGCAGAGTGTGCTAAAGCAGTGAATAAAACAAACTTAGGGAGGAGGCTTCTAATGTTAACATGCATGAAACCAAGGCTATTACGGTTACAGAAGTCATCAAAAGAGAGCTCCTGGGGAATAGGAGTGGAGCTAGGCACTGCAGGGCCTGGGTTCACCTCTACATCACCAGAGGAACAGAGGAGGAGTAGGATAAGGGTACGGCTAAAAGCCTTGAAAATTGGTCGTCTAGGACGTCCGGAACAGAGAGTAAAAGGAGGTTTCTGGGGGCGATATAAATAGCTTCAAGGTATAATGTACAGACAAAGGTATGGTAGGATGTGAATACAGTGATGATGAGAGAGATATTGTCTCTAGAAACATCATTGAAACCAGGTGATGTGAATCCAAGATGGCGTAGCAGTCAGACGTCTTGTCGTGTCGTGTCGTGTCCCTTGTATATATAGTTTTTTTAAACATATTTTTCTTCGCATATCTTTTAAAACATTTAGCTAAACCTCAACTTCTAAATACTCTCCTGCAACCCGCCTCACCCAATGTAGCGCGGATCTGCTTTTTTTTTCTAAAGTATTTATATTTACTTCGGATCCGGAACCCCTCAACTGAAGCTAGTCAGCTAACTACCAGCTATCAGTCAGCAAACCATTGCTAGCGGTCTTCAGCTAACCGGTCATCAGCTAACCTTTAGCTCGGAAAGCTCTCGCCAGTTCGAACAACGCGACTCTAACCAGAGCATAACGGACCTATTATTTTTTTAATCCACCGCAAACGGAACATTTTCAGCTGGATCTTCACAACTAGCTAACTAACTAACCGCAACCCCGGATGATTACTCCTGGCTAGCGTTTCCACCCACTTAGCTTGAAGCTAGCCCGGCCAGAGCTCCTGTGCTACCACCGAAGCATACTCCTGGGCTACAATATCCGGACCCACGACCGGTCTATCGATGTCACCGCATGAAGAGGCATAAACAGACTCACCCCATCGCGACGTCCCCCAAAGGCTAACTTTCTAGCCCTTGCTATCTCTTTGCTTGCTAATTTGGCCTGCTAACTGCTAGCTTGTTTAGCCCCGGTCCGCTAACTGCTACCTTGTTTAGCCCCGCCCTACTAACTGTTAGCTTGTTAGCACAGGCCTGCTAACCGTCTGAATCGCCGCGTCCCAACCATTCACTGGACCCATATTTACTTTCAATCTCTTTTCGATTTTTCATTCGTTTATACCTTCCGGTAACCTGCCTCACCCAATGTGATACGGAATCGCTATTATTTTTAATTTTTAGAACACACTCAAGAACCTCCAGAAACTAACCAGCTAACTAGCTACAAGCTATTTAGTCATTGTTAGCCACTGCTAGCGGCTTTTACCTTTTACCTTCTGCACAGCCAGCCAGTTTTTTAAACCTGGATAATACTCGCCAGTCTAGCTTCCCTGCCCCATCCACCGCTGCCCCCTGGACACTGATCACTTGGCTACATAGCTGATGCATGCTGGACTGTCCATTAATCACGGTACTCCATTCTGCTTGTTTATGTTTTATCTGTATGTAGTTAATCCGACCCTCTCTGCCTAGTCAACGCCATTTTACCTGCTGTTGTTGTGCTAGCTGATTAGCTGTTGTTGTCTCACCTACTGTTTTAGCTACTGTTTTAGCTAGCTCTCCCAATTCAACACCTGTGATTACTGTATGCCTCGCTGTATGTCTCTCTCAAATGTCAATATGCCTTGTATACTGTTGTTCAGGTTAGTTATCATTGTTTTAGTTTACAATGGAGCCCCTAGTTCCACTCTTCATACCCCTGATACCTCCTTTGTCCCACCTCCCACACATGCAGTGACCTCACCCATTACAACCAGCATGACCAGTGATACAACCTCTCTCATCATCACCCAGTGCCTGGGCTTACCTCCGCTGTACCCGCACCCCACCATACCCCTGTCTGCGCATTATGCCCTGAATATATTCTACCATGCCCAGAAATCTGCTCCTTTTATTCTCTGTCCCCAACGCTCTAGGCGACCAGTTTTGATAGCCTTTAGCCGCACCCTCATTCTACTCCTCCTCTGTTCCGCGGGTGATGTGGAGGTAAACCCAGGCCCTGCATGTCCCCAGGCACCCTCATTTGTTGACTTCTGTGATCGAAAAAGCCTTGGTTTCATGCATGTCAACATCAGAAGCCTCCTCCCTAAGTTTGTTTTACTCACTGCTTTAGCACACTCTGCTAACCCTGATGTCCTTGCCATGTCTGAATCCTGGCTCAGGAAGGCCACCAAAAATTCTGAGATTTCCATACCCAACTATAACATTTTCCGTCAAGATAGAACTGCCAAAGGGGGAGGAGTTGCAGTCTACTGCAGAGATAGCCTGCAAAGTAATGCCATACTTTCCAGGTCCATACCCAAAAAGTTCGAACTACTAATTTTGAAAATGACTCTGTCCAGAAATAAGTCTCTCACTGTTGCCGCCTGCTACCGACCCCCCTCAGCTCCCAGCTGTGCCCTGGACACCATTTGTGAATTGATCGCCCCCCATCTAGCTTCAGAGTTTGTTCTGTTAGGTGACCTAAACTGGGATATGCTTAACACCCCGGCAGTCTTACAATCTAAGCTAGATGCCCTCAATCTCACACAAATCATCAAGGAACCCACCAGGTACAACCCTAAATCTGTAAACAAGGACACCCTCATAGACGTCATCCTGACCAACTGGCCCTCCAAATACACCTCCGCTGTCTTCAACCAGGATCTCAGCGATCACTGCCACGTTGCCTGTATCCGCTATGGAGCCGCAGTCAAACGACCACCCCTCATCACTGTCAAACGCTCCCTAAAACACTTCTGTGAGCAGGCCTTTCTAATCGACCTGGCCCGGGTATCCTGGAAGGACATTGACCTCATCCCGTCAGTTGAGGATGCCTGGTCATTCTTTAAAAGTAACTTCCTCACCATTTTAGATAAGCATGCTCCGTTCAAAAAATGCAGGACTAAGAACAGATATAGCCCTTGGTTCACTCCAGACCTGACTAACCTCGACCAGCACAAAAACATCCTGTGGCGGACTGCAATAGCATCGAATAGTCCCCGCGATATGCACCTGTTCAGGGAAGTCAGGAACCAATACACGCAGTCAGTCAGGAAAGCTAAGGCCAGCTTCTTCAGGCAGAAATTTGCATCCTGTAGCTCCAACTCCAAAAAGTTCTGGGACACTGTGAAGTCCATGGAGAACAAGAGCACCTCCTCCCAGCTGCCCACTGCACTGAGGCTAGGTAAACACGGTCACCACCGATAAATCCATGATTATCGAAAACTTCAACAAGCATTTCTCAACGGCTGGCCATGCCTTCCGCCTGGCTACTCCAACCTCGGCCAACAGCTCCGCCCCCCCCGCCGCAGCTACTCGCCCAAGCCTCTCCAGGTTCTCCTTTACCCAAATCCAGATAGCAGATGTCCTGAAAGAGCTGCAAAACCTGGACCCATACAAATCAGCTGGGCTTGACAATCTGGACCCTCTATTTCTGAAACTATCCACCGCCATTGTTGCAACCCCTATTACCAGCCTGTTCAACCTCTCTTTCATATCATCTGAGATCCCCAAGGATTGGAAAGCTGCCGCAGTCATCCCCCTCTTCAAAGGGGGAGACACCCTGGACCCAAACTGTTACAGACCTATATCCATCCTGCCCTGCCTATCTAAGGTCTTCGAAAGCCAAGTCAACAAACAGGTCACTGACCATCTCGAATCCCACCGTACCTTCTCCGCTGTGTAATCTGGTTTCCGAGCCGGTCACGGGTGCACCTCAGCCACGCTCAAGGTACTAAACGATATCATAACCGCCATCGATAAAAGACAGTACTGTGCAGCCGTCTTCATCGACCTTGCCAAGGCTTTCGACTCTGTCAATCACCATATTCTTATCGGCAGACTCAGTAGCCTCGGTTTTTCGGATGACTGCCTTGCCTGGTTCACCAACTACTTTGCAGACAGAGTTCAGTGTGTCAAATCGGAGGGCATGCTGTCCGGTCCTCTGGCAGTCTCTATGGGGTTGCCACAGGGTTCCATCCTCGGGCCGACTCTTTTCTCTGTATATATCAATGATGTTGCTCTTGCTGCGGGCGATTCCCTGATCCACCTCTACGCAGACGACACCATTCTATATACATCCGGCCCGTCCTTGGACACTGTGCTATCTAACCTCCAAACGAGCTTCAATGCCATACAACACTCCAACTGCTCTTAAACGCTAGTAAAACCAAATGCATGCTTTTCAACCGTTCTCTGCCTGCACCCGCACGCCTGACCAGCATCACCACCCTGGATGGTTCCGACCTTGAATATGTGGACATCTATAAGTACCTAGGTGTCTGGCTAGACTGTAAACTCTCCTTCCAGACTCATATCAAACATCTCCAATCTAAAATCAAATCTAGAGTCGGCTTTCTATTCCGCAACAAAGCCTCCTTCACTCACGCCGCCAAACTTACCCTAGTAAAACTGACTATCCTACCGATCCTCGACTTCGGCGATGTCATCTACAAAATTGCTTCCAACACTCTGGATGAAACTGGATGCAGTTTATCACAGTGCCATCCGTTTTGTCACTAAAGCACCTTATACCACCCACCACTGCGACCTGTATGCTCTAGTCGGCTGGCCCTCGCTACATAGTCGTCGCCAGACCCACTGGCTCCAGGTCATCTACAAGTCCATGCTAGGTAAAGCTCCGCCTTATCTCAGTTCACTGGTCACGATGGCAACACCCATCCGTAGCACGCGCTCCAGCAGGTGTATCTCACTGATCATCCCTAAAGCCAACACCTCATTTGGCCGCCTTTAGTTCCAGTTCTCTGCTGCCTGTGACTGGAACGAATTGCAAAATCGCTGAAGTTGGAGACTTTTATCTCCCTCACCAACTTCAAACATCTGCTATTTGAGCAGCTAACCGATCGCTGCAGCTGTACATAGTCTATCGGTAAATAGCCCACCCATTTTTACCTACCTCATCCCCATACTGTTTTTATTTATTTACTTTTCTGCTCTTTTGCACACCAATATCTCTACCTGTACATGACCATCTGATCATTTATCACTCCAGTGTTAATCTGCAAAATTGTAATTATTCGCCTACCTCCTCATGCCTTTTGCACACAATGTATATAGACTCCCCTTTTTTTTCTACTGTGTTATTGACTTGTTAATTGTTTACTCCACGTGTAACTCTGTGTTGTCTGTTCACACTGCTATGCTTTATCTTGGCCAGGTCGCAGTTGCAAATGAGAACTTGTTCTCAACTAGCCTACCTGGTTAAATAAAGGTTAAATATATATATATTTTTTTAAATGTCATCGCATGTGTGCGTGGTGGAACTGAAAGGTTGGATAAGGTATAATGAGCAGGGCTAGAGGCTCTACAGTGAAATAAGCCAATAAACACTAACCAGAACAGCAATGGACAAGGCATATTGACATTAAGTAGAGGCATGCTTAGCCGAGTGATCAAAAGGGTCCAGTGAGTAGTGAGGTTGGTTGGGGTCACGGCGATTCAGACAGCTAGCCGGGCCATCGGTAGCAAGCTAGCATAGGATGGAGGTCTGTTTTTAGCCACCTTGTGCGTTTCCGTCGGTAGATTAGTGGGGTTCCGTGTGGTAGAGGGGACCAATCCAATTGGCAAAATAGATATAGTTATAGTGACCCAAGAAAATTATCCGATAGACCTATTCAGATAGCAGCCGATAAGACAGCTAACGATTAGCGGGCCGCAGATGGGCGTTCAGGTAACGTCGTGACGGAGGGGCCAGTTGGATAACTCCCTCGGGCAGATAACGCCGGTAGCCCAGGAGTGGCTGATGGAACTCTTCAGCTGGCTAGCTCCGGAATAATTGATGTTTGCTCCGGGATCGACGTAAGCAATAGTCACTCGGATAGCAGCTAGCTAGCGGCAAGATCCAGGTTTAAATGTCCAGAGCTTGCGGTTGAAATCCGGGGATATGGAGAGAAAATAGTTCCGATATGCTCTGGTCTGAGTCGTGTTGTACAAAACGGGCGATAGCTTTTCAAGCTAAAGGATAGCCGATGACCACCAACCGTGGTTAGCTGAATACTAACATTAGCCAGTAAACTGGTTAGCTTCTGGCTAGCTTCTGGCTAGCTTCTATTGTGGATTTGAGGTGAATAATACTTTTTTATATTTTTTATTGGTGAGACATGGTCAAGTGAGAAACAAGTAAACATGAACACAGGTAAGAGAGTAAGGAACACAAGACGGAGAAGGTTGAAAAACAGAGATAATTCATTTGTCCCAATGCCTAACCCAAAACCTTTATAGTGTTGCCATGCAGCTGCACAACTAAAGTGAAAATCCTTATAGGATCTCATAAATTAAAGACGTCAGATCAACTGGGATTCTTGGAAGACATTTATACACAGCAAGTCACATCTGCACTTACATCAACACACACACACGTACTGTGTATACACACACCATGCAAACACACAGTGGAGAAGGAGGTGTTGACTGGTTCACCTCAGGACCCAACAATCAAAGCAAATAATCAGACAGGCCCAGACAGCACTGAGCCACTGCAGAATAATCACAAGAGACAAAAAGCAGTAACCGCATCCGAATATCTGCCATGTTTATACACCTGTGTCTATATACACCTCATTATATATAAGTGAAATGATCGTTTATTAAATCGTTTTGGGGAGACAGCTGCCGGTAAAGAGATGATGATGATCATTGAGTGAGTTCCATGGGCAAGCCAGACCTGGGTTCAAATAATATTCAATATTTTTCAAATACTTTCTGTTTTGGTTGAGCCTGCCTGGAGTGCAGATACCACAGAGTCCCAGTGTTTGGGCTTGTGGGACCATTCCATTGGTCCCATTGCACTAAGATCAATCAAGGGCATCTTAAGTAGTTGAACGCAAACACTTACACACAACACAGGTGTCTACACTGTAAAACGGTGACCTCCCTGCCAGTGACCTCCCTGCCTAGAGCAGATGAATGGTAAAGAAGCAAGAGGAGGAAGAACCTCATGAAATAAAACACATGATGTTTTACCAGTGAGGGAAGGAAATGAGAGGGTAGGAGTGAGCGTTAGTGGTTAAAGAGGGAGAGAGGGAAAGAGGGGAAATCCACATCTCACCTCTAAGGAGGAGAGGGAGAGGGTGCGCCACCTGTTAGGTGTGACGCCAAAAGGCTTGACTACATTCCTAGCCAGCTGCTCTCCTCTCCTGCAGGGCTTTCCATTGGGTTGCTCCCTCTTGGCACTCCAAATACAATGAAAATTGTGTTGGAAAACAATGTGAGCTCTTGGCATTGTGGAAAGAAAAGGTTTGGAGTGGCCTACTTTGACAGGGGTAGCAGAGAACTGTGTCAAGGATGTGATGCTTGACTGCATGCACAACAGAGCAGGGGACTGACTACGTTTTTTAATGTAGGGCCTTGCTATTTAACCTCAGATCTTAAAGTTTCTTCATTCACAGTGGTAGCACCTCACCATAAAGTTAGCTGTCAATGCAACACCATGGCAAACTCACCTTGTGCATTTTGCTAGCCCGTACAAACGGAAACATTTGTGAAGTCAACATTTTCAGGTTGGTGTTCTGGGTTCATGAATCAATGCAGGCATGATGGGCTTGATTCCAAATTGACCTTTGATCCCTGGATGATAGTCAAATCAACACGTTTGAGCTACGATAAGAACTCTTTCCATCGTTGGTCTGCTTTCATACATTACAGAGCAGCCAAATCCTGCCCCACCCTTCCGCGCTACTCACAGCTCCATATGGCTTTCACATCAGCTCTCCTCTCGCCTCTTCCTCTCCTCTCGCCTCTCCTCCTTCAGCTTCCTCTCCTGTGTTTGTTTGTCCTCTGTTCAGGTCCCAGGTGTTTTCCTCCGCTGGCTCAGGATCTGCGTTCTGTAGCGGAAAGAGTTGGTTAAGCCCGTCATCCTCTGACTCAGGTACAAGTGGTTCCCCTCCCTCTCCTTCGCTTCTCTTCTCCTCCTTCACCGCCGTGGTCCTACACCTCCCGTATCCGCCCCGGAACCCTGCTCCCGGCTTCCTCACTCTTTCCCCGCATCCAACAATAACACAACAAACTCCACTTCCTGTCAGAACGGGAACAATAGTAGGATAGCTTTGATGGCGTGTGGTAGGTTGTTGTAGGTGCTGGCTTATCAACCCTGAAATCACAACCTGAGTCATAGATTTGGAGTCAAACTCAATCTTGGTTGCTCTTATGTTCCTAATATCTTTGAAATAAATAGTTTTTGTTCATATGATGTGGTAATTTTACTGTAGCAGACACTATTATTCAGTCAACACATATATCCAGTGTATAAGGGATGAAACCCAGAACTGTGCCCTAACAACAGCTGTACAGATTAGTTGGAGTTGTGTATGTGTTATGAAACAAACCCCAGCGAAGCACAAAGAGGTGTATGTGTTATGATGCAAACAGCAGCTAGGCAGGTGCTGCAGATGACAGAGGTAGTCATTAAGAAATGCATCAGGAGACTACTGTGTAAACACTGAATACTGCATCAGCTCTCTCCCTCTGCCATATGGTGCCTTCAGCCTCCGGCCTCCAGTGCTGAGCCTTCAGCCTTCAGTCCCACTAGAGCCACTAGAGCCTGGACATTACCTCTCCTGGACTTTACCTAATAAAACAGCTATGCGTGTCTGAAATGGCACCCTATTCCCTATACAGTGAACCACTTTTGTCCAAAGCCCTAAGGGCCGTGGTAAAAAGTAGTGCACTACATAGGGAATAGGGTGCCATTTCGGACACAGGTCCTGGACAGCCAGTGGACTCAGTTCACTCATTGAGCCTCTCTGATGTGTTAGTCATAAACATCTTTCTTTCTTTCTCTCTCTCTCTCTCTCTCTTTCTCCATCTCATTCTCTCTCTCTCTCTCCCTCTGTCTCTTTCTCCCTCCCTCCCTCCGTCTCTCTCTCTCTCTCTCTCTCTCTCTCTCTCTCTCTCTCTCTCTCTCCCTCCCTCCGACTCATTCTCTCCATCTATCAATGCCTCCATTTATTCGATTAGGCCCGAGTCCTCCCAGGGTCATCCTTGTGTTAGGATTCCGAGTTGCCCGTGGCAACAATTTGATCATCCCGCCTCCGCAACCAAGGCCCTGTCCCTTTTGTCCACACACACAGTGGACGGACGGAGGGAGTGGTGGTTTCGAGGGGTGTTTGGGAAGGTTAGAGAGGGGAGGGAGGCGATGACTCATGCCACATACCAACCTGCAGGGCACAACAGCACCCCCTGTTGATGGTTAGGGGAAACCCCGTGGCGTGGGTGTATTGTCTCTAGAGAGTGCAGACATGTCATCACATAACAGGATATCTCCCACTCACCTCTGGTTTATGTGGCTGGGGTGGGAGTGGGGGGCACAGGTGGGAACTAGTGTGTTGTTCTTTCTTTCTACTGTATCCACGGCGATAGGCTACTCTTACTTGATCAATGCCCTCCATTGTTTAATTTCATGAGCATTTAGCAGGATTAACATTGCACAGCATTGATGGATATATACTGTATAATTGCACAAACAGATATTCTGACAGACGGTACAGATTGAGGAGTGTGAGGCCGCTGCTGTAACATTCGCCTTGGAAATCAGAATCCTTGGCAGACTCATTATACAACTAGCTGTTCTGTGATGTGGCCGCATGTCTTGACGTTTTGACGACGTCATAATAATAATGGACTATTATCATCGTCATGTGTTACGATGTGTTGCTACGTGTTACTATGCACTACTTGTTGTTTTGTTATTTTTGTAACAGTTCTGTTAGGCATTGACGTCATCCCTCGGTATGACCATCTGTGCCCTCATACAGGAAACAGAGTGTTTATTGAGTTGTGAGAACGATGGATTGTCTTGTCAACAGGTGTACCTCGGGTCTCGTCTGAAACATGTGCTAAGTGAGTGAGTACCCTCCCTCTCTGCCGTCACACTAGCCCTGTCCTATCTTCCCCTTAATAAACACACACACACATACACACGCATGTGCACAGACACACACACAAACGCATGCCAGCATGCACATACACACACACACACACCCACCAAGACACACACACACTCGCGGCGCGGCAGGGAGAGGAAACTGCAACACAATGATAAGGTCTCAGAACACAATGGGTCCAGCAGAGCTCACACAGAGCCAGGACCAGTTTAGCTCTGAAAGGTCAACAAGCCTCTCCAGGCTTTCATTCGGTTCCCGACGTTATTATTGTTCACGTTCTAATGAATACTCTGATGGTCTTTATTTTGCGAATGTGGAACCATCCGGAAATACCAATGAAATATGAAAATGCAGGCCAGAAAAAAAAGAGAGACGGCGAATGTGTTTGACGTCGAGCTTCCCGTTGCCTGTGAGTTGTTCAGCTCTGTGGCTGCTGCTGCTGGGATCGCTGGTGAGCTGCCAGGTCAACAGCCCTTAGTCCTTTTGTCTTTGTCTGGGCAGCTAATGGAACAATACCCATCACTGGACAATGCATGGGGCAGTTTTGGAGGTTTGGGTTGTGTTTTAGGAGTTTTCCACTATTCAGACTGAATACGGCACAGTAGAATGTCTCGTGTGGTGATGCTGAATGTCAGGAGAAGGTCATGGATTGTGTCCATATTTTAACCTCCGATGTTTTAGAGTAGCTACAGTGTATTACAAAATCCAACTTTTTCAAGGTACTATATAAAGATACTATATGTGGAGCGTTTGCCTCCGGGGGTGCTCATGATCCAAAAAGGGGTGCCTAAATAGAGGAGTGAAACTTTCCCTTTAGATTAGTCATGAATCACCCTATAGACAGAACACAGAGAGAGGACCCGTCTTAACTTCGGTAAGACCGGATCGAGAAAGACAGCAATTCTTCTCGACAACAGTGGCCATGTAGCAGCATCTGTCTGCTCTATCCTCAAAGGAGAGGGGAGCAGGAGCACGTCAGCCCACCCAAATGTCATCCCCGGCTGTTACACAAGCCAGCACTGTATTCTGTTCTCCATTATGGCACATATGCAACTAACATTCTCCATTCTGAACACTCCCAATGCAGCGGGAAAGGTCACGAAATAAAAAAAGAAGAAGGTATTGTCGCTGACCACTGGCGTCAGGCAAAGGTTATCATGGAGAGATGACGACTGGGGGTGCGTTTTTGGAGGCTGTTTACCCCCCTGGTGTTATGTCTGTGATTCATTCATTATGTTTTATCTGCAACGAATGGATTGCACTCATTTATCAATACCATAATACGGGTTAACCGTTAACGCGAGCCGTATGGACATAAGGCCATTGTTGACCATTATATCTCAATCATCGGTTATCTGTAATTAAAGGATAACTGCAATAGAATTTGTAAAACTACCCTCTGTGTTAGTTTGAAACCTTCCAGGTCCATGAAGATGGCATTCTTTAGAACGCGGGTAATGACTGCAATTTCACATTGCACACAAAGACAGGCAGTGCATCACAATAAAAATGTCAGAAGAACAAATATAACCCCAACTATAACTGGTGGTTATGAATTCATCATTGTTTTTTTTTTTGTTTTTTTGTTAAAGCCCGCTTTTGATGAACCTCAGAAAACGACTGATCCTATACTCTTACTCCTGCTGCTACTGGGGAGGCTGGCACTCAGAGAAATCCGACCTAAAGACAGAGACGCTCTTTCTTGGAGCCTCTTTAGTTCTAATTACATGGTGATAAAGACAACAACAATGACACATTACCAGAGGAATAAAATAAGAACAGTGGAGGAGATAAAGTGTTGGCTCCACTCTTTCTCATCTCCACCCTTTCTTATCTCCACTCTTTCTCATCTCCAATCTTTCTCATATCCACCCTTTCTCATCTCCACTCTTTCTCATCTCCACCCTTTCTCATCTCCACTCTTTCTCATCTCCACTCTTTCTCTCTCTCATGATCTCTCTCTCTCTCTGTCTCTCTCTGTCTCTCTCTTTCTCTGGCTCTGTCTCTCTCTGTCTCTCTCTCTCTCTCTGTCTCTCTCTCATGATCTCTCTCTTTCTCTTTCTCTTTCTCTCTGTCTCTCTCTCATGATCTCTCTCTCTCTCTCATGATCTCTCTCTCTGTCTCTCTCTCTCTCATGATATCTCTTTCTCTCTCTCTCATGATCTCTCTCTCTCTCTCTCTCTCACTCACGCACGTACACTCGCACGCACACACACACACGCACACGCACTCATCAAGCTTCTCATTAGATCAAACAACTGCCTTTGTGTGAACTACGGTGAGGTGTGGAATTCAGCCTCTGTTTGACTGTCAGCTTGTCACAACAGAGCTAAGTCAAGACTGAGACGGAGAGGGAGATTTGTGTGAATGAGAAGAGAAGTAGAGAAATTGATACAATATGATATCTGACCAGAGCAGAATATAGGATTATTAAAATGTCAGTGTTTCTTAATCCTGATTGTTAATTTTGCCCTGGCACTACACACCTGATTCCACTAATCAAAGGTAGGATGATGAGTTGATTAGTGGAATCAGGTGTGTAGTGCTAGTGAAAAAACTCAAATGTGCACCCATTTGCGTCCCCAGGACCAGGACTAAGGAGCACTGGGTTAAATGCTTCCCCAGGTATTGGAAAGATTTGTCGATCTACTTACGCCTGCGAAGAATCTGTGCCTCTCAAACCCGCACATTGACAGTGGGTTGTGGGATGACAAGGGGAGGGGACAGAAGGCAGAGAGATGGATGGGAGAGGTACATTGTCCAAATAGCAAGGTTGGCAAGAAGACGAGGCAGTGAAGGAGTGAAGGACACAGAAAGTGGACTTCAATATTCAGGGATGGACATGTGAATAACAGTGTCAGAGAAGAGAGTCAAGCCAATATAAAGGAACAAGCACGTTCATTGTCTCTCCATTACTCTTGCCTTCCACTCTCCTCCTAATGCATCAGTGTGCAACCTGTGTGTGTGTGTGTGTTTGTGTTTGTTTTGCACACACTACAAGAAGGGGGAAGCTCTGCATTGTCTAAGATCTCCACTCAGTCAGCTCTCCCCACCATCATCAGCCTACCCCCTTCCCCCCCACTCCCTGTCTTGTGCATATTAACAATAGTCTATTCTGTGGCGCCCCGTGCAAGAAGGGACACACCCAACCCAAGGCCGTGCTGCAGGGAGAGAGAGTTGGGAGGTGGCCAGTCATCAGGGACAGTGGCTCGATTCTCGTCTGGGAGCGGGGACAGGGGGCGGTGGTCTGTCTTAACTGTCACATGCTGATTCTCATGGTGTGTTAGAGTGAGAGAGCGAGCGAGATAGAGTGAGAGATAGTGTGTGTGTTTATGCGTGCCTATGTGCATGCGTGTGTGTGTGTGTGTCATTATTATGTCTCTGTCTGTTCATATCAGCCCAGTACATCTATAGCATGGGGCATTTTTGATTCACTGTGAACTGACTTGGTTTCTCTCTCTCTCTTTCTCAATCCCTCCCTTTATCCTTCTCTCTCAATCCCTCCCTTTCTCTCTCTCACTCACTCTCTCTCTCAGTTCAATTCAATTCAAAGGTATTTTTTGGCATGGGAAACACATGTTTACATTGCCAAAGCAAATGGAATAGGCAATAAACAATGGAAATAAACAAGGGAAACATTAGTGAACATTGCACACACAAAAGTTAAAGAATATAGACATTTTAAATGTGCCACAAATCTTTCTGCTTTGATTGAACACTGTGGGATTTCGCCTAACAGATATGGGAGTTCATCAATGTTTGATTTGTTTTCAAATTCTTTGTGGGTCTGTGTGATCTGTGGGTATTTGATGTCTCTAATGTGGTCTCACTCTCTCTCTCTCTCTCTCTCTCTCAATCCCTTCCTTTCTCTCTTTTTGTACATTACATGGGCCCCCGTGTCCAGCAGCTAGTGCCGATTGGGCCGCTGACCCAATAAAAGTCCCCACCCGCGTTACATAGAATCACAATGCACCCCATTACAGTGAGGGACAGACCAGACAGAAGGTCACTCCCTCGCCCTCATGCTCCGACACGACAATCTCCCTCCCTAACTACACAGACCACAGTCTTTTGAGCCAGACTTCCTACATTGTCACATACGCAAATATACCGTTTCTGAGTGGCTGGGTCTACACACTAGTGCAATTATATAATTATGTGATTGTCGCGCGGGGGGGAAAAGAAAGAGACGAGGGCTTTTGTGTGCCGGTGGATGGAATGTGGTGCGCATGGCATTTTTCTGCAAAAGGGCAGTTTTCTGGAACCTTGTGCCAAGGAGAGGAGGGTGAGATCACAGCTGGTAGTGCCCACTCTGTATCTCTCTCTCTCTTACTCTCCCGACCCCCCCCCCCATTCCGTTTTCTCTCTCTCTCGTTCTCTTTTTCTCTCTCTCTCTCTTTATACAGTACATCCCTCTATCTGTCCCGTAGAATTCCAGGTTCGTGCCGCTGCTCTTGGACAGATCTGGCCTTTCGCTGGGTCTGGAGCAGTATTTTGGGAGTCAGAAGATAAGGGTTAGGGCACACTGTGAGACCACGGTCCGAGGGCCTGGGGCGAGTGCTCCGTTCTGCGATAGTGGAGCAGCACTATTGTTGCTGGTCAAGAGCTGTTAGTGGGATAAGAGCCATTTGAGCCGAGGCAGGTGTTTATTGAGATTACAGTAGGCTGCAGCATGGCGGCCTATTGAATGAAAGTCGAGACTAACAAATCAGGCATTTCATCAACCATTCTCTTTTACTGGAAGAGAATGTCTCACTCTCAACCGTTGCAAGATTTTCATCGATGACCTCTCTATTTTAACTCAGTTTTTTTTATTAGGTGTTATTGCTTTATCAGGGGGCCTCCTTTGCCATTTAATGAAAACAGCAGGACCCAAGGATCTGTGGCACCAGGACTAGTTTTAGGAATTCCTCCTCATTAGATGTACCGTACACAATTTCAATCCCGTCTCGTGAAAATATCTATTAGTCTCTGCTACTTAATCCAAGTTATGTTCCCACTCTACTTGCAATGGTTCACAGTACTAGGCCTGCAGTGGCCCCAATGTCTTACTTAGCACACTATAAACAATAAACCAAGTTTGAAACGAAACCAAAAAGAAAAAAAACGGGTACATGGGGGAAAATTCCCATCGAATTCCAGCATGTCTGATCCCCTCGCCTCTCGTCAAAGGCCCCGTCTCGAGATCACACAGCGTGTAGTATGTGAAAGAATGCCAAAGGGGGACGGGGGGGCAAAAAGAGCTAGGGGCCTTGAGATTCCCCGTCTAAAACCGATTACGCCGCATTCGAATGGACGCCAAAGGTATTTTATAGCGGCAGTAAAAGTGAAGTACAAAGAAGTAGAATCAAAGGTCATTTAACATCATCCTATTGTCCACACAGACTGAACTGCATACACGTGGAGATGAGTCAAGGTCTGGACCCCTGCGATCACCATGGCTGGCCCTGTAATCAAGATACTCAGTTCATCTTAAAATACCCCTAACACATTGTTTGCGAATGCAAAATGTCTGGCTCGACCAGGGGTATCTTCCAAAATGTTTTGGCATGTCACCAGAATGACATTTTCCCATCAGTATGATCATGCAATGCAGCTCCATGGTGCTCCAGAGTGCAGTGCCTCCGGTGGCCATGTCTGTCCCTACAGGGCTGACGGAGAACATCTATGGAGTGGAGTAGAAGGCGCTAAACTAACATTAGACGAGGAGGTGCAACCTAAAATCATGAGCGCATTTGAAGGGGATATGCGCAACTCTTTCTCACATTTTAAAAACGTTGTGTTTCATTAGCTGCTTGAAATAGCTCACAGAATATATTGTACCCACAGAAGTAAGTTGTGTGGCACAGTCGGGCTAAAGGACATGGGAGATGGGACCACAACTCCGTGTTGTATTAACCTTGGAATTTTTGTAATACTTGATATAAACGCAACATTCTGTATTTCTACGTTATGACAAAATTGTCCCTTGCTGCTAAAGAAAATGTGACATTACATTTATTTAACAGTGACATTTCACATTACATCATTGTGAACTTTTCCTTTCCTGCAGGCTCAAGCCTCCCTCCAGTCTCCCTCCATCCTCTCTTTCTCTCTCTCACTCCCTTATTCATTGTTAGCCAGCTGACAGGTGGAGAGACAGACAAAGGCCAGACTTTTCCTGATGTGGTGACAAAATGCTACTGCCACGTGTTCAATACACACGTAACACAACATTAGACAAACACACTATTGCTCCATAAATAAGGTTGCAGAACATCCAAACCATCCAATCTGTAAGGCATGTTATATTTAATGAGTTTACTTGATTTTTGTGACACCGAAAGATATGTCATATACTGTGAAGCTTCAAAAGTGTTCAGTACGCTGGAGTATAGGTCAGTCGACGTAAATGGCTTGGTGGCGCCACCATGTGGTGGAATGAACTAAATACAGTCCAGCACCTCTACGTTATCCTCACATAATTAAATATGTAGATAAATAACAATTACACATGACACTCTCCATGATGTATTGTATATTGAATATGAATCAGGGGTCATTTTCCCCATTACCACCCTGCTAGCTGTGCTATCATACATTCTAACATACATCCTTACCACAGGAGGCTGCTGAGGGGACGACGGCTCATAATAATGTCGTCCTCCCCTCAGGGTGTATAGAATGGGAAACCATGTGTTTGATAATATTCCATTTAATTCCATTCCAGCAATGAGCCCGTCCTCCTCAATTAAGGTGCCTCCGGCCGCCTGCGACTCTGATGAGACCGTTGGTGCTCTGGGTCTCGCTGAGACCTTGCTTCTGCATAGTGAGCTGGTGACAGTCGATTGTGACGGAGCTCGGAGCAAAACAGGTCAAACAGGCCAAAGAAGGACATGACCAGAGCCCACTCAGAAATGGCCGCTCCAGAGCAGAAGGGCACATGAGAGAGTATGCCTACAGACACTAAAGTAGGGAAAGGGCAGTCAAGATATTGGTTTCTGTGTTGACAGTACTTGACCTTCCTCATTATGTATAGACAGATTCTGATTTGATTGTGCTGCCATGGAATCATATACACTTCACCATACAAAACAGCTAGGCAACAGCATGTTTAACTCAACAGAGTAAACAGTTGAGAAAATCGAATCAAATCAAATGTTATTTGTCACATGCCCCGAATATGTTTACTTACAAGCCCTTAACCAACAAAGCAGTTAAGAAAAATAATATTTACTAAATAAACTAAAGAAAACATTTAATCAAAGAGCAACAATAAAATAACAATAATGAGTCTAAATATAGGGGGTACCGGTACTGAGTCAATGTGTGGGGGTACAGGTTAGTCGAGTTAATTGAGATAATATGTACATGTAGGTAGGGGTAAAGTGACTTTGCATAGATAATAAACAGCGAGTAGCAGCAGTATAAAAAGGGGGGGGGGGGGGTCAATGCAAATAGTCCTGGTAGCCATGGTGCTCTGGTACCGCTTGCCCTGCGGTAGCAGAGAGAACAGTCTATGACTAGGGTGGCTTGAGTCTTTGACAATTTTCAGGGCCTTCCTCTGACACCGCCTGGTATAGAGGTCCTGGATGGCAAGAGGCTTGGCCCCAGTGATGTACTGGGCTGTACGCACTACCCTCTGTAGTGCCTTGCGTTCGGAGGCCGAGCAGTTGCCATACTAGGCGGTGATGCAACCAGTCAGGATGTTCTCGATGGTGCAGCTGTAGAACCTTTTGAAGATCTGAGGACCCATGCCAAATCTGTTCAGTCTCCTGAGGGGAATAGGCGTTGTCGTGCCCTCTTCACGACTGTCTTGGTGTGTTTTGACCATAATAGTTTGTTGGTGATGTGGACACCAAGGAACATGAATCTCTTATCTTGCTCTACTATAGTCCGATGATTATGGGGACGTGCGCCTCACAAGTCCTCAACTGGCAGTTTCATTAAATAGTACCCGCAAAACAACAGTCTCAACTTCAACAGTGACATGGCGACTCCGGGATGCTGGCCTTCTAGGCAGAGTTGCAAAGAAAAGGCCATATCTCAGACTGGCCAATTAAAAGAAAAGATTATGATGGGCAAAAGAACTCAGACATTGGACAGAGGACCTCTGTCTAGAAGGCCAGCATCCCGGAGTCTCCTCTTCACTGTTGACAGTGGGAGTGGTGTTTTCCAGGTACTATTTAATGAAGCTGCCAGTTGAGGACTTGTGAGGCGTCTGTTTCTCAAACTAGACTCTAATGTACTTGTCCTCTTGCTCAGTTGTGCACCGGGGCCTCCCACTCCTCTTTCTATTCTGGTTAGTGCCAGTTTGCACTGTTCTGTGAAGGGAGTAATACACAGCTTTGTACGAGATCTTCAGTTTCTTGGCCATTTCTTGTATGGAATAGCCTTCATTTCTCAGAACAAGAATATACTGATGAGTTTCGGAAGAAAGTTATTTGTTTCTGGCAATTTTGAGCCTGTAATCAAACCCGCAAATTCTGATGCTCCAGATACTCAACTAGTCTAAAGAAGGCCAGTTGTATTGCTTATGTATTCAGAACTGTTTTCAGCTGTGCTAACATAATTGCAAAAGGGTTTTCTAATGATCAATTAGACTTTTAAAATTATAAACTTGGATTAGCTAACACATCGTGCCATTGGAACAAAGGAGTGATGGTTGCTGATAATGGGCCTCTGTGAGAAACTGCTATGTAGATATTCCATTAAAAAATCTGCCTTTTCCAGCTACAATAGTCAGTTACAACATTAACAATGTCTACACTGTGTTTCTGATCAATTTGATGTTATTTTAATGGACAAAAAAATGTGCTTTTCTTTCAAAAACAAGGACATTTTTAAGTGACCCCAAACTTATGAACAGTAGTACACGTGTACAGGTTGGAGAAGGGGGCTGTCACACTGGGCACCTATGGAACAGTTGTTGTGGGTGGTTAGGTTCCTTGCTCAAGTGCACAACAGCAGGCAATGGCATCTAGCATTGGATAGTAGCAACCCTCCAGTTTCCAGCTCACTTCCCACCAGACCTGGATTCAAACTGGCAACCATCCGTTTGCTGGCACGCCTCTCTAACCGCTAGGCTACCGGCCGCACTGACGATTTAAAATGGAAGTATTGCCATTGTACTTTTCCTCTCTATGCCCAGTCATATAATTCATAAACTTAATCTCCACTTAAATTGGATTATTTGTGGCAACATGATTTGTGTTCTGTAGGTCTGCGTTACTCTGGAGTCGTTAAACCCTTTACAGTGTGGTAAAGACCAGTGTGACTCCTACCTGATGTAGGGGAATCTCTCTGTGATATTAAAAGTCTCAGCAATACCCGGCGAGAACAAGAACTGTGTTTAGTATTTCAACACTTCAGTGAAAAAAAAAAAAAATCAGAACACACTGTGGAGTTTGACACCAAGAATGTAGCTATTCAGTTCGTGTTTTGTTTCTCGCTCTCAGAACGTATGTTTCCTGTGTCTATTACAACAGACACCAATAGACACCATTTCATTGTACATTAGCTTGAGATACCGGTGACCGGTATACACATTCTCCCCTTTCAACAGAAACAAAGATGTAGGCTCTAGGTGAATAGATGCTGCAGACTACTTACTCCCAAGCAAATCTTCACATAGAATTGGGTGTCATGCCAAGTCTATAAATTGTATTTCTATCTGCAACGTTTTTAATGGGTAGTTCTGAAGAAAATGAAGGGCAGCACACACAGCTGATCACAGCCACCCCCTGCAAACAGCCCTCACCTAGAGTAAATCAGGAAGTGGGAAGTATTTTTTTGACGTGACAGACACTGAGGGAAGGCTCGATATTCTCTGTACAGTATGTTTAAAGTTACATTTGATTTAACATCAGCAAAATAAATTAAAAACACTTACAGTTACGTAAACCCTCATGACTTGAAAAAGTATCCATTCCTGTATCACATCTTCTTCTACATAAATAGTGTAGATATTTTTACAGTGTTCATGTCTTGATGTGCTCATTTAAATCATTTCTGTTGGCACAAAAATAAAGCCAAAAGGGAGAAAATCTTAGATCTGCTTGACTGAAAACCAGTACAAGACGACAATTAGATTTGTGATACAAAAATCATTATCTGAAAGCCGCCCCTAATAGGCCACGCCTCATGAAAATAACCTGGGTTACATTAAAAAAAGACCCAGCTGCTAGGTCAACCATACTGACGGTTAAAAAACTACGAATGGTTAAATTAACCCATGTTTGGGTATTCCAAACAACCCAACTTGTTGTTTGTTTGGAATACCCAAACATGGGTTAATTTAATCATTGGTAGTTTATTTAACAGTCAGTTGGGTTATTCACGCAACCCAACTAGCTGGGTCAAAATAACCCTGTGTGTGTGTGTGTCTTTAGATGTTAAGCTATGAACAGTGTATCAATGCATGGTCACGAGCTCATTGTTATTTATTTTTTAACCTTTATAGGCAAGTCAGTTAAGAACAAATTCTTATTTTCAATGACGGCCTAGGAACAGTGGGTTGTTCAGGGGCAGAACGGCAGATTTTTTTTTTACCTTGTCAGCTCGGGGATTCAATTTTGCAACCTTTCGGTTACTAGTCCAACACTCTAACCACTAGGCCACCTGCCTCATTGGCTGTACTATGAAACATCATTCATTCTGACCACTCCGTTGGTGCTCTGAGTCTTCAGACGTTGTTTCTGCACGGTGAGCTGGTGGAAGTCGATGTGACGGAACTCGGACCCAAAGAGGCCAAAAAGGACAAAGAAGGACATGACCAAGGCCCACTCACAAATGGCCGCTCCAGATTTGTAGCCGGTATTATGAAGTATAGCCACTGGGGAGGGAAAGGCCAGTCAAGGAGCAACAACACAAGCAGAGGACCTGTCAATGTCTAAACGATACAGTTTGTATACAGTCTCATTCCCAGCTAAGTGTTCTGCCAGTCTGGCCAGGGAATATACACTACAGCCTCCACTGTATTTGTGTCATATTTTCACCGGTATTCAAGTTGATATATTTTGCATAAACACTGTTTAGCATGCATCAAAAGTGAGTAATAGATGCTTTATATATTCCTACATGAAGAGACATTCTCTGAGAATGGAGAGGGCCCCAGTGTTATATCTGTAAGGATACTGGTGATGACCAGGACGGTGCAGATGCTACAGAATGTAGCTCGAAGAGGTCCAACCCAGTGACGGTCTTTCAAGGGATGGGCTTTGTAGCAGAGCCACACCTGCAGCCAGAAGTAGGCCAGGCCCACGAAGAACGCCAAGAACGCTCCCAACAAGTGGATCCCCATCAATACAGATTGCTGAAAGAGAGGGATGAAGAGAGGGAGGGAGGGATGGGAGAGAAGATGGAATGAAGGAGATATTGTCAGCAATTATCAGGGTATAACAATATGTCAACTTTCTATGTGTACATGCAAGGGGTGGAGGATATTTAAGCAATAAGGCCCAAGGAGGTGTGGTATATGGCTGTTCTTATACACGACGCAACGCAGAGTGCCTGGACACAGCCCTTCGCCATGATGTATTGGCATTATAACACAAACCCCCAATTTGCCTTATTACTATTACAGTGGCTTGCGAAAGTATTCACCCCCTTGGCATTTTTCCTATTTTGTTGCCTTACAACCTGGAATTAAAATGGATGTTTGGGGGGTTTGTATCATTTTATTTACACATCATGCCTAGGCACTGTATAAACTGGTTACCAGTGGCTGTCAACCAATCAGCATTCAGGGCTTGAACCACCCAGTTTATAATAGGACTTGTAATCAGAATAATACAGAGATATTATAATAGTATTGCGATAACTTCAGTTTACACTGAAGTGAGATTCTAAACGATACCTGGAAGTTTCCGATGAGGGAGATGCCCACACAGGAGATGAAGCCCAGTACGATACTGGCGATGTTCACCTTGCTGTTCTGACCATAGTCCCTGACCTGCTGAAACCGGATCACCACAACCCACAGGGCTGACACAGAGAGAGAAGGGGGTGTTAAAAGTGTGTGTGTGTGTGTGCGTGCCTGCGCGTGCGTGCGTGCATCTATTCACTTACCCAAGAAAGCACAGACGTTGCAGATCTGAGCAAAGATGCAGCTCTGTGGATTATAGGTGCCACACTCACTGTGGAACACAAAATTCACATTTCAATTCTCTACGATTAGAAACACAACATCAGATGTAACAACCTCATAATGTGTAGTGGTTAATTTAACAATACAAACCTTATTGTTTCCCCTCTCATACTTTATGTAAAAATGATAGTGTAACTCAATGAAGTTGCTTCTACATGATTTGGACATGAAGCGCAAAAAGCTAATATAAGTACCATTGTCATGGAGACAGGTAAACACAACCAAAGTATGGATTGCTGTCATACCTTGTCCATAGAAAACCAATGTCATTTTGTAATTTGGGTGAACTTTAATGCTCCATGCTAGCTACGGTATCGGAGCATGAGGTCTGATACCAACAGGCTCAGAGACAGTTTCTATCCACAAGCTATCAGACTGCTGAACACTTGTACTGGACAGAACGCCTGCTCTGATTCTCCACACCTTAGCACACACACACAACAGCTGCTGTTACCAGACTCATATTATACATGTGCACCCTTCACCCTTCCCCAATACACGTGTAAAAATTGGACTATAAATTGTGTTTTCCTGTATTATACTTACACTGAGTGTACAAAACATTAGGAACACCTGCTCGTTCCATGATATAGACGGACCAGGTGAACCTATGATCCCTTACTGATGTCACCTTTTAAATCCATTTCAATCAGTATAGATGAAGGTGAGGAGACAGGTTAAAGACAGCTTTTTTAAGCCATGGATTGTGTATAGGAACTGTTGTAGAAAGCAAAAAAAGGGGTTGTAATTATTATTTATATTTTATATATCTAGTGGCATGAGATTACATAAAGAGCCATGGTGTTGAATCACCTGATGTTTATTAACAGTGAGAATCGCAGAATGGTGAATTTAACTAAACGACGGAGAGTTTTGACTGTGTGATATTAGATTGCTTCTTGTGTAAATATTTTCTGTCTGGATTTTAATGATTTGTAGGTGCCACACTCAAAGTGCCTTTGCACGGGGTATGGTATTACGTGCCATGCTCACCAATTTGATTGTTTTCAAAAACTGCAAGGCTGCTGGGTTATTCACGCTCAACAGTTTTCCTGTATATCAAGAATGGTCCACCACCCAAAAGATATCCAGCCAACTTGACATTGTAGAGTCCATGACCTGATAAATTGACGCTGTTCTGTGTATGCTAAAATGTTTATTTTATTCATTTACTTTATGTTGGTATTCTTACATTTTATTATTTGTTATTGTTGTTGCATTGTCGAGAAGGAACCTGTAAGTATGTTTTTAATTGGACGATGTATACCATGCGTATCCGGTACATATGGCTAATACAATTTGAATACTGTTATAATCTTAATATTAAAGTTATATAGTGTTGATTCCTCAATGATTCACTTTTCATTTTGATCCATGCCTTTGGGAATATTTAAGAAGTACTGTGAAACATTGACTTGATTGAAAGACCCGTGTGACTCCTACCTGATGTAAGGGAATCTACCTGTGATGTTAACAGTCTCATTCGATACAGCGATACCAAACCTGGCAAGAACAAGAACTGTAGTTAGTATTTTAATGCATTCGGAAAGTATTCAGACCCTTGGACTTTTTCCACATTTTGGTAGGTTACAGCCTTATTCTAAAATGTATTAAATAGTTTTTTTTCCCATCATCAATCTACACACAGTACCCTAAATTACAAAACAAAAACAGGATTTTTTTTTTGTTGCTAATTTCAACAACAAAAATACGGAAAAATCACATTTACATGAAGTATTCAGACCCTTTAATCAGTACTTAGGTGAAGCACCTTTGGCAGTGATTACAGCCTCAAATCTTCTTTGGTATGACGCTATAAACGTGGCACACCTGTATTTAGGGAGTTTCTCCCATTCTTCTATGCAGATCATCTCAAGCTCTGTCAGGTTGGATAGGGAGCATCACTGCACAGCTATTTTCAGGTCACTCCAAAGATGTTTGATTGGGTTCAAGTCCGGGCTCTGGCTGGGCCACTCAAGGACATTCAGAGACTTGTCCCTAAACCACACCTGTGTTGTCTTGGCTGTGTGCTTTGGGTCGTTGTCCTATTGGAAGGTGAACCTTTGCCCCAGTCTGAGGTCCTGAGTGCTCTGGAGCAGGTTTTCATCAAGAATCGCTCTGTACTTTGCTCCGTTCATCTTTCCCTCGATCCTGACTAGTCTCCCAGTCCCTGTCAGAGTGACCATTGGGTTCTTGGTCACCTCGCTGACCAAGGCCCTTCTCCCCCGATTGCTCAGTTTGCCCAGGCGGCCAGCTCTATGCAGAGTCTTGGTGGTTCCAAACTTCTTCCATATAAGGATGATGGAGGCAACTGTGTTCTTGGGGACCTTCAATGCTGCAGACATTTTTTAGTACCCTTCCCCAGATCTGTTCCTCAACACAATCCTGTTCCGGAACTCTCTGGACAACTCCTTTGACCTCATGGCTTGGTCTTTGCTCTGACATGCACTGTCAACTGTGGGACCTCATATAGACAGGTGTGTGCCTTTCCAAATCATGTCCAATCAATTGAATTTACCACAGGTGGCCTCCAATCAAGTTGTAGAAACATCAAGGATGATCAATGGAAACAGGATGCACCTGAGCTCAACTTCGAGTCTTATAGCATGGGGTCTGAATATGTATGTAAATAAGGTATTTCTGTGGGGGGTATTTTGTAATTATGGGGTAGATTGTAATTATGGGGTAGATTGCTACACATTATGCCCCATGATGTAGGATTTTAGTATTTAAAAAAAATATATTTTAGAACAAGGCTGTAACATAACAAAATGTGGAAAAAGTCAAGGGGTCTGAATACTTTCCGAAGGCACCGTGCATCTTTCAGCCCTAACCCTGTGGAGGGTGACAAGAAGCAATCATTTGATGTTTGTTTTGTTTCTTGCACTCAGAGCACAAGTGTTCTATGTTTGTTACTTCTACTGAAAGCAAGTAAACATGAACATTTTCCTCATCATCATCGCCATATCATTGAAGCATGAGACCACAGTATTCTTCTGCCTATCACTAATAAAGAAGTGGCTGAAGAGGAGAGCACACGTGGATGTCAAATAAATACTTACACCACCCATATGCCCACAGTGCCAAACACCGCCAAGCAGATCGGAAGCAGTGCCCAGAGCCACATAATGGTTACACTAAGGTCACCTGAGAAAGACACAATTACTCCTTTGTAGTTTCTTTGAATGCCATGTAGTATCCTGACCTGAGTTTAAATACATGTGTATTTAATTATTTTTTATTTAAATACTTGTTTTCTGTGTATTTTAGTATTTTCAAATAATGTGGTCAAATCAACTATTTGAATCTATTGTCAAATAATTTCATATAAAATGCAAATTCATTATTTTAAATACTCCTAGGACCTGGGATCAAATGCACTGGAGTATTTAGTTGTATTTGAGCATTTTCAAATACATGCCAATACTTTCCAAGTATACATCCAAATACATTCCAATATGCAACTTCTTGTATTTTCAAATATCTTAATTCTTAATTTGAAGTGGATGTAAACGTAATTGAAATAGTATTTGAATCCAGGTCCGGTAACATTAGTATCGGTTGATTATCTGTTCATACACATCTTACATGATCAAAGCTGATGAGGTGAAAAGGACATTTTGAAGCAACCCACTTGAGAAATCACTGAGTGATTCAGAACGACAGATTTTTACCTTGTCAGCTCGGAGGATTCGATCTAGCAACCTTTCGGTTACTAGTCCAACGATCTAACTACTAGGCTACCTGCCGCAATAACGACAAAAGACACACTTTACACAAATAAAGATACATTGACAAGTTTCACGTTACAAGTTAATGTCACAAGTACAGTGAATTACCTTTCCCGCAAGCTCTATGACAAGCTGTCATAGTAACATACAAGATAAGAATATTTAAGCCAGAGAAAGAGAAGTTTAGTAAAAAAAAGTGGTTTAAACTCACAGAGGAAGGAGGGAAAGCTGACAAATTCTAGATTTTTTTCGCCTCTCAATTCGAAATGCCTCTCCCCCTTGGCCTTGATTGTCAAATATACCGTAATAACACCAGTAGAAAGTTATTTCTCACTCGCTTTACCAGAGGTTGTATGGTAGAAGTATTACGTTGGGTCAGGGCTGGATTAAGAAATATGTCCCGGGGTTTAGATATTTTATATTATTATAACGGTGATAATGAAGATTGGTACGAGGATGACGGTATTGATTGAGGTGTGAAGATGTGACCCGATAGTGATTTTGACCATGGCAGTGTTTTGATTAATTCAAATAAAGTTGCCACGAATCACCATGAATAAAAAGGGTAAGGACATAGCCCATGTTTGAGCATCAGATCATGCCCAAGTCAGTGGAACTGGGGAATTTGGGTTTAGACAGATACGCGAGTTTCCTTGGTAATACTGTACTTGATAGGATTTTTTCTATTCATGTGTGTTGTGTACATCTGTAGATAAAAATGTTTTTTTTTTTTTTAAACATCGTGCAGGATACGGCAACGGTGCCCGAGGAAGAGCTGACACTTCTCCCTCCACTACCACTGCCTTTCTGAACTGCCTAAACACCCCATCAGCAGTGGAACACAATCACTTGCTACTGCCAGAACCCTAAATGTATTATTTTTAAAGCGTATTTGAAATTCTCTTTGTAATGAAAAGCGCTATATACAATAAACCTATTATTTTTAGAATGTGTAACTATTCTACTTAGAATAATCATTTTTTAAAGTACATTTTTGAAGGGGTTTGCTATGCAAGACATTACGGTAACAGCGTGGCCAACTATATGTTTTTTTTTTATTTACAACTACTTGCTTGCCAGTAACATACTGTACAAGCTGTGGGCTTCCTCTGCACACCTCGTTCTCACACTCCACATTACCCTTTCTTTCCATTTCAGGTACCTATTTTCTAAATATAAACTCTGTCATAAATAATTCATATTGTACATCCACAAACATAGTGAAACCAAAGTATATCAAACACAGGACTTCATATAGTCTTCTTTCTCTCCAGACTGAAAGCTGTAACAGGGCGTCTGCTGTTGAGTATTAGATAATTCAAATACAAAGCAATAAATGAGATAATAAATATGATGACACTCTTGGTAATAAAGACTGGTAGGACAAAGGACCTTTGATCCCAACCATTTGAAGAGGAAGCTGGGTCCTTTAGTCTTAAAGGTTTACTGTGCCTCAAATAGGTAACAAGAAATTTCATTAACAACAATGTTTATTTTTTGCTTAGTGAATCATACATTAAGTTAGGAAAATACAGTTTTGGAACAGTATGAAATATATAGACGTAGGGCCTGAAATATTTCAGAGATTTCATATGTATATGTTCTAACTCTGCTAGTTTCACATTACATCATTACAAACTCACTGACTTCTTATTTCAGTCTTTTATTTTCGTACAGTAAAGCATGCAATGTCAGTCATGAGGTTAATTTGTGTGTAACCGTATGTGTTTGTTTTAGTGAGAAGGCCACTTTTAACTTGCTAAACAATATTTCAGAATTGGTTTAAATTAAATCAGGGTTAAATTAAGGGTCAGTTTTAGTATTTTGGCTAGTCGTTTTACAGGTCAGGGTTGTCCCCAATTTTAGAGCTCCAGCTCGATCTTGACGTCAATGTCGGCCTTGTAAGGTTCCAGCAGAGGGCGTACCTCCTCAGAGAGAAACCTCGCCACCTGAGTGAGGGAATGAGGAGTTAGGTTGCGTCAACTATAGGTACATGGAGAAAAGCTGTATAATGTAATAAATGCAAAACAGCACGTGATTCTGATGCTCAACAGATTGAATGGATCTTTTTGCCACCATTAAATCTGTGCCAAGATCCTGTGCTGGATATTATTTTCTTTTTAACTACAGGTATTTTAAAATGATATTACAAAACTCAGACAAAGTTGAGAAAAACAAAGATAACAGGTGTTCTGTATAGTACCTGTTGGGGGGCGCGGCCGATGAAGGTCTTGGGGTCCAGGATGTTGTCTAGATGGCCGAGGATAGGGGCGAAGTAGGGGTCAGCCTGGACCCTGGCCAAAAGGTCATTGTCCCCCCCCTCCTGTTTGACCACAGTTGCAGCCTGCTGGGACAACACACGGATCTTCTCGTGGCAGTCCTGGTGAAAGAACACAGATACGAGAAACTGTTACTGTGTGATTACACAATAATAAATTGAACATAAATTACAAATGCAACAATTTTAAAGACTGACTGGGAATACAGATACGCATCCATTGGCCACAGATGTAGAGTGGATCAGAAAACCAGTCAGTTTCTGGTGTGACCACCATATGCCTCATGCAGCGCAACACATCTTCGCATAGAGCTTCCCTAAGACTGTTTGTGCAGAAATTCTTCGGTTGTGCAAACCCACAGTTTCATCAGCAGTCCGGGTGGCTGGTCTCGGACGATCCCGCAGGTGAAGAAGATGAATGTGGAGGTCCTGGCTGGCGTGGTTACATATGTTCAGCGGTTGAAACCGGTTGGACGTACTGCCAAGTTCTCTAAAATGACGTTGGAGGCGGCTTTAGGTAGAACAATTAACATTACATTTTTTGGCAACGGCTCTGGTGGACATTCCTGCAGTCAGCATGCCAATTGCATGCTCCCTCAAAACTTGAGACGTGTTATTGTGTTGTGTGACAAAACTACACATTTTAGAGTGGCCTTTTATTGTCCCCAGCACAAGGTACACCTGTGTAATGATCATTCTGTTTAATCAGCTTATTGATATGCCACACCTGTCAGCTGGATGGATTATCTTGGCAAAGGAGAAATGCTCAATAACAGGGATGTAAACAAATGTGTGCACAAAAGTATAGAGAAATTAGCTTTTTGTGCTTATAGAATATTTCTGGGATATTTTATTTCAGCTCATGAATGACGGGATCAACACTTGTTGGGTTTATATTTTAGTTCAGTATACATGCAATCTGGGGATTAAAATGTCATTTGATTCAGTTACTGTACTGTTTAAGAAAATAAGCACACATACAGGAGGTAGCAGTATTGTCACGGTAACAAGTATCCATTAGCCTCTATCACACACACAGTTCACAACTTAGGCACCAAACTAAAAGCATTAAGCAACAAACAGAATTTAAGGAGCACCAGAAAGAGATTGATTTTTGGTATAGTTTATGCTTACATTAGGCCTGTACGAATCATATCTTTGAAGCACATATCATAAATAGCAGTCTATTCCTTTCTGCCAGTGCCAATCAAATTTGACTAGACCTACTGTCAAGTCACCAGGTTGTTAGCCAGCTAGTTAATTAAAACTTCTTATGGCTGCAGGGGCAGTATTGAGTAGCTTGGATGAGGTGCCCAGAGGTGCCCAGAGTAAACGGCCTGCTCCTCAGTCCCAGTTGCTAATATATGCATATTATTATTGGTATTGGATAGAAAACACTCTGAAGTTTCTAAAACTGTTTGAATGATGTCTGAGTATAACAGAACTCATATGGCAGGCAAAAACCTGAGAAGAAATCCTAACAGGAAGTGGGAAATCTGAGGTTGGTCGATTTTCAACCCAGCCCCTATTGAATACACAGTGGTATATGGATCAAGTTGCACTTCCTAGGGCTTCCACTAGATGTCAACTGCCTTTAGAAACTTGAATGAGGCTTCTACTGTGTTGTGGAGCTGGATGGGAGCTCTTTGAGTCAGTGGTCTGGCAGAGAGCCAGGTCCTGGTCATGCGTATTTCACATGATAGCAACCTGCGTTCCATTGCTTCTCTACAGACATAGGAATTCTCCGGTTGGAACGTTATTGAAGATTTATGATAACATCCTGAAGATTGATTCTATACTTAGTTTGACAAGTTTCTTCGACCTTTAATATAACTTTTTGAAGTTTTCGTCCGACGTTCGGCTGGACCTGCACAACCTTTTGGATTTGTGTACTAAACGCGCTAACAAAAGTAGCTACTTGGACATAAATAAATTGACATTATTGAACAAATCAAGCATTTATTGTGTAACTGCTATTCCTGGGAGTGATCATCAAAGGTAAGGGAATATTTATCATGTTATTTCTGATTTCTGTTGACTCCAACGGATAATTTTTTTAATTTTTTGAGCGCCGTCTCAGATTATTGAATGGTATGCTTTTTCCGTAAAGTTGTTTTGAAATCTGACACAGCGGTTGCATTAAGGAGAGGTATATCAATATTTCCATGTCTAAGAATTGTATTTTCATCGACATTTATAATGAGTATTTCTGTAAAATGATGTGGCTCTCTGCAATATCACTGGATGTTTTTGGAACTAGTGAACGTAGCGAGACAATGTATACGGAGATTGTTTTATATAAATATGCACTTTATCGAACAAAACATACATGTATTGTGTAACATGAAGTCCTATGAGTGTTATCTGATGAAGATCAAAGGTTAGTGATTAATTTTATCTCTATTTGTGCTTTTTGTGACTCCTCTTTTTGGCTGGAAAAATGGCTGGGTTTTTCTGTGAGTTGGTGGTCACCTAACATCGTTTGTGGTGCTTTTGCTGTAAAGCCAATTTGAAATCGGACACCGTGGTGGGATTAACAACAAGATTACCTTTAAAAACAGTATAAGATACATGTATGTTTGAGGAATTTTAATTATGAGATTTCTGTTGTTTTGAATTTGGCGCCCTGCACTTTCACTGGCTGTTGTCATATCGATCCCGTTAACGGGATTGCAGCCCTAAGAACATGACGGAACAACATCGTTTGTTATCAAACTAATAATTAGCAACCTAGGATTAGTTTAAAAAGGGACTCATGGTTTGTGAATTTATCTCAAATGTGCATGAAATCGCACCAAAGAAAAATGGTCATTTTATTAACCTTTTAATCTAGAGACGAGCCATTTTCTTTGCTGTAAAGCTGCAAGCATGCCTGTCGAGAAATGGTGCTTCATTGTTCCGCTATGTCGCTCAGAGGCTACATGACAGCGAACTTGCAACTGAAAAGCCTACTCAGACTGTCCTGTGCTCTTGGTTATACCAGGTGATGAAATGACACAATGTATCAACTCTGCTCACCCTGCTCCAATGTATAAAATGCACATGTAACAGAAAACTCATTGGGGTTTGCATCCCCACTTGCCACCACAGCTAAATTATATTTTGAAAACTGATGGAGGAATAGATGTGCTACACTAATTATGCAATGTGGAGTCTGAGAAAAACGTTCTGTTCTAATAAGTTGTGGTGTCATGCTGTGCTAGAAGGGTGCGTACCTGTCTGTTGCCTCCAGCCTTCACCATAGCCATGATTATGTTCTCTGTAGCCATGAAGGGAAGCTCATGATGGATGTGTCTCTCGATCACCTGACAGAGAGAGCGAGAGGATGAGAGGAAAGCGAGAGGGAAAGAGATAGATGAAAATTATAGTGACGAGAAAGGGATACATAACATTAGGGGTGTAGCGGTTCACCAAATCCAGGTTTCGGTACGTATTGCGGTCACGGTTTAGTTTCGGTATAGCAGGAAAATTAATGGCCAAGTTAATTTTAGTTTGGGCAAAATATGCAAAACTAACCCAGGAATAGATCATATACAGTGGCAAGAAAAAGTATGTGAACCCTTTGGAATTACCTGGATTTCTACATAAATTGGTCATCAAATTTGATCTGATCTTCATCTAAAATCACAACAATAGACAAAGTGTGCTTAAACTAACACACAAATTATTGTATTTTTATTGTCTATATTGAATACATAATTTATACATTCAGTGTAGGTTGGAAAAAAGTATGTGAACCCCTAGGCTAATGACTTCTCCAAAAGCTAATTGGAGCCAGCTAACCTGGAGTCCAATCAATGAGACGAGATTGGAGATGTTGGTTAGAGCTGCCTTGCCCTATAAAAAAAAAAATTTAATCACAAAATTTGAGTTTTCTATTCACAAGAAGCATTGCCTGATGTGAAAAATGCCTCGAATGAAATAGATCTCAAGAAGACCTAAGATTAAGAATTGTTGACTTGCATGAAGCTGGAAAGGGTCAAAAAAGTATCTCTAAAAGCCTTTATGTTTATCAGTCCACGGTAAGACAAAATGTCTATAAATGGAGAAAGTTCAGCACTGTTGCTACTCTCCCTAGGAGTGGCCGTCATGCATCGATGACTGCAAGAGCACTGCGAAGAATGCTCAATGAGGTTAAGAAGAATCCTAGAGTGTCAACTAAAGACATCCAGAAATCTCTGGAACATGCTAACATCTCTGTTGACGAGTCTACGATACGTAAAACACTAAACAAGAATGTTGTTCATGGGAGGACACCACAGAAGAAGCCACTGCTGTCCAAAAAAAGAAAAGCAAAACATCGCTGCATGTCTGAAATTTACAAAAGTGCACCTGGATGTCCCACAGTGCTACTGACAAAATATTCTGTGGACAGATGAAACTAAAGTTGACTTGACTATGTGGAAAAAAAAAGGCACAGCACACCAACATCAAAACCTAATCCCAACTGTAAAGTATGGTGGAGGGAGCATCATGGTTTGGGGCAGGCTTTGCTACCTCGGGGCCTGGACAGCTTGCTATCAATGACAGAAAAATGAATTCCCAAGTTTATCAAGACCTTTTTCAGGAGAATGTTAGGCTATCTGTCCGCTAATTGAAGCTCAACAGAAGTTGGGTGATGAAACAGGACAACGACCCAAAACACAGAAGTAAATCAACAACAGAATGGCTTCAACAGAAGAAAATATGCCTTATGGAGCGGCCCAGTCAGAGTCCTGACCTCAACCCGATTGAGATGCTGTGGCATGACCTCAAGAGAGCAGTTCACACCAGACATGCCAAGAATATTGCTGAACTTACTTTTCCCACCCTGCATTGTGAATGTTTACACAGTGTGTTCAATAAAGACATGAAAACATGTGTGTTATTAGTTTAAGCAGACTGTCTATTGTGACCTAGATGAAGAATAGATCCAATTTTATGACAAAGTTATGCAGAAATCCAGGTATTTCCAAAGGGTTCACATACTTTTTCTTGCCCCTAATGTAGAGCCCAATAAAATGGCTTTATTTTTTGCCTAATTTTTCCAGGTTTCTGATTTTCCACTGTCAAAATCACTTTAATAGAAAAAACAACATTGGAGACATTTTCATTTTTGGGTGTAGATACCCTTTCATTTAGGTGCACACCAGCAAGTGCCTTGTTTGGTTAACAGTGTTTATGTAGCACACGTGATTGCAAAGTTTGCTGAACTAATCACCACTGAATTGATGCAAATAATCAGGATATCATTCTGCCAGGTATACAGTATCTTCGGAAAGTATTCACGCCTTGACTTTTTCCACATTGTTAGGTTACAGCCTTATTCTAAAATGTATCAAATTGTCCCCCCCCCAATCTACACACAATACTCCATAATGACAAAACAAAAACAGGTTTTTAGAAATGTTTGCTAACTTATTAAAAATAAACTGACAGAAGTACAGAAGTATTCAGACCTTTTACGCAGTACTTTATTGAAGCACCTTCGGCAGCGATTACAGCCTCGTGTCTTCTTGTGTATGATACTACAAGCTTGGCACACCTGTATGTGTGGAGTTTATTCCATTCTTCTCCGCAGATCCTCTCAAGCTCTGTCAGGTTGGATGGGGAGCGTCGCTGCACAGCTATTTTCAGGTCTCTCCAAAGATATTCGATCAGGTTTAAGTCCGGGCACTGGCTGGGCCACTTAAGGACATTCAGAGACTTGTCCCGAAGCCACTCCTGCGTTGTCTTGGCTGTGTGCTGAGGGTCGTTGTCCTGTTGAGAGGGGAACCTACGCCCCAGTCTAAAGGTCCTGAAAGCTCTGGAGCAGGTTCTCGTCGAGGATCTCTCTGTACTACGCTCCATTCATCTTTGCCTCGATCCTGACTAGTCTCCCAGTCCCTGCCCCTGCCACCACCATGATGCCACCGTAGGGATGGTGCTAGGTTCTCTAGACGTGACGCTTGGCATTCAGGCCAAAGAGTTCAGATAAACAAGTCTTTAGGTGCCTTTTGTCAAACCCCAAGCGGGCTGTTATGTGCCTTTTACTGAGGAATGGCTTCAGTCTACCATAAAGGCCTGATTGGTGGAGTTCTGCAGAGATGGGAGAACCTTCCAGAAGGACCACCATCTTCACAGAGGAACTCTAGAGCTCTGTCAGTGACAATCTGGTTCTTGGTCACCTCCCTGACCAAGGCCCTTCTCCCCGATTGCTCAGTTTGGCCGGGCGGCCAGCTCTAGAAAGAGTCTTGGTGGTTCCAAACTTATTCCATTTAAGAATGATGGAGGCAACTGTGTTCTTGGGGACCTTCAATACTGCAGAAATATTTTGGTACCCGTCCCCAGATTTGTGCCTCGACACAATCCTGCTTCAGAGCTCTATTGACAATTCCTTCGACCTCATGGCTGGATTTTTGCTCTGACATGCACTGTCAACTGTGGGACCTTATATTGATAGGTGTGTGCCTTTCCAAATCATGTCCAGTCAATTGAATTTACCACAGGTGGCCTCCAATCAAGTTGTAAAAACATCTAAAGGATGATCAATGGAAACAGGATGCACCTGAGCTCAATTTCGAGTCTCATAGCAAGGGGTCTGAATACTTATGTAAATAAGGCAGCGGTTTTTAATTTTAATACATATGCAAACATTTCTAAAAACCTGTTCTCTCTTTGTCATTATGGGGTATTGTTGTGGATTGCTGAAGATTTTATTTAATCCATTTTAGAATAAGGCTGCAACGTACCAAAATATGGAAAAAGTCAAGGGGTCTGAATACGTTCCAAAGGCACTGTCCATAGATTACTTTATGGTTAACATTTCATTGAGAAGGTTTATGGGAAAGACTTTCCATCTACCAGAAGACAGTTGTCATTAGCATCATTGTGTACAGCTATACACAGACAGGGGCATTCTCGCGCCATTACCTCTTCAGAAAGTTAAAGGAAAAATACAAATTACTTGTGCATTTTGGGCAAATGAATTAATGTTCTAATAAATTCAATACATTTAGTTGATTTCCTCCGAAGTTAAATACATTTTTGCGTCTACTGGGAAGCCAAAATGTTGCCAAACTGGAGATTTAAATGATGGAGGAGGAGGAGGAGCACTCTCTCTCCCACACACAACTGTTACACCCCTACATAACATACAAGACCGTTTGAGTTGAATGTTGTTCCTCTGTGATGTGCCAACAGACGTACTGTGGGATAAGTGCAGTTGTGTGTGCATTACTCATGAAATGACAAGGTTTAAAATGGTGGTGATAACACCTTATGAGGACAACAATGGAAATAAGCCTCCTGGTTTATTGTGTTTTTTATCCTCAATCATTTCTGTCTGGACAAGCCTACTACTTCTAATTATCTAATAAATTCAACAAATTTACCTTGGGGTAGACCACCAGGCCTTCGGTGATGTTCTGCAGGGTGCTGAGGATGATGTCAGCGGTAAGGAAAGACTCAGGTAGAGAGATTCTCCTATTGGCACTGTCATCCAGTGTTCTTTCCAGCCACTGGACAGAGGCGGTCTGGAGGGGGTCAGCGAGCAGCGCTATCAGGTGGCGGGCCAGACTACAACAACGCTCACAACGCATTGGGTTCCTCTTGTAGGGCATGGCACTGGAGCCTGGGGGAGAGGCAGTCAGAGGGACCCAGACAAGTAACAATGAGTTGGCATTTAGGAAATAACTTAAACTAGCTGTTTACTCTGAAACATCAGGATGGTTTACCAGTTGGTGCCTTAAATCAAAGTGAAATCTAGGGCTAAAACTCAATTGTATTTTATTGATTCCTCACATCATCTCTCCTTGCCTCTTTCTCAAAGTACATTGGAGCAGAAGATCAGAGGTGAAGATTCTTCTGATATTTTGCGCCAATCTGCTTTGAGAGGTAAGGAGAGAGGTTGTGACGAATCAAGGACATGCAAAGGAAATCAACCCTAGTTTTGGGATTAGATACCTTTATACCTGGGTAGGAAGTGGACTAATTTCCTTCTTATGACTCACCAATCTGCTCCTTTTCAAAAGGCTCCTCAATCTCTTTAAGGTTAGCCAGCAGGCGGATGTCAGTGCAGATCTGAGGAAGAGAGTATAATATATTACCTGTGGGTCATTCCACTACTGTCAAAGACCACCAGGAGGCATTGTTTCTCCATAGACAGACTTGTGATTTACGGTAGTAAGAATAACAAACTGATGTCCAGTCAAATCTCATCCCAACCTTGTGGATGGTGGCTCCCATGCTGGCCAGGGGAGAGAGGGAGTCGATGTCTACCTTACGACTGTACGTCTGTCCAGTCACCATGTAAGCCCTGGGAGGAAAAAATGTACAGGATTGAAGACAAATACATTTTTTTAAAGAAAAAAAAGAAAGGTATTTCAGGGATTTGCTTGTACTCAAATGACAAAACGTGTGGCAAATAGGAAACTCAAGAGACTGATGACATAAAAGTATACATTTAACTCACTTTTTGAAGCCTGCCATCTCCGTGACCATTCTGTCCAGATCCTCCACCTTATCATGGTCCCCCTGGAAGAGCTGCAGAAAGCTGGCCTGGGTGCCCGTAGTACCCTTCACACCCCGGAAACGCAGGTCTTCGCGGGCGCGCTGAAGGTTCCGCATGTCCATGGCCAGGTCCTGGAGCCACAGACATGCTCTCTTACCTACTGTGGTCAACTGGGCCGGCCTGGTAGAGGTAGGTAGGTTATATATATATATATATATGAATTTATGAGAGCAATAAAGATGAAAAGAAAACGAGAGAGAGGTGGAAAAAAATATAAATGGTGAGAGGAGAAGAAAAGTTCAAATAAAATGTGGAGGGGAAAAATAAAGATTCATATAAAAATAAAACAGAAAGAAATATAAGGCAGAGAGATAAAATCACTCTTTAATCTGAGAGGAACATAGGTGTTCATAGACAAATGGGATATATCCACAATGGCACATAGTCCATGAGCCGGGGGGGTTGGTCAGGCTCACTTAGGCTGACAATGTCTCATAGTGATTTTATTCCACACACAGATGTATACAAAGCTCTCTCCCACCCTCCATTTGGAAAAATCTGACCATAATTATATCCTCCTGATTCCTGCTTACAAGCAAAAACTAAAGCAGGAAGTACCAGTGACTCGCTCAATACGGAAGTGGTCAGATGACACGGATGCTTCACTACAGGACTGTTTTGCTAGCACAGACTAGAATATGTTCCGGGATTCATCCAATGGCACTGAGGAGTATACCACCTAAGTCATCGCTTTCATCAATAAGTGCGTCAACAACGTTGTCCCCACAGTGACCGTACGTACATATCCCAAACAGAAGCCATAGATTAAGGCAACATCCGCATCGAGCAAAAGGCTAGAGCTGCCACTTTCAAGGAGCAGGACACTAATACGGACACTTACAAAAAATCCCGCTAAGAATCCTACTCGTCGGATGTAGCAGGGCATAAACTATTAAGGACTACAAAAGGGAAATCCAGATGTGAGCTTCCCAGTCACGCAAGCCTACCAGACGAGCTAAATGACTTTTATGCTTGCCTCGAGGCAAGTAAGACTGAAGCATGCATGAGGGCACCAGCTGTTCTGGATGACTGTATGATAACGCTCTCGGTTACTGATGTGAGCAAGACCTTTAAACACTTCACCATTCACAAAGACGCAGGGCCAGACAGATTACCAGGACATTTATTCAAAGCATGCGCGGACCAACTGGCAAGTGTCTTCACTGACATTTTCAATCTCTCCCTGACCGAGTCTGCAATACCTACATGTTTCAAGCAGACCACCATAGTCTCTGTGCCCAAGGAAGCGAAGGTAACCTGCCTAAATGATTACCGCCCAGTAGCACTCACGTCAGTAGCCATGAAGTACTTTGAAAGGCTGAGCATGGCTCACATCAACAGCATCCTCCTGGATACCCTAGACCCACTGTAATTCGCATACCGCCCCAACAAATCCACAGATGACGCAGTCTCAATCGCACTCCACACTGCCCTTTCCCACCTGGACAAAAGGAACACCTATGTGAGAATGCTGTTCATTAACCATAGTGCCCACGAAGCTCATCACTAAGCTAAGGTCCCTGGGACTAAACACCTCCCTCTGCAACTGGATCCTGTTCTTCCAGGTGGTAAGGGTAGGCCACAAAAAGTCTACCACGCTGATCCGCAACACTGTCGCCCCTCAGGGGTGTGTACTTAGTCCCCTCCTGTACTCCCACAACTGCGTGGCCAAAACATGACTCCAACACCATCATTAAGTATGCTGACGACACAACAGTGATTGCCCTGATCACAGACAGCGATGAGACAGCCCATAGGAAGGAGGTCAGAGAACTGGCAGTGTAGTGCCAGGACAACAACCTCTCGCTCAATGTGAGCAAGACAAAGGAGCCGATCGTGGACTATAGGAAAAGGCGGGCCAAACAGGCCCCCATTAACAGCTGTAGTGGAGCAGGTGGAGAGTTAAGTTCCTTGGTGTCCACATCACCAACGAACTATCATGGTCCAAACACACCAAGACAGTCGTGAAGCCCTCTTCATGACAAACCCTGCTGCTACTCGCTGTTTATTATCTATGCAGTCACTTCACCCCTACCTACATGTACACATGACCTCAACTAACCTGTACCCTCGTACACGGGTGCCAGTACCCCGGTACATAGCCTCATTATTGTTATTTTATTGTGTTACTTTTTACTTTAGTTTATTTGGTAAATATTTTCTTAACTCTTCTTGAACTGCACTGTTGGTTAAGGGCTTGTAAGTAAGCATTTCACAGTAAGGTTTTATTCAGCGCATGTGACAAATAAAGTGATTTGATTTCCTTGAAAGTCCATGTAGGCCGTCATTGTAAATAAGAATATGTTCTTAACTGACTTGCCTAGTTAAATAAATAAATAAATAAATATATATATATATATATATATATATATATATATATATATATATATATATATTTTTTTTTCTATGTCCCTAGAGTTGGAAAGGTGTCAGTATACAACAATGTCAGTACACAACATGTTATATGCTCACCTTCAATTATATAATTGAAACACTCAGATTCACAGATACCAATCTCCCCCAGGTGAACATAACCTTGACCTTTGACCTCTAGGGTACATATCACAAATACCTGTATAAATTGCTAATAAAAAAGGAAACCCTGATACATTTTCATCTTTGTTTGACAAGTGGTTCTGAAAGGACATTACCAATAGTTAATAGGATAACATTGTATATCATTTTAAAATAAGCTCACATCCATGACTATTCACTTGTACATATCCATTTTACATGCTTGAAGATAAAATATTGCAATTATTGATCATGACATCTTCAGAAATCAGCAATTCAGACAGAATTGTGGTAAGAATGTACCAGAAAAGTTGTGAATAATCTTTATATCTGCGCACTTGGCTTATTTGGTTGTGTATTCTACATCAATTAACATTTTATGATATTAGAATTATATTTCATACAGATATGATCATGCGAAATTGATCCAATAAGACCCTATTGAGTTATTCGGCGACCATATTAGAAAAAGGCTTCTGTGGAGTTAATACTTGAATCCTGTGATGTCCCTGCATCTACAAATCTTTTTAAAAGCCTGTTTTAGCAGTGTGTGTGAAATGTGGTCCCTCCAGCACATGGGCTATTTTTAAAACAATAGTTGTAGCTGGTGCTTCAAAAGTTGGTTATATTATATATAATTTGAAATGTAAATTCATGGCATTTCAGAACCACTTGTCAAACAAAGATGGAAATGTATGAGGGTTTCCTTTTTTAATGCAATTTACACAGGTAATTATTATATGTACCCTAGGGGTCAAAGGTCAAGGTTCTGTTGAACACTTGAATACTGACCTGATGGATAGCTGTGAAACTAAGCTTTTCAATGATATTTGATTGAAGGCCATACGTGAGCAATAACTTGTTCTATACTGACAATGTTTGTCATAGGGTAAAATCCCTATGGGGAAAATGTATGGGATGGAGGGATGAAATTAAAATGTATGGGATGGAGGGATGAAATTAAGGAGTGATAACACAGAAAGCTACCATTGCGGTACTGCTACCACACATTTTCCAACTCTAGAGACATAGACCTTGAAGAAAATCACTGAGCCCGACAGCCCAAATTTGAGGGTTACGCTCATGGACCAATATAGAAGTTATTGTTAAATTCATGTTTTAAGTATCGCTATATTTCTATTTTTCTCTATTTTCCACTGGTTCAATTCTGAGATGATCTACAAGTGACAGGTCAGCTGACCCTGTTGTACCAGCAAGTGTAGCTGGTTCAGGGTACTGCAAGTTGGACCAGTTCTGGTGTTTTCCTTTTTCTACTCGTCCAATGACGGTTGCTGTATGTGGAATACCACTTTCTCTGTCAGCAAGCTGTTCCTTCATCTGCTGGATTCTGTGGTCGACCACAGAAGCAGGAAGGAACAGCTTGCTAACTGACTAAAAAAGGAGCAGGCTCTCAGTAATGGAAAGTGGCAGCTTGAGTAATACAAATAAAAACTGTCACACAACCCATTTGTAATGGGGAACTTGAATAATAGTTGGACATTTAATTATGCTGTTGATGTTTTATTTGTCTTTAAAGAACAGAGGAAGATTGTTATTACGGGGCTATCACTCTGTCAAGAGTGTGCCTGCGCTGGAAGTTTGGTTGTTAATGGACCTAGCCTTGAGTGGAATGGCTACCTTGTAGTGTGTTCATACGGTATAGTAAACTTTGTTGAACTGGAACCTTGTTGTGGTGTCATTTCGAGTTAACAGTTAGAACCTCCCGAGGTGTTCATACTTACTGGTAATGTGTGAAACCCAGGGTGGGGAGACCAGCGTATTTTTCAGCAAAGTTTGATAGTCTGTCGATCACTCTGGCCAACTATAAAGACAGAAACTTGTTTTTAGTTTACGGAAGAGATGAGGGATATACAGGATCATACTTGGCTGACTTTCTCAGACATTTTCAACACAAAGTTGCACATAACTTTACAGCATACTATCTGTATCTAGTGCAGGCCTGGGGGTATACAACTAATCCTCCCTGGTCTATAACCACTAACTTACCTTCGGCAGGAGAATGTCAAAACCGTCACGAAGCATGATCAAATCCTGAAGGGAAAAAAACAGCAGGCATATCAGTCTTTATGCATAGAAATCTATATATACACACACTGGAGGTCAACCGTTTATGATTTTTCGATACCGATTCAGATTATCGGATGACCAAAAAAAGCTGATACCGATTAATCGGGCGATTTTTATACATATATTTTTGTAATAATGACAATTACAACAATACTGATTGAACACTTAACTTAATATAATACATCAATAAAATCAATTTAGCCTCAAATAATGAAACATGTTCAATTTGGTTTAAATAATGCAAAAACCATGTTGGAGAAGAAAGTAAAAGTGCAATATGTGCCATGTAAAAAAGCTAACGTTTAAGTTCCTTGCTCAGAACATGAGAACATATGAAAGCTGGTGGTTCCTGTTAACATGAATCTTCAATATTCCCAGGTAAGAAGTTTTAGGTTGTAGTTATTAATAGGACTATTTCTCTCTATACCATTTGTATTTCATATACCTTTGACTATTGGATGTTCTAATAGGTATTTTAGTATTGCCAGCCTAATCTCTGGAGTTGATTTGCTTGAAGTGATAAACAGCAAAGAGCTGCTGGCAAACGCAGGAAAGTGCGGTTTGAATGAATGCTTACGAGCCTGCTGCTGCCTACCACCGCTCAAGTCAGACTGTGCTATCAAATCATAGACTTAATTATAATAACACACAGAAATACGAGCCTTAGGTCATTAATATGGTCAAATCCGGAAACTATCATTTCGAAAACAAAAGGTTTAATATTTCAGTGAAATACAGAATCGTTCCGTATTTTATCTAACGGGTGGCATCCATAAGTCTAAATATTGCAGTTACATTGCACAACCTTCAATGTTGTCATCATTTTGGAAAATTCTAGCAAATTAGTTTGCAACGAGCCAGGTGGCCCAAACTGTTGCATATACCCAGACTCTGCGTGCAATGAACGCAAAGGAAGTGACAATTTGCCTAGTTAAAATTGCCTGCTTACATGAATTTCTTTTAACTAAATATGCAGGCTTAAAAAAATATACTTCTGTGTATTCATTTTAAGAAAGACATTGATGTTTATGGTTAGGTACATTGGTGCAATGATTGTGCTTTTTTCGCAAATGGGCTTTTGTTAAAGTTGGCTGTCTTTGTTAGGAAGAAATGGTCTTCACACAGTTCGCAACGAGCCAGGCGGCCCAAACTGCTGCATATACCCTGACTCTGTTGCACAGAACGCAAGAGAAGTGACAGAATTTCCCTAGTTAAAATAAATTAATGTTAGCAGGCAATATCAACTAAATATGCAGGTTAAAAAATATATACTTGTGTATTGATTTTAAGAAAGTCGTTGATGTTTATGATTAGGTACACATTGGTGCAACGACAGTGCTTTTTTCCCAAATGCACTTGTTAAAAATCACCCGTTTGGTGAAGTAGGCTGTGATTCAATGATAAATTAACAGGCACGCATCGATTATATGCAACGCAGGACAAGCTAGATAAACTAGTAATATCATCAACCATGTGTAGTTAACTAGTGATTATGTTAAGATTGATTGTTTTTTATAAGATAAGTTTAATGCTAGCTAGCAACTTACCATGGCTCTTTTCTGCACTCGCATAACAGGGAGTCAGTCTGCAACGCAGTCTCCTCGTGGAGTGCAATGTTATCGGCCATAATTGGTGTCCAAAAATGCAGATTACCGATTGTTATGAAAACTTGAAATCGGCCATTCCGATTAATCGGTCGACCTCTAAGATATACCCATGAGAAACAAACGTAACCATTAAGCACACTCATCCCAAAATAACGTGGTCCTTTTGGTCTAAAAGTAACTGTCTGCAGTCTGTTGCATGTAGAATACATGGCCCAACCCCAAGTTAACACCCAAAGCCCTGTGCCCTTGTGGAGATCTAAGAGGATTTGATTGGTATAAGAAATATGGTGAAACTTTCACCTAGTCTACCAGAGGCTAAGTAACAATGCCTACACCTGTCAAACCATCTCAGATCTAGAGGTCTATTTGGGATTGGGCTTCTCTTACCGTGTTGTCTCCCACGTAACAGGAAGTGGCACCCAGGTGGATGATGGGAGCAGCGGTGGGGCAGCAGTGGGCGAAAGTGTGGACGTGGGCCATGACATCGTGCCTCAGCTTGCTCTCCTCCTCTGCCGCCATGGCAAAGTCGATGTCCTCAGCGTGGCTCTCCATCTCTGCTACCTGGGCTTCGGTGACGGGCAGGCCAAGAGCCTGGAGAAGGGGGAATAAGAGGACGAGATGGAGTTATAAGGAGCAGACCAATAGCCTGGAGGTCAACAGGAAGGACAAGAGGAGTAGAGAAAATTAGAGCTGGTACCCTAGAGGCGTAGTGAAAGCACTGCAGCCTGTCATTGTAGGTTTTTAACTGATACTCTGGGATATGCATTCAGTGTAAGCGCTAGCTACTTTATCAAGTGTTCTCTGGCTTTTATTAAGCTGAAACATTGTTGCTACATTGCAGTAATTGCACATTGTATGGTACTATATAATATAAATTGTGTCAATGGGATGTGTGGTGGAACTGTCCAGAAAGTGGGTCAACATTTTCAGATCACTTTCAAACAGATAGCTACAGGTGGTTGCTTTGCTCCGCTCCATATCTCGCACAGAAACTAGGAAAACTATTCCAGCACAATCTTCGTTATGGTAGCAGGTCTATTTAAAACCATTGAAAAATAGAATATGTTGTTCGAGTAAGCAGAGCAGAGGAGTTTGGCCCTGTGTTAATGATAATAGCTAGCGACACCCTTAGCTGTTAGTAACACTTAAATGTTTTTTACTTGGATGTGGATAGGTAGGCTAGAAGCAGTGCAGTGGTGGAGTTTCCACTAATAATCAGCTGCAACGTACATATCTGAAAACATAGAAGGGTTATTTAGGGCCAAGGACAAGGAAGGAGAGTGAAGAGCATAAAGAGGCTAGGCTAACTCTCAGGGGGGGTAGTGTCCTATTACCATTACATTTTGGCCTGGCTATTTTTGACACAAACCCACCCCAGCAGATTTCAGAGAGACATTGGAGACAAACTTGCTATTTGAAATCTGACGAAACAACATTTTGTATGGGAACACTGCCTGTACATTCATTTTCATGAGGGCACAAGACTATAGTAGGGACTAGCGAGTGTGAGAAGAGACAGATTCCACCACCATAGCCCTGCTGTGTGTGTGTGTGTGTAGCTTTTAAAAAGCCCCATAGGCAGTATTCCTGTTACATCTATTTGAAATACGTATTTTAATTACTTCTGAGTATTTCGTCATTTGAATTACACTCCCAATTGTATTTTGTATTTTCAAAATACTGAAAATTGTATTTTCAAAATACTGAAAATTGTATTTTCGAAATACTTTCTTTCCTATACCATTTTTGTATAGCGGTTCACATTGTGGCCCACCTTTCACCTTGGTATCAGAAGTCTGATAGCACTATGGGTTTGCTAAAAGCAGCTGCTAAATTAACTAAATATACAAATTGTAACAATTGCAAAGCATGCTGAGTATTATACTAATAGCTCTGGCCCGAAACAATACCCTGTGTGCTTTGTAGTTCATTTTCACATTTACATGTAGGTGATTTAGCAGACACCCTTACCAGAGTAGACTTGCTCAACTGAGGTAAGTAAACAAAAACATAATACAGTCAATGTAAAACCATTACTGAGAATATTTTTGCTGTTTGGGCCAGCTACTTGCAAATATATTTGTCCAAGAATTTTGTAATTTATTTTGATACAAAATATCATAAAGATCACTGTATCTGTATTTTGTACTTTTTGCCCATAGTCTAGGCCCTGCCTATATCCTTATCTTTGTGTAGTCCATTTCCCCTCCACTAACAGATCAGATGAGCTGTTGCATGTGACAGAGGGTCTGATAGTAAGGTTAATTACAAACGCACAGCCTCCCTGTAAATTAGAAGAGTTGTGGAAGTCATTTTTTGTCTTTAAAAATAGCCTAGTGTTTCTCTCTTAAAAAGGTATTTGCTGGACAATTCTTATCTAGGTTTCACTGTTTGCAGGTTTATCATGCGGAATAGCTGGAAATCTATATCCAGTTTCCAAATATTGTAGGCCAACAGTGGGGTCAATGAACTAGCTGAAAGTGATTTGGAACCCTGATGTCAAGTTAAAGAGAGGCTAGATTATTGAAGATAGGGGTACACATCTGAAGGACTTCTACAGGGTTGATTGACAAGCGTAACTTACTATACCAACCATCCCAGTCACTTTCCTGACTTTGCCAAAAACTGGGTACTGCTGATGAATAACTACATGCATTGTTACATCCACATTCCACAACCATGCATCAATGCTCCACAGTTTATCACAAGACACTGCATCCTACTAGCTAGTTTGTTTGGTTTGCATCTTCTGTCTTGTAAGGCAAATACAGTAACGTTATATTCTGAAGCTGTTCATTTACTATAAGGTCCTATATTTAGAGCAGGGAACTTGAGAAGGATCTCTCAAGGTCGCAAACTTAAAATAGACTTCATTTTGTAGCAGAAAGTGCAAAAAAAATATGGAAAACGATAGCTACTGAAATAGACAATGACATGCATGCTCATTCACGATAACTAGCCAAGATTACAGCTAGCTGGCTAAGTGGCTAATTAGAGGCAAAACCTTTTCCGCTTTGGCCAAATAGATCCACAGTTTTCTCCACGTTGTGAATTTCTTCTTGTCACTGAAGTTATAGGCCATTTCCTTGCTGGCATATCGTGACACCAGCGGCGAACGATACTTATTAAATTCGTCTCCAAATGTGTCCATGACTGAAACGTGTGTAACAAGCCTCAGGCAGCACGCAGGTTTAACCTCATCTTCTTTGATGAGGTTTACACGGCGGTTGGCAATTCAATAAATGTTGCATTACCGCCATCTACTCGACTGGAGTACAACTCCCTTATATTTTGCTTGAAAAAATAAATAAATAAACAAATACCCTACCATCTAACAACACTCACAATTTTTTTAATATATATAATAATAAGAAATAACACAACCCTACTCGACTATTTACATCTATTTAGTCCTAACTAAGGCTGACAACCTGAAAGGATGGGACACCACCACTTAACACACCCTGTCACTGTTCTGATGACAAGTCTCGCACACCCAAATTACCTCTCTGCAGCTGCCGCCACAACCTCCATTCTCTGTGACTTGATAACCATTGCTATAAATGCAAAAAAATCCAATCTTACTGAAACATATATCACTTGTTGGCCTATCCCTCTGTACTGGTACTACTCACACCACTCCTCTCAGGAACCCTCACCCATGACCCATCTTCCTCTACATTCTTCACTGCCTCAGCATATTACAACTTATGCACTACTCTAACCCTGGAAACCTCAACCTTCCTCTCGCACACGGGACATTTCTGATCCCCAGCCCCATGGGCACCCCCACAATTAACACATACCACTACCTTCCCCAATGCTACACATTCCTTTGTCTCATGCCCTTCTTCACCCTTCTCACACCTACAAACCTCCCTCCAACACACTGCTGCCACATGCCCATAAGCTTGACACCTGTAACAGCGTAATGTATTCGGCAGAAAATCTCATACACGATAACCTAATATCACTTTGTACGGCAAAGACTCAACATCAAAACTCAAAAGAACAAGCAATGGCTCTTCTGCTTCACCACTCACGCCACCCTGTCTGTGTCGCACAAAATTACAAGCATCACAAACACTGGGAATCTTCCCCTTCAGTTGGCCAACTTTTATATTTTCTACTACCCCGGTAATTACTCCTTTCAACGCCACCCTTTTCTTGAGTGCAAAACAATTCCCGTTTCTTGCAATCATTCGTTTTACCGTGGAGCGCCTTTTCCCTCTGACCTGCAGAAACACAAACAATTATCACAAGACCACAAGACCCTAAGTGATTCCACAACACCAAACTCTGTTTTTACCCACCCTGAAACCACACACTTCAGGGTCTTCTTCTTTAAGTTTTTATTGTCGGTTTGCAACCAACTGACAGGTGCATACACTGCCACATACTGTACTGGAGTGTGAAGCCGGTCACAACTTATCTATAGCGCTATATTCTCTTTGGTAACCCTTCATTTCTAATAAAATTAAATAATTTCCTACAAACCTCACTACTCCCATCACCCCCACCCAAAATACCACCCAATCCCCATTCCCATCCAACCTATCTGACCGTGTCAAACAACCTCTCCCTTTCTACATGATACATTTCACAAAATAATAATACACGCTCAACCGTTTCCTCTACCATACAGCCATTACAGACTTGACTGCCATGTTTCCTTATCAACTTCAAAGAGGAGTTAAATCCTGTATGCCCTTATCTCATCCTATACAACATAACATCCTGCCTTCATATCCCATTACATGACACTATCTCCTGTACAGATTTCCTTGTACTGTAAAAATGTCTGCCCTCGCTACTTTCATCCCATTTTCCAATTCTTCCGAATCAATGTTTTAATTCCCCCTCTGCCCAACTGCACCTGTATATCCACAATGTCATTTTTGTACTGTTTTTTTGCTATTATATCTACTATATCATCCAACAGAACTGAATTTCAATACCATTTATTTGTAAGCCCAACAACAGCATCATTATTTCTAACCATAAATCCTCAGGTTCTGACTTTCCAGCTCTTAAACTACACAAAACCGATGCAGAGTCCCAACATAATTTACTACTCTTCTTGGTTGCACCTCCTCTATCCATAGCAATCCAACAATTATCACAACCGTTTCTGTTGAATATATATGGATCCCACCCTGACTTGGAAGGTTCGGTCAAACAAGAAACCCATAATCCAGTTAAACATTCCCCCACTAATACCCATTCCATTCAATTTGATCAGTAGACCTTCCCGCCACATTGTGTGAAATGCTTTTTCAACGTCAAAATATACTATTCATATCACTCTCTTCATTGCCAAAGCTTTGGTCATCTCAGTACTAACTGTAACAAACGCATCAAGGGTAGTTCTTGCTTATCTGAATCCACTTTGGGATGGATTTAAGAGAACCCTATGTTCCCGATAATATCTACCTATACTGAACAAAAATATAAACGCAACACGCAACAATTTCAAAGATTTCACTGAGTTACATTCAGATGAGGAAATCAGTCAATTGAAATCAATTCATTAGGCCCTAATATTTGGATTTCACATGACTGGGAATACAGATATGCATCTTTCGGAAGGATGTTGCACAGATTCTGCAATGGCCAACTGCTACACAAAAAACACAGAAAGGATTAGTGTCAGGCGGCTTACGTGGCTGTGGAAAGGTGAGAATGGTGATGTACTGTAGGCCTATGCGTCCATTTTATGCAGCTAAAGGAAGGAGAAGGCAGGGATAGTTAGGTCGTGAGGCAAGAACTATGTACAGTGGTGGAGTCTGTGCCGGGCACTGTTGTTAATCAGGTGCTTGAATGAATTGAGTCACAGGAAGGAGTAGTAAAGGCTGTAACTAGTGCTAGGAGTTGATAGTGACGCTGTTTGTCTTTAGTGATTTTGTTATCTGTGGAGGTGACCGTACTGATAAAGGCATAGATCCGAATAATCTGACACAACAGATGATAAAATACTGTTGAACCACCAAATTTAACACGTACATTGTATGGGGATGGTCGTGATGTTGGAGAACACCAAAAAGTTAAGACTTGGGGGGAAAAATGCAATAAATGTCTAGATTATCATGCTATTTCAACGGCAATACATGCCGTCATGCAGCAAAATGGAACATTTGATTTCCAATTTTGGGAGGAAGTTGAGAAAACTTTGCAAATGCCAACTGAAACAACCATTGTCACTAATTGTAGTGTCAAAACTCTTAGGAATATGTGGAACTAGAATAGAATATTCAAAGTCTTGTTAATCTGATTGAGGAACAGGTCGAGTTCACAAACTCTTTGAGCCTGCCCCCAATTTTGAATGAGATAGGAGATAAGGGTGACAGCACAAACTTAAGCCATTGCAACACCATCAAAGACAGTAAACAAACTGATACAAAACACACAGAGTCGGGAGGAAAAATGCAGTGTTGTCTGCAGTTCAGAGGCCTGGACACATCTTTAAGCACTGTGAATTAGAGCAGGTTTAGATAGAGATAAACTAGACCATTTCATCATTGGTAATAGGTCAGCATAATGACCCACTGGACTTTTATATATCCATTACTCCCCTGGTTACAAGATTTGGGCATCAAAAGAGTGGTCAGTGCTATGCATACTGATAGCTGTGAAACTTGCAAATACAGCATCTCACACAATGAGCATTACTTCAGTTACATTTTTTCAGGTTCGACCAAATACACACATCATCGCTTGATATTCTATTCAGGCAATGAATCACTAAAGGAGCTGCACCCACAAAATGCAGTCAATGTGATGGCGTATTGATTAGACAGACTGTTTGAATCACCACACCGGATATTGTTGTTATTTTTGTGCCCCGAATAGCAGGAAATGGTTCTGTTATGAGAGATCCCATTTTTCAATCGAGTACGATTGAAATCCCAGTGGTTGGCAACAAGAAACAGATGTACAGATTGAGCTCTGTAATATGTCACTCAGGCACAAAATGTACGAGGGGGCATTTCTGGTCAGAGCTAGATTTGGACACTTTTAAGATACTGCACGGACAGATGACTTAGACATTTCTGTTGGCACGAATAAGGAAGGGGTTGTCACAAGGGAAGAAGGGGTTGTATATTTATTTGAAGTAGTTCAAGAATCTCAGAGGCAAACAAATTGCAATGATGTACAACCACTTGATTCAGAATCAGAGAATTATGTCATTCCACAGTATGAATACTCCAATCACACAGTGGATAAAACATTACTCATGAGTTTTTTATTATTTAAAAAAATTGGGTCGTTGACAATCACGCCACCCACACAATTATTTGTATCTGCATTTATTTATTTGACAAAGTCTGTAGCATACACAGAAATCCCCTACACATTCATTACCTATAATACACGTGAAATTAGTAATCGACACAGACGTGGCGGCATAGCAAGAAGATTGCAATGCTGTGGCCAAGAGGTTGTGAGTTCAAATCCCACGTGAAGACATATTAAATAATAATACTGTATAAATAAACTTATGTCATATATGTAAGTTGAAAACACTATGTTCTGGTGACATCCTAACCACCCATTTTTGTTTTCAGGCTCATCACCTGTTAAATCTCATGTAAAAAATATTCACATTTGAAAACTGTTATCCACGTGAAACTTCATGTGAAATATCATCACATGTAAAGTGTTCCAAAACTACATCCACATGTAGTTCTAAATCCACATTCTAAATCCACATGTAAAATTGAATGTGAAATATCACCCTCCCCTGGCCTGGCCCCCACACCCTTCTCCTGGTGCTGCCCATCATCTCCACCCTCACGTCACGCAAGAGGCGGACCCTGGAGGCCCACCTGGAGGGCCTGTTTGGTGATAGGGCATGTCTCCACACTATGGTGCTGTTCAGCTGCGGGGATTGGCTGGGCCGAACGCCCGTCGAGGAGCACATTCAGAGGGGAGGGCGGGAGCTCCACAGGTTGTTGGAATACTGTGGGAACTATTATCACGTGGTGGACAGCAAGATGCCGGGGAAAGACACAAGGAACATCTCAGATCTGCTGGACAAAATAGAGGAAATTATCAGAGAGAACGGTGATGAGGCCTTCTTGCCAATACAGAGTGAGTAGACGGTAGATGATACTGAACTGCAATCTTCTTTCCCTGCTGTCATTAATTCACTTCTGGATGAAATTCAAACACTTACCGTTCAAAAGTTTGGGGTCGCTTAGAAATGTCCTTATTCTTGAAAGAAAAGCACATTTTTTGTCCATTCAAATGACATCAAATTGATCAGAAATACAATGTAGACATTGTTAATGTTGTAAATGACTATTGTACCTGGAAACGTCTACATACGTAGGCGTACAGATGCCCATTACCAGCAACCTTCACTCGTGTGTTCCAATGGCACATGTTTATCATTTTAAAAGGCTAATTGATCATGAGAAAACCCTTTTGAAATTACGTTAGCACAGCGGAAAACTGTTGTCCTGATTAAAGAAGCAATAAAACTGGCCTTCTTTAGACTTGTTGACTATCTGGAGCGTGTGGTGGTTCATTTCTTTACTATCAAATGAGGAGAGACAAACTTATCACACAAGTCAGAGTTATACTTAAACTAAATCTTTGCAATAGCAATGACTTGTCAACGATTCACCATTTCTAATTGAGAGTGGTGAGACAAAAGTACAAAGGTCTTTTATAGCCAAGATACACCCCTTTCAACCTACATGACGAACAACAGATACATAGAATGGGTCACAAGGGGAGACTTTTTAAATTAGAAAGGAGTATCCCGTAGCCAGATAGCATTCACTATAAATTATCGTTCAGTTTGGTCCCTAAGACGAGGTTCCGATCTCGTTCCTGGTACTAGAACAAATAGCACAAACACACCAACTCGACCAATGACATAAATCAATTGTCAACTCCAGACACTACCACAAACATCCCCCAAGGCCAAAGGAGGCAGGGACTGGCGCACACACATTGTGGAAACCAGTAATTGGTTCCCCATTAATCACGCCATCCCTTCACATGGTTTAGAATAGGTAAAGACACATTCACATATCAAGACAATGTTCCCTCCTGTCCTCTTCCCTTTCTGATATTCTGCATAGCACCAGGGACATGTGAAAGACAAGCCTGACCTCTCCCCTCTCTGGGCCCCAGGTGACTGAGCCCCAGGTGACTGAGCCCCAGCTGAGGGAAGAAGTGCAACTGCCAACACCAGAGTCCGAAGGGATACATTCTAATAACAAGTATATCACATAAGCATATTACGCAGATAAGACATCTTAATAATCTATGTTACACAACTAATTGTGATTCATCCGCCACAAGCGTCAGCAATTGTGGGTTCGATTATATGCTTAAAATGGCCAGAAACAAAGAACTTTCTTCTGAAACTCATCAGTTTATTATTTTTCTGAGAAATGAAGGCTATTCCATGCGAGAAATTGCCAAGAAACTGAAGATCTCGTACAACGCAGTGTACAGTCGTGGCCAAAAGTTTTGAGAATGACACAAATATTCATTTCCACAAAGTTTGCTGCTTCAGTGTCTTTAGATATTTTTGTCAGATGTTACTATGGAATACTGAAGTATAATTACAAGCATTTCATAAGTTTCAAAGGTTTTTATTGACAATTACATGAAGTTGATGCAAATAATCAATATTTGCAGTGTTGACCCTTCTTTTTCAAGACCTCTGCAATCCGCCCTGGCATGCTGTCAATTAATTTCTGGGCCACATCCTGACTGATGGCAGCACATTCTTGCATAATCAATGTTTGGAGTTTGTCAGCATTTGTGGGTATTTGTTCGTCCACCCGCCTCTTGAGGATTGACCACAAGTTCTCAATAGGATTAAGGTCTGGGGAGTTTCCTGTCCATGGACCCAAAATATCAATGTTTTGTTCCCCAAGCCACTTAGGTATCACTTTTGCCTTATGGCAAGGGGCTCCATCATGCTGGTAAAGGCATGTTCGTCACCAAACTGTTCCTGGATGGTTGGGAGAAGTTGCTCTCGGAGGATGTGTTGGTACATCTTTATTCATGGCTGTGTTCTTAGGCAAAATTGTGAGTGAGCCCACTCCCTTGGCTGAGAAGCAACCCCACACATGAATGGTCTCAGGATGCATTACTGTTGGCATGACACAGGACTGATGGTAAGCGCTCACCTTGTCTTCTCCGGACAAGCTTTTTTCCGGATGCCCCAAACAATCGGAAAGGAGATTCATCAGAGAAAATGACTTTACCCCAGTCCTCAGCAGACTTTACCCCAGTCCTTTTTGCAGAATATCAGTCTGTCCCTGATGTTTTTCCTGGAGAGAAGTGGCTTCTTTGCTGCACTTCTTGACACCAGGCCATCCACCAAAAGTCTTCGCCTCACTGTGCGTGCAGATGCACTCACACCTGCCTGCTGCCAATCCTGAGCAAGCTCTGTACTGGTGGTGCCCCGATCCCGCAGCTGAATAAGCTTTAGGAGACGGTCCTGGCGCTTGCTGGACTTTCTTGGGTGCCCTGAAGCCTTCTTCACAACAATTGAACCGCTCTCCTTGAAGTTATTGATGATCCGATAAATGGTTTATTTAGGTGCAATCTTACTGGCAGCAATATCCTTGCCTGTGAAGCTCCTTTTGTGCAAAGCAATGATGGCGGCACGTGTTTCCTTGCAGGTAATGCAAGGAAACATGGTTGACAGAGGAAGAACAATGATTCCAAGCACCACCCTCCTTTTGAAGCTTCCAGTTTGTTATTCGAACTCAATCAGCATGACAGAGTGATCTCCAGCCTTGTCCTTGTCAACACTCACACCTGTGTTAACGAGAGAATCACTGACATGATGTCAGCTGGTCCTTTTGTGGCAGGGCTGAAATGCAGTGGAAATGTTTCGGGGGGATTGAGTTCATTTGCATGGCAAATGATCACTCTTCATAACATTCTGGAGTATATACAAATTGACATCATACAAACTGAGGCAGCAGACTTTGTGAAAATTAATATTTGTGTCATTCTCAAAACTTTTGGCCACGACTGTACTACTCCCTTCACAGAACAGAGCAAACTGTCCCTAACCAGAATAGAAAGAGGAGTGGGAGGCCCTGGTGCACAACTGAGCAAGAGGACAAGTACATTATAGTGCCTAGTTTGAGAAACAGACACCTCACATATCCTAAACTGGCAGCTTCATTAAATAGTACCTGCAAAACACCAGTCTCAACATCAACAGTGAAGAGGCGACTCTGAGATGCTGGCCTTCTAGGCAGAATTGCAAAGACAAAGCTATATCTCAGACTGGCCAATAAAAATAAAAGATTAAGATGGGCAAAAGAACAGACATTGGACAGAACAGACATTGGGCAGAGGAACTCTGCCTAGATTGAAGGCCAGCATCCCAGAGTCACCTCTTCACTGTTGACGTTGAGACCGGTGTTTTGCGGGAGACACTCTAATGTACTTGTCCTCTTGCTCAGTTTTGCACCGGGGCCTGTCACTCCTCTTTCTATCCTGGTTAGAGCCAGTTTGCTCTGTTCTGTTCTGTGAGTAGTACACAGCATTGTAGGAGATCTTCAGTTTCTTGGCAATCTTTCAAAAACAAGGAAATTTTTAAGTGATCCCAAACTTTTGAACGGTAGTGTATGTTGTTATGATTGTTTTTGTCAAGCATTTTTTTGTTATACAGTGAATTCGGAAAGTACTCAGGCCGCTTTACTTTTCCACATTTTGTTACGTTACGGCCTTATTCTAAAATGGATGAAATAGTTTTTTCCTTCATCAATCAACACACAATACCCAATAATGACAAAGCAAATACAGGTTTTAGAAATGTTTGCAAATGTATAAAACCAAAAAACTGAAATATCACATTTACATAAGTATTCAGACCCTTTACTCCGTGCTTTGTTGAAACACCTTTGGCAGTGATTACAGCCTCAAGTATTCTTGGGTATGACACTACAAGCTTGGCACACCTGTATTTGGGTAGTTTCTCCCATTCTTCTCTGCAGATCCTCTCAAGCTATGTCAGGTTGGATGGAGAGCGCCGCTGCACAGCTATTTTCAGGTCTCTCCAGAGATGTTTGATCGATCGGGTTCAAGTCCGGGCTCTGGCTGAGCCACTCAAGGAAAATCAGAGACTTGTCACGAAGCCATTCCTGTGTTGTATTGGTTGTGTGCTTAGGGTCATTGTCATGTTGTTAGGTGAACCTTCACCCCAGTCTGAGGTCCTGAGTGCTCTGGAGCAGGTTTTCATCAATAATCTGTATGTACTATGCTCCGCTCATCTTTGCCTCAATCCTGACTTGTCTCCCAGTCCCTGCTGCTGAAAAACATCCCCACAGCATGATGCTGCCACCACCATGCTTCATCGTAGGGATGGTGGCAGGTTTCCTCCAGATGTGATGCTTGGTATTCAGGCCAAAGAGTTCAATCTTGGTTTCATCAGACCAGAGACTGAGAGTCCTTCAGGTGCCTTTTGGCAAACATGAAGCGGCCTTTTACCGAGGAGTGGCTTTCGTCTGACCACTCTACCATAAAGGCCTGATTGGTGGAGTGCTGCAGAGATGGTTTTCCTTCTGGAAGGTTCTCCCATCTTCACAGAGGAACTCTGGAGCTCTGTCAGAGTGACTATCGTATTCTTGGTCCCTTCCCTGACCAAGCCCCCGATTGTTCAGTTTTGCCAGTGATTCCAAGTCTCTGTATAGAGGGCAGCAGCCTCTAAGGTGCAGGGTTGCATAACCGGATGGAAGCCGGCTAGCGATGGCTATTTAACAGTCTGATGGCCTTAAAATAGAAGCTGTTTTTCAGTCTCTCGGTCCCAACTTTGATGCACCTATACTGACCTCGCATTCTGGATGATAGCAGGCTGAACAGGCCGTGGCTTGGGTGGTTGATGTCCTTGATGATCTTTTTGGCCTTCCTGTGACATCGGGTGCTGTAGGTGTCCTGGAGGGCAAGTAGTTTGCCCCCTCTGGAGAGCCCTGCAGTTACGGACGGTGCAGTTGCCGTAACAGGCGGTGAAATATCCTAAAATGATGCTCTCAGTTGTGCATCTGTAAAAGTTTGTGAGGGTTTCAGGGGCCAAGACAAATTTCTTCAGCCTCCTGAGGTTGCGTCTTCTTCACCACACTGTCTGTGTGGGTGGACCATTTTTAGATCGTCAGTGATGTGTACGCCAAGGAACTTGAAGCTTTCCCCCTTCTCCACTGCAGTCCTGTCGATATGGATAGGGGGGTGCTCCCTCTGCTGTTTCCTGAAGTCCAAGATCATCTCCTTTGTTTTGTTGGCGTTGAGTGAGAAGTTATTTTTCTGCCACCACTCTCCCAGGGTCCTCACCTCCTCACTTTAGGCTGTGTCGTCATTGTTATTCAGGCCTACTACTGTTGTGTCATCTGCAAACTTGATGATTGAGTTGGAGGTGTAGCCACGCAGTCATGGGTAAACAGAGAGTACAGGAGAGGGATGAGCACGCACCCATGTGGGGTCCCTGTGTTGAGGATCAGCGAAGATGACCTGAGGGTCATCTGACAGGAAGTCCAGGACTCAGTTGCACAGGGCGGAGTTTCAGACCCAGGGCCCCAAGCTTAATGATGAGCTTGGAGGGTACTATGCTGTTCATTGACTATATGCTGAGCTATAGTCAATGAACAGCATTCTTAGGTATTCCTCTTGTCCAGATGGGGCAGTATGCAGTGCGATGGCGATTGCATCGTCTGTGGATCTATTGGGGCGATAAGCAAATTAAAGTGGGTCTAGGGTGTCAGGTAAGGTAGAGGTGATTTGATCCTTGACTAGCCTCTCAAAGCACTTTATGATGACAGAATTGAGTGCTACGGGACGATAGTCATTTTGTTCCCTTTGCTTTCTTGGGTACAGGAACAATGGTGGACATCTTGAAGCAAGTGGGGACAGCAGACTGGAACAGGAATATGTCCGTAAATACTCCAGCCAGCTGGTCTGTGCATGCTATGAGGACGCGGCTAGGGATGCCGTCTGGGCCGACAGCCTTGCAAGGGTTAACACTCCTAAATGTCTTAGTCACGTCAGCCACGGAGAAGGAGAGCCCACAGTCCTTGGTAGCGGGCCACGTCGGTGGCACTGTGTTGTCCTCAAAGCGGGTGAAGAAAGTGTTTAGACTGTCTGCGACGTGGCTTGTTTTCCCTTTGTTGTCCGTGATTGTCTGTAAGACCATGCACATACGTCTTGTGTCTGAGCCATTGAATTGGGAATCCACTTTGTCTCTGCACTGATGTTTTGCCTGTTTGATTGCCTTACGGAGGGAATAACTACACTATTTGTATTCGGCCATATTCCCAGTCAACTTGCCATGGTTAAATGCTGGTGTTCGCACTTTCAGTTTTGCGCGAATGCCGCCATCTGTTTTGGGTAGCTTTTATTAGTCACAGTGGGTACAACATCTCCTATACACTTCCTGATGAACTCAGTCACCTTATCTGTGTATTCGTCGATGTTATTCTCAGAGGCTATCCAGAACATGTCCCAGTCCGACTGATCAAAACAATCTTGAAGCAGGAATTCCGATTGGTCAGACCAGCATTGAATTGACCTTAGCACGGGTACTTCCTGTTTAAGTTTCTGCCTATAGGAAGGTAGGAGAAAAATGGAGTCGTGATCAGATTTGCCTAAGCTGAAAAGTTGAGTAGCAGTGGTCCAATGTTTTGGTCCAATGTACTACAGTTAATGTATTGCTAGAACTTCATTAGCGTTTTCCTCAAATTTGCTTTACAAAAATCTCCAGCTACAATAAATGCGGCCTAAGGATATGTGGTTTCCAGTTTGCGTAAAGTTCAGTGTAGTTCTTTGAGGGCTGTCATGGTATCGGCTTGAGGAGGAACATACATGGCTGTGACTCCCAAGAGAATTCCCTTGGGAGTTAATACGGCCGGCATTTGATTGAGGTATTCTAGGTCGGGTGAACCAAAGAACTTGAGTTTCTGTATGTTATCACAATCACACCATGAGTGGTTAATCATGAAACATACACCCCCTCCTTTCTTCTTTATTCCTGCCTGCGCGATGCACTGAGAACCCAGATGGCTGAATGGACGGGGACAATATATCCCGAAGGAGACCCTCGCCCTTAGCTCGTCTACTTAATTATCCAGAGACTGAACATTAGCAAGTAACATACTTGGTAGATGGTGTGCACGCCTCCTGAGTCGGACTAGAATTCCACTCCGAATACTTCTTCTCCATTGTCATGGGGGGTATGAACAAAGGATCCAATTTGGGAAGTTGTATTCCTAGGTTGTAATGCTGGCGAGTTACCGCCGCTCTGATATCCAAAAGCTATTTCCGGCTGTATGTAATAACACAAAACCTTTTCTGGGCTAATAATGTATACTATAACACAGATAAAAATACTGTAAAGTTGCTTAGGAGCTAGAAGCAGAGCTGCCATATATGTTGGTGCCATCTTACTGTGTTTAGATGGCCAAGAATGTTTATTTAATCGATTTTAGAATAAGGCTGTAATGTAACAAAAATGTGGAAAAAGTCAAGGGGTCTGAAAAACTTTTCGAAAGCACTATATGTGTTGACACTGCTGGAGGTAATGAATATGAGGTTGAAAAGTGGCATAATTTCCCTTTAAAATCCTTAAGAGCCTATTGACATACCCATATAAAGAAATCCCATCAAAATCTGTCAGTTTAAGCTAGAAATATCTGTTTGCAATGGATGTGTCTCAAGCCACCGCATCTGCCTATGGCAGCCTACCGCATCTGCGGTGGAAGGTGGCCGAGCTGCAGCGGTGTTTGTCAGACCATCAGAAAGTTTTATCCAGTAGTGCATTGCAGAACACATACTTAAAAATATATGCACATGATGTTATTTGAATGTTTAATTGCACTGAAATTCATGGAAACAACATGTGGCAATACATATATATATATATTGTGGCAATACATATATATATATATATATATATCATTTTTTGGGGCTTCCCTGTTTTGCATGTTATTTTGGCATTAATACGTGTTACATATCAGTTTGCAAACAATGTAAAAAATACATATATATCATTCGTTAATAAAGCTGCATCCACACATGGTCTCTTTTTTGTTTTCTTGAGGAAGGCAGCTCCAAAATGCAGGTGTTTCAGCCTAGTTCAGCAGAAAACAGGAGCATTGCACCGTGATTGGCTCTGTGTTCTGTCACTCATGGGGTCAGTTGAAGTAAGTAAGGGTAGACATCCAAAATTTTAGCCCTTTGGGTCCTGCCATAGAGTTATATTACAAGTGCCCTTCCACGAAGGCTCAAGGTCATAGGCCACAGATAAAATGACGTCAAATCACGTTATATGTAGCTTTTATTGGACTGATCATGTGAACATCTTAACTAGCAGTCATCATCATGAATCAAGTCGACAATCTACTGGCAAATCCTTTTTAGTCCTTATCATTTGAAGTTAAATAATGATGAGAAATTATAGCTAAACCTTATCGGTCCTCATCGGCCATTGGACATAAAGATAAAACAACAAGTTGGAAATTGCAACTTCAACAATGAGTCATTTGGAAGGAATCAGTGGCTAACTGCAAGCATTGCAAAGTAACCACTAACATTAGCCTGCTATTCAATGGAGTGGCTGTGCCCCCCCCCCCCCCATAAATCCAGAGAATGCCAGACTTTGATGACAAAGTTTGATGACAAAATTTGCCCACAAAGGACCACCTAGACACCTTCAGAAGGTGAGTCCAAAAATGTATTGTATGCTGCAGCATAAATGATGTAGTATGCAAGGGATATATGTATACTGTAGCTAAGAAATAGTATACTAAGTGTATGCTGTGTAGTAAGCTGTTAGTAGCCCATGTGCCCACCTAATCATTTGATCTATTTTCATCAACGCGTGGAACATACCAGGTACAACCTCAAATCCGTAAACACGGGCACCCTCATAGATATCAACCTGACCAACCTGCCCTCTAAATACACCTCTGCTGTTTTCAACCAGGATCTCAGCGATCACTGCCTCATTGCCTGCGTCCGTAGTGGGTCCGCGGTCAAACGACCACCCCTCATCACTGTCAAACACTCCCTGAAACACTTCAGTGAGTAAGCCTTTCTAATTGACCTGGCCCGGGTACCGTGGAAGGATATTGACATCCTTCCATCATAACTGGTTATTCTTTAAAAAGTGCTTTCCTCACCATCTTAAATAAGCACACCCCATTCAAAAAATGTAGAACCAGGAACACATATAGCCCTTGGTTCACTTCAGACCTGACTGCCCTTGACCAGCATAAAAACATCCTGCATAAAAACATACTGCAATAGCATCGAATAGCCTCTGCGATATGCAACTTTTCAGAGAAGTTAGGAACCAATTTACACAGGCCGTTAGGAAAGCAAAAGCTAGATTTTTCAAACAGAAATTTGCATCCTGCAGCACTAATTCCAAAACGTTCTGGGACACTGTAAAGTCCATGGAGAATAAGAGCACCTCCTCCCAGCTGCCCCCTGCACTGAGGCTAGGAAACACTGTCACCACCATAAATCAAGATAATTGAGAATTTCAATAAGCATTTTTCTACGGCTGGCCATGCTTTCCACCTGGCTACCCCTACCCCGGTCAACAGCTCTACACCCCACACAGAAACTTGCCCAAGCCTCTCCATTTCTCCTTCACCCAAATATAGATAGCTGATGTTCTGAAAGAGCTGCAAAATCTGGACCGCTACAAATCAGCTGGGCTAGACAACCGCAATTTTTGCAACCCCTATTACTAGCCTGTTCAACCTCTCGTTCGTATCGTCTGAGATCCCCAAAGATTGGAAAGCTGACACTCTAGACCCAAACTGTTACAGATCCATATCTATTCTACCATGCCTTTCTAAGGTCTTTGAAAGCAGAGTTAACAAACAGATCACTGACCATTTCGAATCCCACAGTACCTTCTCCGCTATGCAATCTGGTTTCCGAGCTGGTCATGGGTGCACCTCAGCAATATTCAAGGTCCTAAACGATATCATAACCGCCATCGATAAAAGACAATACTGTGCAGCCGTATTCATCGACCTGGCCAAGGCTTTCGACTCTGTCAATAACCGCATTCTTATCGGCAGACTCAATAGCCTTGGTTTCTCAAATGACTGCCTCGCCTGGTTCACCAACTACTTCTCAGACAGAGTTCAGTGTGTCAAATCGGAGGGGCTGTTGTCCAGACCTCTGGCAGTCCCTATGGGGGTGCCACAGGGTTCAAATCTTGGGCCGACTCTTTTCTCTATATGTACAGTGGGGCAAAAAAGTATTTAGTCATCCACCAATTGTGCACGTATTTTTTTCTGAGAAAATAACTACAGGGAATACCATCCTAGGTGAGGAGGTCTTCCAAACCGGGACAGAGACTGTCCACAATACCGTTGGCCATGGGGAAGTCTGTGGAAGGCAGATCACCGTAGTTGACACCCCACCCTGGATTACACCCCGTGACTCAGCGAATAATGCCACCGGGGCCCCACCAGAGCAGGCGAGCAAGGAGGGACTGTGTGTCGGTGCCACACTCTGCCCCCCAGGGCCCCGCGCGCTTCTTCTGGGGGTCTCCGTGTCGCAGCCCTTCAGAGGGCCACAGGAAGACTGCAGAGAAGCAGATGGGTCATCTAGGAGGAGGGGCCTGGAGGTCCACCATGGTGCTCTTCACTGGGGTCGACCAGCTACCGGAAGGAACATTTGTGGATGAGTTCAGCACAGCTGGGGAGCCCCTTCGATGGCTGGTGGAGATGTGTGGTAACATATACCATGGCCTGGATCATGACACACAGCAGAGTAGGGATGACAATACGGTGAAGACACGGGTTCAGGAGCTGCGAGAGAAGGCAGAGGAGCTGGTTAAGGACAAACATGGCTGGTATGCACAGCAAACTGGTGGAAAACACGGCAAACACAGCAAAGCACATCCTGTATTCAATAAGGATTAAATATCAAAAGGTCTTCAGACTAAAGTGCACATGCAATAAATAGGTAAGCCCTTTAAATGTAGCAATACATATAAAGCACAATAATTACCTTGCTGGCTGTCTGCAAGTCTACACAACCAAACAAGTGTACTCCAGATGCTTACAGCTAACACAGAGACTATATAGAAGATGTCCTCCGTGATGGAAGTTAAGCAAGCTACCATAGGTCTAGTGTGAGACAGCAACAACTCTTTCCCTTCTGCCACTCCAGGAAATCAACCACCATTTTGTAGGAGCAGGTGGAGGTGCTTTCTGCTAAGCCACTTCTGCCACTAATCAGAACACTCAAACAATTCATTCAAGCAGACCAATTGGAAAGCATATACAATTCACATGACAACCGTAATTACTCAAATAGAGGCACCTATTTTATAAATTGTTTAACTTGGGTAAAGTGTTTCAGGTAGCCTTCCACAAACTTCCCACAATAAGTTGGGTGAATTTTGGCCCATTCCTTCTGACAGAGCTGGTGTAACTGAGTCAGGTTTGTAGGCCTCCTTGCTCGCACACGCTTTTTCAGTTCTAACCACAAACTTTCTATAGGATTGAGGTCAGGCTTTGTGATGGCCACTCCAGTACCTTGACTTTGTTGTCCTTAAGCCATTTTGACACAACTTTGGAAGTATGCTTGGGGTCATTGTCCATTTGGAAGACCCATTTGCAACCAAGCATTAACTGATGTCTTGAGATGTTGCTTCAATATATCCACATAATTTTCCTTCCTCATGATGCCATCTATTTTGTGAAGTACACCAGTCCCACCTGCAGCAAAGCACCCCCACAACATTTTGTTGCCACCACCGTGCTTCATGGTTGGGATGGTGTTCTTCGGCTTGCAAGCCTCCACCCTTTTCCTCTAAACGTAACGATGGTCATTATGGCCAAACAGTTCTATTTTTGTTTCATCAGACCAGAGGACATTTCTCCAAAAAGTACAATCTTTGTCCCCATGTGCAGTTGCAAACCATAGTCTGGCTATTTTTTATGGCAGTTTTGGAGCAGTGGCTTCTTCCTTGTTTAGCGGCCTTTCAGGTTATATCGGTATAGGACTCGTTTCACAAGGTCCTTTGCTGTTGTTCTGGGATTGATTTGCACTTTTTGCACCAAAGTATGTTCATCTCTAGGAGACAGAACACGTCTCCTTCCTGAGCAGTATGATGGCTGCATGGTCCCATGGTGTTTTTACTTGCGTTCTGTTGTTTGTACAGATGAACGTGATACCTTCAGGCGTTTGGAAATTGCTCCCAAGGATGAACCAGACTTGTGGAGGTCTACAAAAAAAAAATCTGAGGTCTTGGCTGATTTATTTTGATTTTCCCATGATGTCAAGCAAAGAGGCACAGAGTTTGAAGGTAGGCCTTGAAATACATCCACACTTACACCTCAAATTGACTCAAATCATGTCAATTAGCCTATCAGAAGCTTCTAAAGCCATGACATCATTTTCTGGAATTTTCCAAGCTGTTTAAAGGCACAGTCAACTTAGTGTATGTAAACTTCTGACCCACTGGAATTGTGATGCAGTGAATTATACATGAAATAATCTGTTTGTAAACAATTGTTGGAAAAATTACTTGTGTCATGCACAAAGTAAATGTCCTAACCGACTTGCCAAAACTATAGTTTGTTAACAAGAAATTTGTGGAGTGGTTGTAAAACAAGTTTTAATGACCAACCAAAGTGTATGTAAACTTCTGACTTCAACTGTATAAATAGAGAAAAACCCTTGAATGAGTAGGTGTGTCTAATCTTTTGATTATATATTAGTCCCAGTCAAAAGATTAGACACACCTACTCATTCAAGGGTTTTTCTCTATTTTTTTTTACTATTTTCTACATTGTAGAATTACAGTGAAGACATCAAAACTATTTTTTTACCTTTATTTAACTAGGCAAGTCAGTTAAGAACAAATTCTTATTTTCAATGACGGCCTAGGAACAGTGGGTTAACTGCCTGTTCAGGGGCAGGACGACAGATTTGTACCTTGTCAGCTCGGGGGTTTGAACTTGCAACCTTCCGGTTACTAGTCCAACGCTCTAACCACTAGGCTACGCTGGAATCATGTAGTAACCAAAAGTGTTGAACAAATCAAAATACATTTTATAATTGAGATTCTTCAAAGTAGCCACCCTTTGCCTTGATGACAGCTTTGCACACTCTAGGAATTCTCTCAACCAGCTTCACCTGGAATACTTTTCCAAGAGTCTCAAAGGAGTTCCCACATATGCTGAATACTTGTTGGCTGCTTTTAGGCCTACAGTATAAAATGATTCAATACAGGTATACATGTTGTTCCCACAAATTTCATTGAGTGCAATTGAACATTCAAATATGAATGTGCAAGTTTTTTGAGTATGTGTACTGCAATATACTATTAGATGAAACAGTCAGTAAAGCATTAGGAGTGTCCAGAGTTGCGATATAAAAAAAGGAATGTTTCATTCCAGTAATACATAGCAATGCTCTCACACAACATCCCTCATTACATTGCAGTTAAGCAACATAAAGACAGGAGCGCCTTAAGGGACAGTTTTAAGACCATTCCTATTCAATCTAATTTCAAAAAATCATAACAGGGATCCAAGGAGCTAATCAAGGAATGACTTTACTTTTATATCCTTTCTCAATGTTAAATAAGGAAAACTTAGAAGAAAAAAACTAATTAAGAGCTTATTGTACTGAACTGTATTTAACAAACATTCATTGTTTTTTGCAATACCATTCAAATACCATCCAAAGATATTTTGTAGGTCTATATGTCCAATGTGGGCCTATTGCATGTCTTCCCATATTTAAAACTTCTTAAGGACGTGGTACCGAAGTGGGAACCACAATCAGCGGAAATGCTCAAGAGCGCCACCCATAGAGGTTGATAAACCTCAAACTTTCATTAAAATTGACATACAATATACTGAATTAAAGCTACACTCGTTGTGAATCTATCCACCAAGTCAGATTTGTAAAATGCTTTTCGGGGAAAGCATGAGAAGCTATTATCTGATACCATGCACCCTCAAAATACTGCAACGTCACCTAAAACGACAGATTTTGCGTTAGCCGTCGCAAACGAAAACGCTGAAATAAAATATAAAACATTCATTACCTTTGACGAGCTTCTTTCTTGGCACTCCAAGATGTCCCATAAACATCATTTAGGGTCTTTTTTAGATTAAATCGGTCCATATATAGCCTAGATATCGAGCTAAGAATACTGTGCGAGTAAAGAAAAAAATTTGCATTTGACGTAACGTCATTTTTTAAAATTCAAAAAGTCGACGATAAACTTTCACAAAACACTTCGAAATACTTTTGTAATGCAACTTTAGGTATTAGTACACGTTAATAAGCGATAAAATTCCTCAGGAGGCGATGTGAAATGTTTAGCTTGTCCGTGGAGAAAAAGATGTCTGGAAAGGGTCGACCAAAAATCTGGGCGGAGACAGTAGGGAAGGAGTTCCCTTGTTTGGGTTAGACCAAGAATCAATTGCGAAACAAATGACATGACTCTAGACAACCTGTGGAAGCTGTAGGCAATGTAAACTCAGCTCTATTTAATTCGGTTCACTTTGAACAATTATCCTGTAGTCGCGGAAGGATATATTTTTCCATTTTCAGTGAACAGATTTTCATGCACTTTTGGATGAAACGCCCGTTCTGTAAATGCCACAGGCGTGATTTAAACAGTTTTGGAAACGTCTGAGTGTTTTCTATCCACACATACTAATCATATGCATATACTATATTCCTGGCATGAATAGCAGGGCGCTGAAATGTTGCGCGATTTTTAACAAAAAGCTGCGAAAATTCGCAACATCCTTAAAAGGTTTTAAAAGATGTCTATGAACTGAACATAAACTTCAAGTGTTGCTGACATCAACAGAACCCACAGCTTGTTAAAGCCTACTGTCTCAGTCAAGGGTCAAGATAGGCCAGTAACATGTCCACTATGGATTTCGCATGAGATTCCCAAGGAAGACTGAGTCGCATGACATTTCCTGCTTTGCGGTGAGGGTTATTATCCATAATTAAATAATGCAACATAAGGGTTTAATTAAAAATGAGCTATCAGACAGACCAGACGTAACATCAAAAGTTAACAGAAGTTGTGATAAATTAGGTTTAATTTTCCTACGGAACTGGTTGTGCTTCTCACTGAACAGACAGCCTCTTTAGGGAGCTTGTGAATGGTTTCAGAGAGCCATACATTGTGCCTCATTCACCACTTAAAACCTGTTTGGGGTAGGGGGCAGCATTTTCACTTTTGGATAAATAGCGTGCCCAAACTGAACTGCCTCCTACTCTGTCCCAGATCCTAATATATGCATATTATTATTAGTATTGGATAGACAACACTCTGAATTTTCTAAAACTGTTTGAATCATGTCTGTGAGTATAACAGAACTTATTTAGCAGGCGAAACCCCGAGGACAAACCATTCAGATTTGTTTTAATTTTAAGTCACTGTCTTTTCAATATGTTTTCATGGGGAATCCAGAATTCTAATCGACTTTCCTGCAGTTCCTACCGCTTCCACTGGAGGTCACCAGTTTGTAGAAATTGGATGAGGTTTTTCCTTTGTGTAATGAAGAAGTACCATAGCTCAGAACGAACGTCACTTCATGTGTACCTTTTGATAGAGGTGCGTAAACCAGAAAAGTAGGGTCAGTTTGTTTAGCTCCTGTATTGAACACAGATCATCCCGTCTTCAATTTAATCGATTATATACGTTAAGAAATACCTAAAGTTGTATTACAGAAGTAGTTTGAAATGTTTTGGCAACGTTTACAGGTAACTTTTGAGATATTTTGGAAGTTGGAAGCGGTGTTTCTCTGGATCAAACGTGCCAAATAAATGGACATTTTGGATATATACCGACGGAATTAATCGAACAAAAGGACCATTTGTGATGTTTATGGGACATATAGGAGTGCCAACAAAAGAAGCTCGTCAAAGGCATGATTTATATTTTATTTCTGTGTTTTGTGTCACGCCTCATTTACTGTTGTGCGATCATCAGATAATAGCATCTTATGCTTTCCCCGAAAAGCCTTTTTAAAATCTGACATGTTGGCTGGATTCACAACGAGTGTAGCTTTAACTTGCTATCTTGCATGTGTAATTTAATGAAAGTTAGATTTTTATAGAAATGTATTTGAATTTGGCACTCTGCATTTTCCCTGGCTATTGGCCATGTGGACAAGCGTCCCACCTACCCCAGAGAGGTTTGGCACAATCCCAAATAGAGAATTTCCCCCAAGCTATCTGGACAAAAGCCCCAGAGCAACAAAAAAAGTGTGCGAGAACCCTAGTCCCAGTTTTAGGTTGAATACAGTGTCGTGTCACTGTGGTCAACCTCCATTATTTAAGCAGTGCTTAGGTCAGCACACAAACACACTGTCGATCACACACAATATACTGTAGAGAGCAGGTCAGTGAGGTAGCTGGAAACTGTGTCCAACACAAGATGATCAGAAAATACAAAATTTGTTGGAACTTGGATGTATCCCAGAATGAACTAAAACAAAGTAAATTAACTATATAGGGGATATGGTGCAATTGTTAAACCTGAGCCTTATCTGGGTAAATAGTTATGTTGAGCCAGAACATACTGATAATATTCCTCCATTGAACCAGTTTTTGTATGGCTCAGGAGGGCACTGGATCAGGTCATATCTGGGCTATATTTAAACAACTGGCCTCCGCACTTCTGAACACATTCACACCGGTATTAGCTAAATGAGGCAGAGGACCCTATTTTGAAATCTCAATACTTATTTGAGACGCAGTAAAATGGCAAGATTGGTCCTAATAATATACTTTGTCTTCACTGTATTATGATCATACTGTATTTTCCAAGATTTTGCTAAATGAATTGCACAAGACCAAATGGATTTTCCTTTTTAATAGATAAGGAAAGGAATACAATTAGATACGATTCAGACTACAGTAAAAATACACATGTATAATAGGATTCAAAACCTATTTAAGACTACATGCTTCTACAGAAATATAGACGCGTCTTGATAAGAATAAACAAATGACAGAGACGACAGAAGATCAGACTAATTACACAAGTCAATATACTGTTAGGAAAATACTTAAGGTTTTATTACAAGAGATCAGGGACTACATCAAACTCAAGCTACAAGAACAGTCTCTTTACTCAAAGGAAGAGACAGGCAGGAAGGTCAATAGAACTTGGGCTTTGGGAGTCTCAATACATGCATTTAAAAAGCATTATAGATAGTAGGATACTTGGTGGGTTACACAGTACAGTTAGAGGTCACCAAGTCCCTTCTTGCTCTTCGCTTGGCGCACCTCCTCCATGAGGTCTTTGAGATACTGGATCCCATTGGCGATGGAGTCTGCTTTCTCCGCCAGCTTGTGGTTCCTTTGCTCCAGCTTGTCGCACTCCGCGCTCAGGGCCTCCTGCTCAGTCTTCTTCTTCTGGCGGTAGCGCGTGGCCGCCGTCTTGTTCTGCACCATCTTCTTGAGCTTCTTCTCCTTCGGGGGTCCTCCAGTCGATGTGGTGGTGGGAGATGGCTGGTCTGGATGTTGTGGCCTAGACTTGGGGGTTGTTGGGTACGGTTTTCTCCTATTTTGGAACCTTGACCGAGTTGTGGCGATGGAGGGCCAGTTGAGCTGCCCGGAGGAGCTTAAGCTGCTGTCACTGTCAGAGGAGAGGATCTCTGTGATGGTGACGGTTGTCACGCCAACCTCGTGTTTAGGGGCCAGGAGGACAACGATGCGGGTTGGGGAGAGAGACAGCACGATGCTGGGGACCGGCTGGGGTAACTCCAGGTGAAGCAGCTTCTCGCGGACACTCGCCGAGGCATCCACCTCACTGCCCAACTCTAAGGTGAAGGTGGGAGATGGAAGAAGAGAGGGGGCTGGGGACTGGGGCTCCGATTTGATCTCCAGCTCCTCCTGGGCATCGGGGACGCAGGGGGGAGGTGAATGGACCTCCTGAGGGTCTTCTTGGGGCTGTGAGACGGTCGGGGGGAGGAGTGGATCAGTGGTGGTGGTGGGAAGGTCCGTGGGAGTAGGGAGAGTTGGGAGGGGGAGTGAGTCCAGCTCCATGGGACACTCAAATGAAGTAATGAGGTCTTCAGGGGAGCTGGGGGAACATGTAGGGGAGTCGAGGTCAAACTCACTCAGGTCGACCCTCTTAGCCATCCAGTCCATGCCAGAAAAGGTATCTTCTGTGGAGGACAAAGAAAGCGGGTTATTCAACTGCTCAATAGCCAAAGTAATGTGAAAATACAAATATTCGCATTACAAGTGGTGATCATAAATGTCAAAGTGGAAGTCTTAAGTTTTCATATTTATGATAAAAGCATTTCACTGTAAGGTCTACTACACCTGTTGTATTCGGCGCATGTGACAAATAAAATTTGATTTGAAAACCTATTACCTTTTCTATACTGCAAAAAAAAACAGATCATGGGAATAAAATATAAATTGCTATGGATTTCTACACACTGTCGACCAGTATGAACATACGTGTGGAGGACTTAGGACGTGGTGGTCCTCACCTTTCCCATTATCTGCACCAATGTGATGGGTGTGGCCTAGCTCATCAGCAGATAGCCAAGGGAAGGACAGCAAGTCTACCTCAGCCTTCTCTTCCAGCGAAGGCAGAGAGGGAGGAGGGGATAGAAGGAGAATTGGAGAAGATGACGAGAGGAGTGAAGCCCCCTCTATCAATGTAACTTCATCATGGTGGAGCAGCGACCCCATGGGGTCGGCCATGAGAGAGGAAGGCCCCCAGAGTATGGCCTCCATATCGTCCAGGCCAAACTGTGAGCTCATCATGGTCATAGCTCTGTTGTTGTAGTACAGTCACTAGGATCTGAGACGGTAGGTACTGCAGTAGGAGGTCGAGCGGTTCTTTTATGCTGTCAACTACAGCAGTGCTAAGGGTTTCCACAAGGGACCTGGGAAAGAGATAGGAGATGACATGGTGAGTTCATGTAATAATGTAAACCGAAGCTCATAATGTGGGCTAAAGAAATTGCCTTTTCTCCTTTATGTTGATTCTATATTATGTCATGGTCAGTCATGTTGTGTTGTGATTGAGTAATGTAATATTTGTCTGCGCACATTTTTAATTGGGTGGCAAAAAAAATATGTAAGTCTGAACTTATGTTTATATCTGTAATGCGTTTTGTGCACAACACTGCCCCTACCATTTTACAGCGCACCTCCTTGCACTGGCACTGAATACCCTCACTGCCTTTGTCTTGTGACTCGCACACGCGCCAAATGAGGTCAGTCAGTTTCCACAGCAACCATCGTCAGAACAGAAGCAAAGATTTGTATAACTAAACATGGTTCTATCTGTGATGGAAGTGTGTCTAGCGAATGAGATGGCTGCTTCTGCCTCCCTAACAGCCACTCTTGTGTTCACCCTCCCGCCTTAAACATTGATTATATCGCCATTTTGTTAGAAAAAGAACACGAACCATTTTGTTCCACGTTGGCATTCCTGGAATAAAATCGTATCACCCATTGTATTTTTAAAAATCTATATTTTTACCAATTTGGTTGACAATGTCGCGGGTTGTTATGTTAACAGCTCACTGGCCATTTTACCAGAAAGAGATACAATGTAACATTCTCTGATCTGACTCGTGACGTCTGTATCCAATGTCATTCCAGGGATTTGTCTGGAGAATGGCAATCTTACGGCAAGATATACTATATGCATTTATAAAAATACTTCGCTACACAACATAATAGTTTCACAAATTGGGGTTAGAGCGCATTGTCCTGTCACAGATTCACGTTAGCCAGCCACTTGCCTACAAATATATACTTACGTCATTTTGACAAATATGAGGTTGAAGCAGTGCACTGGATTGATGCACTGTTGAATTTGCTGCTGCTAGGACCGCCGCGAACCGTTAAACTGCCATTTCGCCCAAGAAAGCGGTGTCACTTGAATGTTGTTGGGTGCTGATTGAAAATGGCGCATGCTGAGGGCGCAGCCTAATATACAACTCTCAAAAAGACAAATGATGTATATATACACACTAGAATACTTATAGGAGGGTTTGTGTTGAAGCCACCCTGCATCCATCTTGCTCCCCCATTGTAAAACATATTTTGGAAGTTAAAGAAAAGCATTTATTAATGTCTACATTCATTTTTGTCACGTTTATACTATTACAGACACCTTAATGCATACTTTGAAAATATATTATGTGAGATAAACATTTAAAGTGAAAAAATAAAAAACACTTTCCTTAGTCAGATTCTTTGAGGTTACTGATGTTACTGTCCCCACTACAGTAACAAATACTTAAATACATGTAATTTTGTCCTTGAAACATTAAAGTGAAATAGAATTCCATTCATTCCTATGGCGGACTGGCCTACTGGGGAGAGCCAATATGTCCAACCAGTGGCTTCAAAGACTCTAAATGGCCAAAACCCAGCAATCAAGGGTTTATATACATCGCTGATGCAGACCTAGGATATCCTTCCACAGGTCCTCACTAGCTTCTATAGCCACAAAGTCATAAACCTCACCCATTTCTACAAATTCTTCTTAAATTCTCTTCCTAACCTTATGCCTAATCCCTCAATTTAAATTAAGACCAAAGCAATTTTTTTTCGGTGGAATCTGACTTTGTGGCTATAGAAGCTAGTGGAAACCGTATCATTCCGCACATTGGGGGTTAACAGGGGCCAGTTTTAGAAATCATCCTGTGATGTCTTATACTAATCACATAATTTATGTGAGTCAACAACTTTTCAATAAAGTTTATTGCACGTCCTTTTTAGTATTCAGATAATTCACAAATCGGATATAGATAAAATGTCCTGTGGATATTCTCAGCAGGACACACTGCATAGTAAAACATTTCACATTCATACTCGTACATTTTAAATACTTTATTTGAATCTACATATCACATTACAGTCGAGAGGATTCAAACATTTCAAAGTTCATGGATATATGGAGACTTATGGATACAGAAAGCACCATGGCTGTCCAACAAACAGCGGACACAGAGCAGTACCGCTGCTTTGCCTTTGTCCTATTCAGGCCTGCAATCTGAAACCCACGTACTGTCAGCCTATGTACATGGCTGAGACTCCCAAATATTAGCACTGCAAGTTTGCACTGATAACCGAGGCTGTTCACGGGGGCTGACATTTCAGTAACTTGTCAGCAAAGGCTGGCTTCATGTAGGCTTCAATAGGGCAACCCACTTCAAAAATGAGCACCTCCCTCTCTGGCAAACCCTTTAGGATCAGACTTCATGCCCAACTGTTGGGACTTATTACACCCAGGATGCGCTGCCTCCAGCACCCTGGCTATCCGCAGGGCCTCAGGATCAGCATGATGCAGCCTGTGGAAGTTGTTCCGCCTCAGCTCAGCCATCCCACTGTGGATGAAACAAAGACACAACTCCAAGTCTGCTATCTCGGCTTTGTACTTCTGCACCCACCTCCTCCAGCCTCTTCCGGTCCACAGAGTTGATTTTGTTGTTGCCCATGGCGGCTTTGATGCCTATCCCACTACCCGACGCCACCATGCCCACCCAATTGCTGTGGCTATGAGGGAGGAACCCATGGTCATGTGGGTGAGTACGATGCCCACAACGGCCACCGTCCCTCCCATGGCGTCCGTGGTGCCCCCTGCGATAGCCATGGTTTTGGTTTTTTGCACATTGTCCGGCTTCTCGGCGAGGTCGTTGAGCTCTGTGAAAAGGCCTCGCAGGGTATCGTTATGCTTCATTAGCAGGCAGTTGAACAGACAGAGGCCATTTTTCACATAGAGGCACCGATTTAATGAACGACAGAGGGCTGATTAAATGGTATGCCTGCCTGTATTGGATGTAAGATCAAAGCTCTATCCTTGAAATCGTGTATTAACCACATGTCTACAGTAAGAGGTTAGTCAGGTCTCACCTGGTTTCATCCTCTAGACTGAGGCCATAAAATGAAGGAGGCATGTTTTCCCAGCCTGAAAGAGACACATACACAATTACAAACCAAATGTATTTTCCCTCAGTAATCTATGGTCACATATTGCATCCTAACAGCTGAGAACAGTTTTTTTTTTTACAGAAGAACAGCTGCACGTTCTTTCATCCTCAAAATTGAATTAAATACAATGTAATGTAGTGTCAATTAATGCAATATACAGTACCAGTCATTACTTTGGACACACCTAGTCATTTTAAGGTTTCTTTATTTTTACTCTTTTCTACATTGTAAAATAACAGTGAAGACATTGACATAACACATATGGTGAAGACTATGTAATAACACATACAGAATCATGTAGTAACTAAAAGATGTTAAATCAAAATAGATTTTAGATTTTAGATTCTTCAAAGTAGCCACCCTTTGCCTTTGACAGCTTTGCACACTCTTGGCATTCTCTCAACCAGCTTCACCTGGAATGTTTTCCCATGAGTCTTTTCCTAGCCACCATGCTTCTACATCTGCGTTGCTTGCTGTTTCTGGTTTTAGGCTGGGTTTCTGTATAGCACTTTGTGACATCTGCTGATGTAAAAATGTCTTCATAAACAAATTTGATTGATTGAAGTTCCCACATATGCTGAGCACTTTTTGTCTGCTTTTCCTTCACTCTGCGGTTCAACTCATCCCAAACCATCTCATTTGGGTTGAGGTCGGGTGATTGTGCAGGCCAACTCATCTGATGCAGCACTCCATCACTCTCATTTTTGCTCAAATAGCCCTTACACAGCCTGGAGGTGTGTTGGGTCATTGTCCTGTTGAAAAACAAATGACAGTCCCACTAAGTGCAAACCAGATGGGATGGCGTCTCTTTTTCTTATCGGTGTCCTTTAGCAATGGTTTCTTTGCAGCAATTCGACCATGAAGGCCTGACTCACGCATTCTCCTCTGAACAGTTGATGTTGACTGTTACTTGAACTCTGTAAAGCATTTATTTGGGCTGCAATTTCTGAGGGTGGTAACTGTAACAAAGTTATCCTCTGCAGCAGAGGTAACTCTGGGTCTTCCCTTCCTGTGGCGGTCCTCATGAGAGCCAGTTTCATCATAGCGCTTGATGGTTTTTGCAACTGCACTTGAAGAAACTTGACCTTTAAAGTAATGATGGATTGTAATTTCTCTTCGCTTATTTGAGATGTTCTTGCCATAATATGGACTTGGTCTTTTATAAAATAGGGCTATCTTCTGTATACCATCCCTACCTTGTCACAACACAACTGATTGGCTCAAACGCATTAAGAAATTCCACAAATTAACTTTTTCAAGGCGCACCTGTTAAGTGAAATGCATTCCAGGTGACTACCTCATGAAGCTGGTTGAGAGAATGCCAAGAGTGTGCAAAGCTGTCATCAAGGCAAAGGGTGGCTACTTTGAAGAATCTAAAATATAATATATTTAGATTTGTTTAATACTTTTTTTGGTTACTACATGATTCCATATGTGTCATTTCATAGTTATGATGTCTTTATTCTACAATGTAGAAAATAGTAAAAGTAAAGAAAAACCCTGAAATGAGTAAGTGTGTCCTAACTTTTGACTGGTACTGTATATCTGTGGTAATAATGTTTAACCCACATCCCACTGTCTTCATCCATCTCATTAGACTTTCAAATTCCTGCTGAAAAACAAAAATAGGTACACACAGGTTTTTAGATCAAATTGAAATTATGGATCATCTAACAATGCAGGTGAACAGCAACAGAAAGAGGGGAAACCTCATGTGAAGCCTGGTTTTGGCTTAGGCACTGAGAATAGGACCTGTTCCTGTAAATATGCCTTTCCCCGTTCATGCCTTAGATAGTCGACCATTAGGGTCAGGGTTTATCAGGGAGGCCACCGCTCCTTTGAGTATGGTAAGGCAGGGGGGGTCGCAGGGAAAATATTTGTCTTTTTATTATTGATTCTCCTGCGTATTCTGTGGTGTTGGGCCTACCCTGGTTAGCTTGTCATAACCCTACTGTTTCGTGGCCACAGAGGGCTCTCACGGGGTGGTTGCGAGAGTGTTCAGGTAGGTGTTTAGGGGTTTCCGTTGGTGCTACTACAGTGGAAAGTCCCCTGTCGCAAGCGGAGACGGTGGCTATGGAGACATATGTCTCTGAATCCCTGCATCAGGGGTACATTCAGCCCTCCATTTCTCCCGTCTCTTCGAGTTTATTTTTTGTAAAGAAGAAGGGAGGTTTGCGCCCGTGCATTGATTATCGAGGTCTCAATAAAATCATGGTGAAGTATAGTTAAGTATAGTGAAAACATGGTGTGAAATGTTCCAAAAACATGTTTGCAAATGATTTCACGTGAAATTTCACTTACACATGTGAAGTGTCCCAAGAACACATTTTCACACGTGAACAACAAATCAACAAGACACAAGTACATTTAATAAACATAAGGGGACTTTTTGAGTTTCAGGAAGGAAGGAACATAAATAGAGGTAGTTATATTTCACTGTGAACACTTCCCTGTCTTTGTCACACACATGCAGTATCTGTTTCACCTCAGATGAAAGCATATCACAATAAATAAATGGTGTACTATATCCTTTGAATGGCACCATGTGTGAGCTGCGTTTGTGCTTCTGTCAGCACCAGTTGGAGACAGGGGCATGTACGGCTTTCTCCTGCAGCAGGGGTTGGAGTTGTGTGGCCAATCCCTGAGGGGGAATGAGACCGGGTGTGGGAGGGGGGCCCTCCCGACCATGGTGGGGGCCGTGAGGGGTGAGGCAACCTCTCATTGTCTGTGTTTGAGGGCTATTGAACATGTACGATCCCAGAAGCGATGTTAGTTGTGAATTGATATGAGGGCCTAAAAAGTAACTTGAGTGATGCTTACCGTTGGACTCTGGGATCTATTAACGTCATAGCACCCATACAAGGACAGGGGTTCAGATTTGGGTAGAGCTGGTGGTCGAACAGGGCGAGGGGACTGGCTGTGCTTTCGTTCTATGGAATCCTATACCAATACAAAGAAAGCAAAGATATCTGATTGACAGAAAGTAAAGTTACACTGATAAAACAGTGAACATTGATGTCTTTTCTTCTTTGCAATGAATATGAAGTACTCTCTCTCACCTGAGGCTGTAGTAGGTGCATTTCTGGTAGCGTCCTCTCATACTCTGAAGAGGCTGAAGAGGAGCGGGACATCATGGGGGACCGAGGGGGTCTCACAGGCCATGGGAGAGGAGGAGGGGAAGGCTTATTTTTTGCTAAACCCGTCGAAGGCCTGTGTTAAACCACAGCGAATAGTGGGTTGATTTGTTTTATTCAAGCGATCTTACTGTATACACTATATTCTGGCTTATTCAGTGGTTCTCTTGGTTTACCTTCTCAGTCATTCCAAGTTTAGATCTATCAACATTGTCATAGTCCCCACCTGCAGATGGAGAGGGCCTCAGAAGAGTGCCATAGTTCTTGGGAGGAACTGGAGGGCGGCGAACAGGACGGGGGTTCAAACGGGGGCTCTGATAGTCTGTTAGGGAGCCAGTCTGATTGGAGGTCTGTCAAAACAGTTCATCAATCAAATTGGAACATTAACTGCAAAACAAAGTGAGCCAGACTAGAAAGGGAAGAATGAGAGGGGAAAAAGAGGAAGAGGCCCTGGCCTCTGCACAGCAGCATCTTCTACGCTGGTTCTGACAGGAAAACTGCTTAGAAGAACCGAGATGTAATGAAACACGAGAAGAGAGTGTTGTTGACTCACCTGGGTATCCATCACATTGCAGTAGCTTCAGGAGAGGCCTGGGAAGCCTGGGTTCTGTCTCTTGTCCAGGGGCTCTGAGTGGGACATATACTGGGGTAATGCTGGCTGAGTCTAGATTTGGTACACAGATTGACTTCTTCCTGTTAGACTTACCTGAGACACAAATCACAAAGTCACGATTATGTGCAGTTAAACGGTATATAGACTGTTGTGGTGTCATAGAGCTTTGGGCCAGTAATGGAAAGGTTGCTGGTTTGAATACCTGAGATGACAAGGTAAAACAAAAAAAAAAAAATCTGCCACCGTGCCCTTGAGCAAGGCACTTAACCCTAATTGCTCCAGGCGAGCTGTACAATGGTGACTCTACTCCCTGCGGGTGTGTCTCAGGGGAAGTTGGGATATGCCAAAAATAATAAATACATTTTCATTACACACTTTTGTGTATCAAGACAAATACAAGCACCTTCCCAAATTAGTATTATTATTATAATATAAATAATAAGTACTTACTGTTACAGCCCATTAGGATTAATTAAATGATAATGTAGCTATTGTGACTAACCAGAGTTTTGAAACCCAGGTCTCCTCCATACGACAGTATAAGGTGCATTTCTTCATGTCTTTAAATCATACATTTTTAGTGCTGTCATAGCAATTGAGTATGGGGAAGAGGTTAGTGCTGTCCTGCATTTGAACTCACTTGGCTTCTACTCACCTGGGGCTCTGACATCTGAGGCCGTAGGTCACCAGCAGTCACAAAGTTTGGCCGAAAGGGGGACCGGCTCCTTGACCTGGCAGACCCTGGTGTCTGGCTATTCCATGGGCTTCCATTGTCCCTATAATTCTATCAAATGCAATGCAAAAATCTTTAACACTGTCAAAGAAGGATTTGAAAAATTGGCCATTTTCCTTCTGGCATCATCCTTACCGTTGATGCATTTTCCTCTTGGCTGTCTGAATTCACCTGTAAGGATGGGAGGTCATAGGACCCGATGGCAGTGGACGACTTCACCAAGAATGACTTCCTGGGGGCTATAGGAGGCTAGGGGCAGAATGATGGGAAACCACTACATCAAATCACTGCAAACTCTCGCTTGTCTTTTTACATGGCAAATCTACAGTGAGAGCTTTGTTTTGAAATGTTGTACTTCCCCCTGATATCAAGTCTACTGTGTGAGGAAGATCCAAGACTCAGAAATACAAGACACATCTAACTATGAGCGATGACAAATACGTTTAGCTATAATGTGGGTTAAGGCTTTAGTTTCACACTGAAAGTGGGCGCTGTTTTAATGATAACACAACAACCAACCAATGAAAAGGATATCCAACCATTTTCACAACATTCCCTTTTGGAAATGGTAGGGCGATATACACTACCGTTCAAAAGTTTGGGGTCACTTAGAAATGTCCTTGTTTTTGAAAGAAAAACATTTTTTTGCCCATTAAAATAACATCAAATTGATCAGAAATACAGTGTAGACATGGTTAATGTTGTAAATGACTTTTAGTTGGAATGGCTGATTTTCATTTCTACATTTTATGTGATCCCAAATCAAATTGAATATTTTATAAGTTACAAGCTAAGACAATATTTGATTTCATGATATTACTTTGAGCCCAGTCTGTCACTCACATATACAGTTGAAGGTGTGGTCTGAATATTCCCTTTTGATTGCACAAATGTTCCCATTTGTTCACTCTGCTATAAAATAAAAATGTTTTTCAGAATTACTGCAACAGATATATGTTAAATATTTAAGAGGCAAAGGCCTGAGGCTACAGCCTACTAACAAATGACCAGCAAGCCACCACAAACATCTGCAGTACACTCCTCTCCCCACCCCCAGTTACTTACACATATACAATTCAAGGAAGATCAGTTTGTCTCTGTGAATGGTTTGTCCCCTGACAAATCAACTGTAAATTTTGGTGTTCCTCAAGGTTCCGTTTTAGGACCACTATTGTTTTCACTATATATTTTACCTCTTGGGGATGTCAAAAACATAATGTTAACTTTCACTGCTATGCAGATGACACACAGCTGTACATTTCAATGAAACATGGTGAAGCCCCAAAATTGCCCTTGCTAGAAGCCTGTGTTTCAGACATAAGGAAGTGGATGGCTGCAAACTTTCTACTTTTAAACTCGGACAAAACAGAGATGCTTGTTCTAGGACCCAAGAAACAAAGAGATCTTCTGTTGAATCTGACAATTACTCTTAATGGTTGTACAGTCATCTCAAATAAAACTGTGAATGACCTCGGCGTTACTCTGGACCCTGATCTCTCTTTTGACGAACATATCAAGACTGTTTCAAGGAGAGCTTTTTTCCATCTACGTAACATTGCAAAAATCAGAAACTTTCTGTCCAAAAATGATGCAGAAAAACGTATACATGCTTTTGTTACTTCTAGGTTAGACTACTGCAATGCTCTACTTTCCGGCTACCCGCAGAAAGCACTAAATAAACTTCAGTTAGTGCTAAATACGACTGCTAGAATCCTGACTAGAACCAAAATATTTGATCATATTACTCCAGTGCTAGCCTCCCTACACTGGCTTCCTGTCAAGGCAAGGGCTGATTTCAAGGTTTTACTGCTAACCTACAAAGCATTACATGGGCTTGCTCCTACCTATCTCTCTGATTTGGTCCTGCCGTACATACCTACATGTACGCTACGGTCACAAGATGCAGGCCTCCTAATTGTCCCTAGAATTTGTAAGCAAACTGCTGGAGGCAGGGCTTTCTCCTATAGAGCTCAATTTTTATGGAATGGTCTGCCTACCCATGTGAGAGACGCAAACTCGGTCTCAACCTTTAAGTCTTTACTGAAGACTCATCTCAGTGGGTCATATGATTGAGTGTAGTCTGGCCCAGGAGTGTGAAGGTGAACGGAAAGGCTCTGGAGCAACGAACCGCCCTTGCTGTCTCTGCCTGGCCAGTTCCCCTCTTTCCACTGGGATTCTCTGCCTCTAACACTATTACAGGGGCTGAGTCACTGGCTTACTGGTGCTCTTTCATGCCGTCCCTAGGAGGGGTGCGTCACTTGACTGGGTTGAGTCACTGATGTGATCTTCCTGTCTGGGTTGGCGCCCCCCCTTGGGTTGTGCCATGGCGGAGATCTTTGTGGGCTATAGTCGGCATGTCTCAGGATGGTAAGTTGGTGGTTGAAGATATCCCTCTAGTGGTGTGGGGTTATATCCTTCCTGTTTGGCCCTGTCCGGGGATATCATCGGATGGGGCCACAATGTCTCCTGACCCCTCCTGTCTCAGCCTCCAGTATTTATGCTGCAGTAGTTTATGTGTCAGGGGGCTAGGGTCAGTTTGTTATATCTGGAGTACTTCTCCTGTCTTATCCGGTGTCCTGTGTGAAGTTAAGCATGCTCTCTCTAATTCTCTCTTTCTCTCGTTCTTTCTCTCTCTCGGAGGACCTGAGCCCTAGGACCATGCCTCAGGACTACCTGGCATGATGACTCCTTGCTGTCCCCAGTCCACCTGGCCGTGTTGCTGCTCCAGTTTCAACTGTTCTGCCTGCGGCTATGGAATCTTTACATGTTCACCGGACGTGCTACCTGTCCCAGACCTATTATTTGACCATGCTGGTCATTTATGAACATTTGAACATCTTGGCCATGTTCTGTTTATAATCTCCACCCGGCAAAGCCAGAAGAGGACTGGCCACCCCTCATAGCCTGGTTCCTCTCTAGGTTTCTTCCTAGGTTTTGGCCTTTCTAGGGAGTTTTTCCTAGCCAACGTGCTTCAACACCTGCATTGCTTGCTTTTTGGGGTTTTAGGCTGGGATTCTGTACAGCACTTTGAGATATCAGCTGATGTACAAACGGCTATATAAATAAATTGGATTTGATTTTGATTTGAAGATCTAAGTCTATTCACAGTGTCTCAGGGTAGCATTGCTGATCTAGGATCACTGATCAGGTCCCTCCATGTACTGCCTGATTGGATATTGTTGAATTGAATGTGTAAAATATATATGCAAAGGGACAGTTAGGTAACCATTTACAGTATCTGCAGTGCATTATTAGTCTACTCAGTAAGTAAGCACCAGCCAGACAGAAGATCTAGATAAGTTAGCTACAGAATGTAATGTAGAAATTTCAGCTTTCTGCAGCAGGTACCTCTGGCCGGGCAGCTTAATCGTGTAGCAAGTTGAGGGACTAACTTAATTCCACTAGCTAGCTACTAATAGCTAGCATGAGGGACTAACTTACTTCCACTAGCTAGCATGACTAGCTAGCCAACCTGCTAGACAGTCAGTTAGCCAGCTTGCTAGCTAGTCAGCAGTAACATTTGCCGGCTAACGCTAGCCAGCCAGTTGGTGCTAGCCAACTTTTTTCAGTTGTTGTTGAGTTCCTTCTATTGGCATGCCAACTTCATGATAAGTTAAACATCTTAGCTAACATTACTATTTTTATCTACCTGGCTGTCACACAACTTTCTCTGTGCTAATGACACTGCAGCTCAACCCAGACTGTAAACATACACCATCCATGAATATTATTAGGGGTGTGTATTTCCAGGTATGATCAAAACAAAACACATTTGATAAATGTTGTTTTTATTTGTTTTCTGTTAGTCTATTCCCAATTTGGACACCATAAACAAGATAACGAGTTGACACCTGGTTTTCGTTTTGGTTTTTAACTAGAAAAATTCTAAAACTATTAGTTTCCTCTTTTTGGCCTTGCCGAGATAAAAGGAATTATCCAAAAGCACACGGACCAAGTCTCCTGATCATTCCCATGTTTGGTTAATGATACTTGTCCCTCATGAGTCACTGTAGAAGTGGAAGCCTTTTTCACTTCCTCAAAATCACCCGAATTGATACAAACTCAAGAAATCTGTAATTAATTCATTAAGACGTTTTTGCAGAGGATGTTTTAGTTGTGTAATTTTACATCTATCTAAGGTGTTTTGTGCAGTATTTCTTGTGTAGTCTTTTTGTAAACAAAGTCGGAGCTGCTGGGCAGGTCTGTCTCACTGTCGATGTTATTGCGCTGGCATCTGTGTGCGTCTTGACAGAAAGGCTGGACGGCAGACCTTGCAGGGAACAATGTCATCTACGAGAAAGCCCTTATCCACCATAATGGCCATGTCAGGGTTGAGTATGGAAATCATTCTAGACTGCTTGAAGATCTCCTTGTCACTCACAGGTCCAGCATACAACGATTACACAAAAGTGACAGCTCCATGTGGTGACGTTCCCAACATGCCCTTAAAGGTACAGTGTGACTTGTAGGAAGAAAACATCTCAATCTGCAGTAGTAGTGAAGATGGTGTCTGGCAGCGGAGTTCAGTGTAGTCGATCACTACCCGGGTGTCTGGATAGTCCTTGAACTCAGGTGGCAGGTGGGTTTTGATGGTTTCCTTGGGGATCCATATCCGTGCTTATCCAAGCAGACAGTAGAGGAAGTTGGCCCAAGAGATGATAATCCGACTCACTGTCGATTTTGAACCGATGGGCCAAATCCTTCTGATTCAGACCCAGTGACAGATGAGTCATAAAGAAGAAGAACCCATTGATTGATGGTGTAACAGTATAGCTTCCGTCCCTCTCCTCACCCCTACCTGGGCTCGAACCAGGGACCCTCTGCACACATCAACAACTGCCTCCCACGAAGCATCGTTACCCATCGTTCCACGAAAGCTTCCGCCCTTGCATGGCAAGGGGAACAACTACTTCAAGGTCTCAGAGCGAGTGATGTCACCAATTAAAATGCTATTAGCGCGCACTCCGCTAACTAGCTAGCCATTTCACATTGGTTACAATGGCAGTGTCTGAACGTAAAAGAACCATTTTAGTACAATATAGTCCTTATATTCGGTCCATAACTGTAGCAATATTGATGTTACACAGGAAACGGAAACCAGTTGTCACTTACCTTAGTCGTGCTGGTTGACAACATGCCTAGTAAAGTTTGCTGTCGTGACTACAACACAAAGTATATTGAAACAATAACAAAAAGTAAATGATGTTTAACAATTACAGTAAGATCAAATAATACTCTCTTAAGTATTTCATGAAGTTGTCCCTCTTCTTCGAGTAACACTTGCTTGTGACTCTTATAAACTTGGTCTCTGCTGCCTGCTCAATCAATTGCCAGAAGGCCATCAGGTGGGTGTAGCTTGTAAATCTAAAGACAGACCCAGAGTGAAAACCAAAAAAGCTCATTACTATTATTGCCCATCTTCTCTAAGCATTAAGTAGCACTAGACGTGACCTAGCTGCTATTGTACCCTGTTTTTCTTGTTACTGCAATTCATACTGTAATTCACAGCAGCTATCATCACAGCAGTGAATTTGTTTTAAATGTTCCGTTATTTAACCTGGGAAGTGGACTAAGAACCAAGTCTGTAGGAACAACACCTATTTTTAGGTATTGTCGCCCCCCAATTTTCCCCACAACAAAGTAACTCTCAACGAAATGTGTACTACACACCTTTGTGTGTTTGGTGACAGTAAAGTTGTCACGACGTACTGCCACCAGCCACCTTTTTCTGAACTCTACATCGACCGGGAAACTATGGAAGCTCACAAAACCATTACATTTGGAAGAAACTGAACTCAGAGGCACTGGACAATGTTCATTAGCACCTCCTTCACGGGGCTGTAATTTAAACGTAGTCATTGGGAACTATTTCAGTAAAAAAATGCATTGACAACAGTTAGTAGCTAGTGAGCTAATAATAAAAACAATAGCAGAAATCGTTCCGGAAGTCATCAACCCGGTAGGAAGTCAATTAGAACGTTGGAGGCGGAATAATGCATAGAGCCTATAGAGAGCAATCACCACAATTGCTCCCCCATGTTACCCTGGTTACGACCTATGCTATCACAACCAAGTTAATAAACAGATCACCGACCATTTCGAATCCCACCGTACCTTCTCCACTATGCAATCTGGTTTATGAGCTGGTCATGGGTGCACCTCAGCCACGCTCAAGGTCCTAAACGATATCATAACCGCCATCGATATAGGACAGTACTGTGGCTTTCGACAGTACTGTGGCCACTCTGTCAATCACCGCATTCTTATCAAATGACTGCCTTGCCTGCTTCACCAACTACTTTTCAGATATAGTTCAGCGTGTCAAATCGAAGGGCCTGTTGTCCGGACCTCTGGCAGTCTCTATGGGTGTGCCACAGGGTTCAATTCTCGGGCCGACTCCTTTCTCTGTATTTATCAATGACGTCGCTCTTGCTGCTGGTGATTCTCTGATCCATCTCTACGCAGACGACACCATTCTGTGTACATATTGTCCACATATTCTAAGTCAGAACCGTCCAGAGTAGTGATGCTAGGCGGGCGGGCAGTTGTGGGCAGCGATCGGTTGAAGAGCATGCATTTAGTTTTACTTGCACTTAAGAGCAGTTGGAGGCCACGGAAGGAGAGTTGTATGGTTAGTTAATACAGTGTCCAAAGAAGGGCCAGAAGTATACAGAATAATTTAGTCTGCGTAGAGGTGGATCAGAGAATCACCAGCTGCAAGAGCAACATTATTGATGTATACAGAGAAAAGAGTCGACCCGAGAATTGAACCCTGTGACACCCCCATAGAGACTGCCAGAGGTCCGGACAACAGGCCCTCCAATTTGACACTCTGAACTCTATATGAGAAATAGTTGGTGAACCAGGCGAGGCAGTCATTTGAGAAACCAAGGCTGTTGAGTCTGCCAATAAGTTCCTAGTTTCCCTGAAAAGTTGCATATCTGGGGGGCTATTCGATGCTAATGCAGTAAGTCACAGGATGTTTTTGTACTGGTCAAAGGCAGTCAGGTCTGGGGTGAACCAAGGGCTATATCTGTTCTTAGTTCTACATTTTTTGAATGGGGCATGCTTATTTAAGATGGTGAGGAAGCACTTAAAGAATAACCAGGCATCCTCTACTGACGGAATGAGGTCAATATCTTTCCAGGATACCCAGGCCAGGTCGATTAGAAAGGCCTACTCGCTGAAGAGTTTTAGGGAGCGTTTGACTGTGATGAGGGGTGGTCGTTTGACCGCGGACCCATTACGGGCGCAGGCAGAGGCAGTGATCGCTGAGATCCTGGTTGAAGACAGCAGAGGTGTATTTAGAGGACAGGTTGGTCAGGATGATATCTATGAGGGTGCCGTGTTTACGGATTTGGGGTTGTACCTGGTAGGTTCCATGATAATTTGGGTGAGATTAAGGGCATCTAGCTTAGATTGTTGGACGGCCGGAGTGTTAACCATATCCCAGTTTAGGTCACCTAACAGTACAAACTCTGAAGATAAATGGGGGGCAATTAATTCACATATGGGGTCCAGGGTACAGCTGGGGTCTGTAAGTCGCTCTGGATAAGAGCGTCTGCTAAATGACTTAAATGTAAATGTAAATGTCTGTAACAAGCGGCAACAGTGAGAGACTTATTTCTGGAAAGGTGGATTTTTAAAAGGAGAAGCTCAAACTGTTTGGGCACAGACCTGGATAGCATGACAGAACTCTGCAGCAAGATTGCAACTTTGGCAGTTCTGACTTGGGGGAAAATGTATACACAGACATAGAGGCATTTTTCAGCTATGATTTTACCACTCAGAATCCGGAATGGATATGACAATGTGGTCAGCACAGGACGTAATACACCCTTACAACAATCTACTTTTCGATCTTCTTGACTTCTTATCTAGTAAACTGCTACTATGTGTCAAGAAAAGAGCCCCAATTAGGGTTTAGTGTACTCCAGTAAAAAACTATTGCCATGTGTCCCCGTTCATAGGGGCATGAAAGACTCGTCACTGGTAGAATTGAGTTGGCACTTTATTGGCCCAAACATCCACAGACCCACAAGGTTGAGGTTACTCATGGTCAGTAATGTATTTTTTTGTATTGATGCATTGTGTCTTCAAACTGTCCAAGAATAGGATCCAAAGTGCTAGGAAATATTTGTTCCCATAAATACAAAGGAGGATGTCTCTCCTCATACCTCTGGCACTTTAGTCAGACTGCTAGACTGTGCACTGGGGAAGCAATATAGAAATGTATTGATCCCTTAAATGATTTTACTATTAAATGACCCATATCACAACCCTCATACCTCTTCACAAAAATGTACCTAAATCAATTTTGGAAAAAGGATTTTACTCACAAAAGACGTAGGAATTTACTTTTTCAGTTAGAAATAGTAGGCCATGCATCAAATAACTCTTTTCATCAGAAAAACGAACCCTCAAATGCACTATTGCATTTTGTAAGTTGTCTGCAGGTGGCTTGTTGTGAATGCACTCAAATATCAGGTCATTATCAGGTTATGTAAACTGTGTTCTAATTCTCAACGTAGAAGGATTTGTCTTAATGTACAGTGTATGAAAGTGATGCTATGAAAATAATTCTTTCACCTTATCAAGCTCACTCTGACTGACAAATCACTGCCTATTACTGTGATTAAAAAGAGCATGTGGAACATTGTTTTCATGAAAGCATCTCTGCTTCGAACACCTCTCCTGTCCTTGATCCATACCACATACAGCCATTTGCAGATCTTTTCAGTGTCCATGTGAAAGATGGTTATTGCGAGGCTGGAACATTTGTTAACTTCAAAACATGTTTTTAACACCCATGTGAAATGGAGGCCTGCAACACTTACAGATTTAAGTCTAATAGCATGATATGAAAGTAGACAAACATCAGAGCGTGCAATATGAAGGTATAGTCAGTTGACATTCTGAACCTTGTTTGAGGTTGGTAGGTCACATGACCAAGGAGCTATTGAAATGTTAAATTTAGACAAATTCATGTAAGATCTTGTGAGATGAAAATGGAAAAACTAAAGGGTGTGCAATATAGAAGGGTAGTCAGTGAACATTCTGAACCTTGTTTGAGTCCAGTTGGTCAAATGACCAATGAGCTATTGAAATTCAAAAATGTAAATAAATAATTTAAAATAGTGCAAGATGTAAATAGACATCGGGTTAGCTGGGTTACCATCAGGTTAGCTGGAACCAGTTTTGAACGTTTTAGGAGTAATGGTTAAATAGCTATTGAAATTTGATTTGTCACTATGTTGACGGTCCCTAACTGCTGTTGGTGGACGTAAGGAAGACTACAGACATATATCTGTGGAATATCCAACCTGAAACTGTTTTTACCTCGGTCCAGGTTGCAGTTATAAATGAGAACTGATTCTCGACTGGCCTACCTGGTTAAATAAAGGTGAAATAAATAAAAAACCTGCTGAGCAACTCATCCAGGACTTTATTTCATCCAGTCTGGACTATTGTAATGCCCTTTTGGTTGGCACATCTGCCAAGTCCCTGAACTGGCTACAATATGTCCAAAACTTTGCTCCACGTGTCCTCACCAACAGCTCCACCACAAGCACATCATTACAGTGCTGCTCAACCTCCACTGGCTCCCCATATGCTCACGCATGGACTACAAAATCCTGGTTCACACCTACCAAGCTATCCACAACTCTGAACCCAAGTACCTGTCTGACCTCAATCTGCCATCCTGCTCCAGACGCACCCTTCGCTACTCCAGGTTCGTCTCCCTGCAGCAGACTAAAAACTATGGGAGATGGTTTTCAGTTGCGCTGCTCCACGGCTGTGACACGCACTTACAGACACTATTAGGGCTGAAGAATCTCTGTCCTCCTTTAAAGGCACAGCTCAAGACCTTGCTTTTCAGAAAAACTTTCAAGGGACGTACCCGTTGTGACAAACGGATGTTCGAAACTCCGTTTTAGACGAGACTTTATGACCAAAATTATTATATTTACACTTTGTAGTAAAATTTGACACTATAATAACTTTTTACGACTCATATCGATGCCTGATAGCCTGTTTGAAAAGTGATGCCTTTTTAAAGGCAGTCGGTCTTTAAGAGGGGTTCTTGCAGATGCAGCAACGCCCTGAATTGCGGACCGCAATCAGACCCTTCTCCGTGTATCTTGTGATCCTGAGACAACGACTTGTCAAGTGCGCAGGATGGTGGCTGATTTAGAATGGTCGGTGCTATCCGGGATCCCCCCCAAGCTTTTATAATTTGAATCAACTGTGCAGTATATAAAAAAAAACGTCCACTCCGGACGTCCAAAGGATCCCCGATTGCAGACCAATTTAAAAGGATGGACACTTTACTAGCCAATAAGACCGTCTAATGTATGTGCTCTCTCCAATCAGAGTTCGGCCGAGTGAAGAAAACCGAGTGTGTACGGAAATCACCGAAAGACATACGGATATAACTTGGTTTAGTGCGTAGATTTGATAGTGCTCGGGTCTTCTGTGGACAGACGGGTTGGACGTCCAAAATTCGTGCTTAAAGTGAAAGAACTTACCATCCAGTTGGTCTATCAAAGACAGAATATGAAGTGTCTTAAAATATTGTATATAAACATCGCGCTGTTGATAGCGCACAGCTCTGCTATTATAAGGTAAAATATTTGTCTACTGTTTGGGAAACTTTTGAATAACTAAATAATAATTACTCTTACGCCATCCTGTGAGAATAGGCTATCTCTGGGGTAGTTTAATTTCCTGACATTATGCAATTGTTATTACATGCATGTTTGTTTAGGCACATGTAGTTCAGATTTTGGTGCACACGTGCAGAACGTTTCCATAACGCTGGCATGTCCAAGACATCTAGTTTGCATTGAGGTTAACATAGATTGTACATTAAAAAAGAACCAAGCTGCTCGTAAATGAATGGGGCCATCAGTAGAACACTTGTTTAAAACAGGAAGTAGAGCGCACGAGTTCTGCATGATTCGTTAAACAAATTACGACAAAAACGGTCTCTATTTTCCTTATCATACATATTTGCCCTTAGAATTCCCCTCCACAAAACGCGCAGTATGCGCCGCCTGATGAGTGACAATGGGAGGAGTTTTGAACAACTCCAGGACATGGCCAAGACCATTGGTGGTGCAGGAGCTAACGTACCAATAAACACTCCGAGCCCGAAAGTGCCAGTTGAGAGACTCACCAACTTCATGGATGTAAGTGGATATTGTCACTAGGCCTGGGTTAACTCTAGCTTGTTCTAGGCTGACTAAAGCAATTATAAGTAAAGCCAGGGTTCTCCAGGAGTTGGGTGTGCAGGCTTTTGTTCCAACCCTTCATAACATGGCCAATCTTCTAATTATGGGCCAGATTGAAGGTCATGTAATATATGGTTGAATTAAAAGCTTGCACATTCAGAATCTCTTCCTAGGAGCGAGGAGAAGAGAACTGTAGTATAGACTTAGGCATATGTATTTATCATATGAATGTTGTTTGTATCAAATCTCTCTACAGGCTCAGTACTATGGGGTGATCAGCATAGGCACACCACCCCAGGATTTTACTGTGCTGTTTGACACTGGCTCCTCCAACCTGTGGGTGCCCTCCATTCACTGCTCCTTCCTGGATGTCGCATGCTGTGAGTCAGTCTATTATTGCATTCACTGCACTTCACCATAGCCGCAGGAAGTAGGGGTGCTGGGGGGAAAAATTAACGATGTTACTGAGTTACAGTTCATATAAGGAAATCGGTCCATTTAAATGAACAAATCGGTCCCTAATCTATGGATTTCACATCGCTGGGAATACAGATATGCGTCTGTTGGTCACAGATGCCTTTAAAGGTAGGGATGTGGATCAGAAAACGAGTCAGTATTTGGTGCTACCACAATTTGCCTCATGCAGCATCTCCTTCAAATCGAGTTGACCAGGCTGTTGATTGTGGCCTGTGGCATGATGTCCCACTCCTCTTCAATGGCTGTGTGAAGATGTTGGCGGGAATTGGAACACACTTTTATACACCGTCGATCCAGAGCTTCCCAAACGTGCTCAATGTATTATGCAGGCCATGGAAGAACTGGGAAATGTTCAGCTTCCAGGAATTGTGTATAGATCCTTTCGACATGGGGCCATGCATTATGCTGAAACATGGTGGCGGATGAATGGCACGACAATGGGCCTCAGGATCTCGTCACGCTATCGCTGTGTATTCAAACTGCCATCGATAAAATGCAATTGTGTTCATTGTCCGTAGCTTATGCCTGCCCAGACCATAACCTCACCGCCACCATGGGGCACTCTGTTCACAATGTTGACATCAGCAAACCGCTCACCCACACAATGCCATACACGCTATCTGCCATCTGCCCGCTACAGTTGGAACTGGGATTCATCTGTGAAGAGCACACTTCTCCAGCATGCCAATGAACATTTGACCACTGAAGTCGGTTACGATGCTGAACTGCAGTCAGGTCAAGGCCCTGGTGATTACCGTGAGCATTCAGATGAGCTTCCCTGAGATGGTTTCTGACAATTTGCAGGAATTCTTTGTGCAAACCCATAGTTTAATCAGAAAATCCTGGTGGCTGTTCTCAGATGGTGGTTGGTCTCAGACGGTCCTGCAGGTGAAGAAGCTGGATGTGGAGGTCCTGGGCTGGTGTGGTTACACGGGGTATGCGGTTGTGAAGCTGGTTGGACGGTCTGTCAAATTCTCTAAAAAGATGTTGAAGGTGGCTTATGGTAGAGAAAATTAACATTAATTCCTGCAGCCTGCATGCCAATTGTACGCTCCCTCAACTTGACATAACTGCACATTTGAGTCACATTTTGTCCCCAGCACAAGGTGCACATATGTAATGATCATACTGTTTAATCAGCTTTATATGCCACACCTGTCAGGTGGATGGATTATCTTGGCAATGGAGAAATACTCACGAACAGGGATGTAAACAAATTGGTACCCAAAATCTGAGTTAAATTTGTTTTTTGAGAGTATGGGATATTTTTATTTCACCTCATGAAACATGGGACCAATACTACATGTTGCGTTTATATTTTTGTTCATTATGTATGCATGTATGTGCACTCAAACCACCGCATTTAACCATGGCAAGGTGACTGGGAATATGGCAGAATATAAACAGTGTAGTTATTCACTCCGCAAAGCAATCAAACAAGCTAAACGTCAGTATAGAGAGAAAGTGGAGTTGCAATTCAACGGCTCAAACACGAGACATATGTGGCAAGGACTACAAAAGGAAAACCAGCCACATCGCGAGAAATCGACGTCTTGCTTCCGGACAGGCTAAACACATTCTTCGCACGCTTTGAGGATAACACAGTGCCACCGACGCGGCTCGCTACCGAGGACTTAGGGCTCTCCTTATCCGTGGCCGACATGAGTAAAACACGTCAGCCAAAACAATCCTGAAGCGTGGATTCCGATTAGTCAGACCAGCATTGAAAGTTCGACGCACGAATACTTCCGGTTTTGAGTTTCTGCCTATAGGACGGGAGGAGCAAGATGAAGTCGTGGTCAGATTTGCATAAAAGAGGGCGGGGGAGGGCCTTGTAAGAATTCCGGACGTTTGAATAGCAATGGTCGAGAGTCTTAGCAGCGCGAGTAGTACAGTCGATATGTTGATAGAACTTCGGCAGCCTAGTCCTCAGATTTACTTGGTTAAAATCCCCAGCTACAATAAATGCAGCTTCAGGATATGTGGTTTGCATAAAGTCCAGAGAAGTTATTTGATGACTGAGGTAATAGCTTGGGATGGGATGTAAACAGCCGTGGCAATGACGGAGGATAATTCTCTTAGGAGATATTATGGTCTCCATTTAATTGAGGTACTCTAGATCAGGTGAACAAAAGGACTTGAGTTCCTGTATGTTCCTAGAATTACACCATGAGTCGTTAATCATTTAACACCCCTCCGCCCTTCTGCTTCCCGGAGAGATATTTATTCCTGTCTGCGCGATGTAGTAAGAATCCTGCTGGCTTTACCGACTCTGACGGAGTATCCCGAGAGAGACATGTTTCGGTGAAACAAAGTATGATACAGGCCCTGCCGTCTCTCTGGGCAAAAATCCTTGTTCTCAACTCAACTTTGTTATCCAAAGACTGAAATATTAGGGAGTAATATACTTGGAAGCGGCGGGTGGTGTGCGCACCTCCTAAGTTGAACCAGCAGGCCCCCTCGAGTGCCTCTCCTCCGCTGGCGACGTTTTGGGTCAGCCTGTGGAGTGAGTTAAATTTCTCTGGGGAGAGTGAACAAAGGATCTAATCTAGGGAAGTTGTATTCCTGGTCGTAATGCAGGTAGTTCTGGTGAGTTACCGCTGCTCTAATATCCAATAGCTGTATGTAATGACACGCATTTCCTGAGCTAATAATGTAAAAAAAAATGTACATAAATAAAAAATACTTCAAAGTTTCCTAAGAGCTAGCCGCTATGCTGCCGTCTCCGTCAGCGCCATTTGATCAGATTGACTGTTTTGTACAGATAATTATTGGACTCGTTACAAATGCTTGTGAACACTGAAATAGAAATACATTTAGTTGAAAAAATGTTCACACTAGTGCACTGGGCCTTCACTAGTCCTGTATTAGCGGACAATATAGATGTCTACAGTGCAGATTTTTTTCTTCTTTTTTGCATCCTGTCGCTGCAGCACCCCCACCCCCAAACTACTTCCTGTGGCTATGTACTTCACTCATAACATTATGGTTTTACTACCTGCTGAGTCTCCTATCATATAGTCATGAGATGGGTGCAAAAGCTAAAGTTGCAAATACCTTGTTTGCTCAGCCATGTTTTGGCATTGGACGTCATATTCATATGTTTAAGGCATCATGAAGGGACGTGTTTGTTTTGTATGAAAATGAATGCCATTTATCCAGCCTGAGAAAGGTGTGAACTTCATATTGCACCTCTGCTTAGGGCTCCACCATCGTTATAACTCCAAGAAGTCGAGCACCTACGTTCAGAATGGCACCAAGTTCTCCATCCAGTATGGCAGAGGCAGCTTGTCTGGGTTCATCAGTGGGGACACCGTCTCTGTAAGTGGACTGTTCTGTGTTGTCCATTGTTCCTTTGCATTCCTCTCATTTAAGTGGGCAAATCCACAGCATTTTTGTGACATTTTAACGCTGTCCATTTTAAGTGATTGAATGTGGAGCATAGTCTGCATACCATTTCTTACTGTGTATTGTCTGTAAACCTCACTGTTTTAGTATTCAATAATAGTCTGCTTTGTACATCACACTTCCTGTTCTTCATTCCATCCCTTTCTCAGTTGGCCGGCATGCAGGTCACTGGTCAACAGTTTGGTGAGGCCGTAAAGCAACCTGGCATCACGTTTGCAGTGGCACGCTTTGACGGGGTGCTGGGCATGGGCTACCCTACCATATCTGTCAGAAATATAACCCCTGTGTTTGACACCGCCATGGCTGCCAAGCTGTTGCCTCAGAACATATTTTCCTTCTATATTAGCAGGTTGGTTGGTTTTAGGGGTTTTACCTTTTTGAATACATTCTTACTGAGGGCCCTAGGTCAATGTGTGGTTTGGTGACTGTGATTTGTTTTAAAACTTTTGTCCTGTTCACTGTTGGTGGAGGTCAACTGAAAGGAGTTTCTTGTATTTGAACTGGGATATTTTGAGCTCCTGACCCTGAAATTCTTTAACTAAATTTGCTGTCATATTTCCTCAAACAAGGAAGTGAAATAGTTAACCTAATTTCAGTTTGTGACAACAAGCATGTTATTGTGTAGAGAATCATTGTACCATCTAAACTGCTGTCGAACTATATTTTCCATTTTTCCAAAAATATTGTATTTTCAGCTGTTTGATGGTGTACAAAACTGAAAGTAAGATGCAACAACAACTTAATGGAAGCTAGAAATAGTGCACATAACATATCTACTGCTTAGACTTGCTTGCAATGAGAATGACATATCTATAACTCACATTTCTATGTGAATTTAGTTTGGTCACCCAAAAAGTTACATATTGCATCTTTAAAATGGCTTCCTTTTTATGGGTAAAGTCTTTGAACATAAACCACAGGTTAATTCAATTAATTTTCATAACTTGTACAACTTTCTATTCTTGTCGCCACTAGCTTCAATGGGGTTGAGGCAATACATATTCTGATCTGATATTAGATTGACGATCAAGACCCTCTTCCAGTGCACTAGTAGATTTATCCAATGAACGAATAACTTGTAACCCCTTTGATATCCTGTTCCTTAGAGATCCATCGGCTGCTGTAGGAGGAGAGCTGATGCTGGGAGGCACGGACCCACTGTACTACACCGGAGACCTGCACTATGTCAACGTCACACGCAAGGCCTATTGGCAGATCGAGATGAACAAGTAAGCAACTTGGTTCTCAACTACACAGAGGCTCTATAATAATATCCATACAAGAGAACTACCCCCTTGTCGAAGCCATGAAGTTCAAGGCTGATGGGGTACTGCATGCTGTTTCCAGAAAGCAGGGTCCCCATTATAGTGAATGGAAAAATGGCAATCTTCATGTAAATTTAAATAATCAAAGACAATCATGGGAACAATAATTGCTTCTATTACACCAGATGCATGTCCTTCAACCGATTTTTATAAAATCGCACACAGAAGTTATGTCTTGAGTGATCACAGCTAATTGGTGCTCTGCAGTGTGGAAGTGGGCAACCAGCTGACGCTGTGCAAGGCCGGTTGCCAGGCGATTGTTGACACGGGAACATCCCTCATCACCGGGCCTGTAGAGGAGGTCAGGGCGCTGCACAAGGCCATCGGAGCCTTGCCTCTACTGATGGGAGAGGTAGGTTAAATGTCTACCTGTTGTTCTGTCAGTTCCAACCTTTGTTTTAGTTCTCCTGAATGGTCAACAAAAGATCTCAATCATGCTTAGCAAGGCTCTATTTTCTTGTAACCTCAGTTGTTTATTTGTATTGTACTGACAGAAGTTTTGATTTGTGAAGTACATGCAATTATTTTTTAACTTTCACTTCCTCTCAGTATTGGATTGACTGTAAGAAGATTCCATCTCTCCCCGTCATCGCATTCAACCTAGGAGGGAAGATGTTCAACTTGACTGGAGATGACTATATCCTGAAGGTAAATTACGCCTTCTGACCAGTGTTCACTGTGGCCTGCCTGCCAGTAGAAAATAGTCTGTGAAATTTGACATCAATCAGCATGAATTAAACGGTTAATCAAAGTTTGCATGCATAGAGATGCGTTTTATTACGTCTAGAAAATGTATCTATTTCATTCTGTGGACATACCTGTAGAGGTTGAAGTGTGACAAATCATTCAAAGCTTCTCCCCTATGTGCTGCAGGAGTCCCAGATGGGTCTAAAAATCTGTCTGTCAGGCTTCATGGCAATGGACATCCCTCCTCCGGCTGGACCACTGTGGATCCTGGGAGATGTGTTCATTGGACGCTACTACAGCGTGTTTGACAGGGACGCAGACCGCATGGGGTTTGCCCCTGCAAAGTAGAAGGGAGAAAAAACAGCCCCTAGCCAGTTGTGGAGATTTGAAAGGATTTGAGTATAATAAATATGGTGGGCTTATGAAACCAAGGTGTGCAAGGTGGAACTAGTACCTATTAAATCCCCACAGATCATGCTGAATTAGGAGGAAAAGCACACCACCAAAATGAACAAACTCCAAAGGGGTACCTTTTGCTTCTTGTGGGCCCTTTTGGGGGGGGGGGGGGGTTAAAATGTTATTTTAAGACCAATAAGTGTTTGTGAGTTCGGTGAATGATTAACAAATAGTTGCAGAACGAGACTGATATGAGCTGCTGTAGGCAGTTCAGCTTGGTGTTTTGTATGAAGACAAAGTGACGCAACTAGGCAGAAAAGATACACTATCTCCTCTCTGACAACGCAACCACTTTGTTTTTGGAAAGCAGATTACTGAATGCATGTCTTTACTCAAAATACATTTCCTTTGCAGATGAAGCAGAAGACTGCATGCATATCATTGTTGATTTAACAAAACTGATGTCCAGTGAATTTAACTATGTACCAGGGTCCAGTAATACCTTCAAGGGTTGTGAAACAATGTCGTCATGTGTACACGTATGTCGACCCCAAGACCACAATGCTTCTGTTTATAGCCTAAAAATGTATGCATTACAGCATCAAGTGATTCTAACCCATTGAAATAAGTGCATTTTATTAAATAAAAATCAAGCCTTTTCCAGAATGAACTGTATCTTCAATTTCTTTTAGCTAATGGTTGTATGCTTCGGGCAGACACCCTTGGAGTTTAAGTGCCCTTAAAGAAGCTATACTTGTGTGTTAAGTACAGGGAAGGAAATGGACCCAACTGTCACAACCCCACCCTTTTCCCTATTGCAGGTGTAGGGATTAAGAATTTTATGCACTGGTCAACGGAGTTAGTAGGCCTGATTTTACTAGCCGGTTTCAAAATCTATGCCATGCCATTTTTGACTAGCCGAATAGTTGAACATTTACTACTAGCTTGGTCTGAAGAGTACTAGCTTAATTTCCATCTTTGCCGGCAGCCAGCTACCCGTTGCTTCACCTGCTGTATCCCACCCAAAGATTATTTTCCCTACGAGCCTCATGATTTGAAATGATTTACTCATTTAAAATTTCACAGAAAAACCACGAACATCTGCTGCAACATTTATCAGAGTATACAAAGTGCTGTGTACCATTTCAGTTCCAGAGCTAAAGTTAAATAGAAAACCATCATAAAAACACATTGCATGGAAGCATATCGTCGCTAGGCTGAAATCCACAAGGTAGTTGTCTATTTTAGGCTTCATAAGATGTAACAAGCTTGCGTGGCAAAATGACCAACAGCACAGAAATTATAGTTGAAGACAAATCTGCACACACACATCCTCTATTTATAGAAAGTCCCATGAATTCAGTACATCTGAAGTGAAGCACTTGTTCAGAACACTACTGTGGTTATAGCATTACCAAACGCTTTCTGGTTACAAATGTACAATAAATAGTAAACTCTACACAAAGATTTAGTTGTATATTGCACTACTGTACCAAAGCACACCCTCCACTCCTAGTAGAAGACTACCTGTGTGAGACAGCGGTAATTGGGAAGATAGAAGAAAAAAAATCACAGATGTGCAAAGTGATAATTTAGGAATTGTTATGCAAATATGCATAACAATGTTGAAGGCTTGTGATTGAACACTGGACATCTTGGCATGGGATGGTTATAGCTGCCACCTGACCTGGTTTAAATCCCAGTCTGCTGGACATCAACTCGGTCAACACCAGATTAACCCTGGCAGTCTTTCAATGTGGGTTTACCAGAGCCCTTAAATGCACACAGTGTAAAGTTAATGGAACTATAAATAATAAGGGAAATGTCTGAACTGAACACTCCTTTGTTCCAATATCCACACTAACATACCACCAAGAATGAAGCAATGTATAGGGTTGGGCATGCATTCCAAATAAGTGGTATGATGAAGTGGATATGGGAATATAGCCCACGTGTCCTCGGCCAAAGTATCTCTTCGAGAAATAAGCCACGTCCAGTGCCTTCAGGAAGTATTCACAACCCCAGACTTGTTCCACAAATGAAAAGCTGAAATGTCTTGAGTCAATAAGTATTCAACTCCTTAGTTATGGAAAGCCTAAATAAGTTCAAGAGTAAAATGTGCTTAACAAGTCACATACATTGCATGGACTATGCAGAATAGTGTTTAACATGATTTTTTTGAATGACTACCTCATCTCTTGTAACCCACACACAACTATCTGCAAGGTCCCTCAGTCAAGACGTGAATTTCAAACACAGATTCAACCCCAAAAGACCAGGGAGGTTTTCCAATGCCTCGCAAAGAAAGGCATCTATTGGCAGATGGGTAAAAAAAGAAAAGCAGACATTGAATATTCCTTTGAGCATGGTGAAGTTATTAATTACATAGTTTTAAATACACCATTGATAAACCAGAGTTTAAAGGCTGTGATAGAAAACTGAGGATGGATCAACAACATCGTAGTTACTCCACAATACTAACCTAAATGACAGAGTGAAAAGAAGAAAGCCTGTACAGAATAAAAATATTCCAGAACATGCATCCTGTTTGCAATAAGGCACTGAATAAAAACTGCAAGAACTTTGGCAAAGAAATCAACTTTATGTCCTGAATACAAAGCGTTATATTTGGGGCAAATCAAACAGCACATCACAGAGTACCACTCTTCATATATTCAAGCATGGCGGTGGCTGCATCATGTTATGGGTCTGCTTGTCATTGGCAACGCCTAGGGAGTTTTTTTGGATTAAAATGTTTTAAAAAGCTAAGCAAAGGCAAAATCCTAGAGGAAAACCTGGTTCAGTCTGCTTTCCAACAGACACTGGGAGACACATTCACCTTTCAGCAGAACAATAACCTAAAAAACAAGGCCAAAGACAACATTGAATATTCCTGAGTGGCCTAGTTACAGTTGACTTAATGTTGGCTTGAAGATCTATGACAAGACTTGAAAATGGCTGTCTAGCAACAACCAACTTGACAGAGCTTGAAGAATAAAAAACAAAAGTACAGATAAATGTTCAATCCTGGTGTGCAAAGCACTTAGCTGTAATCGCTGCAAAGTGATTCTAACATGTATTGACTAAAGGGGTGTGAATACTTACGGAAATTATATATTTCTGTATTTAATTTTCAATACATTTGCAAAAACATTTTTTCACTTTGTCATTTATGAGGTATTGTCTGTAGATGGGTGAGAAATATATATTTAATACATTTTGAATTGAGGCTGTAACACAACAAAATGTGTAAGAAGTCAAGAGGTATGATTGCTTTCTGAAGACACTGTATCATGACTGAGCAAGAGTTACCTTATACCAGTAGGGGCCACTGAAGCAAGATCAGACACTATGTGCAACTGGAAACAATATTTTTTTTCCCACAGTGACTGACAAAGAGGTGTTCTGTTTTTGGTAATTTTGCTCTCAGCTTAACAACCCAACTATCACAAAGTTTAATTTGCAAATGCACACCAACCATTTTGTGTTATGAGTAGGAGAAAGTCATGGCAGATTTTTCATACAAGGTATGCAACAACCAGTTCTACCTAACAAAGATCTATGAATGAACATATAGGTCAAGCATTTCATCTTAATGTCACAAGACATTTGACATCATAGACAGTACAAAGATGGTGTATAACAACTATGATTAACTTTCTACATTGGTATTGTTACTCGTGCAAACGGCAAACCTACCTAAGATGAAAGTATATATTCTTATTTCTCAACCTTCTTTCATTCAACAACTTTGTGGGAGGAGTACTAGGAAACACAAATCATCCGCAACTTAAATCCCATGAAGATAGGAGGTTTCTATGTGATTTATACAATAGGCCTTATAGTGGGTGCTTCCACCAGTGGAGGCTGCTGAGGGGAGGACGATAATGGTTAGAATGCAGTGAATGGAATCAAAACACATGAATGTGTTTGATAACATTCACTCCATTCCGGCCATTATTGAGCCGTCCTCCCCTCAGCAGCCTCCACTGGTTTCTACCTTTGCAAAGTTTGCTTCAATTTCAGAAATAACTGCAAGTTGAGCTAAGTTGAACCAAAATCAAAAACACTCGCTTCAAGAACGTGGGGCAACATGTTCTTTTTAACTCAAGAATGTCAAGATTTCAGTCGTACCACAAGCATTTATTTGCTTTAGGGGCGGCTCACATGGTCAATATTACATTCTATCCATTTACACAGTGGTAGAATAGGCTAAGTGTGTGACCTGGTCCCATACTGTATGGAGTGTATAAGCAACTCTTCTAGCCATGCCAATGCCATACATGACGAGAAGAGTTGGCTACAGCACAAACTGTACGATACCATTCTACAGTACCAGAAGTGCCCTGCAGTAGAAGAACAACCCCTGCCATGTCCCACTCACTGGTCTTGTTTCCTCGTGGACCACAACAGTGCTTAAGACAATTTACCTTGTTAGGGGTGGCAGTACTGACGGTGTCACCAAACTATCGGTCCATTTGAACTGGCATCTCATGTCAGAGTGTAATAAGCACCCTGCCTCCAAGTCTCAGCTAAATAGTAAGCTATATACACTAACGGTCAAAAGTTTTATAAACGCCAACTCATTCAAGGGGTTTTCTTAATTTTTTGCTATTTTCTACATTGGGGCGGCAGCGTAGCCTAGTGGTTAGAGCGTTGGACTAGTAACCGGATTTCGCTACACTCGCATTAACATCTGCTAACCATGTGTATGTGACAAATAAAATTTGATTTGAAGGTTGCAAGTTCAAACCCCCGAGCTGACAAGGTACAAATCTGTCGTTCTGCCCCTGAACAGGCAGTTAACCCACTGTTCCCAGGCAGTCATTGAAAATAAGAATGTGTTCTTAACTGACTTGCCTGGTTAAATAAAAAGGTTAAAAAAATATAAATTGTAGAATATTAGTGAAGACATCAAAACTATGAAATAACACATATGGATTTTTTTATTTTACCTTTATTTAACTAGGCAAGTCAGTTAAGAACAAATTCTTATTTTCAATGACGGCCTAGGAACAGTGGGTTAACTGCCTGTTCAGGGGCAGAACGACAGATTTGTACCTTGTCAGCTCGGGGGTTTGAACTTGCAACCTTCCGGTTACTAGTCCAACGCTCTAACCACTAGGAATAATTTAGCAACCAAAAGAAAGTGTTGTACCAAATCAAAATATATTTGATCTATTTCCGATTCTTCAAATAGCCACCATTTGCCTTGAAGACAGCTTTGGTTAAAAGTTAATTTGTGGAATAGATTTATTTCTTAATGTGTTTGAGCCAATCAGTTGTGTTGTGACAAGGTAGAGGTGGTATACAGAAGATAGCCCTACTTGGTAAAAGACCAATCCATATAAATGGCAAGAATAGCTCAAATAAGCAAAGAGAAATTACAGTCCATCGTTACTTTAAGACATGGTTAGTCAATAATGAAAATTCCAAGAACTTTTAAAGTTTCTTCCAAGTGCAGTCGCAAAAACCATCAAGCGCTATGATGAAACTCTCATGAGGACCGCCAGAGGAATGGAAGACCCAGTGTTAACTCTGCTGAAGAGGACAAGTTCATTAGAGTTTACCAGCCTCAGAAATTGCAGCCCAAATAAATGCTTCATAGTTCAATTAACAGGCACATCAACTGTTCAGAGGAGACTGTGCGAATCAGGCCTTCATGGTCAAATTGCTGCAAAGAATCCACTGCTAAAGGACACCAATAAGAAGAGGAGACCGGCTTGGGCCAAGAAACACAAGCAACGGACATTAGACCGGTGGAAATTTGTCCTTTGGTCTGGAGTCCAAATTGGAGATTTTTGGTTCCAACCACTGTGTCTTTGTGAGACGGGGTGTGGGTTAACGGATGATCTCCGCATGTGTATTTCCCACCGTAAAGCATGTAGGTGTTATGGTGTGGGGGTGCTTTGCTGTTGACAATGTCTGTGATTTTATTTCGAAATCAAGGCACACTTAACCAGTGTGGCTACCACAGCGATACGCCACCCCATCTGATTTGGGCTTAGTGGGACTATCATTCGTTTTTCAACAGAACAATGACCTAACACACCTCCAGGGTGTGTAAGGGCTATTTTATCAATAATGAGAGTGACGGAGTGCTGCATCAGATGACCTGGCCTCCACAATCACCTCACCTCAACCCAACTGAGATGGTTTGGGATGAGTCGGACCGCAGAGTGAAGGAAAAGCAGCCAACAAGTGCTCAGCATATGTGGGAACTCCAAGACTGTTGGAAAAGCATTCCAGGTGAAGCTGGTTGAGAGAATGCCAAGAGTGTGCAAAGCTGTCAAGGCAAAGCGTAGCTATATGAAGAATCTCAAATACAAGATGCATTTTGATTTGTTTAACAATTTTTTGCTACTACATGATTCCATGTGTGTTATTTCATAGTTTTGAGAACTTAACTAATATTCTACAATGTAGAAAATAGTAAAAATAAAGAGAAACCCTTGAATGAGTAGGTGTTCTAAAACTTTTGACCGGTAATGTATGTAGAGACCAATAATGCTAGAGCCGATTATTGAGGCTTGTTCACTTGACCGAAAGATCTTTCATGCCCCTGTTAAGACATGATATTAACTCGCATTAGACTAATGTTACCCATCATAATCTCAGTTTGAAAGACCAGCAATCTGAGAATGGAACTAACAAAATATCTTTCAAATAGACCAATTTCCATTCCCACATAAATTATAATTAATAAATATAATATTTTTCCGACATCATTCATTCCAAATTGGTTACATAATATTACGGTAACATAATATTAGCCAATGAAGCAATCCCCAATTCAACAAACACTGAGCCCTAAACCAAGGGATATACTACGAAGCAGGTTCAACTTTGATAAACAACCAGAAATAACTAGATTATTTTGGTTCATTAAGAAAGCTTAATTTAGACCAAGCCCATTTGAAGATGATCTTTCTGCATAAAAAAAGTAATTTTTAGGATATCTAGGCAAGTTAGCTGGCTAACTTCTTGATCATGCTTTTTAGTATACCCCTCTGTACAGTACTATTTATAAATGGCTTACGTGCACCATTATGAAGAGACTGGTTTCATCATCTGAGGTTTAACTGGTATTTGGATGATCCGGTATTTGAATTTAGCAGATATGGCTTGCATGTCAAAAATATGTTTTTAAACATATCCTACCAAAGTGGTTGATTTTGCATTTCTACTTAATCACAAACATAATTACACAAATAAAAAAAGTACAAGAGAAACATATTGATTGATGAAACAGCAACTCCAGACACGTGATGTTGACTCAATCACACAGCAACGTGGTCACAGGGGACATGGTCCATGTCTGAAGCACATATGAATTACCTATCATATCCTCTTCTGCAGTATGGAATCTATGGAACCTTAGAATTATATACCATCTGTCCTAAACCCTAGAACCCATGACCAGACTCAGTCAGAATAAAGAGTCCTTAGGAGTCCCTCTGGGTCAGAGAGAGAACAGTAGAGGGTATATCCTAGCTCATCCACCTCCACTGGCGTCAGCTCACAGAACAGGTTGACCTTTGGGATCAGGGCACAGGGGAGCCTCCCAGCCTCTAGGTGTCCCACGAGCGAGCGGAGCAACTGCAGAAAGCGGTCAGCCAGCGCCACCTGGGTCCAGTCGCCCTCCTTCTCGCTCAGCAGCAGCATGGCGCTGGTGAGCTGACTGGCCGACAGGCACGCCAGGGCGGGGTTCAGCTTGCACACAGCTTTAGTCACCTTGAGGCAGACGCAGCGGCAGCCCCCGTCCTCCTGGTCCAGCGCCCGCAGGCGCGCAGTCTCCGCCACGCGGAAGCTTTGCCGCCAAAGGTTTTCGTGGCGCTCAGCAGCCAGCCTGTGTGGTTTGGCGATCAGCGAGGCGCCGTCGTCCATCACCAGCAGAGGCAGGAAGTCCACATAAAGATGGCGGTCCGTCTTGTACTGGACCTCCAGGGTGAGCGTCTCCGAGGGAACCACCGGCCGGATCACGTAGTCCAGAACACTGCCGATGGCCGGCCAGTTGATGGAGCCCGCCACCAGCTTCTCGAACACCTCCAAGACAGACTTGGGGGAGAGGTAGCCTCCTACCATGCAGCGGTCCCAGTAGCTGCTGCCTCGGGGGAAGTATTCCAGGTTCTCCCTGCGAATCAGCCAGAAGCCCGGAACATTCATAATGGTGTCCTCACCGGGCACTGACGACCACAGGTTCTTCTCCAGGGTCAGAGGGACCATGAGCTGAGCGTGATCCGCTGTCACCACCTGAGAAAGAGTGGGAGAGAGCAAATAGTGTTATTCTTGTAAACCACAACATTTCAAACCCAGAGATGAGCACAGAGATAAAAAAAAAAGCATTGTTTGTGGTCACAACACTCCTGAGCCTGTGAAGTGATATCTATCCTTTATCCCCTTCCCCCGGAGGGATAATACAATTGTCCTACTACTACCCTCTTATTACCTGCAGGTCATCGTAGAGGCTGCCGCTGAGGTACATCTCTCGGAGGGGCATGTCGGGCAGCTTGCCGTGCAGGAAGATCCTCAGCTCAGCGCAGATGTCCAGGGCGGCCCGGCGGGCTGTGGCCTGCTCCTCAGCGGGAATGGTCACCCGCTCCTGGTAGAATTCCCACAGTTTCTCCTGTAAGGAGAGGCGCATCCTGGCACGGAGGAGGTCGGTCTCTCCTGCAACGCTACGTCCCCGCCCCGTCGCCCTCCGCATGCAGTCTGAGGGGGATACAGCCACGACAGGCAGAGGTTAGTAATGTGCAGGTATGGGTAAAATAACCATTAAAAAATAATAATAATAATCAGCATATACAATGCATATAAGCCCATGTGGGCTGGACATTCTGATAATGCCAGACACTTTAATAATGAAATAAATCAATCAAATATGTTGAAAGGGCATGGGAGGTAAATAAGAACCAAAGAAAGGATATTGGGTGACGACAGGAAATCAAACCCAACTAATGGGAACAAGTACCACGAGAGAGGGTGCTAAACAAACGATCCTCTCCTACAGAGAGTAACCTACTACTAAAGCCGGGCATACGCTACACCATTTCTTAAGTTGAGATCAGACCGTATTGAGAATCCTCACGACCAAGTAGAGATTCTTGTAGTGTGTGACCCCCCCTTACATTTACATTTAAGTCATTTAGCAGACGCTCTTATCCAGAGCGACTTACCCCCTTGGTTTGTGCCACATTGTTTAGCGTGAGCACCAATATGTTGGTAAGACAAAGAAACGACACAAAAGACAGTCGTTAAATGTGAGAGGCTCAGCAATGTTAGGATTTTGAAAGTTGTGTAGTGTACACCCGGCATAAGAGAACCATCCAAAATACCACAGACTGAGGTATTTTTTTACTTTATAAAATAAATATCTAATGGAGCTCAATAGAAACTAGCCATCTGAGCAGTGGTGGGCCATCAGGGCCAGCAAGGCCTTCTCTGCTGGCCTAAACATCATCAGAATATATATATATATTTTTTTATATATTTTCCCACAAATACACATTAAATTATTCCCCAGAGTACTCTTCATTTCATAGCTTTCCTCTTGGTTGCACTGCTTCCAGCCCCAGGTTGAGATTTGGACTGGGCTGGTCTTTATGTTAGATCTTTTATCCAATCATATTCAGCAATCATGTGTTGCCAGGGGTCTAAAATCTGCTCCCAGGCCTTCAGAATCAACAGTGTGGGCGCTTGTTGCTTAACGTGAATGGAAATGAAAATTTAGTGTCAACCAATCAGCTTTAGAGTTGGCTATTGTACGCCTGCTGGCTGGCTCCAGTGTTACCAATATTGAGAGGCAGGTCTATGCAGAACTAGGAATCTGAATTTGATAAACAAATTCATTTGCGTACTACTAAGCTGTTTTTTCAACCCACAATGGCGGAAGGAGGAGAAGATATCGATTTGGTCGAGGATATAATTATAACGCCATTCTCAAGACAAACTTTTCAAGAAAAGTTAGACATTGTAAGGAGAGGTCGCCCGACGCCGACGCTACAAAGCCTGTCACAGGCGGGAAAGGGGTTCGTTCGCCACTTTCAAAGTTCCAACTACGAGCGCTATCAATGGCTAACAGGCTCCGAGAAGCACTGCAAACTGTACTGCTGGGAATGCCTATTATTACAATTGAGCGAGAGAGGCGCAGGTTCAGTCAAATCTACGATGACACAGCGCATCTCAAGTTCACCCAGCGCACGCAGAGGCCCAGCACAAGGAGACCCTCACACATACTACCAACAACTCCACAACAATATTCTGGACAACATTCTTTGCCAGATTCGAAACAGGTTTCAAGACCACGAAAAATTAATGTTTCTCTCCCTCCTGGACCCCCAGCACTTTCAGACCTACCGGAAAAAAATTATCCAGAGTCACGGAACACTGTTCAACCTATCCAAGCTAAAAACAGAACTGACTGTAATGTATGCTATGACTGATTTTAAGGAAAAAATCCCTCTGATCTCCTTGATTTCCTTAATCAGAAAAATCTGAATGGGGACATGGGGCAACTTTACACATTGGCATCCCTGTGTCCACGGCTTCTGTCGAGCGGTCATTCTCGGCCTTAAAGCGAATCAAAACGTATTCCAGAAATGCTACTGGACAGACTCGGCTTTCAGCATTAGCCTCCATGTCGATAGAAAAGGACTTCTTGGTGGAACTAAAAACGCACAGATTGTCGTAGTCTGAGTCATTGAAGTCTTGAGCTAAAGAAAGGAGGATGGATTTTGTGTTCAAATAATCAGTCTTTGGTGAGTAGGCATACAATGCATTTAATTTTTTATTAAATGTGTATGTATGTTTCGCATTTTATTTAGTTGATATTAAATAGCCTATATATTAACAAAATAAAATGGCAAATAGCCTATGTTGCAAATGATTTTTTTCCTTTCTTTTATTTTCAGTGAATAGTTACGTGTCTTTATCATCACGGTGAAACTGCTTTGGGTGCGACGCGACGCCTGGTTATACTGCGTTTCTGTCTAAATGTATAGTGTCCAGAGCCATGGCATCATAATGATGGTAATAAGAGGTGGATTAATTCGGGTGGGACTGTGTAGGACCTCACTGAAGGCCAAGTCCCCAGGCACGCCACTGCATCTGAGTCTATTTAGTGGGGCTTCTACTAACAAAACTATAGGGTCGTTCCATTCGATTTCAATAGCTTTGGCAGCACCCCTTTAAATTTGAACAAAACTTTCCATACATGTTTGCCCATGCTAGAAGTGGTCAGAAAGGGCATTTTTGGACCTGAATGCCAGAACATTCAGGAGAGAGGTGCCCAAAAATGTGATTCATGTTGCATACCCCACCATACCATGGGACATCCACTGCATGTCTTTATCTCTTGAAAATATAAAATGGCTCAGTTTGATATAATTTAAAAGCTTACAAACAGGATTGTCAAACTATTTGGTCATTTCTTTAAAACAAAAAAGGAAATAAAAAGCCTTTTTAAAAATATTTTCTCTTAACCTTTAACGTCAATTATCTAAAAATGTGTGAACACAGATTCACAAATGTTGTAGCTTGGATCCTATTTTACATCTGAGGTTTATGTTGCGACCGCCATCGGTTGAGACACAGCATGCACTTGAATACAGAGTGGGTGTAATGTTTTGGCTGATGAATGCACTAAAATGGGAATGACATCGACATTTCAACTTTCCAATTGGACCACAAAGATGATTGGAGGTGTATGAATATGTCGAAGATAAATACACGACGCAGAGGACATGAGGTCAAAAGTACTGAAAGTCAATAGGGAATTATCAATGGAAATAGTTGGTTTTCAGTTCAACATCTGTTAGGAATGTCAGTCCTGAACTTATAGCTAGCTACATGTGGCACGTTCTCATTGGTCCAACCTGAGATAGGATACTTGTTATTTGGCCATTGGCCCAGTTTTATCGCAAGGAATTCTAATTGGTCAACCACAGGCTAGGGCTGGGTTACAAAAAATGACATCCTGTCCCTTTGTTCTGTGTAATGAATTATTGGGGACAATCACTGAGGACAGGGGAGCATGAACATCTACCTCCATGCATGATCCGTCCTCTTTGAATAAGAATAAACCAATTTTCCTCCCTCTGATTTGCTTTGGGGTCTGTGTTATTGAAGAGTAACATCAACTGCTAACAGAGGTCCACACAGAAAATATTGACTTGAATGGGAATATCAGTTGTTTTAAAATTACAATGTCAATCTTCCATAAGAAACCTATTGAAATCATATAAATATAGATAATAGAATAGACATTCCATTTAAATTGACATTCGACGGTGGGTGGACCGGTGGCCATCTTTGCGGTAGTAATTGGAATGTCAAATTTCAATTCAATTTCAAAGGTGTACCAGCTAAATTGCAGCTGTCTGAAGGGATGGGTCCATTCTATGAATTATATTTCTATGATTAAAATGACACCCACCCAGTATTCAAGAGTGTGCTGTGTCTCAACCAATGGCAGGCACAACACATACAGTACACCTCAGATGATATACATCAGGGTCTAAGCATCAACATATGTCAAAATGAAAATAAATCTGAGTTTACATGTTTTTAGATCAATTCAATATTTTTTTAATGCAATTTATAATATAGTTTGACAACCCTGTTTTCAAGCTTTTAAATTATATCAAACTTAACCGTTAATCTTTTCAAGTGATGAATACATGGTTGTCTCATGGTATGGTATGCAAAAATGGGTCAACTTTGAGCACCTCTATCTCCTGCATGTTTTAGTATTCAGGTCCAAAAAATAATTTTCTGGGCAAATATGTATGAAAAGTTTAGTTCAAATCAAAAAAGGTGCGGTCAAAAACTGATTGAAATCAAATGGAACAACCCTATAGCTTCCTACAGCAAGCACTGAGAGTCAGTAGCATCACCCACAATACAGGAAGGACAGCCATCCTGCCATCAGCCATCCTGTAGTCAATAGACAAAGCCAAAGATTAGAAAACACTGCACAGAGATGAGGTCAAACCATCTGAAACACACTACTAACCCACTGTGACCACCTGCTACTACATCAATCCCAAGTGTTACCGTTCAGGCCTCACTCTGAACACAGATAGGCAATGTGTACGAGTGTGAGCAAGTGTGAGTCTAACAGGCGTCCCTGTGGTGCTTAGCAGTATAGATTCCTCGCTCACCAATCCTTACCGGTACTTGATCTCACATCCTCTACCTTGCCAACACGCATAACCATCCTGCTTGACAATGTACTAACCAGTCGCACCACTGAAAAAGTACCAGTTTGGTAGCGCCATTGGCAACGTTTCACACTGTGGGGTGAGCTAACGACACGATTGTAAATGTTGATAGTTGTAATGCGGAATAACATTGTGTGTGACACCCTAAATACATTAGCATACCTTACCTGGTTCAAAGGAGTTGGAGGTGATGGGTAGAGTCTGCAGTGACCTGCTCACTGTTGACTTCATGTCATGGTTAAGTACCCGTTGTGACGAGCCCATCCAGCTGGGCTCCTCCCAGCTCCTTTTCCCTAATGGTTCCATCTTAGTAGGGCTGGTCGGAGCACTTATGGCACGGTCATACATCTGAAAGGAGATTGAATTGAAAAGCTTTATTGTCCATTAGAATGTTTCATGAAATGGACTTGTCTTCCACTCGTGGTTAAAAACAGTGAAATTACTGATGTGGAGATCAGAAGCCAAATAGTGAGAGGTGATCACATTTAGCCTACAACTGAACTGGCACAAGGGACAAATAACGTACATGATAACATTTACAAGAAAATAATTGCTTAGAGAATGTCCCACTTACTCTTTTGACTGCTAGTGTTGCAATGCCAAGCATGGCAGCTCCTCCGACCCCAAGCACAAGCTTGGCATTAGAGAGCAAAAAGTCAACGGCCGTGCCCATTCCGTTGTCATCCTTCTTTCCTTTACGGTCACCGTTCACTCCCGCCATTCTGTCTTTGTGAATGTAGAGTTAATTTTTCCCTTCTATGAGAGAAGAACAAAGAAAGAACTTATGCAGATGTGAAGAGTCTTGCGTTCTATTACCATAACTCAAGGACTGTGTAACTTTCATTAATAAAATATGTATTATCATCTTATGAAAGCGATAGGATAGGTGGTCAGTTAAATATCTGAATAGTTTACCTGTTAGTGGTCTGACACAAGCACGTCTTGCTAAAGGTGTGGTTGGATGGTTGACCCCCACCTACATCAGCCCCCCCAGTCTACTGCTGAGGAAGAACTGGCCCCTCTTCAGTGCGCCCTCCTTGTCGCTCGGCACGGTCAGGGCCTGGCAGCGGCGGAACTCCCCGGCCACTGCGCGCTGGTAGCAGTTGCGGTCTGTGTAGTGAAGGTTGCGCCCTGCACGGAGCAGTGCTCGGTACAGCTCCAGCACCGCAATACGAGAACAGCCGCCCATTAGGGATGCACATGGAGAGGGGAGGACTCCTGTGAGGAGAGAGACAGTAGGACGTTTATTTATTTCAATAGAATAGGTCTTCATCATTATATGCAAGGGTAGTATTCTCTTTTATTTTCGAACACTGTCGCCTAGGCATCTGCCATTGGTGAAGCAGAGGGACAACATGGACCAAGTTAGGCTATACTAATCCTGAACAGTAACTTCAACTACTTGGTGGCAAGATGGCGCCGATAGAGATGACAGCTTCGCTTCAAGTCCTTAGGAAACTGTGCAGTATTTTGTTTTTTTTATGTATTATTTCTTACATTGTTAGCCCAGAAAACCTTAAGCGTTACTACATACAGCCGGGAAGAACTATTGGATATCAGACTTACCAGCAATACGACTAGGAATACGACTTTCCCAAAGTGGATCCTTTGTCTGCATCTCCCAAGGCATTTCAACTGATTCCAGAGGCCAACCCAAAACAATGCCGTAGGAGGAGAGGGTGCCAGAGAGGTCTTCTAGTGAGGCTTCGGATGCGTGCCCACCACCCACCGCTTCGGAGTATATTACTCGCTAATGTCCAGTCCCTAGTTAACAAAGTAAATGAAATTAGGGCAAGAGTTGTTTTCCAAAGAGATATCAGGGATTGTAACATGCTCTGTTTCACAGAGACATGGCTAGTTGGGGACTTGCTGTCAGAGTCCGTACAGCCAACGGGATTTTCAGTGCATCGCGCCGACAGAAGCAAACATCTCTCTGGTAAGAAGGGCGGGGTGTATGTTTCATGATTAACGACTCACGGTGTAATTGTAACAACATACAAGAACTCAAGTCCTTTTTTCACCTAGCCTAGAATTCCTTACAATCAAATGCAGACCGTATTATCTCCCAAGGGAACGCTCCTCGGTTATCGTCACAGCCATGCATATCCCCCGAAAGCGGATACCAAGACGTCCATCAAGGAACTCCACGCAAACTGAAAACCATGTATCCCGAGGTTGCATTTATTGTAGCTGGGGATTTAAACAAAGCTAATCAGAGAACAAGGCTACCTAAATTCTATCAGCATATCGATTGCAGTACACAAACAAGTAACACACTCAACAACTGCTACTCTAACTTCCGTGATGCATACAAGGCCCTCCCAGCCCTCCTTTTGGCAAATTTGACCATGACTCCATCTTGTTGCTCCCCTCCTATAGGCAAAAACTAAAACAGGAAGCGCCCTTGCTTAAGTCTAATCCAACACTGGTCTGACCAATTGGATTCCACGCTTCAATCACGTGGACTGGGATATGTTCCGGGTAGCCTCAGACAATGACGTATACGCTGACACGGTGAGCAAGTTTATAAGGAAGTGTATAGGAGATGTTGTACCCACTGTGACTATTAAAACCTTCCCTAACCAGGAACCGTGGATTGATGGCAGCATTCTCACAAAACTGAAAGCGCGTACCACTGCATTTAATCATGGCAAGGCGACGGGAAATATGACCGAATACAAACAGTGTAGTAAGGCAATCAAACAAGCAAAGCGTAAGTAGAGACAAAGTGGCTCAAACATGAGACGTATGTGGCAGGGTCTAAAGATGATCACTGATTACAAAAAGAAAACCATCCCCGTCGCAGACATCGACGCCTTGCTCCCAGATAAATTAAAACAACTTCTTTGCAAGCTTTGAGGACAATACAGTGCCACCGACACAACCGCTACCAAAGACTGTGGGCTCTCCTCGTCCGTGGCCAACGTGAGTAAAACCCTCGCCAGACAGCATCCCTAGCAAGGTCCTCAAAGTATGCGCAGACCGGCTGGTGTGTTTACAGACATATTCAATCCATCCCTACCCCAGTCTGCTGTTCCCACATGCTTCAAGATGGCCACCATAGTTCCTGTTCCCAAGAAAGCTAAGGTAACTGAAATGACTTTTGCCCCATAGCACTCACTTCTGTCATCATGAAGTGCTTTGAGAGACTAGTCAAGGATCATATCACCTCCACCCTACCTATTACCCAAGACCCACTCAAATTTGCTTACTGCCCCAATAGGTCCACAGACAATGCCATCACACTGCACTATCCCATCTGGACAAGAGGAATACCCATGTAAGAATGCTGTTAATTGAATACAGCTCAGCATTCAACACCACAGTACCCTCCAAACTCATCATTAAGTTTTAAGTTCCTCGGTGTACATATAACCGACAAACTGAAATGGTCCATGCACACAGACAGTGTGGTGAAGAAGGCAACAACGCCTCTTCAACCTCAGGAGGCTGAAAAAAAGGTGGCTCGTCACCGAAAACCCACTTTTACAGGTGCACAATTGAGAGCATCCTGTCGGGCTGTATCACCGTCTGGTACGGCAACTGCACCGCCCACAACGGCAGGGCTCTCCAGAGGATGGTGCGGTCTGCACAACGCATCACCGGGGCAAACTACTTGCCCTCCAGGACATGTACAACACCCAATGTCACAGGAAGGCAAAAAAGATAATCAAGGAAAATAACCCCCCCGAGCCATTACCTGTTCACCCTGCTTCCATCCAGAAGGCAAGGTCAGTACAGGTGCATCAAAACTGGGACAGAGATTGAAAAACAGCTTCTATCTCAAGGCCATCAGATTGATAAACAGCCGCCACTAGCACAGAGGCGGCTGCCTACCTACAGACTTGATATCATTGGCCACTTTAATAAATGGAACACTAGTCACTTTAATAATGCCACTTTAAGAATGTTTACATATCTCGCATTAGTCATCTCATATGTATATACTATATCCTTCACTATCTATACTTTACTATCTATTGAATCTTAGCCGCTCTGTCACTGCTCATCCATATATATATATAATCATCCCATTCCTTTACTCGATTGTGTGCATTAGGTTTTGTTGTGAAATTGTTAGAATCATAAGCATTTCGCTACACTGGCAATAACATCTGCTGTGTGTGAGACCAATACAATTTGATAGGGCAAATTTAGCTAGATAACCATTGTGAATGATGAGATAAGAGATTAAACTGGTCATTTGCTGCTGTAGATTCGGTGGTCGTTATACCGATTGTTGGTACTACTAGCTAGCAGCAAGTCATCAAGTTAATTTGAAAACGAGCTAACATTAGCTATGTTACGCCTGTCTAGTCTGCAGGAAGCCTAGCCGATTAAACTCAACTTGAAATCGTGAGTTGAGTTTAGTCAGCTATGCAGCCGTGTCAGACCAGAGCAACACATAAAATACACCAAAGATACTGAACTAGCTAGCTAACCCCTTTCATCTGACATTAGCTAGCTATATAGTTTACGATAGCACTAGCCCAGCAGAATACGCTAACAATTTAATGTTAGCTAGCAAACTTTTTTAGTTGCTTCTGCCCCGTTGACCGTATGATAAGTGAGCTAACAATTAGCTAGATAACGTTAGTAGAATAGCAAAACCAGGAGCATGAGCATTGTTCCCTTTAATTGGCTAACAGTACAAATAAAATACAAAAATCATGTTAGTACTACTGTAAAAAGCTAACTAACCTTAACTGATAAAAAAAGATATACTATTAGCTACTAGCCAATCAAAGGGAACAAAGCTGAACGAGGCTGACCTTACACATTGAGGAACTGATACTCACAATCAATTGAATACAAATATAGGATATTGACAGAACAACATTTTTACATTGTCAAGAGAGAACGCTGAACTTACGTTCGAGAAACTATTTCAAAGATTTATCCTTAAAAGTACAACAGACACAGTTCCCCCTCACGCCGGGGTCAGAATGACAAACAGGAAGGTATTGGCTACTTATTTGTACTGGAGTTACTACATCCGGTTTGAAGTATTTTAATGGTTGAGAAATGTGACATTACAGCACTCAATCTTATTTAGCCTACAAACCTACACATTTCTATGATGGAATAAAGCATTTTTATAAAGAAGTCGTATAAGAAACATATGTGAATAAGATCATAAGCCAAAGTAATATTAGGACTAAATGAGTAGACCAGAGTAGGCTAGAGGAGAGTGGAGTATTACTTTATTGTTGAGGAATTGTTTTATCACCTGTAGCATTATCACTGACTACAAGGACATGACTAGGATAAATGTAACACGTATAATAAAACACTCATATTAATATGTATTGGTCAGTTTGTGAGCTGCTAAGATATGGCACAATCCCTCTGGCACCGGAGATGGGTAGATTCAACAAGTCCCCGAAGAAGAAAAATGTGTGTATTATGTGATCTTGGGTTAATAGAAAGTGAAGCCCATTTTGTGTTTAATTGCCCTCTGTATGATGATTTGAGACATGTTCTATTTGGTAAAATTGTTGGTGCTCACTCATGAAGTGTTTGACTACAGGATGAACACAGGCTGAAGTTCTTTTTCACAAATTGCACAATTTATTTTCCTGGGGTAGAGAAGGAGAATTGTATTGTTTGTGTAGAGAGACAAGGTGAAAACTGTACTTTGTTATGATGGCTAATTATGCATTTAAGTGTTAATTGCATTCCATTTGTTTAATGTAACATTTTGTTTTGTGTTTTGTACACACATAGGTGACACTTGATATCTTGTCTTATATGCCTATACGGGCTGGGCACCATGTTGCTGGTGGTTTCAAGTTTTATTTGTCATATGCCTAAGTACACTGAAATGCTTAACTTGCCCTTGCCCTCCTCAACAGTGCAGTATTCAATATCAAATAATATAACTAATAACAAAATATAAAAATGTTGTTATCATTAATATCTACATTCTTATTGTTGTGTAATTGAAGAAACAGCTACTTAGGAATTACACATAACTAATCAAAGTTGTTTCTGAGATTGGGGAACCAAATGCCATTAAGTGGTGAAATCTCACAACTAGCTTACCTAAGCAGCTCGCAAACAATCACATACAGTGTGTCCCCATTAAGAATGTCTGAGTACTTTGTCTGCTAAATTACCCCTAGTGAAAATGAGGCACAATAATCTGCATTTTCAGCAATCTTATCCAAAGGCTTTACAATTAATTATATTCTCTCAAAAAATCATAATCTTAAACAAACAGAAACAATGCCCCACGTTTTGGCTAGGTGGCTTTGTGAAGAGCACAACTCCAAATAGAAAGACTGACAAAAGGAGTAATGTTGAATACAATATGTCTAAAGTTTTAAAAAAAGGTTTAAAAAATGGCTAAGAATTGTATTTGATTTACAATAAAAATGTACAGCACAGTTCTGTCTAAGGTGTGTCTGTCTAAGGCTGGTGAGGCCTACTTCGGTCAGGGAGTCTCAGGCAACTGTGGTCAGAGGTCAGGGGGGTTTCGGGCACCTGAGTTCAGGGGGCTTCGGGTAGTTGTGGTCGGTGAGTTTTGTGAAAAGCATCAGTTTTGAAAGTGAAACTACATTGGCCAGACCCATATCTTAAGAACAGTTTCCACTAAGGGAGGAAAGGGAAACAAGGCATGGGTTTTACTATGTACACAATAAGAAAAAGCATGCACCAGAGTATAAATATAGGTGTGAAACCTCAGGAGGCTCATCACACATCTCTGACACTTTGACTGGAGATATGGAAATTTTTTAGCAATTTGCTAATTTACTGAAATAGGGATTTTTATTTAACTAGGCAAGTCAATTACGAACAAATTCTTACTTACAATGAAAGCCTACCCTGGCCAAACCCTAACGACGTCAATTGTGTGCCGCCCAATGGGACTCCCAATCACGGTCGGTTGTGGAACAGCCTGGAATCAAACCAGGGTCTGTAGTGACACCTCTAGCACTGAGATGCAGTGCCTTAGACCGCTGCGCCAGTCCAAGGGAACCCTGAGCTATTCCAATATTTCAGAACTGGATACTATTGATCATAATCAAGAATACCAAGGAAATACACATGATTGAATGTATGGTGGTCTGTATTAAAAAATAAACCACAGATTTTTTTCCCTATGGCAATCAGGATGATGTTTGTGAGTCAGATAATGTTAGTCTACCTAACTGAACTTCACAAGGAACCAAGTCACTGGCAGCAGTGATATTTGTAAAAGTGTTTTCGAATATGGTCTAAATTGTGTTAAATCGTTAAGCCTATTGTAACTGGAGATGGCATAAGCCATTGCGAGAGACAGTCATTACTAATTCAGCCTCATGCCTCTAATTCTACTGTAGTTACAAATCTAATTATGGAGACCAGGAGTCATGTACCAGGAGAAATTTTCAAAACCAGTTAGTGCGTGTAATGTTCAGTCACATGGGTTAAAAGGTCATGTGGAAAACTGTCTGTCAATGACTGTTTGGGTGAAATATAGTATAGAGCGTGAAACTAATTATGCACCTGAAAAACCTTTAAAAAGAGATCCAACGTTCGTTGAACATTGACATTGGCCATTCGGGAGAGTATTTGCAGTGAGAGGCTGCCTCAGATTCACCCAGTGTCCATTGAGAGACAGGAAATGTAATTCCTTAATTGGAATCACTAGGTACATATTATAGCCAACCCTTGTTTGTGTGGTACAACAAAACTTGCTGTTCACTGACTATCGCTGCATCTTACGGAGCGGGCATATCTTGAAGTGTATTCGGTATTGAGGTAAACTAGTTTCTACTTTTATAAATGACATTTTATGAGCTTATACACATACACACAATGGCTGTAGGAATAACACAACTTTATCTACTTATGTGTAGCCTAATTACAGAGTGTAATATAAGAGCCATGTATCTGTGAATGCTTGTGTTGTTGATCATAGTGGTATTTTGTGTACCTACAATTTGCATTATTTTTCACTTACGAAGCTGAGCCAGATGTGTATGCTGGTCTATCTTGAAATGCATGTTTTAATGTTAGTCACGCTTGAATGAGTCATAGTGGTATGATACATTATTTAGTAGAGGGCAGCCTCCTTGCTAATACTGTTGAGAGGTGTATGGACTTCAGGACATACCCCTGATAATGTATGTCAACTTAAATGATGTACTCTCCTATTTATAGTCTAAATCATTGTAATTGGTCTTAGGCAGAGGGAAACTGTTTTTAATATAATAGCTGTGTTGTTATTTTACATATATTTTAGGCATGCAAAATATAATAGCATTGGTTGTCACAATCACATTTGAGGAACTTACACATTGTAACCCTTACACACAGCATATTTTGGTTGTGTTACGGTTGTGTTGCCCTGAGATTGTCGAGAGCTCTTCTCTTGAAGAGAGCTGCTACCACATTCAAAAGTGAATTGTAAACATTTAATTTCCAAAGTACAAGAGAGAAAATTCAAAATAAACAAAAATGTATTCTGTGACATGATTTTGACATCTAATAAGCTGGTTTAGTTTGCTGATAACTGGTTTTAATGAAACTCAATTTTGACAAAAGTGACACAACTGTGTTATTAGTTTATTTTTATGGTAAATATTACAATATGGTACTTAAATCCTACAGTTTAATCCTAAAGTTTATTTCGGAACGTATATATTACCTATACCGTTTATGAAGGTGGTATTACATGAAACCTATCGATTGTAACTTAATTTAGTTATAATAATTAGTAACTTCCTGGTAATCACAAGGTCAGAGGCATAGCTGAATCGGCCTTAGAAGAATGAAAAACAGGCAGCATTGTAAAGAGAGACTGACTAGGCGAATCAGCATGAATCTAATTACCCCAACAGGGTCATGCAGCATGAGACATATTCCCATGACAACTGGCAATACACACACTATGCTATTCTTATTATTAAGGGATGAGGGTAATGTAGAGCAGCCACTCTCACACACAGTGTGATAAAGGAGAAGTCACAATGTGTCTTCGAAGGACACATTGACCTTACATTGTATACATTGTACATTGTATTCACCCCAGCCAAATGAATCCATAAAGAGTCCTCTGTGTATCTCATGAGCTCTTCTCCTAGATAATATGAATAGCCTGATTGAATCCATCCTTTACTACTCATACAGGTTAATATGTCACGTTTTTGCATACTATGGTTGAGAGGGAATATTGGGGCAAATTTCCTGAGTGTCTTTACAGTAACTCAATTGATTGTGCATCCTCGCTCTCTCATTGCATTAGGTTCCCCCTATCAACAGGACAGGATGGCACTTCTCGATTACCCTATTCCAGAGCTAGATGTCACCTTACAAGAGGCAAGCCGTGTGCTCCAGCTCACCCTGAGCCCCGAGCTCTACCCTCAATTCAAAAACACCCTTAGCCAACAGAGGGAGGTTCTGCAGGAGGCCCAAAACTGCTTGGCGGCTGCCGCCTCTGGCCGAGAGAACTGGGTGACAGAGCAATTCAAGAGTCGGCTGCTCTCATGCACCGACCCACTGCCCACCTCGACAGCCATCCCCGCTGTCCTGTCCCCCTCCAGAGCCAAGAAGGAGTGTGCCCAACTTGAGAGGGCTGCCACTCTGCTCTGGGCTGTGGCCAAGATGTATAGTGAGCCTTCGCTGGTAGAGGGAGAGGGGCAAACTGAGCGCACACAGCAATCAGAGGTGTTTGCTGCCAGCCGCATTCCTGGGAAGACCCAAGATGAGATTAAAGTAAGCTTTGGGAAAAAAAATAGAGTACTTTGACTCAATGTTGTTTTGTGTTTTCATACACCATCTCTGATTATAATGATAACAGTTCATCATACTCCCTTGTCTTATTTTCATCTAATGTGATTATCTCCTACTTCTTAATGTGCTATTTGTATTACAGGTATACCCAGACTGCCTCCATGCCATCGTAATCTGTGCTGGAGAGGTATTTTCAGTCAACATACTGCAGCGTCTCAGCCCAGGTGGTCCTATGTCCCCTTTACCGTTCCCTGACATCTACAGCCAAGTGGCTCATGTGATGAGCCAACATAGAGCTGCCAAGAACAATGAGCCCTCTGCCATCTGCGGCCTCTCTGCCCTGCAGCGGCAAGCCTGGAGTGCAGTGAGGGAGGAGATCCTTAGAGCAGGTGGGGAAGCGGCCGCCTCACTGGGGTTGATGGAGAGTGCTGTGGTGGCTCTCTCCCTGGAAGACTGCAATCCACCAGCTGATCTGGCAGACACCCTCAACGCTGTCAGACTGGGAGGAGGAGATGGTCCCTGTCTGAGATACTATGACAAGGTACAGTATGGGATGTTTGTGGTACTGTAATTGTGGATGACAACTACTACAATACAGTGTCACGTCTGTTTCCGCTCCCCCTCTCTGGCTGCTCATCATTACACACACCTGTCACCATCGTTACACGCATCTGCGCTTCATCGGACTCACCTGGACTCCATCACATTATTAATTACCTCCCCTATATCTATAATTTCCTCTGTTTCTTTCCAGAATCAGTATTAATGTTGTTATGTGTGCCTTGTCCAGACGCTGTTCGTGTTTTGTTTCCTGTCTGTTTATTCATTAAGTATTCGCTCCCTGTACTTGCTTCTTGTCTCCCAGCGTCTGTCCTTACAATACAGTACAGTACAGTGGTGTTGTAGTGAATCAACTGGATTCATCGGGTTACCGGATGAGGATATGGTCTTAAATTATGCATCTCATTTAAAACCTGGAACATGATTTTATGTGTTGACAAAAATATACGCTAGATAATGGAGTTAAATCCATTTTTCTATATTGAATCAAATTGTAAGTGGATCTTTACTGCACATCAGCCATACATAATTGCACCCAGCAAACTTCAGTTTATTAACTCACTGACACAAGACTTGAAAACATCGGTTCCTCTTTAGCTCAACATCACAAGTATCACAAGTAAAATAAAAACTATTTTTCTATACTTTTTCTACAGGTGGTGAACCTGGTGGTATTCAAAGACAGCACAGCAGGGATGGTGTTTGAGCACAGTGCACTGGATGGAATGGTGGCTGGGTTAGTGGCTGAGACTGTGTGGTATCTCTCTGAGTCTCTTAATGTGGACCTAGTCCAGGCCAACACAGAAAGCAATGGGTCAGCCTATCTTAACAAGGCTGATTCCTCCTCCCCAAGACCCCTAGCATTCCCACTAAAGGGTATAACTAAAACAGACCACCCAAAGTCCTCCCCTAAAGCAATTCATCCCATAATCACATTTGAGGTTCCCTCTTACCCAGATGTCTTTGCTACCCTCCGGGGTCACAGGGGCCTGTACGATGCCTGGATCAACTTTTCCTTGCAGCTCTCCCTAAGGCAGACTCTTGGGGAATCTGCTGCCAGCCACATTCTTGTAACCCCTACCCATATGCGTCACTACAAGCACGGCCGCTGCGATCCGACATACTCCCTCACCATGCAGTCCTGCCAGCTCATTAGTGCTTTGGAATCCTGCATCGGACCAGATAACAATCCTCGATACACGAACGAACTGCTCCGTCTGTTCCATGTGGCTTTCCTGGAGCACAAGAACCTGATCAAAGCCACTAAAAGTGGACATGGTGTGGGCCCTCACCTCGCAGCCCTACGCTGGTCCATGTCTCCAGACAACCCTCTCAAGAAGTTTCTTGACCCCTTTGGGTACCCCTCCGTTTATCTTACTGGCAAGGATTTGATGGAGGGAGTGGAGCTTGCTGTAGGGAATGTGTACGCTAAAGACCAACTGGCTGTAACCTACCTGGGGAGGAGAGACCGGGTCCGTATGGTGCTCAATGGGAAAGGCACCTTTGCCACAGTGTTGGAGAAGCTTCAAGATAGCCTGAAAGTAAATCTGAAGCTGGTGATGCTTCTCGCTGTCAGATATGCCGTAGCCGGGCAAATGGGAGCAATGGAGTGTCTGCTGCAAGAAGGACAAGTAGGAAGAAGGAATGGATCCACCCAAGGGGAAATTCACAAAAGTATTTATCCAGCAGGCCAAAAACAAGGCAAGACAATGTCCAAGTCAACACTTCCCTCTGACTCTGCCTCCAACATGAGTCCAGACTTTACTCTGGTGATCCATGGTGGAGCTGGGGAGGAGATGATGCTAAATACAAAGGTGGTAGAGGTCATTGAATTTGCTCTGCAGACAGCCCTGACCCTCGGAGCACAAGTGCTACAACAAGGAGGCAGTAGTCTTGACGCAGTGCAGCGGAGTGTGCAAGCTCTTGAGGACTGCTTTCTGTTCAACGCCGGGAAGGGATCGGTTTTCAACAAAGATGGGAAAAATGAGATGGAGGCGACCATAGTAGATGGAAATGGGATGAACTCTGGGTCGGTGGCTTGTGTGCAGAGTGTGAAGAACCCAGTGAAAGCAGCAAGACAGGTCATGGAGAAGAGTGCACACTCACTCTTAGTAGGGGAAGGTGCAGAAGAGTTTTTGCAAGGCTTAGAAGAGAGTGAGAAGCCAATGAGGGCGGAGTACTTCCAAACTGATATCCGTCGCAGAGAGCTGATAGCAAAACTCAGTGCTGGCAATGCCTCCAAGAACAACCATCCACAGACAGTGGGAGCTGTTGCTTTGGATCGGTGGTGTAGGTTAGCTGCTGCAACGTCCACTGGTGGGTTGGTGGGAAAATGGAAGGGTCGAGTTGGGGACACAGCAGTAGTGGGAGCAGGTATATTTGCTGATGACAAGCTTGCAGTAACCTGCTCTGGTGATGGAGATGTGTTTCTAAGGCACACAGTTGCTCAAAAAGTAGCCAGTCTCTACCATCATAAAGGCTACAGCCTTCGGGCAGCATGTCGAGAAGTCATGTCGGAGAACTTGAAGGGCAGCTGTGCTGGAATCATTGCTGTAGACGCCAAAGGCGATGCTGTTGTTGAAACCAATGCTGGGGTGTTGTTTGTAGCATCCATGGTTGGTGGCATTGCACGTGTCGAAGTCCTAAGACCCATGAAGAGTTATTCCAATGTGATCTGGGAGACTGACAAACTAGTTGCTCACCTACACTCAAACCCTTGGACACCAGGTGCCACCATCCTTACCCAAAAGACTCTGAGTGGACCGAGCAGCATCTTTCAGTTGGCTGTACCAGATTTCTTAGAACTGTTGCAAGGAGCACGGGCTGTTTCAAACCTGCTATGCGAACGACTGGGGGTACAGCGTTGCGCCCTAGTATTTAACCCACATCCCGAGACCCCGGCCCATATCCGAGTGCTACCACTTCATGGCCTGGAAACCAACTGGTGCCCCCATCTGACCGGGGAGGAGGACTTTCAGCCCTGTGACCCAGGTTACTGCAGCTCAAAGAGTGGCCCACGCTGGGAAGATGCAGATCTGGACCAGGTTCAGGCCAAGATTCGGGACAAGCTGCCAACGCCTAACGCACCATTGTGTTATGATTTCTTAGGAAATCCCTCCCACAATGGACTGTTCTGCCGTATCGTCCGTGGCGAGGAGCAACAGTGGCGGGTGTGGGAGGACAGTGATCATGTGGCTTTCCTCACTCCCTACCCTAATACACCTGGACTCACAGTTCTAGTGCCACGTAAACCACTGCCAAGCAACATTTTCTGTCTGGAAGAGACTGATTACACATCACTGATCCTGGCCACTCGTAAAGTAGCTGGGCTGCTGGAGGAAGGAATGCATGCTCGAGGTGTTGCACTCATCTTTGAGGGCTTTGAGATTGATTATGCCCATGTCAAGCTGATACCTCTGGTTCCTCCACGTGGTGACAAGACTGCTGAGATGTTCCCAGAGTACTTCCAAAGCTACCCCGGGTATGTCTCATCTGCCGATGGCCCTCCCGCCAGCCCTGAATCTCTAAAAGAAATCCACATCAAAATCACACATTGCAGGCCTCCTCGTTCCTGGGAGGACCCACAGAGCCACTCCATGTTAGCCATCAAGAGCCAGTGGTACCGCAATCTCTTTCAAATTCAAAATACCCTCTTCCACAGCACAGTGGAGTACTTCAACAAGACCTGTCAGTACGCGTACGCCCTGACTCCTCTCACCACTGACACAATCTCCTCTCCGATGGGCCTGGGATCAGACTCCGAGCCCGTTTACGTCAACTTGCTGGGGCAGGATGTGTACTTGGCTGACTCCATGCAATTTGTGCTGGAGTATTTCTTGCGATTCCAAGAGAACTTGCCGGGGGCATACTATATATCGCCAAGTTTTCGGGGAGAAGATCCAGATGCCACGCATCTTAACCAGTTCTACCATGTTGAGTGTGAGCTCCTGGGTGACATGGATACTGCCATGCACATAGCTGAGGGATACTTGGCTCATCTCACCAATGCGATGCTGAAAAAACACTCCAACATCATCCTGAACTCTGCTGGAACCCTTTCACATGTACAGGACTTACTGGAGAAGTTGGAAGGAGGAGCCGCTCTCCCAAGAGTCACTCTGGACAAGGCCATCCCTATGATGCCCTCCCCAGACTGCTTGGAGTGGGTACAGGACGACCAGCCCCAGTTTGGCAGGAAGTTAACCCGCAAAGGAGAAAAGGTTTTGATTGAGAAGTACGGAGGCGCTGTTTGGCTGACAGAGATGGACCACCTGGGAGTGGCTTTCTATCAAGCTTATGTGGAGGGCTCTGGCAGACGCAAGGCAAAAGCATCGGACCTCCTCTTGGGATTGGGAGAGACTCTGGGTCTTGGGGAGCGTCACCCCAACCCCGAGATGGTGCAAGAAGCCCTGAGACATCACGCTGTCCCAGAGGAATCCTACAAGTGGTACATCAACATGCGGCAGGTCATTCCTCTACTCACCAGTGGGTGGGGCATGGGCACAGAGCGCTATTTGTGTTGGCTGCTTCAGCATAATGACATCAGAGACATACATATTATACCCCGTTTGAAGGCTAGGAAATACATGCCTTGAAATATCCCTAACCCATTAGTTACTCAAAGACTGATCAAATGACTTAAATGTAAATGAAAAAGTTCCCCTAACTGTCAGCTCTTTCATCGAACGTCCTAAGGGATGCATAGAAAGCGAGACAACATATCTATAAAACTCTGAAAGTATACTATAACACTAGGAACAAGAGATGAGTTGCAGTTATGAGAGAGCAGTGATTGTGTGTTGAAAATGTGCTGATTGTGTAGATGAGGAAGGGCAACAAATAGGAGGTATTTCCTATCATATACCTTTGTATATTTTCATATACAGGACCAGTCAAAAGTTTGGACACACCAACTCATTCAACGGTTTTTCTTTATTTTTACTACTTTTGACATTGTAGAATAATAGTGAAGACATTAAAAATATGAAATAACACATGGAATCTTGTAGTAACCAAAAGTGTTAAACAAATCCAAATATAATTTATATTTGAGATTCTTCAAAGTAGCCACCCTTTGCCTTGAAATATATTTTTAAAGGACACCAATAAGAAGAAGAGACTTGCTTGGGCCAAGAAACACGAGCAATGGACATTAGATCGGTGGAAATATGTCCTTGGTCTGAGTCCAAATTAGAGATTTTTGGTTCCAATCACCGTGTCTTTGTGAGACACACAGTTGGTGAACGGATGATCTCTGCATGTGTGGTTCCCATCAAGAAGCATAGATGAGGTGTGGGGGTGCTTCGCTGGTAGCACTGTCTGTGATGTATTTAGAAAGGCACACTTAACCTGCATGGCTATCACAGCATTATGCAGCGATACACCATGCCATCTGGTTTGCGCTTAGTGGGACGATCATTTGTTTTTCAACAGGACAATGACCCAACACACCTCCAGGCTGTGTAAGGGCTATTTGACCAAGAAGGAGAGTGATGGAATGCTGCATCAAATGACCTGGCCTCAACAATGGTTTGGGATCAGTTGGACTGCAGAGTGAAGGAAAAGCAGCCAACAAGTGCTCAGCACATGTGGGAACTCCTTCAAGAATGTTTAGCAAAGCATTCCAGGTGAAGTTGGTTGAGAGAATGCCAAAAGTGTGCAACGCTGTCTTCGAAGCAAAAGGTGGCTACTTTGAAATCAAAATATATTTTGATTTGTTTAACACTTTTTTGGTTATTACATAGTTTGTCATCACCATTATTCTATGATGTAGAAAATAGTAAAAAATAAACACCCTTTAACGAGTAGGTGTGTCCAAACTTTTGACTGGTACTGTATAGACAAGCCAATTGTACCAAATAACATTTTTTTTCTAAAGCAAGATTTTGTTACATGTAGAAACATTGGTCTGTCTGTAATTCTTTAAAGTATCTGTGTAAATTATTCTATTTAAAACTCTTAATCATTCTCTATCCATGTTACAAAATATCTGGTTAAATGAGAAATAACTTCGTTCAATTCACACAAAATAATTACTGTTCACAGGCATGTCAACTGTCTAAACAAGTGAGAGAAGATATTTGTTAACATAACACATCGGTCAAGGTGGACACTTCTCTGCCCTATTTAAGAAAATGGAGGTTTTGTGTATGATTATAAAAACACTTGAGAATACCATACTTGTGTGAAATTTCAAGTATTGATTATTATGAGGTGAATTGTTGTTTGTTTTATATGTATGATCCTTTCAATTGTTTCCTCTATTACCAAGGCGTTAATAAACACTGTCTTGGTCAGCCATCAAACAATGTCAATATCTTGTACCTTGTGGTATTTTTATCATTCAAATGACATTGTTGCTGGATCATATTTTTTTGCCTTATTCTTACTCCTGGAACGCTTTGAGTAGGGCCTAAATAGAAAAACAGCAGAAGAAATGGTTTGTAACAAGCGTATCTCCCAAAACAACACTCTCCTAAATCTCTTCCATCACCAAGAGTCTCTCTGTGGAATGAATACTCAGGGAGAAAAAAGGTGTAGATTCACACGCAGAGCGCGGCAGGTGTTTATTTCGCCATTGCAGAAGGCAGGAATCGTGGTCACAGGCAGGCAACGGTCATACACATTTAGACAAACAGGCAGGTGAATCAAAACTAGGACTGAAGGCTATAACTGGTTCTCCCCAAACAAGCTAGGAAAAGGCTTAGTAGAGTCAAAATGAACAATACCTCACAAAGGCACAAAAAACAATGAACTGAACTAAATAAGGAGCTTATGAGACAAGGTGAGTAACTAACACAGGTGAAATCAATGAACAAAAATGAAAGACAGGGTTATGTTCAAAAACACAAAGAAACAGGGCTATGTTCCAGAACACAACAAAACAGAACACAAGGTTGACTAAGAAAATAAATGCAGAACCTTAAACTTTGAGGCAAAATATTTTTGCCTGAAAATCCACAAGATCACAAGCGAAGCAACAACTTCACAACAACACAGAAGTTTCTCGTGACACCCGAGAAACACAGAGAGAGTAGTCTTGCACTTTTGAAAGACTGTGTGCAGGTTTGTAGACTTAATGAACTTAAACACTGAGATAACATTTAAGTTAATTGCTAATCAAAGGGTTAGTCGAGGTAAAGGCCCCGGAAATCAGCAAATCACTCAAATTCCTCAAGTTGTCAAATAAGCAGAAGTTTATCAAATAGCCTGGAATTGAACAAATAGAGGCAGGCCAGGGATCAGGTTTGTCATTTCCTTCAATTGTCCAGTCGATGAGCAACGCAAAAGACAGACATTGAGAATGTAATCAGAGCCCCATGACAAAGCACACGTTCCCACAGCTGAAACCATCTCTCACAGGGCAGGCAGCACAAAATCGCCTCTCTGCAGACTTTGATCGAGGCAGGATGGGCACAAGGAAACACACAGAGAGAACAGGACACAGTGTATCTATCTCTCACATGGGTACATCGGATGATGGCATGATCATGCTCAATGGCACATATCCAACACATTCCTGGTCTAACTGCATACTGTACAATTGAACCAGAGTTGTAGTAGGTAGTGGTGGAAAAGGTACCCAATTATCATACTTGAGTAAAAGTAAGATACCTAAACAGAAAATGACTCAAGTAAAAGCGAAAGACACCCAGAAAAATATTAATTAAGTAAGTATCAAAAGTAAAAGTTTTTTTTCTTCTTCAAATAGCTTATAATAAGCACATCAGTCAGATTTTTTACAGATTGCCAGGGGCACACTACAACACACAGACATCATTTACAAACAAAGCCTTTGTTTTTAGTGAGTCCTCCAGATCAGAGACAGCAGGGCTGACATGCAGACGTGCTCAGTACCCTCCTGTACTCCCTGTTCACTCACGACTGCATGGCCAGGCACGACTCCAACACCATCATTAAGTTTGCCGATGATCACCGACAACGATGAGACAGCTTATAGGGAGGAGGTAAGAGACCTGGCCGTGTGGTGCCAGGACAACAACCTCTCCCTCAACGTGATCAAGACAAAGGAGATGATTGTGGACTACAGGAAAGGGAGGATCAATCATGCCCACATTCTCATCGATGGAGCTGTAGTGGAGCAGGTTGAGATCTTTAATTAAGTTCCTTGGTGTCCACATCACCAACAAACTAACATGGTCCAAGATGTGATCCTGGACAACACCCTGTCGTTCTCAACTAACATCAAGGCGGTGGCCCGTTCTTGTAGGTTCATGCTCTACAACATCCGCAGAGTACGACCCTGCCTCACACAGGAAGCAGCGCAGGTCCTAATCCAGGCACTTGTCATCTCCCGTCTGGATTACTGCAACTCGCTGTTGGCTGGGCTCCCTGCCTGTGCCATTAAACCCCTACAACTCATCCAGAACGCCGCAGCCCGTCTGGTGTTCAACCTTCCCAAGTTCTCTCACGTCACCCCGCTCCTCCGCTCTCTCCACTGGCTTCCAGTTGAAGCTTGCATCCGCTACAAGACCATGGTGCTTGCCTACGGAGCTGTGAGGGGAACGGCACCTCAGTACCTCCAGGCTCTGATCAGGCCCTACACCCAAACAAGGGCACTGCGTTCATCCACCTCTGGCCTGCTCGCCTCCCTACCACTGAGGAAGTACAGTTCCCGCTCAGCCCAGTCAAAACTGTTCGCTGCTCTGGCCCCCCAATGGTGGAACAAACTCCCTCACGACGCCAGGACAGCGGAGTCAATCACCACCTTCCGGAGACACCTGAAACCCCACCTCTTTCAGGAATACCTAGGATAGGATAAAGTAATCCTTCTCACCCCCTCCCCCCCCCCTTAAAAGATTTAGATGCACTATTGTAAAGTGGCTGTTCCACTGGATGTCTTAAGGTGAACGCACCAATTTGTAAGTCGCTCTGGATAAGAGCATCTGCTAAATGACTTAAATGTAAATGTAAAAATGTGGCAAACAGGAGTCACAATGTACTCCACTACCAACCTCAGCAATTTACCATCCACATTGTCGGTAACAGGTGGTTTTGTCTTTATTTATAGATAGCAAAAAAAAATGTAACCTCTTCCACACCCATTTTGTGGACCTCAAAACTACAATGCTTGTATTTCATTATTTGGGCCATTATGCATGAATATGAAGGCTCAGCATTTGCTGTTTGCTTGTCATACCTCAGTTTGCTAATCTTGTCAACAGTACAACAGAACCTTACAGTGAAATGCTTACTTACAAGCCCAGTCAAGTTTCTCTGGTAATCACCAGGAAAATATCAGTTTCCATATAATTGACTGTTCTCACCCACCTCTGGTTCTGGGCGTCTCATGGTTAAAGCTACACAACCAGATTGACTGGTCTTCTGGAAGGGTTACTACTTGGAGTACATTTTGCCATTCTAATTGTCTACATTCTGCCCTTTATTTTCTACATTGTAGAATAATAGTGAAGACATTAAAACTATGAAATAAAACATATAGACTCTTGTAGTAACCAAAAAAGTGTTAAACAAATCAAAATATATTTGATATTCTTTAAAGTAGCCACCTATTGCCTTGATGACAGCTTTGCACACTATTGGCATTCTGTCAACCGCCTTCATGAGGTAGCCACCTGGAATGCATTTCAATTAACAGGTGTGCCTTATTAAAGGTTCATTTGTAGCATTATTTTCTTTAATGCGTTTGTGCCAATCAGTTGTGTTTTGACAAGGTAGGGGCGGTATACAGAAGATACTGTAGCCCTATTTGGTAAAAGACCAAGTCCATATTATGGCAAGAACAGCTTAAATAAGCAAAGAGAAATGACAGTCCATCATTACTTTAAGACATGAAGGTCAGTCAAGTTTCTTAAAGTGCAGTCGCAAAAACCATCAAGCACTATGATTAAACTGGCTCTTATGAGGGCCACCACAAGAAAGGAAGACCCAGAGTTACCTCTGCCATAGAGGATACGTTAATTAGAGTTACCAGCCTCAGAAATTGCAGCCCAAATAAATTATTCACAGGGTTCAAGTAACAGACACATCTCAACATCAACTGTTCAGAGGAAACTACGTGAATCAGGTCTTCATGGTCAAATTTCTCGCTGTAGATCTCGGCTTGCATTTTGACTCAAAGTGATCTTTAATTGATAAAAAGCTTCGATATATAATATATCTCCAAAAAATAGTCAAACACCAGATGAAGCCAACACGACGCCACACCAAAGATGGCCGAAAAGAAAGACCATGAAAGGTGGCCTGCGAAGTGCCTGTAGGATATGTCGAGATAAACAAATTTAGGTCCTCTTTCTTGACTTTAGCGAGCTAACTGGCTGAATGCTATCGTTCAGGTATTCACATATGCGGTAACAGATAAGGAAATCTCTCAATCAGTTTATTTATGTCAGGGGAACTAACTTGGTCGAATTACTAGCACGAAAGTATCGTCATTACTAAGCAGCTTTAGCTAGTTTTGATAGTAAAAAAAATAGGCGACCCAGCTCATTGTTTTTAGCTAGCTAACGTTAGCTTTGACAAACACCAACAAGCGAACTCCATCTAGCCAGTATCAATTGAATTATAAGGTAAGCAACTACTAGTAACCAATGACCTGTAAACGAACTTTAATATATTATCTAATTAGGCTTACAGGTGGGTGGGTGCATGTATGTTGGTTGGCTAGTTTGATGGTTTGTTGCTAATTAGACTGCTAGCTGGGTAGCTAACCAGCTTGTTACTGGCAATATCAATAAGCAGAGCCATATGTAAGGGATAATCACTAGGGACTAACGTTATGTGAACAACGTGGAATGTGTGTTGCGGAGTGGAAGTAACCTTCCACGGAGTTGCATTATTTTACAGAAACCACATAGAGCACCTAGTTGTAACCCTTTTTATACCATGGCTATAAATTAACACATTAGCTGCTTGAAATGTGTTCAACACCACTGAAGTACATAACAAGTCTACTACATAGCTACAGTAGTTGCCATGGTAATCACAGATGTGTAGTTTAGCTAGCCTAACCATAAGTCCTAGCTTGCTAATATGAATATCGAATTCCACAATGCCAATAATGTTTTCAATTTGACTTTTGCTTTCAAAAAGTAGCTCAAATAGCCATTTAATTCTACCATGCAATTTAGGGAAATATTGCACACTCTAGAATACCATTCAAGCCAATCAGAAACGAGTATTCAACAACGCCATTATATAAATGTAGTTATAAACTGGGTGGTTCAAGCCCTGAATGTTGATTGGCAGAAAGACGTGATGTATCAGACTGTATACCATAGGTATGAAAAATTACCATTTAGTAGTCTAATTACGTTGGTAACCAGTTTATAATAGCAAGGCACCTCGGGGGTTTGTGGTATATGACCAATGCAATATCCACATCATTGCTATCCACAATTAATGAGGGGAAATCTTTATAGCTAGCTAGTGAATAGGTTAATTAGCTTTCAAGTTAACTTCATGTCATAAGAATTTTTCATGAGTAATATGGCAAGTCAACATTTTACACTTAGATTTTTGTCATTTTCAGATGCTCTTATCCAGAGAGATTTACACAGGCAAATGGTGTTAAGTGCCTTGCTCAAGGGCAGCACGGCTCAGGGATTAGAACCAGCGACCTTTTGGTTAGTGTTCCAAGGCTCTTAACCACAAGGCTACCTGCTGGGCAGGGCACTAGTTTCCTGTCCCAAATTGCAATCAGTAATGTAACTTTTGGATTACCCAGACTCAGTAATGTAATCTGATTACTTTGTTTCTTTTGGATTACGCTCCCCTTAAGAGGCATGAGAAGAAGACAAAGGATCCATCAAACACATTTGGTGTGTCATCATAGTGGTCTCAGACATGTGGTCAGACTCGTTCAGGTTGAACAAACTTGAACTGACTTGAATGTCATTAAGACAACAAAGGAATTGTGATATTTTTTTCCCGCAAAGATCCTTTCTGAATTTAAAAGTAATCCATCTAATCCATAGTTTTTCAAGGTATCTGTAATCTGATTACAATATTTTTGGCTTGTAATGTAGTTGATTACAGTGAGGTTTTTTTGTAATAATTTTACATGTAACTGATTACATGTTATCAGTTATCTCTCCAACCCTCAATCCAACTATAGTATATTGTGGACATTTCTAATAAAAATGTTAGTTATCTACACATCCTTGTTCTCTCGTGGTTTTGCTATCTAGCCATGTTAATTGAGTGTTTTTATGTCTTCCCACAGGACTGTGTTAATGAGTAGACATGTCTGGTATCGCTCTTAGCAGACTGTCACAGGAGCGCAAAGCATGGAGGAAAGACCACCCATTTGTGAGGAGCTACCATACAAACAGTGAAAATAAACTTGTTCTGATGAATTGCAGAAGGCAAGCTTGTTCCTCAAACCTTATTCCCTCCCTCTCTCTCAGGGTTTTGTCGCTGTGCCTACCAAAAATCCTGATGGCACTATGAACCTCATGAACTGGGAATGTGCCATTCCGGGGAAAAAGGGGGTATGTCAACTTTTACTTTCTGTAGTTTTTACTCTAACAAGACCCAACAACCACTACCAGTCTGTCAGAATGAGTAAACAGATATAGAGTGTTTCTTATAGTACATCAAAAAATGGCCAACACAAGTACAAATACGAACTGATGTGTTCTCATTTAAAAGTATATTTTATAGTGTGTAGGCACACCCTCGTGTGCTGGAACAATTAATGGATGTAATAACTATGTTCTTCAATTCTCTAGACGCTGTGGGAGGGAGGCCAATACAAACTCCGAATGCTGTTCAAGGATGATTATCCTTCCTCGCCGCCAAAATGTGAGTAAACCTGCAGCTTGTTGTTATCGACCATTCACAAGTCATCAAACCGGCATTAGGCTATAGTAATAGAGCTAGAGCCTCCGTGTGGCAAGTTATTAGGAGATATCTAGGCTAATCAAGTAAGATGGAATTAAAATGACAGAACTTAAGTTAAATGAGAAGGACAGGCTACATCACCAAGAGCCAACAGGTAGGCTGCTTCTTAAGTTGAAGAGGAGAATACACAGTTATGTAGTCTCAATTAGCCAAGCTAACATTAGGTCAAGTTAGGTACTATGTAATCAGATGAGATGAGCAATAACTAGCAATAAGTTAGTTTACCAGCGCGAGTCGACTTGGTTGCTATCTCTCCCCTTCCTGTTCCCTTCATCACTCACTCACACCGCATGGCCCCTCGCCTCTGCCTGCTTGAGCTGCTACTCTCATACTGTATATACAGTCATTGATTACAGCTCCAGTTAATAAAGTAGCGTAAATTGTTACAGCATTGTTGCGTTAGGTATTTCTATAATATTTATTTAATCTCCTATATGAGGACGATCAGGGCCTATAATTGGTAGTTTTGTGATTGCTGCACTTTGATTTTAATTTTGTGAAAAACAAAACAATTAAGGATTTTTTCTTCACTTTAACAATCCCAATTTAATTTGGACATTTTAACACCCCTGGTGTGCAGTGTTTTGTTCCTAGTCATTTTTGATATCGATGGTAAGGAAGTTGACAGAAATGCTTGTTAATCATCTCTTCTATGTCCTCTCAGGCAAGTTTGAGCCACCCATTTTCCACCCCAATGTCTACCCATCTGGCACGGTGTGTCTTTCCATCCTGGAGGAGGAGAAGGACTGGAGGCCAGCCATCACCATAAAACAGGCACACACACACACACACACACACACACACACACACACACACACAAAGAATGGGAGAGGCATCAGTGCTTTCACCGGTTTGGAGGAATGCACGACATTGGCTCAACGGGTATCAAATTACTGTATTTTTTAATGTGGATCAAAGCATGGTACTCTCTGGTCAAGTGATTGTCTTCTGATCTGCATTGTTTTGTATTTCAATCCATTCTAAAAGCTGACTTCATCTGTTTTGTGTTCACAGATCCTGTTGGGTATCCAAGAGCTTCTCAATGAACCCAACATCCAAGACCCAGCACAAGCAGAAGCCTACACAATTTACTGGTGAGTTTCAGTTGAGAGATACTTTTTAAAATATTTTAGAATGTTCTACTGTATAATTGATACAGGTAAAGGGGCTCTTAGTGTGCTTTTAAGACACTTCAAACATACACAATCTCACTTTGTTAAACTGAAAATAATAGCCTTGTTGGCTGATACTCAATTTCATAATGGACTAATCCCCCTTTGTTGTCTCTTTTAGTCAGAACAGAATGGACTATGAGAAGAGGGTGAGGGCGCAGGCCAAGAAGTTTGCCCCCACATAAAGCTCAGCTGAACATCTGCCTGAGAAGCCTGATACAACACCTGGGTACTGAACAGCAAGCAGCACTTAGAGGACCAATCCAATGATCAATCTACAATTTGATATGTTCTTCTTTACATGAGAAAAGTGTCATGTAGCCTACATGAGAGCCATTTTAAAACAAAACAAAAAAATCATTTGTCCACAATTTTTGTTGTTGCCATTTTCACTTCTAAAACACTTTCTTATAATTTAGTAAGATTCCATTTGGATTTGTGATCTATAAATCAGGAAGCTACTTTGCCTTATATTTAGTCTTATCAAATATTCATAAGGTTTAGTAACAAATAATTTCAAATTGCAGTGTCTGATACATCATTTTGTAACTGAATCTGTACTTAAATAAATTACCCCCGTAAGTTAAGTGAGCCTTATTTTTCTGTATGTCTGGTCACATTGATTTTAATTGTAGATTTTTATTGGGATGCCCCTTTAATAAGATGGATGTCAGAGCTGAGAGTGTGCTGCATAGAGAGCTGAAGAGGTTTACCTCCAAAGACTTGAGTGTATGTATATAATATAAATATGTAGGTCCATATGGATCTTATGTTCTTTTCTATTGTTTTAGCAAGTTGATATTTGTCTGTGGTATTAAAAGTAATAAACACATAATGTAAGAATTGTGAAATAAAGTTAATTGAATGGAAAATACTAAAGGTGTCCCTTGTTCCTTTTACTTTCTTTGCTGATAGTTGAATTTGTTATTGTCTGTGTGGTAAATGTACAGGGTATGAGTATTTAGTAGGGGAGGTTTTATTTGACCTTTTATGAGGGATTGTGGTTTAAACTTTATTTTCCTGTGGTGGTGTTATATTGGATAACTGAGTGACCTTTAGCTCTTGAGTATGGAGTTCAAATGTCAGGTAATGCGCTCTAAGCTGTATCGGAGCCCCCTTCACGCGACTACCTTCTAAGGATAATTAGAACATTATCCAGATGACGTGTTACTCTTCACCCCGATTGGACGATGCGTGGGGTTCAGAAAAATCGAATTTATTGAGGTAAGGTTAGCCGCAGGATCGCAAAACTACACAGTGACTGAGGCTCTGAATCGAAGTATATTTAGGCTGTACTTTTCCCAAAATATAATTTCTCACTTACAGACATTCTATGCAATGCGCCTGACATGTGATAATTAAACGTGCCAACGATGGTTATTGTAGCCCACCTGACCCAGCTACAACGAATTCATGCCAGGAAAATAAGGTTGTCACATTTTTCCGGTTTGGTTCAGCTTGAGTTTTGGTTTAGGCTATATCCCAATGAGGGTAAGATTACATTTGAAAAATAAGATTTGAACGCTAATGCGGACACTTGTGTAAAATAATAAATAGGCCTAGACCTTCAGCGTCCCAGTGTTCTGTAAATGGACGATTTTTGAAAGTAGACGCACTTGTCAACTGCAAAAGTAATCTTATTCGCGGGAGGGCAGCACAGTATAATTCTCTGTTGGGTTCACACTAACCTTTTCAGTGCCTAATAGTCCCATTGAAAGCCAATACTCTGTCAAACAGTTACTATACGTCGAGAAAAGTGTATTATCTCTATTTAAGCATTAGCATATGTTGATTTGTTATGGCTCATGGTTGCCCAAATGTTTGTGCATCAATATATGTATTATGAAGGAGTTTATAATGCTGCATCTTTTGATGGAACACTGGGCAGTGAATGTTGACATGGGAAACCTACAGGACTGTACCAACAACAAGAATACTTGTGGTCAGGCAGTGCATTCTTTAGTTCTGTTCTCTGCTTACATGACCAAGAATCCTCGACACCTCTTGTTTGTTAGTCAAGGCAATGACCTCCACTGGCCAGCCGGAGACAACAGTTGGAGACAAGCCGCAGGTCAGTAGCGTTGGAGAGGGATGGTATAATTCAGTTTCTATCCCAAAACTTGGTATTCCACCATAACCTATGCACACTACAGAGCTCTGAATTATGTTTTTGCAACTGTGTGTGTGTTGGAGGTGAGAGTTTTAGCATGCCCGGAGGTTCCTCTTCTCGTGCTGCCTCACTATACCGACAAAGGGTCAGCCTTCGTCCCTCCCCATTGCTCCTACCACAGCCTGGGACACTGTCTGCGCACCAACATCTTTCCAGGTCAGTGTTGCAAAGTGAATTATCAGCACATATACAGTCAAGGATTACGGTTCCTCTGTCTAATGCTCATGTTCTTTTCTTTTCCTGTCCATGTTTCTATTCTATTCTTCCCAGGAGCTCCTCCGGTGTGGACGTCCCTGATAAAAGACTCCTACATCGGTCACCCCTTGCCCGCCCCTCCTATAGACGCCCAGCGTTGGTACGGCCGCAGGACTGATGACAGTGGTGGGTGACCTGCTGCTAATGCCACTTATTGCTATATCAGCAACTATTACTACCACTACTACTACCACCACTCCTAGTAGTACTATGAATACAAATAGTGCTACAGTATTCATAATATGCTTTGATAATAAGCTAGATAATAGCTTGATAATAAGCTAATAGGCTAATAATAAACACCACTCATTTGATTACTACTGCCAATGATATGACAAATAGCTCTATCCTTGCTACATCCACTTATACTCAAACCCCGTTTTCATTCTTCCTCCTTTTATTTGTTCTTTTATAGTGAAATGGACAGAAAGAAACATTGTGAACCAGAAGTTGAACAAGGCGCTAAAGGCAATGGAGAACAAGTGGTCTAAATGAGGCCAGGGTGCAGTGGCCATTTCACACCCTCACCGCAGCGCCCATGCACCCTCCACATTATTCACATATCTTTTTACACATGCAAGCCTTTACAAACCCTTTCTGGTATGTTCCGTCTCACATTCACACACAATGCACAAGCATACACACACGCACAAGCATACACACACAAACATTGTCACAAACTCTCAAAACTACAAAAGCAACCCATCTCCTGACCTCTAAACACATTCCAACACATTTGTATGTAGACACAAGTTCATGATCTCTCTTTTTCCGCAATAAAAGTAGAACAGCATCCATCAACTTAGTTACCTGATGTTCTGTGTATTGCAGAACTCACTTACTTCTGAGGGGATTCATAGCTGTCATCAAAAAATCTACTCATAGTACTGAAACCCACTGAATGTGATTGTCGGTTAAACCAGCATCTATCAATATTCAGATAAAACTGTAAAATGGAAATTCAATTTTACCAACAAAAGAATATGACATAAACCACAATTAGGTGGTTACCACATCAACCAAGGTTTTGTTTAAGGTTGGAAAGTTGTAGTAGCGGCTTTGTAGTATTCTTCAAGTACATTTGGAAGTAATATTGAAGTACATTTTTACTTAATCTGTGCTCAAGTCTCAAATGTACATGCAAGTAGCTATAATCCACCTGACCATATTATCAATGAAGTTGCTCCAATGACAAGAATAAGAAACTGATGGAATGAACGAAACAGGAAAAAAATTAAAAAGCTCAAAAGATGATAATGGTTGCAGGGGATTTTTGTCTCGGCTGTCTTTTTACAGTGAACAAGTAGCAGACTAATGCAAAGTGGCAGCATCACTAACGTGGTTTCAACAACAAAAAACACCGAAACTGTCTTTTTGTCACAACCATATCTCTATATTTGTTGTGTTCAGTCTAGAGACTATAGAGATGATTCATACTGGGGCTTTAGAGGACAAACGTTTTTTTTATACTGACTCACCTCACTCACTCAACAACAGTAAATAAGCTGTCATACCGAGCCCAGTGGAAGGAATCCTGAGATGTCAGTAATTGTCAGTAATACATCTCAACAAATCATGTTCCCCTTTCTGCTTCTGACATTTAGTGTGTGTGTGTGGGGGGGGGGGTTGTGCGTCATGTTACTCTTACATATTTCTTGACTGTGGTGTCAAATTAGGGAAATGAGCTTTTGATGAACTGTATATCTATTATAATTCAATTACAATTCATATTTTTATTAATCTAAATTCAATATCTGGCAAGGTTGCTGGTTCAAAACCACTCTACAATCTTTACAATATATTTTTTTAAAGTACACTACATGACCAAAAGTATGTGGACACCTGCTCGTTGAACATCTCATTCCAAATTCATGGGCATTAATATGAAGTTGGTCCCCCCTTTGCTGCTATAACAGACTCCACTCTTCTGGGGAGGCTTTCCACTAGATGCAGGAACATTGCTGCAGGGACTTGCTTCCATTCAGCCACAAGAGCATTAGTGAGGTTGGGCACTGATGTTGGGTGATTAGGCCTGGCTCACAGTCTGTGTTCCAATTCATCCCAAAGGTGTTCGATGGAGTTGAGGTCAAGGCTCTGTGCAGGCCTGTCAATTTCTTCCACACCGATCTCGATAAACCATTTCTGTAAGGATCTTGCTTGTGGGCGGGGGCATTGTCATGCTGAAACAGGAAAGGGCCTTCCCCCAAACTGGGGGAAAGTTGGAATCACAGAATTGTCTAGAATGTATTGTATGCTGTAGCATTAAGATTTCCCTTCACTGGAGCTAAGGGGCTTAGCCTGCGCGGCTATGTAAACTAATTTCATGAAGCTCCCAATGAGCAGTTATTGTGCTGACGTTGCTTCCATAGGTAGTTTGGAAAAATATATATATTTTTACGCGCTTCAGCACTCGGCGGTCCCATTCTGTGAGCTTGTGTGGCCTACCTGTCACATCTGCTCCTGCAACGCCCTCAACTGCTCATCCTGTGTCTCCTTGACCTGCCGCCACTCCCCTGGTACTCTCTCCCTCTCCCTCTCTCTGTGTGTGTGTGTGATTGTGTGGGCGGAGGCAGGTGTGCTGGAGTCAGAGCAGATCCCCTCCAGCTGCAACCTGTTCCATAATCAAGACCTCTACAAATACTCAGCCCTGCCATGTCCACACTGCCAGATAGTAATCTCTGCTCAGTCAGTCTACTTTTCTAGCCGTTTGTTACTATTCAGATCCTGTTATCCCGTTGTGCCTGTTTTCCTTGCCTGATGCTGTTTTCCTCTCCGCTACAGTTCTGCCTGCTCTGACTCTGGTCCTTGTCTCCAGACCCACGTCTCATCATCCTGCTACTCTGTCCTGGATTCCCCACTCTACTACTCCCTTGGATTCCCCTCCAGACCTGCTTACCCTGTCTCAACCCCTCTTGCTCCAGCCTCGGTCTCTGCACCTGGTTTCCAGCAACCCTAGTTTTCCAGCAACCCGCATTGGTTACTTCATCCCAGTCTCCATGTCTGAGTCTGCTCTTGGGTTCCCCTGTTCCACTCCACGTAAGACTACCACTTCGTGGCTGAGCCGTTGTTGCGCCTAGACGTTTCCACTTCACAATAACAACACTTACAGTTGACCGGAGCAGGGCAGACATTTTACAAACTGACTTGTTGGAGAGGTGGCATCCTATGACGGTGCAACATTGAACGTTACTGAGCTCTTCAGTAAGGCCATTCTACTGCCAATGTTTGTCTATGGAGATTGCATGGCTGTGTGCTTGATTTTATACACCTGTGGCTGAAATAGCCAAATCCACTCATTTGAAAGGTGTCTACATACTTTTGTGTGTATATATAGTGTATCTTATTTTCAGCAATTGTGGGCGTGGGTGTCACAAACACTTTCATTATGTGGCCTTGAATTAAAAGCTTTAGCCCAGCTGTGACTTTTCACTCAATTCTAAGAATAGAAACCAATTAGTCATACAATTATATCATTTCTAAAATGAAATGTTTGAACACCAAATTACTCATTTTGGAGCTTAGGATATGATTTCAATCTGATTAGAATGATAGGCCCCACTTAGAGTAATTACAAAAAACGTTCCACTAAGCTAACATGGAATTGTTTTAAGATGGTCTTACCAATGATCATTTAGCTATTTGATTTAGAATTTTATGACCCCTTTAGGTATCTATTTATCTTTTTTTTTTTTTTTTGATCAAACATTGAATTTGGCTTTACTGCTATTAGCCCATAGAAATGCATTGATTAACAGATACATACATGGACAAACACATAGTCGAAAAAATTAATCAAAAGTAAGTAAAGTGTCAGAGGTGTTGTGATGGTACACCTTCACTTTACAAAACATTCTCACCTCCTCCCTTTACACACCACAGCCCCTGTACCCCTGTCCCTCCTGTGATCTACAGATTGAGATTGTTTTTCTTATTGCTTCTACACAAACTGCACATAACACTGAGGCCTCGCACCAACTTCCCGTCACAAAGCGGACTCTGACCTTTCAACAAGCGTCATGTGTGTCACCTACCCCACCCCCGCCACTCTTCTGCAAGCCTCCCTAACCCATGCTGCAGAGTGAAAAATACTCAGCTAGAGCCCATATATCTGATGGTGTCAAAGTGCCATCATGGCCAAACCAACGCATTCACTTGCATTCTGTGAACAAACAGGCAGTTGTTGCGACACAAGCCTGAACTTCACTTTGTTTATTGAATGCTTTGTTCCTCACCATTCACATAAAGAGTGTTTCACAATGCACTCCTGTACCAAAAGATAAAGCATGAGTTGAGATGTGCAGATACACTTCACAGGACCTGCTCATCTCAATATGCTAAGCATCTATTACAGCATGCTTTTTGTAATGTTGTAACAAGTAGAGGTTTCCATCGGTTTCTATGATGAATGGATGATTTTCATTTTCATAACAAATTCAATCCACTACATTGATTGATACAAAGCATTTCATGTAACCGTGTGACATAAAATAGCTATCTACCTATTGCTTATGTTGTTTTGTAGGTCACATAACATGTAAGTATGTGAAAGAAATCCAACAATGGAGGAAATGGGTATCATGCTGGAGATCTGACACTGTCAGGTGCCTGCCATGACCTTCTGCATGACACCATAGACAAACAAATACTCCTTCTATGAGGAAAAGGCCTGTCTTTCTATGGCTACAAAATGAGATGTCCGATGACCTTTGCTTTGTCATACTAACTCATCATAAAATACTAACTCATCTTCTTCATCTTTCTATTGCCATTTCTACTTCTGCATTTTATTGACTTTCACAAGGATCTTTTGACTCCATTATCCATTTACTACTTGATTGAAACATTTTTATGACCTGACTTGCATTCATGAGTGATATACAGTATATTGGAAAACCATTATTTATTTTAACACGTCTAAATGACGCCTTGATCATACCGACAGTGTCATTGCGGAAAATGGTACAGCATCATCTGTCACGACTCCTACCGAAGGTGGCTCCCCTTCCTGTTCGGGTGGCGCTCGGTGGTCGTCACCGGCCTACTAGCTGCCACTGATCCCTTTTCCCCTTTCTGTTTATTCGTTTCACCTGTTTGTGTTTTAGGCTGATTAGTCGGGCTTTATTTACCAGCAGGCCTGGTTTGGGATTGTTTGGAGTACTTGTGTGCACGTCTGTAAGTTACAGTTTTCCCATTTTCGTGGGTTTTGCTGGACTGTTTAAGTCCCCCGTGTTTGGGGCATTTGTTTTGGTGTGCGCCCTGTGTTTCGTGGGGTTGGCTTATGTTCACCGTTTTTGTGCATTAAAAAGTATAGCACTACCCTGAACTCTGCTTCCTGAGTCTGACTTCTCCCCCACTACACCCCGGATGTTACAGAATGCCGCACCACCTGATGGAGTCAGCAGGAGCAGCTGCCAACCCCCTTCCATCGATGGAGGAACTTGTCCTCCATCATACCACCGTCCTCCATCGGATAGGATCGGCGATGGATCAGATGATGGAGAGAATGGACCGATGGGAGAGGAGTGGTCTCCTCTCTGCACCTCTGGTTCCTCCATCGATGGATCCACCTTCTCCTCCCTCCGCATCCGGCTCCGGCGCTCTCCGTCTTGCGCTCCCGAGGGATTATGATGGAGCGGCTGCTGGTGTCAGGGGTTTTTGCTCCAACTTGAACTGTACCTGGCGACCGTGAGGCCAACTCCCTCGGGGGAGGAGAGTGTGAGTGTCCTCGTCTCCTGCCTGACGGGTCGTGCTCTGGAGTGGGCCAACGCGGTCTGGAATGGCCCAGACTCGGCGAAGGAGCACTACCCAGATGAGCGACTGTTCCATCTTAGGCAGGAGAAGAGGAGCGCGCAGGATTTCGCGTTGGGTTTCCGGACCTTGGCCGCTGGGGCTGGGTGGAACGACAGGGCCCTGATAGACCACTACCTGTGTAGTCTCCGGGAGGAAGTCCGGAGGGAGCTAGCGCATCGGGGACGCCGCTCTCTCCCCTGACGAACTAATAGACATGTCTATCCAGCTGGACAATCTGCTGGCTGCCCGCAGGCGTTCGGAGAGGGTCCTGTCCGTTCCACCACCTAGCACTCCCGCTCCCATTCCTATGGAGTTAGGGGGGCCGTGCCGAGGGGTACCGGAGGAGGAGGCTCCTTCTGCACCAGCAATGGTCGGAGAGGACACACGGCCGATCGGTGCTGGGGGGGCCCGTCTGGGAGTCGAGAGGGCAGGCGGAACACTTCTCGGTCACCCCAGGTCAGCACCAAACTCACCCAGAACACCCTATTGGTCACATGTTTGTCTTGATTTTGTTTCTTAACCTTTCTCCCTCTTCCCAGCATAAGGCACTAGTCGATTCAGGCACAGCTGGGAACTTTATGGATCGTGGACTCGCCATCAAGCTGGGTGTTCCGCTAGTGCCGATAGATTCACCCTTCCCCGTGCACTCCCTAGATAGCCGGCCATTAGGGTCAGGGTTGGTCAGGGAGGCCACGGTTCCACTGGACATGGTGATGCAGGGGAATCATAAGGAGCGGATTAGTCTCTTCCTTATCGATTCACCTGCGTTTCCAGTGGTGCTGGGGGTTCCCTGGCTGGCTAGTCACAATCCTAGGATTTCGTGGAGACAGGGGGGTTCTCCAGGGGTGGTCAGAGGAGTGTTCAAGGAGGTGTATGGGAGTGTCCATCGGTGCCACTTCGGTGGAGAGTCCAGACCAGGTTTCCACTGTGCGCATTCCCCCTGAATATGCTGATTTGGCTATCGCTTTCAGTAAGAAGAGGGCGACTAAATTACCACCTCATCGACAGGGGGATTACCCAATACCTCTCATCGCTACGGCGGTGGAATCATTTCACGGAGCACAGTTTTTCACAAAACTGGACCTCAGGAGCGCGTATAGTCTGGTGCGTATTCAGGATGGAGATGAGTGGAAAACCGCGTTTAGTACCTATCGGGCCACTATGGACCTCGTCATGCCGTATGGGTTAAATAATGCTCCAGCCGTCTTTCAATCCTTTGTAGACGAGATTCTCAGGGACCTGCACGGGCAGGGAGTGGTTGTCTATATCGACGATATTCTGATCTATTCCGCCACCCGCGCTGCGCATGTGTCTCTGGTGCGCTAGGTGCTTGGTAGACTGCTGGAGCATGACCTATACGTCAAGGCTGAGAAGTGTGTGTTCTCCAAACGAGCCGTCTCCTTCCTGGGTTATCGCATTTCCACCTCGGGGGTGGTGATGGAGTGTGACCGCATTAAGGCCGTGCGTAATTGGCCGACTCCAACCACGGTGAAGGAGGTGCAGCGGTTCTTAGGGCTTGCCAATTACTACCGGAGGTTTATCCGGGGTTTTGGCCAGGTAGCGGCCCCCATTACCTCACTGGCCGGTGGGCATGCGGTGGTCGGGAAGAGGCTGACAGAGCCTTCAATAGGTTGAAGGCGCTGTTCACAGATGCACCCGTCACGAGCCGTCCAGGAATCCCTCAAACAAGCCAGTGGATGGCAGAAGAGGAGTGCTGACCGCCACCGCAGTGTGGCCCCCGTGTTTGTACCGGGGGCGCACCCGAACCCCTCTCTAGCATTCATAGTGGAGGTGGACGCGGCCGAGGCTGGGGTGGGTGCCGTGCTATCACAGCGCTCGGGTACGCCACCAAAACTTGCACTTTCTTTTCGAGGAAGCTCAGTCCGGCGGAGCGTAACTATGATGTGGGGGACCGGGAGTTGTTAGCAGTGGTAAAGGGCCTGAGGGTGTGGAGACACTGGCTTGAGGAGGCTAAGCACCCTTTTCACATCTGGACCGACCACCAGAATCTGGAATATATCCGGGCAGCTAAGAGACTGAATCCGCGTCAGGCAAGGTGGGCCATGTTCTTCACCCAATTCAGGTTCACTCTGTCTTATAGACCAGGCTCCCTGAACACGAAGGCCGACGCGCTGTCCCATCTCTATGACACGGAGGATCAGTCCAGCGAGCCTACTCCCATCCTTCCAGCGTCAAGGCTGGTGGTACCAGTGGTATGGGAGGTGGACTCGGACATCGAGCGGGCGTTACGGGCGGAACCTGCGCCTCCTCAGTGTCCAGCTGGTCGTAAGTACGTGCCGCTTGGTGTTCGTGACCAACTGATTTGGTGGGCTCACACACTACCCTCTTTGGGTCATCCTGGTGTGGCGAGGACAGTGCGGGGCCTCAGGGGTAAGTATTGGTGGTCCACCTTGGCCTATGGACGTTAGGTTTTATATCTCTTCCTGTTCGGTGTGCGCCCAGAGTAAGGCTCCTAGGCACCTTCCTAGAGGGAAGTTACAACCCTTCCCCGTTCCACAACGGCCATGATCTCACTTGTCAGTGGATTTCCTGACCGATCTCCCCCCGTCTCAGGGGAACACTACGGTCTTGGTTGTTGTGGATCGGTTTTCTAAGTCCTGCCGTCTCCCTACAGCCCTACAGACTGCGGAGGCACTATTTACCCACGTCTTCCGGCACTACGGGGTGCCGGAGGACATCGTCTCTGATCGGGGTCCCCAGTTCACATCCCGGGTATGGAGGGCGTTTATGGAGCGTCTGGGGGTCTCGGTCAGCCTGACCTCCGGTTATCACCCCGAGAGTAATGGGCAGGTGGAGAGAGTGAACCAGGAGGTGGGTAGGTTTCTGCGGTCGTATTGCCAGGACCGGCCAGGGGAGTGGTCCCATGGGCGGAGTTGGCCCAGAACTCACTCCGTCACTCCTCGACGAACCTATCACCATTTCAATGTGTTTTGGACTACCAGCCGGTCCTGGCAGCTTGGCATCCGAGTCAGACCGAGGCTCCTGCGGTGGAGGAGTGGGTGCAGCTCTCCAAGGAGACCTGGAGAGCCGTCCAGGAATCCCTCAAACAAGCCAGTGGATGGCAGAAGAGGAGTGCTGACCGCCACCGCAGTGAGGCCCCCGTGTTTGTACCGGGGGACAGGGTCTGGCTCTCGACCCGAAACCTACCCCACAGCTTGCCCTGCCGGAAGCTGGGGCCGCAGTGTGTGGGGCCCTTCAAAGTCCTGAGGAGGATAAACGAGGTGTGTTTATAGATTACAACTCCCTATCAATTATCATATTAACCCCTCGTTTCATGTGTCTCTCCTCAGGCCGGTGGTAGCTGGTCCCCTGCAGGACGGTGAGGTGCCGGAGGTCCCTCCGCCCCCTCTGGACATCGAGGGGTCCCCGGCGTACACGATACGGGCCATTCTGGACTCGAGACGCCGGGTGAGGAGTCTGCAGTACCTCGTGGACTGGGAGGGGTACGGTCCGGAAGAGAGGTGCTGGGTACCGGTGGGGGACATCTTGGATCCGTCACTGTTGAGGGATTTCCATCACCTCCATCCGGATCGCCCTGCGCCTCGCCCTCCGGGTCGCCCTCGAGGCCAGTGTCAGCGCGCTGCGGGAGCCGTGCGTCAGGGGGGGTACTGTCACGACTCCTACCGAAGGTGGCTCCCCCCCCCGCTCGGCGGGCGTCGTCACCGGCCTACTAGCTGCCACTGATCCCTTTTCCCCTTTCTGTTTATTGGTTTCACCTGTTTGTGTTTTAGGCTGATTAGTCGGGCTTTATTTACCAGCAGGCCTGGTTTGGGATTGTTTGGTGTACTTGTGTGCACGTCTGTGAGTTACGGTTTTCCCATTTTCGTGGGTTTTGCTGGACTGTTTAAGTCCCCCGTGTTTGGGGCATTTGTTTTGTTTTGGTGTGCGGCCTGTGTTTCGTGGGGTTGGCTTATGGTCACCGTTTTTGTGCATTAAAAAGTATAGCACTACGCTGAACTCTCTGTTTCCTGCGCCTGACTTCTCACCCACTACACCCCGGATGTTACATCATCTGGTTATGTGTGCAACAAAAGTTCAACATTCACCTTATGCTACCATTTCTGTCAAGCCGTCTACGCATACAGTTTGAGGCATACGCTCGAGAAATGCAATCCAACGTATGCACCACACAGAACGCGCTGCAACTGCCTCTCCAACGCAATGTCAGTGTAAACGCACGTCTCTGTTCTAGCCTACTTTACTGGTGCTCGACTGAAACAGGATGCGGTGTATTCACTATTTATACCTTAACACATAACGGGGCTCAGGGCCCTAATGGCTTTGCTTGTAGAGTATGTGTTGTAGAGAAGTGTTTCTCAATCCTGGTCCTAGGAAGGGCTACCACATCTTTGTTTTGGACCAAGCACTATTGCACTTAATTTAAGTAATCAACCCATCTTCATGCCTTTAATTTGAAACAGGTGTGCGAGTGCTAGGGCAAAAACAAAAATGGGCAACCCTTTTGAGTCCCCAGGACCAAGGTTGATAAACACTGTTGTAAAGAATGGTAATTATACTTTTTTTTAATCTTCAGTGTTTTGTGTGGCTTCCTGCAAGACACAGGCAAATGTCAGCCTTAGCGAGAGGTTGTGGTTACGTGTGTCACCATGAAATGTCATTGGGCACTTCAATCGAGAGGGAGGGAGAGAGAGAGTAAGAGAGCGATAGCGTTAAGGAGCAGGAGAGAATGATAGAGACAGAAAGTCAGAGAGAGAGCGCTAGAGGCACAAAGAGAGACAGTCACAAAGGAAGAGACAGACAGACAGAGACCTGAGGCTAAGGAGACAGAGAGGAGAGAGCATCTGCACAAGTCAAATAGTCAAAACAGAGCAAAGAAAGTAGAACAGAATGAAGACTGTGCTGACACGTCGACCCTGACTAAGAGGGTAAGTCTGAAGAGGTTGAATACCTATTTGTTTACATGTGCATTAGCACTTACTCTCTAAGATTCAACTTAGACTAATATTTTATATATATATATATATATATATATATATATATATAAAAGCCAAATTATCATTGAGTATCTATCCCTGTATCGTTCTTGTTATCATCAAGGTGTCAGCCGCATCACCGAATGTAGTCATTTAAAACTAATCCTTAGGACGGCAGGTAGCCGAGTGTTGAGCCACAATGAAGGTCGCTGGTTTGAATACCCAAGCCAACAAGGTGCAAAATCTGTTGACGTGCCATTGTGCAAGATACTTAACCCTAATTACTATGGCTGACTCTGTAAAACAATACATTTCACTGCACCTATCCAGCGTATGTGACATTTCATCATACTGTATATATATATATGTTTTTTTACATCTAGGCCAACCTGGTGAATCTGTCCAACAAGCACTCAAGAGGATAGTGTTTAGACTGTCTAGGTTTTTAGCTGTCTATTGGTGCAAACGAACTACAACATCTGGGGAGACAAGGGTACAAAAGGTTTTCTCATTGAGAGTTCAACATTAAGTCATGCAGTATTCATCAGTCAGATGAATGTGTATTCTGTATAGATATCGATTCTAGAGGAGTTTCTGCTGCTGCCTTTAAGTGCCTACCAAAACTCTTCATGTACTACAGTCAAAGGTGATGACAGTGGGTCATAATGGTATTGGGCTTGTGACGGAAAGATTTTCACGTCGTATACAATCAATTCAGGATGTCCCTTATCAGTGTCGTGTCTGCTCCTGTTCTATGCAACTGTTACTCAGGATTTTTACTGTCTAAATGTTGCTGGTGTTCCAGTGCTTTGTTATAACAGCCTCTTCATCTTACGTTTTCATCATCTTTGTTTTACATTTAAACAGTGGTGGCAATGGCCAAGACTCTGTGAGTGATTGTTCTTTGTCTTCTTTTCTTCATCTATGCCGTCTGTTGTTTTCCAGTTAGACAGGGGCGGTAATGATGTGGTCCATGCTTCACCTGCTGTTCCTGCTGTCTGTCCCACCAGGCTTCACTCACAACCTCCAAGGTAACTAGTGACTTCATGTTACTCTCAGCCTACTCATTCAGATAAAAAACAAACAGTACCTGCACCTTGTGGAGAAACACGATTTATTGATTGAATTTACCCCCCCCCCCCCCCCCCAAAAAAACAAATGTAAGTCAGATTTGTGAAGTTGGTGAGTTTGTGGATTTTAAAATGATAAGTGTTAATATACAGTAATAATCCTTTTGGTTTGCCTTTGCTGTCTTTCCCTCCAAGGACTGTTTTGTGTGAATGACTACATCAACAACATCGCCTGTGTGTGGAACAGCTCGGGAATAGATCCAGACGTGGCCTGCCAGCTCCTCGGTACAAGAGAAGACTATGAAAACCATTTTTTGTAAGGAATATTTTTTTTTGTCTGTCTTTATTATTACTGCAATACAGAAAATGACTGCATTGTGTTTTGAGGTATAAATGCATCCTTGTGAAATATTTTATTTATTTTGTTTTGTATAGCCAGAGTGGTTGTGATCTCAAACCCTTGGAAGGTCATTCTTTTGGAGGCTGCAGTTTTGTCTTTAAGGGCCATGTAAGTTTTTCCTGATATCAGAATTATATACAGTATGTTATTCTCCATCAATATGTTATTGTACATATATGTTATTTTCCATATAATTTTCATTGTTATCAATGTATATTGATTTCTATTGTATTTTTCAAACGTGAACTAAATATATCATGTGAAATTTATTTTATAGTAACTACTTGTGAAAATGAGAATTACAGTTAGAATCCTTGGAATTATTCTCCATGAATGTAGAACAGATGCAAGGAGTTCTTACTTTATTAAACATGCAATCTGTTTCCTGACTGTGTTTCTCTACAGTATTTCAGTTCAAACGAGAACCTCCCCAGCATTAAGGTGGAGTGTAACGGGTCTGAGGCGGCAAACCTCATAAAATACACACCTATCGAACATAGTGAGTGTCCACTTTTTCAGTGCTGTCTTTTATCTAGTGTACCTGCGAGAGTAGCCTCTCACTATAAATAGCTGTTCTTCTTCACTGGTTCATTTGAGAGTTTGATTCTTGCATGGGCCATATTCACATATTCAATACGGAATGTATGTACCACTATCAATGTAAACGTTGCTTTGGAAAGCATCTGCTAAATGACAATATTATTAAGTCTTCAGGTCTCAAGACATGGTTACTCATCACCTGGTCTTAGTTCACCAAACCGCCTCCTCTATATTTCCACTTCATGGTATTAGATGACTGTGACATCTCCCTCTGTTTCCTCACAGTTAAGATGCATCCTCCTGGTATCCCGCTCATCATCAATGGGACAAATGCCACCTGGAGAGCTGGTAGTCCGCTGTCTAAGAAGATCTTTGCATATGAATTCCAGGTGAAGGTGAAGAGGGAAGACCAGCTATGGGGGGTGAGTGAGACAAAACCATTGTGTGGGTGGGTGTGAAAGTGTGGTATTGGCTGAACATGCAGTATTCCTGCTGAATGAGTGAATCTGATTAGTGGGTAGTCATGCATAATACCGGTGCCTGAGTATTTAGCTGTGATTTTTGGCTGATTCTTCACTTCCATAGACATCAAAGGATGATCAAAATCAAATCAAATGTTATTAGTCACATGCGCCGAATACAACAGGTGTAAACCTTACAGTGAAATGCTTACTTACCAACAATGCCATTTCAAAAAAATATGGATAAGAATAAGAGCTAAAAGTAACAAGTAATTAAAGAGCAGCAGTAAAATAACAACAGCGAGACTATATACAGGGGAGTACCGATACAGAGTCAATGTGTCAGGGCACCGCTTTAAATGAGGTAGTATGTACATGTAGGTAGAGTTATTAAACTGACTATGCATTGATGACAACAGAGAGTAGCAGTGGTGCAAATAGTCTGGGTAGCCATTTGACTAGATGTTCAGGAGTCTTATGGCTTGGGGGTAGAAGCTGTTTAGAAGCCTCTTGGACCTAGACTTGGCACTCCGTTACTGCTTGCTGTGCTGTAGCAGAGAGAACAGTCTATGACTAGGGGGGCTAGAGTCTTTGACAATTTTTAGGGCCTTCCTCTGACACTGCCTGGTATAGAGGTCCTGGATGGCAGGAAGCTTGGCCCCAGTAATGTACTGGGCTGTTCGCACTACCCTGTAGTGCCTTGTGGTCGGAGGTCGAGCAGTTGCCATACCAGGGAGTGATGCAACCAGTCTGGATGCTCTCGATGGTGCAGCTGTAGAACCTTTTGATGATCTGAGGACCCATGCCAAATCCTTTCAGTCTCCTGAGGGGGAATAGGTTTTGTCATGCCCTCTTCACGACTATCTTGGTGTGCTTAGACCATGTTAGTTTGTTGGTGATGTGGACACCAAGGAACTTGAAGCTCTCAACCTGCTCCACTGCAGCCCCGTCGATGAGAATGGGGGCGTGCTCGGTCCTCTTTTTCCTGTAGTCATTTCCTTTGTCTTGATCACGTTGAGGGAGAGGTTGTTGTCCTGGCACCACACGGCCATGTCTCTGACCTCCTACCCTATAGTCTGTCTCGTCGCTGTCGGTGAACAGGCCTACCACTGTTGTTTCATCTGCAAATTTAATGATGGTTTTGGAGTCGTGCCTGGCCGTGCAGCCATGAGTGAACAGGGAGTACAGGGATGGGACTGAGCACGCACCCCTGAGGGGCCTCTGTGTTGAGGATCAGCGTGGTGGATGTGTTGTTACCTACCCTTACCACCTGGGAGCGGCCCGTCAGGAAGTCCAGAATCCAGTTGCAGAGAGAGGTGTTTAGTCCCAGGGTCCTTAGCTTAGTGATGAGCTTTGAGGGCACTATGGTGTTGAACACTGAGCCTTAGTCAATGAATAGCATTCTCACATAGGTGTTCCTTTTGTCCAGGTGGGAAAGGGCAGTGTGGAGTGCAATGGATATTGCGTCATCTGTGGATCTGTTGGGGCAGTATGCAAATTGGAGTGGGTCTAGGTTTTCTGGGATGATGGTGTTGTGAGCCATGACCAGCCTTTCAAAGCACTTCATGGTTACAGGCGTGAGTGCTACGGGTCGGTAGTCATTTAGACAGGTTACCTCAGTGTTCTTGTGCACAGGCACTATGGTGGTCTACTTAAAACATTATGGCATTACAGACTCAGACAGGGAGAAGTAGAAAATGTCAGTGAAGACACTTGCTAGTTTGTCAGCGCATGCTCGTAGTATACATCCTGGTAATTCGTCTGGCCCTGCGGCCTTGTGAATGTTGACCTGTTTAAAGGTCTTACTCACATCGGCTGCAGAGAGTGTGATCACACATTCTTCCAGGACAGCTGGTGCTCTCATGCATGTTTCAGTGTTATTTGCCTCGAAGCGAGCATAGAAGCGAGCATCGTCTGGTAGGCTCGTGTCACTGGGCAGCTCTCGGCCGTGCTTCCCTTTGTAGTCTGTAATGGTTTGCAAGCCCTGCCACATCCGACGAGCGTCAGAGCCGGTGTAGTACGATTATGAGTTACACACACTCATCTCAAATCAGGATTTCAGCCTGAATAGTTTGAGACAGTATTGTAGCTTTGCAGTGATTATGCTTATTTTTGTCTACCTGTCTGTCTCTGTCAGGAGGCCAAGAATTTTACCAGACCAAATCAGGAACCGTGGATGGAGCTGGGTGTGGTGGAGAGTGGGATTCATCACATCAGGGTGAGAGTCAAGCCGACCCAGCCCGCCTCTAGCCACTGGAGTGAGTGGAGCCCGACTGCCTCCTGGACATCAGAGGGCGAGGTCTCACCAACCTTTGGTACGTTTGAAGCCATGCCATGCCACAAACTTAAACATTACATCTACTATATGTTCGGTCATGCAGAACACTCTATCCTATCCAGAGAAACTGACAGTCGGTGCATAGTGAAGTTCATGTGGCCCATACAGGAATAAAACTAATTTGCTGGTCTACAAAATTGTGTTAACGACCCGTGTTAAATGTATCCAGATGCATTTCTGAGACATATATTCCAACCATGCTTCCGTTCTGTGTTTCAGTGCAGTCCCCGGACCTGGCTTTGTGGCTGGTGTTGAGTGGTGCACTTTTCACTCTCATCATTGTCATGTTGCTAGTCTTCTACAAAACACATATTAACAATAGGTGAGTAATGCGTAAAGGTGGATTTATATGCGTATTTTTGGCTCAGATCAGGAGTGAGACCCACAACCTTTGGCTCAGTGAGTTAATTTGGTCTTGTGCCATGTTGATGACGGGGGCTTGATTTTTATCATTGGTTGCATAATGTTTGGGTATGTAGTATCAAGATAAATTCTGGAACAGACCCAAGATGGTTTATTTACAACCCATGTTGTTTTGGTGCTCTACAGGAAACACCAGTATGTGCCTGACCCTGCCAAGTACTTCCAGCCACTTAACTCTGTCCACGGTGGAAACTTTCAGGTACCTGGAAAATACTCCAACTTCCTGCTAAACTTGAAACCTGTTGAACCAATACAATTCTGTGTATGTGGCTTTATTCACTAGCGTGAATGTTTTCTTGATACGAAAACCTAGTGGACAGCCTAATATAATAATCTTGAACCTGGTTGAGTGGAAATGTCTGCATTTGTGTCCCTATTTAACTTTACTTACTACTTACTTACATTGGATGCTTACAGTTGGGAACAGTCTCTTTCGTTGCCAGTAAAAGGAAAGTTCGCAGCCACAGTAAAAACCCAAAGAAAACATTAGTCATGATATGGTTTCTCTGTTGGTTTGAATTCCTCGCATTAACAGACATAGACACACTCTCTCTACCACACGCACACACCAATAAACTCACGTATGCACCTCGTATTACAAACAAGGATACACACACTGATCTTGCAGCAACTTTCAAAACTTGATACTTGCCAGTGTAGATGCAGTAAAATATTTGTCCTTTGTCATTTTGCTTAAGTATCAGCATAACTTTACATTTCACCAATGACCGTGACACTGTACAGTGCTCCATATACTGATGTGTGTCTCTGGCCCTCCCCATGCAGAAATGGCTGAGCCCCTTGTTTGCTCCAGAGTGCTTCATCACCGCCCAGCCTGGCGAGGACATCTCCCCTGTGGAGGTGTCTGGAACAGAAGTCTGGGACATCACCGACTCCACCAGCTCCACCACCGCAGCCTTCCTCCTACACTCTGACCCCAACACCCCCTCTGATGGCTGGAACAGCAGCGGCCAGTCCTCCTGCTTCTCCAACATCGGCTACTTCTACCCCAGCGGCCTCCGCATCGAGTCTTGTCCCGTCTACTTCACCTACCAGGGGGACCACAGCTCTCTCTATGCCACCACCACATCCTCCTCCTATGAGCTCTTGGAACTTCTCGGTCGGCTGCAGAGGGAGCCCCAGAGCCCAGACTCTGGTTTCGGCATGGAGAGCGTAGAGGGGAAGGACCAGGTGGAGGAGGAAGGAAAGGGTAAAACGGAAAGGGAAGTGGCTCTAGTTGACCATCATTCACCCCCTCCTCTTGTCCTACCAGTCTCCCTGCCTGCTGGGATCCCTCCAGGCCCTCACCATCCCCTGAGTCTCCCTCAACTCCCCCTTCATAATCCTGAGACTAACTCTGCCATGGTGCCTAGCAGCAGTTACAATGCCTGGCCAGTAGAAGCTGCTCTAGGCAGATCCTCCTCAATGACAGTGGAACCCAGTTGTAGCGGCTATTTGACCATTAATGAGCTGCAGAATACCTACAGCAACAAGTCTATTTGAACAATCCATTTTTCACTCAATTTACATTTTAGTTGAGCTGTTGAACTTATTCTTCGTGCAAACTATGACACAAGGCTCAGATAATGCAGGTACAAAATCATTTTTTTGCATGGTATTTTACATGATAAAATACCATGTAGTTTATTTGTATTTTATATAAATTTGGTATATTACTTGTATTACTATTGGGGCAGCTGGTTTGCCAATGCGTTGTTACTTTATCTCAGATAGTTAGTGCTGCTAGTTGTTTTTGTCTTTAAATGCGTTCACTGACATCTTGTTTGTATGAAGACCTGAATTAAACCTCTGGCAGAAGAGAAGTGGGTCAGCCTTTAACTTCCTATGTTTGTGGGCTTAGGTAGTCTGCCCTACAGTACAAAGCAAAAAGGCAGTAAATGCTAATTTGGTCAAAAATGAGTTAGTCGTTTTTTGCTACATTAAATACATGCTTAATCATGTGGACAAGTATCCTTCCTCTAATGTATTGTGTTTTTGAGAAAATGGGGGTCATGTTAGCAGTATCTACATAAAGTTACTGTGAAACCAAGGTAAATAAAAGCCATTTTTCTCAGTTCCACGCTATGAGCAGTTACTGCTTTTTTGCTTGGTAGGGCAGTTAAAGTGGCAAAGAGTGGGCAAGTGTTCCTGCTGTATGTGTATGTGTGTTGGTGTGTTTGCCTGCGTGTATCAGTGGCAGTCGGTTCTGTTAAAGATGAGGGAGGACCATTTAAAAAAAAAAAATGTTATGAGCATTGCGTTATTTCTATTACAGCATGTTGGATGACTGTCATTCATATTCCATTCACCCAGTTCAATGTAACAGCGATAGGTTTAGGCTACTACATGATACAAAAATGTCCCTATACCCATCATGAGGTTGTTACAACCTAGTCTAAGAGGTTTACAACGTAGGTGCACACAGGTCGAGAGAAAAATTAAAGATGACAGACAGTGACACATTGACAGACAGTGACACATTCAATCCCGCCTTGCACACTCTTGTCTGCATCTAGCTGATCTAGGGTGTAGTTATTAGTACAACAGTTGCAAATAAGAGTTTCTATTGTACAAATTCAGGTATTTTTTATCCCAGTTCCGTTCGCTTCCGTTTAAGAAACATTTGAACAGAATCGGTAGAAGGAATAGCACCCTTGATCACATGAAATCACAGTTCATAGCAGCCACGTTGTATTCCTTATTGCATCCATGCGCTCTCCTCCTCTCACCTTTTCCCTTTGCTTTTGGACTTTTGTTGCACAACACATTAGCTGTATGTGACCATGTGAAAAAACATTTCCAAGCCAAACAACATCATAACCGCTACACACAGCCTACATATTGTCACCGTATTAGCTAAAGTAACGTAATAACTAATAGAACTAGCTAACGTGTTAGTAACCCTACAATCATGCAGTAGTGTTACAGTGTACAGTTAGTAAGCAGTTTAGAACTTGCCCTGGTGGCAATACATTTGTAAAACCAAAAGCTTACCTTGAATTGGAAGTGTTTGAATGTTGTGTTGGATAGTCATAGCTAGCATCCCTCTGTTTGAGCAGGGTGTTTGAGTAGGCTAAACTAGCTAGCTGCATCTGCTAGCTAAGTAAGTGAAACTGAAAAAACAATGACTATCTCTATATTTCTCTCTTGCTTCTCCTTTTTTTGGAATAAATTAATATGTTCAAAACTGTTCAGCTATTGTCATTCTCTCTCTTCAAGTCAACTATTCACCACATTTTATCCACTGCAGTGCTAGCTAGCTGTAGCTTATGCTTTCAGTACTAAATTCATTCTCTGATCCTTTGATTGGGTGGACAACATGTCAGTTCATGCTGCAAGAGCTCTGATAGGTTGGAGGACATCCTCTGGAAGTTGTCATAATTACTGTGTAAGTCTATGGAAGGGGGTGAGGACCATGAGCCTCCTAGGTTTTGTATTGTAAGTCAATGTAACGATAACTAACAAACGTCCATACTTGAGTGTTTTGTGCCCCCAAAAATGTATACATCCAGGTCAACTGTAATATGAATACCATTGTAAAGCACAATTTCTCCGCTTTCCAGCAAAATCAACCTTCAGACCTTCTGTCCGCCTCTGCATGATTGAAGAATGCAATGGAGCTCCACCTGGCCTTTAAAAAAATTGTGGTTGGGGAAGAGAAGGCTACCGAGTAATAGTGAAAGTCGCATTTTTCAACCGATTTCTCAAAAATGTTAATAAAACTCGATAAAGAGGTTATATAATGCATCATTTTTAGGGCGGCGGGTTTTTTAGGGTTTTAAAGTGTGGAGCTAAAGTTATTTTCAGTAATTAAACCGTCTGTCTCGCGGCTTTTAAGAATCATGATGGCGTGCAGAGATGACGTGAAAAATGAATGCATTCAGTTGTACAATTGACTAGGTATGCCCGTCCCTCTCTCTACCCCTGTTGGAAAGACTCTGTATGGCACACAATGTGTTGCATAATGCATGCTGTACGATACTTCACGATATGTACAATGCTTGTACAGCGCTTTATCAACTTTTCTTGCTTACTATTGGTCTATTACCATGTCAATCAATGCTGGAATAGAAGGGTAGTTTACACCCCGGATTTTGATGCCAACACAGTCACTACAGTCCTATTAGTTTTCATCGCAGCCTTGTTTGAATGCCGCAGTACGCAAAATCTGTACGGAACAGAGTTAGCTACTGTTACCCAGAGGAGGACGGAAGCTAGCTGTCCTCCAGCTACACCATGGTGCTACCCTACAGAGTGCTGTTGAGGCTATTGTAGACCTTCATTGCAACACAGTGTGTTTTAATCAATTATTTGGTGACATAAATATATTTAGTATGGTTTTATATTTTAAAAATGCTTTTGAATTGTTTTACCAATTTAAAATAAATGAAATTCACTGAGGAGGAGGGTCCTCTCTGATTCAAAGGGGTTGGGTTCAATTTGAAAGACAATTTGCAGTTGTCTTCAACTGACTAGGTATCCCCCTTTCCCCTTTTCCTTATCCTCCCCTTCCTCCTCTGATGAGCCTCCACTGGTGTGTATGTACAGTATGTGTGCGTGTTTGTGTGTGCATGCGTGTGCCTGTGAGTTGTGTGGGGGAGGGTTTCTGATTTGAGAGTGTAATTGTGTAGCCGATCTAAGGGTGGTTGTGGCTTATGAAAGATAGGATGCGAAATTAGGTCTGTTTGTGTGTGTAAACATGTCCTGTCAGGTGTGTGAATGAGTTTATGTATTAGTATGTGGTCTGACATTTGACTGTGACACCACGTCCCCACCGCTGACTTTCGCTCTCTTGAAAAAAGTTGTTTTACTTGTTACAAGGCATTGCTATGATGAAAAGAAAAATGCATTTGAGCTTGGGGTGGGGGGTGGGTCAGTGAATTAACTGAGAAAAAAGCATGCAGGGCATTCTACACCATTAAATAACTAATTCAAATTGAAATACCTAATACCACATTTTAAATACCTATTCAAATGTGGCTAAATCTAATTGAATTTGTCATTGAACCAATTGCACTTTACGGCAGCGAAAAGTCCCCTGAGTTCACAAACCTGTTCTACTAACACACTGAATCCTCAGGACCTGAACATCAAATTAGTCAGAATAAACCAAATTACAACACAGACAAAACTAAACTACATTACCTATGGGGAAACACAAACAGATGCAAAGTAAACTGTAATGCTATCTGGCCCTAAATCGACAGTACACCATGGCAAACCATTCAAATCAAATTTATTCAAATCAAATTTGATTTAACCATGGTTACAAAAACAATGTATAGGCTCAGTGAGCACAGCCTTGCCATTGAGAAGGCTAGACACAGGAAAACCAGGCTCCGTGTAGAGGAAAGGCTGTCGAACCACTTCCCCACAGCAGAACCCGAGTCAAAGCTGCATTTCCTGACAAGAATTTTGCTAGCATTGTCTGATAGTGGCCTGAGTAAGGGGTGGAAAACTTAAAACTAGCTGTTATTGGCAGAGACATTTGGAACTCTGTTTGTTAGTGTTCTACAAACCAATTTACTGCATGGTGATATCACCATGGAAAGCCAAAACTCCCACCCATGCAAACCTGCTGATTAGAAGGCCCTGTGCGGATTGTATTTTCAATCAGCAACTATCAGGAAATAACACTAATACATTTTTTTTCACACTTTTACAGTGTTCGTTTTGTCAGCTGTTTTGTCTGCACTGGGCCTTTAAACAGTTTAGTGTGGGGTCAGCTTCTTACCACCAGGTGGCAATAGAATAAATACCACAGAATAAATCCTCTACCTTGTAATGTGCAGCCAAGAAAACATAACAGACCTAAAACAGACCTTAAAAGGGCAATCTGCAGTTGTTACATACGTTTTTTTACTTTCAGATTAATGATATATACCCATTTATTCTTGAAAAATACAATTTATCAATATGTTATGAGCTTAGTTCAACTGTCTTACCCCACCAAAACCCCAAATATAAGCTTGTTCTACTCCAATGTTTGTAAACAAAGTAATTGTAAAGAAACACTGAGTATGCTTCAGAACATGGTTAAAACCATCATTTTGATCTCCTTGCATCCATAACTCTGTCTATGAATGTTATAGTGGTTGTGTAACAGTATAACTTTAGTCCGTCCCCTCGCCCCTACCCGCGCTCGAACCAGGGACCCTCTGCACACACAGACAACTGACACCCACGAAGCATCGTTACCCATCGCTCCACAAAAGCCACGGCCCTTGCAGAGCAAGGGGAACCACTACTTCAAGGTCTCAGAGCGAGTGACATCACCGATTGAAACGCTATTAGCGCCCACCACCGCTAACTAGCTAGCCATTTCACATTGGTTACACTTGCACTTCTCCATCCCTCAGCTAATTTACATAAACACTGTCAGGGTGTACCGCTTTGCTATCGTTTGATCTGCATATTGCCCCTTTAAACTCCAAAGACTAGAATGGGAGGAGCCCTTTCGTTTTATAACGATAACAGTAAGGCTGTTATGACAGGCCAACTTCACAGAGTCTATACGGTATGACATCTTCGAAGAGTTCACACTGCTGGTAAATCCACAGTGGATTCCCTGGCCTCTTCAGCTGCTCACAAAGAGTTTTTATACTCCCGTTTATTATGCGACAACTTCTCTATAACTAAGACGAATGAGTGTATTCAAAGAGAAATGATAAGACAAGAGGCGGTATCAAGTGATTAAACGAATAGAGATACAAGACTACTGAAAGTCTAACTAACGACTCTCACATGAATCTCGAGAGCATAAGGTCACTGTGAACTTGGCTTACTACTTTTTTAAATTCTGTAGAATGCGTATCATTTTCCATCTGTACACCATATTCACCTGTATAAGACTCTGGTACCTCCATCTGCACAGAGTATGGGGCGCCTGCTTGATTTAGTCTCATGTGAGTCTCTGTTTGAGGATCCCCTGCCTGCCTGTTTGTCTGTCGCCCTCCTCCTCAGCATGTTCTGGGTGATGAAGCTACAATGAGAGAGAGAGACAGAGAGAGAGGGAGGGAAATAAAACAAATCATGACTAGCATACAGTAAATCTACAAAATCAGAGCTTGTCTTGGAACGGGTCCACCCTGGAATCTGAGGATGTCGGGCCAAGTCGAGTGTGTCTGTCCTCTTTATTTGTGTGGATTAGAAACAGAGCCCGGAGGAAAGTGTCAACGACACTGTAATCGTAACCAAGATACAGACTAGCCGAAATTAGAGGGAGGGAGCATATGGAAGCACTTCTATTTGAGGCAATAGGGATAACCAGGGACAAACTAAAGATCCACTTTATTTCCCATTCATTCCAGATGGTAGGGTGGACCTTTTGAAATAAAAGCCATACAAAATGTGATGTTTCTCATATACTTTCTCATAACTGGCATTATGTACAGACTTTTACTTTACTGAGATTATTTTTTACAGGGACAGTGCACATTAATCAACGTTTCAGTAAAAGTACCGGTTTTAAAGCTGGCTATTTTCAAATCGCAGTACCTGGGCAGGTTATTAAAAACAATTATAATAACAATACAGACAAACAAAGAGCAGTGAGAACATGCAGAGCAACATATGACAAGCAACACATAGCACACAGACAGACAGAGAAATAGAGAAATAGCACAAAAATAGCACAAAAAGAAACAGAACAAAATATATAAAAGCAACACGCAAGCTACAGACAACATACAGTGGGGCAAAAAAGTATTTAGTCAGCCACCAATTGTGCAAGTTCTCCCACTTAAAAAGATGAGAGAGGCCTGTAATTTTCATCATAGGTACACTTCAACTATGACAGACAAAATGAGAAAAAAAATCCAGAAAATCACATCGTAGGATTTTTAATGAATTTATTTGCAAATTATGGTGGAAAATAAGCATTTGGTAACCTACAAACAAGCAAGATTTCTGGCTCTCACAGACCTGTAACTTCTTCTTTAAGAGGCTCCTCTGTCCTCCACTCGTTACCTGTATTAATGGCGCCTGTTTGAACTTGTTATCAGTATAAAAGACACTTGTCCACAACCTCAAACAGTCACACTCCAAACTCCACTATGGCCAAGACCAAAGAGCTGTCAAAGGACACCAGAAACAAAATTGTAGACCTGCACCAGGCTGGGAAGACTGAATCTGCAATAGGTAAGCAGCTTGGTTTGAAGAAATCAACTGTGGGAGCAATTATTAGGAAATGGAAGACATACAAGACCACTGATAATCTCCCTCGATCTGGGGCTCCACGCAAGATCTCACCCCGTGGGGTCAAAATGATCACAAGAACGGTGAGCAAAAATCCCAGAACCACACAGGGGGACCTAGTGAATGACCTGCAGAGAGCTGGGACCAAAGTAACAAAGCCTACCATCAGTAACACACTACGCCGCCAGGGACTCAAATCCTGCAGTGCCAGACGTGTCCCCCTGCTTAAGCCAGTACATGTCCAGGCCCGTCTGAAGTTTGCTAGAGAGAATTTGGATGATCCAGAAGAAGATTGGGAGAATGTCATATGGTCAGATAAAAGGTAAAAACTCAACTCGTCGTGTTTGGAGGACAAAGAATGCTGAGTTGCATCCAAAGAACACCATACCTAATGTGAAGCATGGGGGTGGAAACATCATGCTTTGGGGCTGTTTTTCTGCAAAGGGACCAGGACGACTGATCCATGTAAAGGAAAGAATGAATGGGACCATGTATCGTGAGTGGCCTAGCCAGTCTCCAGATCTCAACCCCATAGAAAATCTTTGGAGGGAGTTGAAAGTTCGTGTTGCCCACTATAACAGCCCCAAAACATCACTGCTCTAGAGGAGATCTGCATGGAGGAATGGGCCAAAATACCAGCAACAGTGTGTGAAAACCTTGTGAAGACTTACAGAAAATGTTTGACCGCTGTCATTGCCAACAAAGGGTATATAACAAAGTATTGAGATAGACACTTGTTATTGACCAAATACTTATTTTCCATCATAATTTGCAAATAAATTAATTAAAAATCCTACAATGTGATTTTGTGGATTTTTTTTCTCATTTTGTCTGTCATAGTTGAAGTGTACCTGTGATGAAAATTACAGGCCTCTCTCATCTTTTTAAGTGGGAGAACATGCACAATTGGTGGCTGACTAAATACTTTTTTGCCCCACTGTATATATGTTTTTTTTTGTAGGCTGTAATTGTAAATAAGAATTTGTTCTTAAACTGACTTGCCTTGTTAAATAAAGGTTAAATAAAAAAATAACAGATAACATGGAAAGCGGCAATATATTGCTAACAATGATGTTCACAAGTTGTTTTTTTCACATTTAAATTAAAACACGAGTCACTGAGCCACTTTGGACCATGGACCATTGCAGTAGTGAGATCTTCTGCAGCCTGTTTGCTCTTTGCATGAACATAATTTTATGATTGATTTGGGATATCAGGGGACCTTGGACAAGAGAATGCTACTCGTAGGTAAACATACATTCATAATCCATTGTCCTAGATCTGAAACAGAAACAAATCTTTATATCTCAGCAAAAATCCTACCCAAGTTTGTTGAATGCCACAACCATATGAACTACTGCATTGATGTCCATGTTTCGGTAGACACTCCAAAGAACAAACACACGGACACAAGGTCAAATAATGTTTGCCACCTCATAAAAAAGAATGAGTTCTGCCTGGTGGAACACTGACTATGTCCCAAATGACACCCTATTCCATACAGTGCCTTGCGAAAGTATTCGGCCCCCTTGAACTTTGCGACCTTTTGCCACATTTCAGGCTTCAAACATAAAGATATAAAACTGTATTTTTTTGTGAAGAATCAACAACAAGTGGGACACAATCATGAAGTGGAACGACATTTATTGGATATTTCAAACTTTTTTAACAAATCAAAAACTGAAAAATTGGGCGTGCAAAATTATTCAGCCCCTTTACTTTCAGTGCAGCAAACTCTCTCCAGAAGTTCAGTGAGGATCTCTGAATGATCCAATGTTGACCTAAATGACTAATGATGATAAATACAATCCACCTGTGTGTAATCAAGTCTCCGTATAAATGCACCTGCACTGTGATGGTCTCAGAGGTCCGTTAAAAGCTCAGAGAGCATCATGAAGAACAAGGAACACACCAGGCAGGTCCGAGATACTGTTGTGAAGAAGTTTGAAGCCGGATTTGGATACAAAAAGATTTCCCAAGCTTTAAACATCCCAAGGAGCACTGTGCAAGCGATAATATTGAAATGGAAGGAGTATCAGACCACTGCAAATCTACAAAGACCTGGCCGTCCCTCTAAACTTTCAGCTCATACAAGGAGAAGACTGATCAGAGATGCAGCCAAAGAGGCCCATGATCACTCTGGATGAACTGCAGAGATCTACAGCTGAGGTGGGAGACTCTGTCCATAGGACAACAATCAGTCGTATATTGCACAAATCTGGCCTTTATGGAAGAGTGGCAAGAAGAAAGCCATTTCTTAAAGATATCCATAAAAAGTGTTGTTTAAAGTTTGCCACAAGCCGCCTGGGAGACACACCAAACATGTGGAAGAAGGTGCTCTGGTCAGATGAAACCAAAATTGAACTTTTTGGCAACAATGCAAAACGTTATGTTTGGCGTAAAAGCAACACAGCTCATCACCCTGAACACACCATCCCCACTGTCAAACATGGTGGTGGCAGCATCATGGTTTGGGCCTGCTTTTCTTCAGCAGGGACAGGGAAGATGGTTAAAATTGATGGGAAGATGGATGGAGCCAAATACAGGACCATTCTGGAAGAAAACCTGATGAGTCTGCAAAAGACCTGAGACTGGGACGGAGATTTGTCTTCCAACAAGACAATGATCCAAAACATAAAGCAAAATCTACAATGGAATGGTTCAAAAATAAACATATCCAGGTGTTAGAATGGCCAAGTCAAAGTCCAGATCTGAATCCAATCGAGAATCTGTGGAAAGAACTGAAAACTGCTGTTTTCAGATGCAAATGCTCTCCATCCAACGTCACTGAGCTCGAGCTGTTTTGCAAGGAGGAATGGGAAAAAATTTCAGTCTCTCGATGTGCAAAACTGATAGAGATACATACCCCAAGCGACTTACAGCTGTAATCGCAGCAAAAGGTGGTGCTACAAAGTATTAACTTAAGGGTGCTGAATAATTTTGCACGCCCAATTTTTCAGTTTTTGATTTGTTAAAAAAGTTTGAAATATCCAATAAATGTCGTTCCACTTCATGATTGTGTCCCACTTGTTGTTGATTCTTCACAAAAAAATACAGTTTTATATCTTTATGTTTGAAGCCTGAAATGTGGCAAAAGGTTGCAAAGTTCAAGGAGGCCGAATACTTTCGCAAGGCACTGTATATAGTGCACTACATTTGGGATGCGGCCTCTACCTTCTGGTTATTGTTGGGCAATTAAGTTGAATAGAGGCAAGGAGCGAGTCTAGAGAGGAAGTCAACGAGGGGTCAGTGATTAAGGCCTAGGTGTGTCAGAACAAACTGTATAAACATGTGACCACTTGTAGGAAAGGTCACAGGTCAAGAGCTCATGTCAACGATATGATTGAGGAGGCTCATGCTGGAGAATTTCATTTTGGAATCTCACCATTAATATATCCCCAAATATAAATAATTTATTGTACATTGGTGTTTTTGTATTATTTGTTCACGTAGGCCTGGAATAAATTGAAGGATAGTCAATGAAACAAAAAGCATATTGACGTAGTTTAAAAAACAGTTTGATATGTGATTTATCAGTTCCCCTTCCTTCAACACATTACGTTTGTGGGACAGTTATGTTTCCACTGCTGAATGTTTCTGGACGTTTTGCAGTTTCCTCTATTAACATTAGGAGTAGCGTTAACATCGGGGGAAAAGAAAGGTAGAGAGGAAGAGAAAATGGTTGAGTAGCTTGCAGTTGAAACAGGAATCAATAGTCTGAATGAAAGCATACGGAGCGACAAATAATGTGTTTTCTTGGCACTTAAAAATTGAAAGAGAGGGAAAGAAAGAGACGCAGACGACAGACAGACAGACAGACAGACAGCATGTGAAGCATGAGCCTTCCTTCCTTATTTCCTCCCTCCCTTCATAGATATACACAAACCGGTACTATTGACACTGGTAGTTCAAGGGAGGACAGTCAGTGTCGACGTATTAGAGTCAATAAAATATGGGTCAGATGTGCCTGTTAATGGCGTGGAGATGAAAGAAGAAGAAGAACACCCCTGACATAATTACATAACCGTCTGTGGAGTCTCCTTCAATCCTGGACCCCTAGGCGGTAGCGCGCTCCAGATGTGCTTGTGTTACACGTGTTCACCAATTTGAAATCAACTTCGGCTCTCGGCTCTCACAGCAATGGCAATAAGAGCTCATCCAAAAACGTGCAGAGGGTAAATAAAAATAGGCCTGTTCATTCTCACTGTTTGCTGCAGGTAGACGGTTGTGCCAACATGGCTGTGCTGTGTCTGTGTCTATTCTAATTAACAAAAACTATTGGGCCCAATAAATAGTCAAACATATATTGTCTCTGCTAAAAGTGGATCTGTGTGTGCGTGCACGCGTGTGTGTGTGCTTGCCTGTGTGCCTGCACATGGGCAAGTGTGTGTTACTGTCCCTCAAATTAAGATATTTTTTACCAGTTTTTTTATTTAGTATTTCTAGCTATTCTTATTGTTGACGATGTTCTTTTCATAGTTTTGCTTTGGCAACATTTCATATTACTTTGCTTTGGCAACATTGAATTTGAATTCTAGAGAGAGAGAGAGAGGCTGACTCAGGATTTCCCCTCCTCCCCTCCCCTCTCCCCTCTCTCTCCTCAGCTGATCAACACGACTTGCAGAGACTTCTACTAGAGGTAAGTTACAGCCTGCTTTACTATCAATCACATTAACTGTCATTCTGCGGTAGCCTCTGCACAATGCCAAGAGTGCATGTATCACGCAGTCCAGCATCTTTCATTTGACTACATTAAACGTAATGCCTCACTGATGGGCGTCGCCTGAAAACAAATGATTTTGTTTTTCACTGTCTTTTAAAATATCTATATATATATATATTTTAATTTTAGCCCTTTTTTCTCCCCAATTTCGTGGTATCCAATTGTTTTAGTAGCTACTATCTTGTCTCATCGCTACAACTCCCGTACGGGCTCGGGAGAGACGAAGGTTGAAAGTCATGCGTCCTCCGATACACAACCCAACCTAGCTGCACTGCTTCTTAACACAGCGCGCATCCAACCCGGAAGCCAGCCGCACCAATGTGTTGGAGGAAACACCGTGCACCTGGCTACCTTGGTTAGCACGCACTGCGCCCGGCTCGCACCAGGAGTCGTGTTTTTCACTCTCACTCCGATATCATATTAGCATGACATTTACAGCTAATTCCCTGTAATTCTACACATTTTGACATGGGGTGGGGATACATTGTTGCAGTTTTAAAGCTAATTCCATGCAATTCTACATATTTTGCCAACAACTTATGTCATGCTAATATGATATCTGAGTGAGAGTGCCAAACAAAATTTCACAGTATTATTCCAACATCATAGTGTGAACTTATATATTAAAACAGGAAAATCACTTTTTTTGGCTACACTGAGCCTTTAAAAATGAACTATGCAGAAATCTCCAGTTCCTGTTTGCAAAAATTCTAATAGTTTGCATAATTTCAGTTTATCTGACAAAACAAGAAAGTATAGTGTAGAGAATATTGTGCCATATAAACAACTGCCACATAATGAAAGTGCGTGTGACACCCACATTTACTGAAAATAAGATACACTATATACACAAAAATATGTGTGTGGACACCCCTTCAAATGAATGGTTTCTGCTATTTCAGTCACACCTGTTAATGACAGGTGTATAAAATTGAGCACACAGTCATGCAATCTTCATAGCTCAGTGACTTTCAACGTGACACCGTCGTAGGGTGCCACCTTTCCAACAAGCCAGTTCGTCAAAAAATCTGTCTTGCTAGAGCTGCCCCGATCAACTGCAAGTGCTGTTGTTGTGAAACAGGTCGTCTAGGAGCAACCACGGCTCAGCCGTGAAGTTGAAAACCACACAAGCTCACAGAACGGAACCACCGAGTGCTGAAGCGTGTAGCGCTTTTAAAATGTCTGTCCTCGGTTGTAACACTCGCAACTGAGTTCCAAACTGCCTCTGGAAGCAACATCAGCACAATAGCGTTCGTCAGGAGCTTCATTAAATGGGTCTCCATGGCCAAGCACCAGGGCCTAAAGTACTGCACTATGTAGGGTATACCGTGCCATTTGGGATGGCGTCCAAATGTCCATCTTCTAAACTGTAAAATTGAACTGGGTGGCACAACTATCAACTCAAGTCCTAAACTCAAGTCCTAAACTTTGAGTTTCGCGTCTTAAACAAGTCATAATGTGCTCTCCGCCAAATGTAATACCATTTCATTTTTTAACAAGAGTAATAGTTAGTATATTACATTTACGCAAATCGCAAAAATTCTTAAAAAAAATATCTGTATATTTATTACTTTCCAAATAAATGTTACATTTTGATGGAAATACATGGGTAGGCATGATAAAGACCCACCCCCCAATAGTGATCGACTATCGAGGATCGCTATGGGGCGCAATCGGGCGATGTAGGCTTGTACACAATCGCCCAGCCCAACCACAATCGCCCAACTTTGTTTTAGGAACAGCAGTAACATCGGGCAGGATTTAAGCTACCAACTGCCTAGCAAGTTGTAGCTCAATCTTGAGTACAATGATCACGTTCCCACACTGACTGACTGTGTGGAGGCTCATTGATTTAACGTTACGTTAGCCTACATAATACACTAGTAAAGTAATAAAATATATATCTGCCAGCTATATTAGCCACGACTTACCGTTCTTTGTGCAGCTTCAAATGTCGAACAAAGTTGGAAATTGTTGCGCCTCCATCTGTAATTTTCTTCCCGCATGTTTTGCAAGTTGCAATCCGTTTTTTGTTGATACAGCATCATCTTTTTCTCCAAAAAGAATCATTATGGATATCATCTTTCCAAGGGCTCCATCTGAATTCACCCGCCGACGTTCCTCTGCACTGCCACGCACAACTTTTTCTCAGCTGGCACAATTTCATTGGTTGCTGTCCGATTCAAACTGTAATCTGTTAAATGAAGAGTTTATGGCCGCACACTTTTTAAAATAGCATAATTTTTAATATTTGACCTTGGGGAAGGTATCAAGTCAGGTCGAGTCATAAGGCTCAAGTCCAAGTCAAGTCAGGAGTGTCACGCCCTGACCTTAGTTATCTTTGTTTTCTTTATTATTTTGGTTAGGTCAGGGTGTGACGAGGGTGGTATGTGTGATGAGTCTTGTCTAGAGTTTTTTGTACATCTATGGGGTTTTGGTTTGTCTAGGTAATGTAGGTCTATGGTGGCCTGAATTGGTTCCCAATCAGAGGCAGCTGTTTATCTTTGTCTCTGATTGGGGAGCCTATTTAGGTTGCCATTTTCCATTTTGGTTTTGTTGGGTTATTGTCTATGTATAGTTGCCTGTGTCAGCACTTGATGTTTATAGCATCACTTTTGTATAGTTTGTTAAGTGTTCATTATAAGAAGAATGTATTCTAATCATGCTGCGCTTTGGTTTCCTCTATATGACGAACGTGACAACGAGCCATTGGTGTCAAAGTCGAGTTGCAAGTCATCATATTTGGGACTTGAGTCTGACTCCAGTCCAAGTCATGTGAATTGAGTCCACACCTCTGGCCTGTACAATAAAAAAAAAGATACTATCAAGATACTGTACCTCAGTACACTCCACAAGTTTAAATGGTTTACATTTTTTTGCAACGATTAAGCATTTCATTTTACAGAGTACTATGCTGCATCCCGTGCATATGACAATCAACTTTGATTTGATTTGACAATCCCAAAAAAAGACCAAGATCACTCAGATGTCTGCAGATCATGGCCATTTATTTCAGGGACATTATGGAAGAAGCTACAGCATTGCTATACTTTTGGATTGTTGATGAGAGCCACACTAGTGTTTCTTCTGTGGATTTTCATTGGACCCGTGGCCCTATGTTCTGTCACTGCAATGAGCTATGGATCTAAAATGGCACCTTAGTATAACAGCTGTGTTGGACTGTCTGTCTGAGACTATAAGGCTGGCATCATAGAAAATTATCAATGATGGTCATGGTTTGAACTGAAGCTCCAGACAACAACAGTGGTTGCTGTCTCATGGATAGTTCATAGCTAGCTCAAATCAAAGTGAAATCAAAGTTTATTACAGTGAAATGCTTACTTACAAGCCCTAACCAACAGTGCAATTTTTAAGTAGAAAATAGGTACTAGGTTAACAATAGATAAGTAAAGAAATACAAAAAATTAAACAGTAAAATGACTGAAAATAACAGTAGCGAGGCTAAATACAGGTGGTACCGGTACAGAGTCAATGTGCGGGGGCACCGGTCATTTAGGCTAATTTAGGTAGTATGTACGTGAATATATAGTTAAAGTGACTAGGCATAGATGATAAACAGAGAGTAGCAGCAACGTAAAAGAGGCAGGTGGGTGGCGGGACACAATGCAAATAGTCCGGGTATTCAATGTGCTCATAGTCGGGCTAATTGAGGTAATATAAATTATATATATATAATATATATATATATATATATATATATATATATAATAATAATATATATAAATATATATACAGTGGGGCAAAAAAGTATTTAGTCAGCCACCAATTGTGCAAGTTCTCCCACTTAAAAAGATGAGAGAGGCCTGTAATTTTCATCATAGGTACACTTCAACTATGACAGACAAAATGAGGGGAAAACATCCAGAAAATCACATTGTAGGATTTTTAATTAATTTATTTGCAAATTATGGTGGAAAATAAGTATTTAAACAAACTTAATGATTGTGCTGGAGACGTGCCTGGCCATGCAGTCATGAGTGAACAGGAAGTACAGGAAAGGGAGCATGCACCCCTGGGGAGCTCCAGTGTTGAGGATCAGTGTGGCAGAGGTGTTGCTACCTACCCTCACCACCTGGCTGCGGCCCGTCAGGAAGTCCAGGATCCAGTTGCAGAGGGAGGTGTTTAGTTCCAGGATCCTTAGCTTAGTGATGAGCTTTGAGGGCACTATGGTGTTGAGTGCTCATGTTCATCATTCTTAAACCTTCCCTGCTCCCATCTATGCAAATATACTGTATGTTTTCTCTTGCTCCAAAATCACTCTTTTTCCTACTGTCCTGGAACAGCAGTGGGACACGTAATAATTCAGTTGCTAAGCAGACTCTGATATATTTCAGATGATGTTTTTCCCCCCCATCTTATTCATGTGGGTATTCATTAAACCACTTATAACGACTGTCTTCGGGTGAAAGAGAGGAGGACCAAAATGCAGCGTGATGATAATCCATATTTTAAATGGGATACTTAAACAACGAACAAAACAATAAACCGACAAAAATCAACAAAGACGAAACAGCCCCGTAACATGAACACTGGAAACAGGAACAATCACCCACAAAATACCCAAAGAATATGGCTGCCTAAATATGGTTCCCAATCAGAGACAACAATAGACAGCTAATTGAGAACCAATCTAGGCAACCATAGACTTACAAAAACACCTAGATAGGTGCCACCCCCATAAACATACAAAACCCATAGACAAGACAAACACATACATCACCCATGTCACACCCTGACCTAACCAAAATAACAAAGAAAACAAAGAATACTAAGGTCAGGGTGTGACACCACTATAGCAAACTTTTTTTGGCCCACGACCACATTTTAATATCTGAAAATGATTGCGACCCCAACCATGTGAAAAAAATGCATGTAATTAACAGCCAATGTTTACTTTGTTATTTGGGGCTATGGCAGTTCATTGTAAAACATTCTAACAGTATTTCTGATTGTGTTCTCAAATCACCATCATATGCTTTTAATGTGGGGCTATGACAGTCCATTTTAAATTAGTCTCTTATCTCTTAATGTCTCTTATCTCACCACCACTAATTAGATGGGTGTACTTGATCCATGTCGCGTCAGAGCTTCTCAAAGTCAGGGGGTGTGGTCGACAATGCGCACCTCATCTCTCCTGTCACATCCAGCCTGGATCGATATTTTATTTTTCTAATACAGATGAGAGCACTGAATCAGAGTACCATGAGTTTTAATGCTCCGAGGGAGACGGCACAGTATTCCCTTTGAGTCATGAACCAAATCTCCTCCATAGTGACCTGCCTTATCTGCTGCATGACAGCTCGATCAGCTGTTCGATTTCATTTAAGGGCATGTCAGCTGAGCCAGGGTCACAGTCAAACGGATTTAGCTGATTTGTTCACTCATCTGTATAAATGTTTTGTATTTCCCCTTCATGCTTGCGTTCAGTTCGTTCAGTTTCCCAAATATGTCAGTCTACATAGGCAAGGAAACACATTTTCACACAGAAAGTCAACAAAGTGTTTTACATCCATTGCGAATAACAACAGTCCCTCTCCAATTCAAAAAATCTTTCCAACACTCCTCCTCGATAACCACCAAGCCTCGGTGTGAAATAGAACATTGTCATGCTTTGATCCCATATCTCCACATAGTTTTGCGAACAGGCATGTACGATGTAGTTTACAATCGAAGTTACCTGCTGCATATCTCAGAGTTCTGCGCTCAGCTCTTTTGTTAATCTCGGTGTACTGATTATAGACAAACACTGTCAGTAAAATTGCCTTACTGATGAGCTCAGTGACTTTCAACGTGGCATCGTCATAGGATGCCACCTTTCCAACAAGTCAGTTCGTCATATTTATGCCCTGCTAGATCTGCCCGGGTGAACTGTAAGTGCTGTTATTTTGAAGTGGGACCTTTAGGAGCAACAACGGTTCAGCCGCAAAGTGGTAGGCCACACAAGCTCACAGAATGGGAGTGCGCCGAGTGCTGAAGCACGTAACGCGTAAAAATCATCTGTCCTCAGCTGCAACACTGACTACCAGTTATAACTGTTCGTCAGGAGCTTCACGAAATGGGCTTACATAGCAGCTCAGTCGCACAAAAGATTACCAATGGCAAGTGAAATGAAAAGTGCCGGCTGGAGGGGTGTAAAGCTCACCGCCATTGGACTCTGGAGCTGTGGAAATGGATTCTCTGGAGTGATGAATCACACTTCACCATCTGGCAGTCCGGCAGTCGAATCTGAGTTTGGCGGATGCCAGGAGAACACCACCTGCCCCAATGCATAGTGCCAACTGTAAAGATTGGTTGAGGAGGAATAATGGTTTGGGGCTGTTTGTCCTTGTTTGGGCTAACCCCTTCAAATCAAATTTTATTGGTCACATACACATGGTTAGCAGATTATAATGCGAGTGTAGCGCAATGCTTGTGCTTCTAGTTAGACAGTGCAGTAATATCTAACAAGTAATCTAACAAATTCACAACGACTACCTTATACACACAAATGTAAAGGGGTAAATAAGAGTATGTACATATAAAAAAAATATATGGATGAACGATAGCCGTGCGGCAGAAGCAAGATTCAGTAGATGGTATAGAATACAGTATATACATTTGAAATAAGTAATGGAGGATATGTAGACATTATTAAAGTGACGTTATTTAAACTGACCAGTGATACCTTTATTAAATCCATTTATTACATTAATTAAAGTGGACAGAGATTTGAGTCTGTATGTTGGCAGCAGCCACTCTATGTTAGTGATGACTGTTTAACAGTCTGATGGCCTTTAAATAGAAGCTGTTTTTTAGTCTCTCAGTCCTAGCTTTGATACACCTGTACTGACCTCGCCTTCTGGATGATAGCGGGGTGAATAGGCAGTGGCTCGGGTAGTTATTGTCCTTGATGATTTATTTGGCCTTCCTGTGATGTCGGGTGCTGTAGGTGTCTTGGAGGGCAGGTAGTTTGCCCCCGGTGATGCGTTGTGCAGACCTCACTACCCTCTGGAGAGCCTTACGGTTGTGGGCGGAGCAGTTGCCGTACCAGGCAGTGATACAGCCCGCCAGGATGCTCTCGATTGTGCATCTGTAGAAGTTTGTGAGTGCTTTTGGTGACAAGCCAAATTTCTTCAGCCTCCTGAGGTTGAAGAGGCGCTGCTGCGCCTTCTTCACGATCCTGTCTGTGTGGGTGGACCAATTCAGTTTGTCTGTGATGTGTATGCAGAGGAACTTAAAACTTGCTACCCTCTCCACTACTGTTCCATCGATGTGGATAGGGGGGTGTTCCCTCTGCTGTTTCCTGAAGTCCACAATCATCTCCTTAGTTTTGTTGACGTTGAGTGTGAGGTTATTTTCCTGACACCACACTCCGAGGGCCCTCACCTCCTCCCTGTAGGCCGTCTCGTCGTTGTTGGTAATCAAGCCTACCACTGTTGTGTCATCCGCAAACTTGATGATTGAGTTGGAGGCGTGCGTGGCCACGCAGTCGTGGGTGAACAGGGAGTACAGGAGAGGGCTCAGAACGCACCCTTGTGAGGCCCCAGTGTTGAGGATCAGCGGGGTGGAGATGTTGTTGCCTACCCTCACCACCTGGGGGCGGCCCGTCAGGAAGTCCAGTACCCAGTTGCACAGGGCGGGGTCGAGACCCAGGGTCTCGAGCTTGATGACGAGCTTGGAGGGTACTATGGTGTTAAATGCCGAGCTGTAGTCGATGAACAGCATTCTCACATCTATGAGTTGATACAGTTAACTACAATGCTTGTTACATGTAATAACACTGCAACAAGTGTTACCGTATTGGTATTTAGTAGTTTTTTACGCTGAATTATGTAATTATTCAGTTATCAGACAGAACATGTGATATAAACCTAGTCTGTGCGCCACGGAAAAATTCACTTCAAAGCTTTGCCGCCATCTAGTGGAGATAAGGGAATATTTGCGTAGTGAATCATGAGAAACTAAACTGAGAAACTGAACATTTTGTGACTTGAAGATAGATGACTGATTTCCCTAATGGGTTCACACCAATAAAAATGTATTTTTCGTTTTATGGACAGCAAGCTACTCACAACATCAATGTGAACACACGGTACAGCCACTTGGGTTTTGAACAGCGGCGTCACAAAGGCAATTGCCATAGAAATATAACTCAAGTTCTAGTGACATGAAGTGATTTCCAAAATAGGTTTATCAATCGCTTTTCTCACGTACACAGATCTTGTTATCTGTAGGCTGTTGTGGATTCGTATACTTTAAAGCATCTTTTTTTGCTTGTGCTTGCATCAGCAAGTAAGACATTCAAGAGATCATGAGTAATAATGATAAATTATGAGTAATAATGATAAATTATGAGATTAGGATGAATGATCTCTTGTTTTTAGCTTTTCTCACAAATGACTTTTCTTTTTCTAAATCCAGGTGCGTGTATGATGGATACAAACCCTTACGTGTTAGGACAGGAAGACCAGCATGGAACTCTAAGTAGCCCACAATGTTTGATTGCTGTAATAGCAGATGCATAGTTTTGTAATCTATCAGGTAATTGACAGCACTTGATCTCTCTCATCACTTTACTCAAATACAACTGACAGTTTTCTGACCCTTTGCCCATTAATGTAGGTGTTGGGTTACTTGACTGGACTGAGAAATGTAACTTATATACCCTGCAAAAAGTCACACGTTTTGTCTAAAAATGTTGTACACTGCTTCTGACTAGGGCCTGACTACTTTTGTACAGGTTTGGTCAAAGATAGTGCACTATATAGTGAACATTTGGGATGCAACCCTGAGTGATGATGCAGTCCACCTCCAGTTCCTCTGGCTGTAGGGAGACAAGTCAGGCTGCAGTGACATCAGGATCCAGAGTCAGTGGAGAGCAGCGTCTTCAGAAACCCAGCAAACAGCGCTCCCAACAGGGCTTCAGTGTACTACAGAAACTGTCTGCGGAGTAAGTTCAGTTACAATGTATCTACATTACCAGTCATAAGTTTGGACACACCTACTCATTCAACAGTTTTTCTTTATTTGTACTATTTTCTTAATTGTAGAATAAAAGTGAAGACATACACTATGAAATAACACATATTTCATATACTATGAAATAACACACCTGAAACCCCACCTCTTTAAGGAATACCTAGGATAGGATAAAGTAATCCCTCTCACCCCCCCTCCCCCTGAAAAGATTTAGATGCACTACTGTTCCACTGGAGGTCATAAGGTGAATGCACCAATTTGTAAGTCGCTCTGGATAAGAGCGTCTGCTAAATGACTTAAATGTAAATGTAAATGATAATGTAGTAACCAAAAAAAGTGTTAAACAAATCAAAATATATTTGAAGATTGTTCAAAGTAGCCACCCTTTGCCTTGATGACAGCTTTGTACACTCTTGTCATTCTCTCAACCAGCTTCAATAGGTAGTCACCTGGAATGCATTTCAATTAACAGGTGTGCCATGTTAAAAGTTAAGTTTATTTCCTTAATGCGTTTGAGCAAATCAGTTGTGTTGTGACAAAGTAGGGGTGGAATACAGAAGATAACCCTGTTTGGCAAAAACCAAGTCCATATTATGGCACGAACAGCTCAAATAAGCAAAGAGAAACGACAGTCCATCATTACTTTAAGACGCAAAGGTCAGTCAATCTGCACAATTTCTAGAATTTTGAAAGTTTCTTCAAGTGCAGTCGCAAAAACCATCAAGCTCTATGATGAACTGGCTCTCATGAGGACCACCACAGGAAAGGAAGACCCAGAGTTACCTCTGCTGCAGAGGATAAGTTCATTAGAGTTACCAGCCTCAGAAATTGCAGACCAAATAAATGTTTTGCAGAGGTCAAGTAACAGACACATCACAGAGGGCGGTGAGCATGAAGCCTCTGGATCCACTGAGCTGCGTGAAGCTTTGTCACCAGGCTCTCGTTTGCTCCACTCCCACTACCAGCCTGGCAGCCAGCAACATTTTGTCTGTTGTTCTGCACAGCCTAAAGGACACCATTGGTGCATTTCTGTCCGAAGAGGTCGCAAGGCCAGAGTTGGAAAAGGCTATCAGCCAAAGCCTGGTCAACTCTGTGATGGTGACCCTGAAGAGTCTGCTGATGCTGGCTGCCCAGGTTCCTGTGGTGCAGGGGGACAACTCCACCCTGAAGACCTCAAGAGTAGATCCCACATGGAACCACAGAGATCTCAGATCTGATCCCAATTATAACCACGAAGATCTCAGAGCTGATCCCAGCTGTAACCATGGAGACTGTCACTGGAATTTCATAATTCCTATTAATTGTACATGAATTAAATCACTCGGTCTATTTTATAAGAATTAAGATTCCTATTTGCATAAAAGATGGAGACCAGTCTTGTCAAAATTAGATAATTGTATTTATTCTCAGAGCGCGCTGCCATGTAACCACGAACAGTTTATATACAAAATAAGACATCATAGGAGGAAAAACGTTTTATAACCTGTCAACCAGGATTCCAACAAGTTGAAAAGTTCCTTCCAACCCACTAGCTCGCTCAATCCAGACACACACTTATCTATTAACTTCTGGAATCTTCACCTTCATCCATCACTATTTAGAAGACAGTTTCAGATAATGGAAAACCCAGGAAAACACTCTCTGCCTTATCTAAACACTCCAGAGCTAAGTTGAGTCGGTTCAACCATAGGTTAACGACCCTTTCTGCTTACTTCAAAACCCACAATTCCAGTCCCCTCCAACCTGGCTGGAATGGTATTTATTTAATTTAATTACCCCCTGTTTCATGCTCCACAATCCCTTCCTTATGAACTAATATTATTAATCAGATATAATAAAACAGTATACGTTTAATTAGTTATAGCTCTATTTAAAATGTAGATATTGTTTAGTCATTATTCATGAAATTCCTAACAGAGACCTCAGAGATGATCCCAGACAGAACCATGGAGCCTCCAGGGTGTTTGTAACGGCTTTCTTCCTGGGAAGGAGAGGCGGACCAAAATGCAGCGTGGTTAGAGTTCATGTTATTTTAATAAGGTAACTCAACACAAACAGACTACAAAACAATAACCGTGAAAACCGAAACAGTCCTAACTGGTGCAGAAAACACAAAGACAGGAAACAATCACCCACAAATCCCAACACAAAACAGGCTACCTAAATATGGTTCCCAATCAGAGACAATGACTAACACCTGCCTCTGATTGAGAACCATATCAGGCCAAACATAGAAATAGACAAACTAGACACACAACATAGAATGCCCACCCAGCTCACGTCCTGACCAACACTAAAACAAGGAAAACACACAAGAACTAAGGTCAGAACGTGACAGTGTTCCTCAGACATAGCTGTGGATAAGAACCACATCTCCCTCCAAGATGAGGACATGGCTTATGAGGCCAGCATCACCGCCACCTGAATCTGGTGAATCCCAAAATGGACAGAAGGTCCACCTCTTCCAGGGGGGGGCTCTCAGTATCCATGCCCCAGGCGTGCCTTCCTGGACTCCAAGGACCTAGAGGGGTTCCTTCGCAGCCCAAACCTCCGCCACTTCTCTGAGCAACTGATCTGGCACGTTGCACGACTGATCCTGGAGTCCAAAATGGCGAAGACCACGTCTATGAGAAGGTGTTTCTCATACACAACAGTGGCCAACCTAAGTGGAGGCCTTGACCTGTCCACAGAGTGCTGTACTGAGCTCCTCTACAGCTTTGTGGAGGGTGTGGTCAAAAACCTTCTGGAGACCTTCTTGAGTGTTCCACACAACCCTCCTGTGGAATCCTTCATGGAGGATTACAGCTGCATGGAAGAAAGGAACTGGGTGGTCTCTCCCAACTCTCTCTCATGGCAGTAGTGTATGTCTGGCCTCTCCCACCCTGAGTGATAATGACTCCACAATCACACAACAGTCAGGTGAAGTGGGCATGGTCAAGCCCAGCTCTAGGAAAACCATCAATGCTCTTCTATCTGACATGTTCATTGACAGAGTTGGAGAACTTCTCGAAGAGGTTTGTGATGTGAGCGAGGTTGAACAGACTGCTGCCAGAGGTGATGATGATGATGTTGAACGTACTTCAATCAATGGTAAGATATCTGTACAAGCATATTTGGTTTGATCAACATAGGTCTGTCCATAATGAGTCCATACAAAGCTAAGATGATTAGTAAGTCAGATTGGCTGTATTGGAATAAAAATCGGACTTTAGCAACATGGTATTTGTACGATGCACAACCTTAGAGCTGTCACATTTCTTTAAGATAAGTCAATGTATAGATTATTGATGGTATCAACATGACATAAGGACACAAAATGCATGATGTCAGAGACTTCGTCTTCTCTTGAAACTGAGGCCACCAATAGCGATGTCACTGGCTGTGAGAAGAACTCCGACACCCTTTGGATGACAGGGTAACTGGATGAGTGCAGAGCTGAATCAGTGGACTCAGTCGAGACAGAGCACAGCACCTCATCCTTCTGGCAGTCATTTCCCAGCCAGGCTTCCTTCAAGGCAGATGCCTCATCAGATGCTTCCTCACTGGTCTCATTGGAGACGGTGGTAAAACTCAGCTCTGCTAACAATGCTGCATTAACAGCTGACCGTCAGAACATTGCTGTGACTCAGCGCAGGTCACAAAGGCTAGCGCTGCGTCCCCTGCTGCCAGACTGCTGAGGGGACTCCCATTGAGAGAGCAAAACTATTATCACTATATTTAACAGACAATTAAACATTCAAATACATTAAAATTAAGTATCTTTATTTCAATTAATTGATTAGAGAAATACATTATCGCAAACAAGTGGATGTCTGCGGTTAACAGCAGCGTAAGGTGCCTGCAACTCTATCAAAGACAGCAAGCTTTCAGAACAAAAGCCAGAAGAAATATTCCAATCCTCGTAAAGGAAAGAACTTCAATAATTCAGTGGCACCCCTGCCTGGTAATTTTTCCTAACATCACAAATGCTTACTTCACAGGTTACCTTTGAATTTTGTGTGGAAATCAGTTAAATCCATTGTGGTGAAATGTGTTAAGCTGTGTACCATTTAAATACAGGTGACAGCAGCTATTACAGGCCTGTCAGAGCACTGATCTCTTGTTGATCTGTACTGTAGTTTCAGCTGCTACAGAGAAACACAAGAAGCACTCCTTTGGCTCCCGCTTGTCCTCTGCCTTCGCCAGGTTCTTTTTTGGATGCTGTGGTAGATCAGACAGTAGAGAATAATATCAGCCACAAAGGTTAACACCAGACATATTTCAACACTGGGTTTAAATAGTAAAACCCACATGAAAAAAAATAAACATAATTGCACTCAAGTTCAACCATACCACAGCTTTTCCTTTATTGACCATCTCCCGATAAAGTCCGCCACATCTACATCAGATCTTTCACAAACAAGCAACAAACAGGTAATAATTATGTATCCTTAATTACCTAACTGATTAATTTAATCAAAAATCATCACATCAAAAGCATTACAACTATTTTTTTTTTCAACTCTGTAGTAGCACACAAAGACCAAATAATTCTTACACAATGTCTATATAATTGGTAGTTTTGTCCCATTATCCCAGTTTTTCTTTATAATTGTTGGCCACACTTTATTTGTATAGTCCCATATAGATGAACTACAGATGGTGATAGTATCAACTAAGTAGCTGTTGATAAGCAAATGTCTGCTAAGGTTACGTTTATGATTAGGTTTAGAATAAGGGTTAGGGTTAAGGTTAGGGCTAGGCTAAGGTTTAGTGTTAGGATAAGGGTTAAGGTTAGTGGATAGTTAGTTGAAATGTTTTTGTTAGTTTTTGAACATCGACTGACCATCTACAACCCATCTACTTGGGACTGTCCAAATAAAGTGTTACCTAAATGTTTCGCCCCAGAAGGTTTTGCAGCAGTAAAACATGACAAAGTAAATGTTTCCTGATCAGAAAACAATGCCGTACCGCACATAATGACAGCCGAAGATGTCAGTTCTTTTGAAACACACACACTTTAAATGCATTAATACATACAGACATATGCTATTTTAATAATAGGTACAATATATTATCTTTGTTTTTAACATAGTAATATCTGGTTAATAATAATGTATTACATTTTTTATGTCATACATGTATAATTTACATGTTGTTCATAATTACACATTTGTTATGTATGCCACAAAATAAAACATCCTGTTTAAAAAAAATCATATCTGTAGTATATACAGCACCAGTCAAAAGTTTGGACACACTTACTCATTCAAGGGTTTTTCTTTATTTTTTATTATTGTTTACATTGTAGAATAATAGTGAAGACATCAAAACTACAAAATAACACAGTCCTGTAGTACCCAAAAAAGTGTTAAAAAGTAGCCAACCTTTGTCTTGATGACAGCTTTGCACACACTTGGCATTCTCTCAACCAGCTTCATGACGTAGTCACCTGGAATGCATTTAAATTAACAGGTTTGACTTGTTAAAAGTTCATTTGGGGAATTTCTTTGAGCCAATCAGTTGTGTTGTGACAAGGTAGGGGTGATATACAGAAGATAGTCCATATTATGGCAAGTACAGCTCAAATAAGCAAAGAGAAACGACAGTCCATCATTACTTTAAGACATACAGGTCAGTCAATTCAGGAACATTTCAAGAACTTTGAAAGTTTCTTCAAGTGCAGTCGTAAAAACCGTCAAGCGATATGATGAACTGGCTCTCATGAAGGCCTCCACAGGAAAGGAAGACCCAGGGTTACCTCTGCTGCAGAGGATATGTTTATTAGAGTTACCAGCCTCAGAACTTGCAGCCCAAGTAAATGCTTCAAAGGGTTCAAATAACAGACACATCTTAACATCAACTGTTCAGAGGAGACTGCTTGAAACAGGCCTTCATGGTCGATTTGCTGCAAAGAAACCACATCTAAAGGACACCAATAAAAAGAGACTTGCTTGGGCCAAGAAACACAAGCAATGGACATTAGACCGGTGGAAATCGACTGACCATAAGTTCTGATAAGTTCAAATTTGAGATTTCTGCTCCAACCGCCGTGTATTTGTGAGACGCAAAGTAGGTGAACGGATGATCTCTGCATGTGTGGTTCCCACCGTGAAGCATTGAGGAGGAGGTGTGCTGGTGAGGGGTTGCTTTGCTGGTGACACTGTCGATGATTTATTTAGAATTCAAGGCACACTTAACCAGCATGGCTACCACAGCTTTCTGCAGCAATACCCCATCCCGCTTAGTGGGACGATCATTTGTTTTCAAGAGAAAAATGACCCAACAAACCTCCAGCCTGTGTAAGGGCTATTTGACCAAGAAGGAGAGTGATGGAGTGCTGCATCAGATGACCTGGCCTCCACAGTCACCCGACCTCAACCCAGAGCGCTAAGAACCTTGGCGTGATCCTGGACAACACCCTGTCGTTCTCAACTAACATCAAGGCGGTGGCCCGTTCTTGTAGGTTCATGCTCTACAACATCCGCAGAGTACGACCCTGCCTCACACAGGAAGCAGCGCAGGTCCTAATCCAGGCACTTGTCATCTCCCGTCTGGATTACTGCAACTCGCTGTTGGCTGGGCTCCCTGCCTGTGCCATTAAACCCCTACAACTCATCCAGAACGCCGCTGCCCGTCTGGTGTTCAACCTTCCCAAGTTCTCTCACGTCACCCCGCTCCTCCGCTCTCTCCACTGGCTTCCAGTTGAAGCTCGCATCCGCTACAAGACCATGGTGCTTGCCTACGGAGCTGTGAGGGGAACGGCACCTCAGTACCTCCAGGCTCTGATCAGGCCCTACACCCAAACAAGGGCACTGCGTTCATCCACCTCTGGCCTGCTCGCCTCCCTACCACTGAGGAAGTACAGTTCCCGCGCAGCCCAGTCAAAACTGTTCGCTGCTCTGGCCCCCCAATGGTGGAACAAACTCCCTCACAACGCCAGGACAGCGGAGTCAATCACCACCTTCCGGAGACACCTGAAACCCCACCTCTTTCAGGAATACCTAGGATAGGATAAAGTAATCCTTCTCACCTCCCCCCCTTAAAAGATTTAGATGCACTATTGTAAAGTGGCTGTTCCACTGGATGTCTTAAGGTGAACGCACCAATTTGTAAGTCGCTCTGGATAAGAGCGTCTGCTAAATGACTTAAATGTAAATGTAAATGTAAGTCAGATGGTCTGGGACGAGTTGGACCACAGAGTGAAGGAAAAGCAGCCACAAGTGCTCAGCATATGTGGGAACTCCTTCAAGACTGTTGGAAAAGCATTCCAGGTGACTACCTCATGAAGCTGGTTGAGCGAATACCATGAGTGTGCAAAGCTGTCATCAAGGCAAAGGGTGGCTACTTTGAAGAATCTCAATGTAAAATATATTTTGATTTGTTAAAACTTTTTTGGTTACTACGTCATTCCATGTGTTATTTCATAGTTTTGATGTCTTTGCTGTTATTCTACAATGTAGAAAATAGTAAAATTAAAGAAAAACTCTTGAATGAGTAGCTGTGTCCAAACATTAGACTGGTACTGTATATATACAAAAAATAGTAGAATATATATACAATTCTTGAGCACGTTTTGCCTTGGAAAAAACCCCACTCAGTTACACATACATGGATCATTACAAACATTTGGAAACAGAAATCACTAAAGTCTTCAGCTGTTGGCATATGAAAGAAGAGATAACAAGCACCGGTCAGTCTGAAATCAACTGCTGGTATTCTAGTGCTAAGTCAAATGAGAGGCTTCTGCGCCCACTTTGGGAGAATCTCAATGGCATACTCTTCGCGTCCTCTCTTCTCACCCCCTTCTCTTTAAACCGTTGGATGAAAAAAACAGAGATCCCGCCCCTCTGACTTTCTCCTCCAATTCTTTTGATATGTACGTGAGGAGAGAGGACAGGAGTATGCAATTGACACTCTTGCTTTGATTTTAAGGACATACACAATGTCAGTTACTAGTGTCAAGCCAGTGTTGGTCACATTTTGGTTGGCAGTCAACGTTGGTGCATGGGGGTTGGTTATTGGCGGAAAAGGACTTGGCTTTTAAGTTGGTTATGTACATTGGTCTTCTTAATTAGTGCTTACACGTCATCAATATAGAATTTGGTGTCTGCTGATGGAATGCTTAAGAATTTGATAAAATGTTTACCGATTTATCTAGTTCGAGAATTTTCTGCTATGAACAGTTGAGGACAATATCTGAGTTTGCGCTGGTGATGACGCAGCACATCTGCAACAGCTCAATTTGTGTTAATGTGGCGCGTCTATAGTTGTGCTTTACTGTTAGTTGTTCGGTTCCTGTATGTCATACCCTGTCCTTTGTCCTGTATGATGGGATAACCTTTCAGATTTAGCACCGTTAACAGTGGGTTTGGCTTGGGTGTTAATTTGGCATAGATATGGCCAAGAGTAGACACCAAACAGTGCCATTTTACATTTGCCAAACAAAGAACGCTAAACTGGCTGAAAAGGGATGGCAAGCAGGTCCTAGGTCATTGTGCAATGACCAGGCTATAGTGTTGAGGCCCACAAAACACAGTGGTGTTTCGTAGGACTTGCGTTGTTCAGGTCCCATCACCTATATCATCAGGTGACTATCTCGTCCCTTTATGTTTGCCAGAAAGTAGGTTTGCACACTAAGTGCATTCCTAACGTTCCTTCTTTAATTTGTGTTGATATATGTGCTAGTATAGGTGTGTATGAGTTCCAAGACTGCATCCCGACTCCCCACCTCTCTCCCGAAGTGTGCACTTGCACACTCTCCATCAAGGTTTGGTGGAAAGTCCTTCCAGCCAATGCTTACACCAATCCCATTATATCCATGTATGCAAGTGCACACTTTGGGATAAGGGTGGACAACTGGGACACATAGGTGAATTAAGGCTGCAGAAAATAACCCTCTTCTGGATAGAACTCTGTCTGATCCCATGGAGGTGGCCAACCAACTAAAGGCAAACCGCTTCTGGACACCGACACACACACCGACCATGGTCTCTGAGAAGACTCTCGCTCTCTTTCATACCCTGCCTCCACCTTCCCAGCAACGTTGTAGCACTCTGACTCACACACACAGTGATTGCTAACCCTTGGTCCAGTCCCACCCTGTTAGCCACCCAAAGTCCCTGTCAGGTATTCAAGTCTCAGATCTGTTAGTGCTATCTTGCCAACTCCTACAGTGCCTTCAGAAAGTATTCATAGCCCTCAAATTATTCCACATATTGCTGTGTTACGGCCTGAATTCAAAATGGAGTAAATGCATTTTATCTACACACAATACCTAATAAGGACAAAGTGAAAACATGTTTAAATTTTTTTTTGCAAATGTATTGAACATAAAATCCAGAAATATTTAATTACATAAGTATTCACACCCCTGAGTCAATACATGTTAGAATCTCCTTTGGCAGCGATTACAGCTATGAGTCTTTCAGGGGAAGTCTTTAAGAGCTTTGCATGCCTGAATTGGACAATATTTGCACATGATTCTTTTTTAAATTCTTCAAGCTCTGTCCAGTTGGTTGTTGATCATTGCTAGACAGCCTTTTCAAGTCTTGCCATAGATTTTCAAGTTGATTTAAGTCAAAATTGTAACTAGGCCATTCAGGAACATTCAATGGCGTCTTGGTAAGCAACTCCAGTGTGTATTTGCCCTTGTGATTTATGTTATTGTCCCGCTGAAAGGTGAATTTGTCGCCCAGTGTCTGAACCAGGTTCTTCTCTAATATTTTGCCTGTGTTTAGCTCTATTCCATTTATTTTTATCCTAAAAAAGTCCCTAGTCTTGCCGAAGACAAGCATACCCATTACATGATGCAGACACCACCATGCTTGAAAATATGAAAAATGTGGTGGTCAGTGAGGTTTTGTGTTGGATTTGGCCCAAACATAACACTTTGTATACAGGACATAGTTAATTGCTTTGCCACATTTTTTGCAGTTTTACTTTAATGCCTTATTGCAAACAGGAATTATTTTATTCTGTACAGGCCTCCTTCTGTTTACTATATCATTTAGGTTAGTATTGTGGAGTGCCTATAATGTTGTTCATCCATTCTCAGTTTTCCCCTATCACAGCCATTAAACTCTGTAAATGTTTTAGTCACCTTTGGCCTCGTGGTGAAATCTCAGAGCGGTTTCCTTGAGTTAGTTAGAATGCCTGTATCTTTGTAGTGACTAGGCTTTGCAGGTTGTATCAATACACCCAATTAACTTCACCATGCTCAAACTAAGCACATTTTTACTCCTGAACTTATTTAGGCTTGCCATAAAAAAATAGGGTTGAATACTCATTTCAGCTTTTCATTTTTTATAAATATGTAAACATTTCTAAAAACATAATTCCACTTTGACATTATGGGCTATTGTGTGTAGGCCAGTGACACATCTACATTTAATCCATTTGAAATTCAGGCTGTAACAACAAAATGTGGAAAAAGTCAAAGGGTTTGAATACTTTCTGAAGGCCCTGTATTTCATCATCACAGCTAACACAAACAGATCTGGGATTTGGCTACCTTTAAGACACCCCATGTCCCCATAAACCACAAAAATGTCCCCTTAAACCACCCCTGATGCTGAGTAAGCCCATTCCTGGTCCTTCTCTTCCTCCGTTGGCCCTCTGGCTCAGTACTCCTGGCCCTGGTAGCCAGCAGAGCCATCAAAGGCTGGCTCTGTGCTGGCCGCGGTGTCAATGTCGGTGGCATAGCTCGTGTAGTCAGTGCCCATGGGGGACGCAGCGTTGGGGTCGGCGGTGGGGTCAACGTACTCCTGGGAGAAGAGGGCCGAGTCAGCCCCCAGCTTGTACTTCTGAAAGCCCAGGAAGGCCTGCACCGCCTTCGGAGTAGAGAGGGTGTTATGCGGCAGGCGAACAATTGAAAAGGGAATGGGCAATAATATAGAGGCGATAGCAAAACAATGTATGCGTGGAGAAGGGAAGAGGGAGCCCCAGACCATAGGGGGCAGCGAGCGATTGGAAAGGGGATGGGCAACATCATGAAAGCAATAGCAAAAAAATACGTTGTGGGCGAGGGGGACAAACAAGAAAAGTGGAGACATGGGGTTGTGTGGGTGGGATTTGAATATGACAGATGGGCAGAATGAGATGACACGATAGACGCAACCAATGATAGTGGGGGAGGGGGGTATATCAGGTAACATGCCAGTGATTAAAAAAAGGTATGAAGTAAGGTTAGGAGGATGTATGGTAGTTAAACAAGGGTGGGACAACGAGAGAAAAAGAGAGAGGGAGAAAGGAGGAAGAGGGGAGGAGGATGAAGCCTGTTAGTCGGTTTTAAGCGGGGAGTGTCAAAACCGATACAGTCAGTGGTCCTGGAGTGACATGAGGAACCTTTCACCTGATCAGGCACCGTCTTTGACTTATTTCTTTTTAATACAATAGTAACAATTTATCATGAATAATAAACATTCTCAAAATCATCCCAGTGTCATATACAAAGCAAAAATATCCAAACGAAAAGAAAACTCATAATACAAAATAACAGAGAGATTCACATAGTGGTTGCAGCCAGCTGGACCTGGTAACACTAAACACATGTCATTAAGCTGTAGTAGTTAGCTACAGCTGTGGCATGTGTGTATGGGGAAGCATAAGGCTAGATTAGGGAGAGGAGGTGAAAAGAGCTCATAGCTTTTCCTTCACAGATTTGTAGTTTTGGCATTGAAATAAAATGTGAACAATTACTACATATCTAAGATACAATTTAACAAGGTTTGGGATCAAATTGGTATGAACTCTGTACATTTTTATCACTTTCTAATAATTTCCTGATTGAACATTTTCTGTAGAGCCACTTTGCATGGTTGATATCAATCTAAATTGAATGGTACCATGGAATCAAATTATTTTATCAAAATAATACTTTACATAAAAATGAATTGAGTACCACCGTTTTAACCCCACAAAGACACTCATTTTTGGCAATGGTTTGATATCAAGGCACTTTGGAAGGGCAATCTGAATCTAGGAAGCAGATCCTAGCTGTAAACACTAGCCAATCATAGTAAACAAATACAAGGTACTCCTTCAATATGTTTGGCCATCTAAGGAGGACATCATTCAGACAGCCTGGACGGGAAGTTGGTGTTAGCGAAATAATGTGAGGGTCAGGATATCTATCATTAGGCTAGTGGTGGTGTGGGCTACGGAACGAACAGTTTGTTGTACTCTTCTTCGAACGACACTCTCTTTATCCTCTCCAGGGACAGCAGTGTCAGAGCACCCTAGAGAGAGACAAACAGGTCAGGGACAGTTATGGGATAGAAAGGGTGGTGAGGATGGGTGGTGAGGGTGGTCACCAGATACAATCCTTCCATAAAGTTATGTATCATAGTCTAGAAAAAGCTTAAGGTTGAGACGGAAGCAAAGATTAAATTGGCGAAGAGGTAGAAACTTAGATCTGAACTAACTAAAACAGAGATTAAGCATCATTGTATACAAAAATACAGCATAGACAAAGATTAAAATTGAGAAAATTAGGAATCTAAACAGACCCAGAGAAGATAGGAGAGAAAGCTCAGATCCAGGTTACAAAACTGCAGAAAAAAAGAAGAGACTTCTAAATATGAAGAAAAAGCAGTGTTAAACAGAGCTAAGTTAAAGACTGACAAAGAGGAGCAGAATGTTATAATCCAGCTTCAGACGGAGCAGAATTAGAGCCTGATGAAGAAGGCAGAGGTGATATGCAAATCAATTTAATTGAAGGGGCACTGATGGAAAAATGTGATATGAATACATTTTGCGTAAGATACATATTTTATATTTTGTAGATGCACAAATGGCCATTACGCCAGACAGAAAGGTTGATGAAATGGAGGGCTATTGTACTGTACGTACCCAGGTGAAGATGGAGAAGAAAGCAAAGGTAATGGCGGCTCGGGCTGCGTCCGCGCCCTCCCTTAGAGGGTTGTCCTCCTCCTTGGCAACCTGCCACTGGTTGGCCAGGAAACAGAACCCCACAAACCAGACAAACGACCAGAATGCTACAGGAAGGATGGGGAGAGAGAGAAAAAAAAAGGGAGAGGGAGAATTACAAACGGAAACCATTAATACTATGGGTGGTAAAACTAAAGAAAAAATCTGTTCTTGAAATGTAATATCATACTCAGTAATACCACATTACAAATGTCATGCCAATAACAGACTGACATGAGTATGTTTGTGCATTATGAGCAACACCACAAAGGTCATGCAACAATATAAAAAAAACATATCAACTACTGATACACAACATATTTTGCAACCATTTTTACAAGCCTCAATAGCCTCACAGTAATCAAAGCTGAGCCTCAAAAGGTCATAACGAGTATGTTAGAGTTTATCAGCCACACCACAGCTAACCAGAGGGGGGCACCTGTGCACATACAAAATGGCTCCTACAGTACTCAAGTCCGCAATGTCCTAGAGCTGGGATTCAAATTCCAGGGCTCTGTTCCAATACTATTAATATGCATCCTTCTTTAATCCTTTCCTTGAAGTAATCACCCATCTGATATAATATAATTGGTGAATGCAGTGAAAATGCAGTGAAAAGCTTGCTTCTATGCCAATCCAGTCACGCTGGAGTGATTACGTCAAGGAAAGGAGGAAGGAGAGATTATACATTTTAAGAGTATACAGACAGGGCCCAGTACGCCTAATGGCTATTGAAGAAACAAGACTTTTATCAATGTCCATGTATTGATCCGTGTTTCCTAAGAGTTTAGAAAGGCTAAAGACAAAGGCCACATCCACCTCCCCACCCCTGAACCGAATTTTCACAGAGCACCCAGATAAACCGTGCCTCCAAACACACTCCAAACTCATAGCATGACCAACTTCTCAACAAAAACAACCCCTTTCTTTGCTGTTAACACAATCACCTCCCGCATCCCCCATCTTTCCTGTGTGGGGTGAAGTTGTCCATAGACGCTGATCAGTGGTCAGTTTTGAATTTTCCCCAGTAATGGTTAAGGTTCAAATTGGGGGAGGAAAAGCTGTTCCCAGACTGGTGCCTAGGAGAAACTACACCCCAGAGCTTACCAGAAACTCCAATGTCAGCAAGCACAGCCTTCTTGCGGTCCTTGACGCTGCTGATCTGGGGGAAGTAGACGTCCAGGACCAGGAAGGCAGCACAGCTTAGGAAAGCCAGGGTTCCCATCCCCACTGCGTAGTTACAGGCATTTTGGTTCCTGTTGAAGATGCAGAACTCCTCAATCTCGTCAGGCCGGTTCACATAGCCCTCGTTGGCTATACAGCCAAAGATCACGATGGAGAAGAGCTGGGGGAAGAAGAGAGGGAGGGTGTGAGAAAGAAGTTGACTGAGGAGAGAGGGTAGAGTAGGGAGAAAAGGAGAAATGCATAGAAGCAAAAGCCTGCAAAATCAGTAGCTCCAGGAGGACAGTTGGCAACTGCTGATCTACAGCACATGGTAGTAAAATCAATGTGGATGGTAAATCAGTTGCACAAGCTGATCCTTTTTGTATTCTATGTAAATCTGTTATACAGGCATATGGAAAGTATTGTCATGACGTGGCAATCATTAATTCAATGACTTATCTTATCAATTAACTATGTTTAATTAATTACATGATTAAATTTATCATGTAACAACTTGGGGCACCACGGGAAACTTATTTAACAAGTTATTATCTCCCGAATTAAACTCTTATAAGATATCTATAGATATGAATATAAGTCACTTATACATGTATTTTTCTCTCATCAGTCTCATTCTGAACATCATAATATTCTATAAATCTGAACGAACCCTAGTCTACATGATGACTTAGTAAATAAATAATTAAGCCAATTTGTGTAAACTTTCTAAATATTTATGCAGAAATACACAGTATAGGTTGAATAATGCATTGAAAAGTCCCCAGTGCACTAACCCGATATGACGGCTGGTTACACAATGAAAGGGGTGGGGAAAGAAAGAACGGGAGAAGAAGAGACAAAGGAATTCAACTATCGTACATAGTTGAATAACAGGCTTATCGCAAATATGGATATTTAGCACACTAACAACTGCTCATTCAGATTTAAAAATGCAACGCAAATATGAAATCGCCCGATCCGTCTGTGACGAATAGTTCGACAGAAAGTCTCTGGTTGTGTAAGTCTCTGGTTGTCCACCAGAGATCACCATGTCCTTAGTAGTTGTAGTATCTTTCTTTGTTCTGGAAGTGTTCGTTACACTGGATACATCAGACATTCCAATGATCGTTTGATAAGATCTTCCTTGTGTCTTTGGTCAAAGTTCTAGACTACTTTACATGCAGAGCGGCAGGCGGTGCATGTCTTAGTCTTCTTCACTCGTCGAGTCTCAGGAGGGTCTTGTAGTTTTAGACCATTTGTCACATATTCAGCTCGCGCTGCCCGTATACTGGTCTAGTAGTTTTAAACCATTTTACATGTCAGTAGCAACCAGTCAATGTAGCCACCGCTCCACGCTGTCTGGTCTAATGTAAATTTAATTCGGAGTCCTTTAGAAGTACTCTGGAAAAAGGGCCGTTCCATCCTTTTGGCATAATGTCTGTGCTCATGTAGGCATGGTTACTGACTGGCAACAGTTTAGGTAGAAACAATTCTCATTTAGAAGGCTAAAATCACATTTAATCTTCCCACAAACAGTTTCATATTTAATCATAAGTTTAACAACATTTTACAACCTGACAACTGGGACGTATACATTTGTAGAGTAACTGTTATTTTGTTACACCGTTCTTAATGAAATCACAAAACAACAACTGATTTGACATGATTATTGTTTGGAGCCCCAACAATCATTTCCCACATTATTTGCATTAGAAATATTGTTTTAAATGTCCAACCTTTTGATGTTAAAATTTTGGGGGCAGAGTCTCTTTCTACACACAAAGAATTTTTGACTTCTCCATACTGCAGTGCACAAGACAGGAAGTTTACGACCAGTCGTCAAAGTCCTAGAACCAGCCCCACTTCATATCTGGTGGGAGAGAGAGGGGGAGCTCTCTTTGATCCTCACCCAGGAGGGAAAGTCATGACATTATTCAGACCCCTCGACTTTTTCCATGTTTTGTTACGTTACAGTCTTGTACTAAAATGTAAACAAAATAAATCCTCATCAATTTACACACAATACCCCATAATGACAACTCAAGAACATTCAGAAACTTGTCCCGACACCACTCGTGCATTGTCTGGCTGTGTGCTTCGGGTCGTTGCCTTGTTGGAAGGTGAACCTTCGCCCAAGTCGGAGGTCCTGAGCGCTCTGGAGCAGGTTTTCATCAAGGATCTCTGTACTTTACTCCGTTCAGCTCTCCCTCGATCCTGACTAGTCTCCCAGTCCCTGCCGCTGAAAAACTTCCCCACAGCAGGATGCTGCCACCACCATACTTCACCGTAGGGATGGTGCCAGGTTTCCTCCAGATGTGATACTTGGCATTCAGACTAAATTAATTCAATATTGGTTTCAGACCAGAGAATCTTGTTTTTATGATCTGAGAGTCCTTTCAGATGCCTTTTGGTAAACTCCCAGCAGGCAGTCACGTGCCTTTTACTGAGGAGTGGCTTCCGTCTGGCCACTCTACCATAAAGGCCTGATCGGTAGAGTGCTGCAGAGATAGTTGTCCTTCTGGAAGGTTCTCCCATATCCTCAGAGGTCACCTCCCTGACCAAGGCCCTTGTCTCCAGATTACTCAGTTTGTCCAGGCGGTCAGCTCTAGGAAGAGTTGAGGTGGGTCCAAACTTCTTCCATTTAAGAATGGAGGCCACTGTGTTCTTGGGGACCGTCAATGCTGCAGACTTTTTTTGGTACCCTTCCCCAGATCTGTGCCTCGACACAATCCGGATAATTCCTTTGACCTCATGTCTTGGTTTTTGCTCTGACATGCACTGTCAACTGTGGAACCTTATATAGAGAGGTGTGTGCCTTTCCAAATAATGTCCAATCAATTGAATTTACCACAGGTAGGCTCCAATCAAGTTGTAGAAACATCTCAAGGATGATCAATGGTAACAGGATGCTCAATTTCAAGTCTCATAGCAAAGGGTCTGAATACTTACGTAAATAAGGTATTTCTGTTTTCGCTTTGTCATTATAGGGTATTGTGTGTAGATTGACTATTTTTTTTTATTTAATCAATTTTAGAACAAGGCTGCAACATAACAAAATGTGGATAAAGTCAAGGGGTCTGAATACACTGTAGTAATGTATGACGTCATGCAGAGAAGTCACAACATGATCATGTCATCACACTTTGGGGTAAAATTAATCCAGAACCTACAAATCCACAGTCCCATTTTCACCCAGTTGTCTACATTCAGATACATGTATGGCAGTACCTGATCTGACACAAGTGTAGATGAAGGAAGATCCTAATGACACATCATGTGAAACAGTAAGCAAAGTCAAAACCGGCCCATCTTGCACCAATGGCAGTAATTACATCATAAAACCATCTAGCATTATAGCAGCATTAAAAACTTCTACTCATTTAATTCACATACATTAGAAAAATGACTCGTATACTGGAGTACATCTCAACTGCTTTGATCCATGTTCAGGCCAGGGTTGATGTTTGTTTTGTTGATGATGAGATGGGATGATAGGGGGCTTGTGTATACTACTGCATCTATTGGGCTCGGGCACGTGCACAGTTAGGAGTCAACCTGTGCCCAGCACGTGCCCAGCATATGCCCCTTTGAACTCCCATTCGACAAGTGCCCGTGTGCTATAACTATTATTTTATGTATAAGGTTTTGTCGTTATTGTTCTGAACCCATTGCCCGCAAGTCGTCGTGACGTTGTCAAGTTCGCCAAACCCGTCTGTTGGTTGCACCCGATGGTCTGCCCTGTACTGAGATTGCACACGCCCGATATCCAAACATGTCACCGGTCGAGTGTGTGTAGCAAGTCAACTAGTTTAAATATCAACAGTGCTGCCTCAGAAGCATAACATTTGATTAACACTTGATTAGCATCATTATTAATATTTGGTCTGGTTGGCTGATACACGCAGCAGAGAAAGGCAGAAAGACAGGAGAGGAGCAGCTGCATCAATGACCCTCGCTCCGACCCAACTCCATCCCTTCCTCAGTCGTCAGCAGCAACCCAGGTAGTCTAGACTAGCTAACCACCCTGTAGTAAAATATCCACACAAGACACCATATATCTAGAGTTAGAAGATTATAAATATTATATTATGAAATGATCTTTAGGAGCATTTAAGATAGCTAAATCACAAATCAGCAACACAAATCAGCAACATAAAAATCCAGCTAGTTAACAAGCAGATTTACATCAATCATCAACGATCAGCTGATAGCCCTCCCTCTTTTTCCAATGTCAGTTTGAGCACCTGCCCACTGAAAGATCTGTACACCGCCCTGACTCCACTTGTGGTGTGTGTGTATGTGTTTGTGTATTCCCCACCACAGGCAACCCCATCCAGCATTAGGCATTTGAGGAGGTAGCGTGGGGGCTGTCCTGGAAAAGTCCTGCGGTTTTAACAGCTGGCCTCTTCAGAAAGCCGTGTGTGCACGCACGCGCATATATGTGTGAGAAAGAGAGAGCATGCATGAGGGAGTGGGGTGGTGGTGGTATGACAGAGCATCTCTGATGTAATACTGTATGTGCTGGTGGCTGGCAAGCAACCAGATGAGTGGATAAAAGTACAACATGTAAGAGAGAAAGGAGAGGAGAGAGAGTGAGGAAGAAGAAGAAAGCTAAAGTAATGGCCATTAGCCTTCTTTCAATGTGCATCTTCCCCATTGAACTATCATTAGCTGTGCTGAAGCTGGCCCACCTTGGTTGGCAGGAACTCCCCCAACACCTCAGGCTTATAACCTCCTGAGTGCTGTACATTCACTGCTCTTTGACTAAACTAATATTCACATTCAATTTGAATACGCTACCGTCGACACACACACAATATATTGTATATACGAGCAATATACACACACATACATACATACATACATACATACATATACAGTGGGGATCTGCCAATTTTGCAGGTTTTCCTGCAAATTAATTACTTAAAAATCATACAATGTGATTTTCTGGATTTTTGTTTTAGATTCCGTCTCTCACAGCTGAAGTGTGCCTATGATACAAATTACAGACCTCTACATGCTTTGTAAGTAGGAAAACCGTCAAAGTTACAAGGTGAACTGAATGCTGAATATATAACCAGATCCCTTGACAGAAGAGAAAGCAAGGGGGCACTTCATGTTATTACATTCTCAATGCTTTAAGTGCTCACATGCTTGTTAGCATCTCTTCACAATGCCTAGTTTCAACCGTCCAGTATTTACAGTTGAAGTTGGAAGTTTACATACACCTTAGTCAAATACATTTCAACTCAGTTTTTCACAATTCCTGACATTTAATCCTAGTAAAAAGTCCGTCTTAGGTCAGTTAGGATCACTACTTGATTGATTACAAGCATTTCGCTACACTCGCAATAACATCTGCTAACCATGTGTATGTGACAAATACAATTTGATTTGAATTGAAGAATGAGAAATGTCAGAATAAGAGTAGAGAAATCATTATTTCAGCTTTGATTTATTTCATCACATTCCCAGTGGGTCAGAAGTTTACATACACTCAATTAGTATTTGGTAGCATTGCCTTTAAATTGTTTAACTTGGGTCAAATGTTTCGAGTAGCCTTCCACAAGCTTCCCACAATAGGTCGGGTGAATTTTGGCCCATTCCTCCTGACAGAGCTGGTGTAACTGAGTTAGGTTTGTAGGCCTCCTTGCTCGCACACGCTTTTTCAGTTCTGCCCACACATTTTCAATAGGATTAAGGTCAAGGCTTTGTGACGGGCCCTCCAATACCTTGACTTTGTTGAACTTATGCCATTTTGCCACAACTTTGGAAGTATTACTTGGGGTCATTATCCATTAGGAAGACCCATTTGCGACCAAGCTTAAACTTAATCTGATGTCTTGAGATGTTGTTTCAACATATCCACATAATTTTCCTTCCTTATGACACCATCTATTTTGTGAAGTGCACCAGTCCCTCCTGCAGCAAAGCACCCCCACAACATGATGCTGGCACCACTGTGCTTCACAGTTGGGATGGTGTTTTTCAGCTTGCAAGCCTCCCCCTTTTTCCTCCAAACATAACGATGGTCATTATGGCCAAACAGCTCCATTTTTGTTTCATCAGACCCGAGGACATTTCTCCAAAAAGTACAATCTTTGTCCTCATGTGCAGTTGAAAAACGTAGTCTGGCTTTTTTTACGGCCGTTTTGGAGCAGTGGTCTCTTCCTTGCTGAGCGGCCTTTTAGGTTATGTTACTTTTGTATCGGTTTCTTCCAGCAGCTTCACAAGGTCCTTTGCTGTTGTTCTGGGATTGATTTGCACTTTTCGCACTAAAGTACTTTCATCTCTAGGAGACACAATGCTTCTCCTTCCTGAGCGGTATGACGGTTGCGTGGCCCCATGGTGTTTATACTTGCGTACTATTGTTTGTACAAATGAACTCTGTACCTTCAGGCGTTTAGAAATCGCTCCCAAGGATGAACCAGACTTGTGGAGGTCTACCATTTTCTTTCTGAGGTCTTGGCTGATTTATTTTGATTTTCCCATGATGCCAAGCAAAGAGGCACTGAGGTTTGAAGGTAGGCCTTGAAATACAACCACAGGTACACCTCCAATTGAAGCTTCTAAAGTCATGCCATAATATTTGGGAATTTTCCAAGCTGTTTAAAAGGCACAGTCCACTTAGTGTATGTAAACTTCTGACCCACTGGAATTGTGATACAGTGAATGATAAGTGAAAATCTGTAAACAATTGTTGGAAAAATGACTTGTGTCATGCATAAAGTAGATGTCCTAACCGATTTGCCAAAACTGTAGTTTGTTAACAAGAAATTTGTGGAGTGGTTGAAAAACAAGTTAATGAACCTGTGTCTATGTAAACTTCCCACTTCAACTGTATATGAAGATAGCAGCACTCTTTTTTTTCAGAACATGGAAAGGAGGCAAGGATGCAATCTGCTCCATAATTTCCTGCTTGCTTCCACCCCATTATTTGATCATCTTCCTTTGCTGTCATTTTTCATCCCAAACTCCTCTAAACCATGCTTTATAGCTCATATTGTAAGCATTTCATTGCACAGTTTACACTGTATCCTGTGCGGATGACAAACTTTGATTTGAAAATGCAAAGAGGATAGAGATTTGTTTGTGGACATGATCTGGTTGTAAATCTGTGAATTCCCTACTCTCTAGTTGTCTGCTGGTGTGGTCTCCCTCCTGGTCCATTCACCTACTCAGATATATAATTACTAGGCTAGCAGCAGAGCTCTCAGTCCTTTCTGGATCACAAGGCCCCAGCACCTCATAGACGTATGAAAGCAGGCATTGTGGCTGGCACCACGTGGGGTCCTGATCTTGTGATCATCAGCAGCCTTTCATGCTCCATATTAAGCCTGAGGGAATTTAGTGTTTGTATGTTTATCATGTGATCAACAAATAATAAACTTATGCATGACTTTCTTAAGATGAGCAGCACTGGCTTTCTGTTACAGTTTCACTGCTGCACCACTACCACAACCAAACAATTAAATGCATCCAAAAGATATATGTTGGATTACTGTCAGAGTCCCCGTGTGTGCCTATTAGTGTGCAGGATGTCTTTCAGGCAGGCCTACCAGTCAATAAATCAATCAGGCTTTGCACACCATTACAGCTAGAGCCCCTTAGCTTTGCTGCAAGCTACAACCGAGGCCTACAGAGGCACTTTGCTCTTGCGGTGAGCAGACTGCACTGGATGCCCTCTCGCTCTCTGAATCTCCTTGTGCTAGTCTCCCTCAGTCAGTGTATTCTCCTCCATCACGGAGTACCACTGATACAGATGTTGATTGAGATGTACATAAAGGAGTTCTTGACAAAGAAACATGGACACACACACAGCTTGCTGGCCGAGCACCACATTTCTGCCCTCCCCCACAATAATTCCATTTTAATCTCTGTGACCTTGTGTTCACACACACAGAGACAGAGACACAGAGAGAGAGAGAGACACAGAGAGAGAGAGAGAGAGAGAGAGTGAAAGGTGGAACAACCAAGACTGACAGATTCTTTGAGTCACAAGACCGGAAGTCTTTCTCCATACTAATGCACACATAAGTACTACCAGGAAACTAGAAATGCCAACTCCCTATATACAGATGGCTAGCTGAATATAGGCCTAACATGAAGTTGCAGATGTGCATGTTAATGCATAAGTAGCAGACAGCTCAACAAAAACACAGGAGGAAAAGGCACATCCATCCTAGACAAACCAACCATCAAACCCAATTTTTGCTGTGGAAATATCAACGGAACAATGTTTTCAACTGGTTACAGTAATTTCAACGAAACAGAATGAAAAACAGTTACAAAATGAAAACCGATTGCTAGAGCAAGGTCGGCAATAGCAACTTCAAAACAAAACACTAAACAGTGTTCTTGAACACACCACTACCTACTTCAACCCTGTTCCTGGAAAGCTAAGAGAAGTCTATATTCTCCACCGGTCTTCTCGGAGTAGATTGGCCTCAGTTACTTACATCATAAGCCCTTACAAAATTCCCCTGCCCATCTCTACCTAAAGGCTGTGGTGAAAACTCTGTGCCCAGTAGAGCGTCTAGATCCAGATGCTGGTCTTGGCAGGAGGGACAACTCAATGACACCAATGTCATCCTGGTTTTGGGTAACTGTATTTGAGCTCCGCTCCAATGAGCCGCATACACACAGAATCAGAGGTCCTCTCCACATCACAGCGAATCATCGTCACACAAATAACAAGAAGGAGAGAGGGAAGGAAAGGAGACGGCTAGTCGGAAATGTAGTGCTCATAACAGAGAAGAGAAAGATAGGGTTGCTATTGGGGGGGTGAAGTGCAGCTTTAGAATGAAATTTAGCTGCTGTACTGTAGTGTGTATATACATTCATGGCACACACACATTCCATTTAAACTGTCAAAAGAAAAAGAGAACAAAGGTTATCAATTTGCTAGCTGATAAATAACAGAGGGTCATCCAAAACATGAACACTAGTTCACATTTCACCAGGGCAAAGTCCCAGCAGAATCTTTTGGCTCATTAGCTCAACAGCTGCTGGGAATTGTTAGATATCCTACCAACATAAGACTACTACTAATACTTGACAGACTTCCATTCGATCGACATATTTCGTGGTATCCCTCCTGGCCTCTAGTTAATATTTGAAAAACAAACCGATGCACACTGGGGCTCTTGGTAACTCCAACAAGGTTTAAGTGGTGACAATCAACATTTCGGTCTAATGAGATAATGGTCAATCAGGGTCATGTTCAAATTTAAAAATCCAATCAAATTTTACTTGTCACGTTTTGTTAAGAACAGGTGTACACTCACAATGAAATGCTTACTTACGGGTCATTTTCCAACAATGCAGAGTTATAGATAAAATGTCATCAAAATTAAATAGTGACAGTAATAAATACACAGTGAATAACAATAAAGATTAAAAAAAATAACATGGTTATATAGTACCAGTACAGAGTCTATGTGCAGGGGTACGAGGTAATTGAGGTAGCTACAGTGGGGCAAAAAAGTATTTAGTCAGTCACCAATTGTGCAAGTTCTCCCACTTAAAAAGATGAGAGGCCTGTACATTTGCATCATAGGTACACTTCAACTATGACAGACAAAAATGAGAAAAATAATTCCAGAAAATCACATTGTAGGATTTTTTATGAATTTATTTGCAAATTATGGTGGAAAATAAGTATTTGGTCACCTACAAACAAGCAAGATTTCTGGCTTTCACAGACCTGTAACTTCTTCTTTAAGAGACTCCTCTGTCCTCCACTTGTTACCTGTATTAATGGCACCTGTTTGAACTTGTTATCAGTATAAAAGACACCTGTCCTCAACCTCAAACAGTCACACTCCAAACTCCACTATGGCCAAGACCAAAGAGCTGTCAAAGGACACCAGAAACAAAATTGTAGACCTGCACCAGGCTGGGAAGACTGAATCTGCAATAGGTAAGCAGCTTGGTTTGAAGAAATCAATTGTGGGAGCAATTATTAGGAAATGGAAGACATACAAGACCACTGATAATCTCCCTCGATCTGGGGCTCCACGCAAGATTTCACCCCGTGGGGTCAAAATGATCACAAGAACGGTGAGCAAAAATCCCAGAACCACACGCGGGACCTATTGAATGACCTGCAGAGAGCTGGAACCAAAGTAACAAAGCCTACCATCAGTAACACACTACGCAGCCAGGGACTCAAATCCTGCAGTGCCAGACGTGTCCCCTGCTTAAGCCAGTACATGTCCAGGCCCGTCTGAAGTTTGCTAGAGAGCATTTGGATGATCCAGAAGAAGATTGGATGAATGTCATACGGTCAGATCAAACCAAAATATTACTTTTTGGTAAAAACTCAATTCATTGTGTTTGGAGGACAAAGAATGCTGAGTTGCATCCAAAGAACACCATACCTACTGTGAAGCATGGGGATGGAAACATCATGCTTTGGGGCTGTTTTTCTGCAAAGGGACCAGGACGACTGATGCGTGTAAAGGAAAGAATGAATGTGGCCATGTATCGTGAGATTTTTAGTGAAAACCTCCTTCCATCAGCAAGGGCATTGAAGATGAAATGTGGCTGGGTCTTTCAGCATGACAATGATCCCATACACACCGCCCGGGCAACGAAGGAGTGGCTTCGTAAGAAGCATTTCAAGGTCCTGGAGTGGCCTAGCCAGTCTCCAGATCTCAACCCCATAGAAAATCTTTGGAGGGAGTTGAAAGTCCGTGTTTGCCAGCAACAGCCCCAAAACATCACTGCTCTAGAGGAGATCTGCATGGAGGAATGGGCCAAAATACCAGCAACAGTGTGTGAAAACCTTGTGAAGACTTACAGAAAACGTTTGACCTCTGTCATTGCCAACAAAGGGTATATAACAAAGTATTGAAATAAACTTTTGTTATTGACCAAATACCTATTTTCCACCATATTTTGCAAATAAATAAATTAAAAATCCTACAATGTGATTTTCTGGATTTTTTTCTTCTCATTGTGTCTGTCATAGTTGAAGTGTCCCTATGATGAAAATTACAGGCATCTCATCTTTTTAAGTGGGAGAACTTGCACAATTGGTGGCTAACTAAATACTTTTTTGCCCCACTGTATGTACATGTAGGTAAGGGTAAAGTTACTAGGTAACAGGATGGATGATAAACAGTAGCAGAACCCTATGTGGTGAAAGTGTGTGTGTGTGTGTGTGTGTAAAATAGTTAGTGCAACAACAAAAAGGCCAACGCAGTCAACGCCATTTGATTAGCTATTTAGCAGACTTGTTTTAGCAGTCTTATGGCTTGGGGGTAGAAGCTGTTCAGGGTCCTGTTGGGTCCAGACTTGGTGCACTGGTACTGCTTGCTGTGCGGCATAACCACAGTCTGTGGTTTGCAGCAGGACACACTGTAGCAAAACGTTTTGCATCAAAAAACAAATCACATCCAAACCCTGTCACCTTTTACATACCAAACAGACATTACGCCTTGGCTGGAGAACATTTCAAATAATGTTCTTATGTCCCCAGCATCACTGCCAAACACCGGTGCAAAGTCTGACCGTGGAAATGCACTAATAGTGCTCCGGTTATAGTGACTCCGACATCTGAATGAACACGCTGCGCGCGCGCACACACACACACACACACACACACACACAATGCAGTACCATCAACTATGGTGGAGCGTCATCAGGCCAGTGCAGTAGAGTTTGGCTCGGCTCTGGTCATTATTTTGAGTAGGGTATAAGTGTCTATTTGTTTTTTTTATTGTGCCTCTGTGCCTAATTGGTCAATTAAAATCAGTAACATCATTGACAAAGTAGCAGACATTGCAGCCCTCCAGGACCGGAGACCCACCAAAAGGAAATACTTCTCCATTTCCAGGTGTCCATCTACTGTATTAGCTCAATAAAGCTTGTATTGATCTGGTGACTGAGGAGTTTCTCAATGGTACACCATCATGTATCATCACCCAACATCACTCGACAGATCCCAGTGACATTAACAGGAGTACTAGAGAAAAATAACCGTTATTCAGAGAATGCTCCATGGAATGAAGAAAAACAACTCATTCCACATTCCCTCATGACTCGCAAGCACATGACTATTCTATTTGCTCAGACAAAGGCTTCACACTGAAAAGGCAGCAGATGATCGGACAAGGAAAAGAAAGCTGAACTAAAAGGGGGCTGATAGGATGTACTAAACTGTCATGTCACATGACCTATAACACCCCTAGTTACAAGGTCGCCATGATACAAAGACCCAGCCATTCTAAAGGCCGTCCCTGTCCACTTCCTCTGGTGAATAACGTACTTGTGTCGTGAGCAAGCCTCCTCTCATGTGTCCTCATTCCTCCCTCTATCCGTCCATTTCTCATGAGTGGGCTTTCCCGGTGACATCTTTCCAGTGGTCTCTGACAGTCGTCATGCCAACGCAGCAGACCTCAATCAGCCAATCAGGATCTCGGTTGGGGAAGGGGGGGGTGGGGGGTCCACCTCCCTCTCATCCTGAAGAGAAAGCTGTGGTCCAGCAAGTTAATACTAACCTATCATCATCATACGGAGAGCTACAATGGCAGATTTTTAAATGGGAGGGGCTGAACTTACATTCCCCTTCTCGATTTTAAATGGCAGATTTCTCTCCACCAAGACAAATGTGTTGGTGTCCATCTTTGTTTTATTTAGCCTTACTACTCATGAAAGCAGGTTGTCTGATCACACAATTCTGGATCTTAGCTGAATGAGGAATAAAACCTCTCCATGATCATTGGAGTTCCCTCCCCAATCTGCTGCATTCCTTTATAGTGTTGTACACCTTTTCTCTAATTGCTATGCCAGACAGACAAGACAAGACCAGAGCAGACGACCAGAGCAGACGACCAGAGCAGACGACCAGAGCAGACGACCAGAGCAGACGACCAGACCAGACGACCAGACCAGACAGACAGGACAGGCGTGGGAAGTACACTGCTCAAAAAAATAAAGGGAACACTAAAATGACACATCCTAGATCTGAGTGAATGATTCTTATTAAATACTTTTTTCTTTACATAGTTGAATGTGCTGACAACAAAAATCACACAAAAATTATCAATGGAAATCAAATTGATCAACCCATGGAGGTCACCACAGTCTGTGGTGCAACGTGGCTTTGGTGGATGGCGCGAGACATGATGTTCCAGTGCTCAATTGGATTCAGGTCTGGGGAACGGGCGGGCCAGTCCATAGCATCAATGCCTTCCTCTTGCAGGAACTGCTGACACACTCCAGTCACATGAGGTCTAGCATTGTCTTGCATTAGGAGGAACCCAGGGCCAACCGCACCAGCATATGGTCTCACAAGGGGTCTGAGGATCTCATCTCGGTACCTAATGGCAGTCAGGCTACCTCTGGCGAGCACATGGAGGGCTGTGCGGCCCCCCAAAGAAATGCCACCCAACACCATGACTGACCCATCGCCAAACCGGTCATGCTGGAGGATGTTGCAGGCAGCAGAACGTTCTCCACGGTGTCTCCAGACTGTCATGTCTGTCACATGTGCTCAGTGTGAACCTGCTTTCATCTGTGAAGAGCACAGGGCGCCAATGGCGAATTTGCCAATCTTGGTGTTCTCAGGCAAATGCCAAACGTCCTGCACGGTGTTGGGCTGTAAAATCACAACCCCACCTGTGGACGTCGGGCCCTCATACCACCCTCATGCAGTCTGTTTCTGACCGTTTGAGCAGACACATGCACATTTGTGGCCTGCTGGAGGTCATTTTGCAGGACTCTGGCAGTGCTCCTCCTGCTCCTCCTTGCACAAAGGCGGAGGTAGCGGTCCTGCTGCTGGGTTGTTGCCCTCCTACGGCCTCCTCCATGTCTCCTGATGTACTGGCCTGTCTCCTGGTAGCGCCTCCATGCTCTGGACACTACGCTGACAGACACAGCAAACCTTCTTGCCACAGCTCGCATTGATGTCCCATCCTGGATGAGCTGCACTACCTGAGCCACTTGTGTGGGTTGTAGACTCCGTCTCATGCTACCACTAGAGTGAAAGCACCACCAGCATTCGAAAGTGACCAAAACATCAGCCAGGAAGCATAGGAACTGAGAAGTGTTCTGTGGTTATCACCTGGAGAACCACTCCTTTATTGGGGGGGGGGGGGGGGGTCTTGCTAATTGCCTATAATTTCCACCTGTTGTCTATTCCATTTGCACAACAGCATGTGAAATGTATTGTCAATCAGTGTTGCTTCCTAAGTGGACAGTTTGATTTCACAGAAGTGTGATTGACTTGGAGTTACATTGTGTTGTTTAAGTGTTCCCTTTACTTTTTGAGCAGTGTATTTGTTACATGTCTTTGAAATATGCTTTAAATGACTTGAGTATTTTGTCATTTGTATTGCACTGGGCTAGACTACACTCCAATGTATTTGTAACAAGATAGTTTCGAGAGTTATCATTTGTATTTTCAAAGTACTCTTCTATACCATTTTTTACATTTATTTTTAAAATAGTGGTTCAACATTTTGTGGCCCCCTTTCACCCTGCATTGGTATCAGAAGTCTGATAGAACTATGGTGTGATATGAGTGTATGCTAAATGAACTAAATATAAAATGTACATGTAAAAATGAACAATTGCAAAGCATGCTGACTATTATTCTAATGAGCCCCCCGCCAAAAGGCTAATAATAATAATAATACCCAGTGTGCTCTGCAGTTCATTTAGGTAGGTTCATTTTCACAAGTACATTTAGGTAATTTTGCAGACACTTATCCAGAGTGACTTAGGTCGCTGCATTCAACTAATCTAGATTAACAACATATCACAGTCATAGCAAGTAAATGTTTCTATAAACATTACTGGGAATGTAGTTGCTGTTGGGGCTGCCTACTTGCAAATGTATTTCTGTATTTAAAAATATACCAAATACACCCCCCATCCCTGCGCTCACACATACACACACTCTTGAGAGATGCTGTGTTTTAGGCTTGGCTATTGATTACTACAGCTATTAGGCCTATTTGGAAACATCGATTCACTATGCATGATGCAGGTCTCAGATCTAAATGAAACACCAGGATAAGAGCAAATCAATTATTTTTGTCTTTCTGTTTATTTTAGATACAAAACAATAGCCTTCATGTCCAATTACATCTGTTCGCAACAATAATGGCCTGAGAACCTGCACACGTGTAGCCTACAGCAGACAGGAATCTTTGGCTCCAGTAATTGAACCTTGCGGTCCGCAGGCACTGACGAGGCGCCAGGCTCGTGCCGCCACTGCATCCGAGGTTGTAATATACAGCCTCCAAAGCCTTTTCCTTAATAACACTTTAAATCCTAAGCTTGCTGGTCATTGTCTGTGTAAATACTAGCCTACAACAGCCTTGTCACTACTAATTGTGCACAAAGAGTTCAATAATAACAATAACGTTAAAGGGATACTTCCGGATTTTGGCAATGAGGCCCTTTATCTAGTCAGATGAACTTGTGGATACCATTTTTATGTCTCTGTGTCCAGTATGAAAGAAGTTAGAGGTAGTTATGCGAGCCAATGCTAACTCGAGTTACCCATATACTTCCAGTCATTGCGCTATCTACTAGCATGCTCATTGCTAAAATCCCCAAATATCCCTTTAACGAGAGGAAATCAAGCTCTGGTTATCACATTGATTTGTGGCGGACTGAAAATCCTTCCATGCTTGACTATTGAGTGCTGAGATGGTTCCAAAATAGCCTGTCTGCATTTACACAGACAAAATATTTTGCCAAGTAATGGTCTTTTGACCAATCAGATCAGATTTTTATCAGAATTTAAACTGCCTGTGCAGGCTGGTCTCAGACTAGACGTAACATGGTAAACAAAAATATGTCCCGCTCAAATTAGTATATGTTATGTTACGTTTGGTATGGTTACCAGTACTCAGAATTCCTGGTGGTATTGCTGGCCCGTCAATCCCCCCTTGTGTGACTGAACATATTAATAATAATTCCTTTCTCCTGGCTGCCAATAACCCCCCCAATGACTGCTGTAGGATTGTGTCTTTGGCTGCTGGACAACAGAACGTTGAAAACATGAAATAAATACTGGTATCAATGGGATATGAGGAAGTGTTTATAAAATAATCCCCTTAACATTCATTCCTATGGTTGGAAGTGGGGATGCGCGATATATCGGTGAAGATAATTTGCCGACGTTAGCTAAAAATGCCAACATCTACATCGGCCCGATGTCTAGTTTAACGGCGATGAGCAAAACCGATGTCAAAGCTGACGTGCATACCTATATAATTTAGGTACATGGCGTAATAACGCCACATAAAATGTTGCGCTACACAGCATTCCTAACCTAGACAACAATGTCAGCTATGTGGATCGAGGAGTCAACAACTCGAGCAGTCATTTGAAAGAGTCAGAACATTTCAGCGAGACAACTCAAAAGGCGAAATCCATTAATGCCAAGATAATAGAATTCATTGCCATTGACAATCAACCGTTCTCTGTCGTGGGTGAAGTCATATTTCATGCTAATGAATGTTGTGATCCTCATACCGCTGCTGCATTTGAGAACATGTTTGAAACTTTGGAACCATGAACACACTAGCTGGCTCCATTCAAACAACTGACTCGAGAAATAAGCTCATCAACTGAGTCTGCAGCAGACGTGATACCCTCTGTCATGGCATTGAAACACCTGCTTAACAGGCATTTTCTCTTTACTGTGTCGCCACCATGCTCGATGCTATGTACAAGGACCGCTACTTCGATGCAGACAAGAAACAGGGTTTATGTGAAATGTTATATACATAGCTGGACAAGATGGAAATGGACACAGTGACAGTGCATACTGAGGAAGAGAAGCCATGGACAGACAGAGCTGAAACTTCACTGCTTGACATGTATGATGAAATCCTGGTTGAGAATGAAACGACTGAACAAATGAACAACGAAACAGCACAGCAAGTAAGTGAAAGAAATAGGTTTTGATTATGTGTTACTGGTAATGGGGACATACGTAAATGCCAACAAAATAACTTTTTGGTCAGTGTGGTGAGTGTGTAACCTTTATTTAACTATTTAACTTTATTTAACATTTAAGAACAAATTTTTATTTACAATGACGGCCTACCCTGGCCAAACTCGGACGACGCAGGGCCAATTGTGCGCCGCCCTATGGGACTCCCAATCACAGCCGGATGTGATACAGCCTGGATTCAAACCAGCGACCGTAGTGACGCCTCTTGTACAGAGATGCAGAGGCTTATACCGCTGCGTCCATGTGTGTGTACTAACTATTTAACTGTACTACAATGCTTAAAAGGCCGCAACATTTTTTAATATCGGGTATCAGTATCGATTTTTTTTTGGTCAAGGAAAATATTGGATATCAGTATCGGCCAAAAATGTCATATCGGTGCATCACTAGTTGGAAGAGGGTAAGATATTCCACATAAAATAAAAACATCCAGGTTTTAAACAGTTACGTTTATGATGAAATAGTTTCAAAATGTTGACTGCCTCCATTCAGATTGCAAGGTGGGTGATGCTGCGGTGCGCAACAGGCATTGGCCTTCCTCTTCTATCTAAACTTACAGTGCATCTAGTATGACAAAAATAAAGCATTTTCACGTAAATATAAATGATCTGACCTACATTATATTTGGCCTAGACTTTAGACGTTAATATAAATTATCCGACAGACACTTGTTTTGCTACTTTGCAACTACTTAGCTAACCCTTCCCCTAACCTTATAACATAACTCCCATCCTTAACTTTAGCCACCTATCTACCAAGCTAATGTTATTGCAATTCGTAAAATATCGTGAATTGTAATTCATAACATATCATACGAAATAGATGGACATCCACAAATTAATAAATCCTATACCATTTTGGTTAAATATGTTACGTCTACCCCGGATTCCACGTTGGCCTGTGTAAACACATCCTGTTAAAAGGGGCAATCTGCAGTTACTACATCCATTTCTGGACAAACAAATGATTGATATGTACCTATTGTTCTTGAAGAATATAATTTATAAATGCCTCATGAGCGCAACTCAACTGTCAAAATATAAGCTTTTCTTACTCCAATGTTTGTAAACAAAATAAATGTAAACAAACACTATACAGCCTCAAAAAAATGGTTCAAACTATAATTGTGATATCATGGATGGTCAGTCCTTGCATCCATAGCTCGGTCTATGAACATGATTGGTTACATTACTCCAGCCTCATTCCTCAGCTTTTTAGCGATTCAGTGGCTGGGTGTGTGGCTTTGTTATTGTTTCAACTACTGATTGCTACTTTAACTGACATTTAGTAGTCTATAAAATAGGGGTCTTTAATTCAGTGGTAGCCATAACATTTTAATTGAACACATATGGTTTTCAAGACAAGGTAGCAATAGTCAGTAGTGAAATATTATGATAGTCTGAAAACAATCATATTTATTCTGTGCGTCCCATTAACGTCCTTCCACTCAAATGTGTGCGTAAGCAGGGTATATAGCCTAGCCTATGGGGTTAACAGATTGCCTACTAATCAATCGGTTTGCTTTTAAATCCTACACATTGCTCGACTGTGTGTAGATATTTTGCTGTACACACACAAACCACCCGTGTCATCCACTCTTGAATTGTTAAAGCGACGTGCTCAAATAAACGACACAAAACATGACCACTCACTCACCCAGCACACAAGCCGAAGGATCGTTTGAGGCTGTTGAAAGAACGTCAATGGGTCGAAGGCTCCTCCAGCCTTCCCCGCACCGTATGCTTGCATCCCTTGCATCACCCCCTCCATCTTCAGCTGCGGCTGGTGGTGATTTCCCCGTCTCCGAATTCAGTACCCAGTCTAAGACGTTAAATTACGTGGGTTTGTGCGCTCGTTCAGTGTACTGACCTTGGTATTATTATAACGCTGCCCGTTGTAACCGGATTGACTCGGTTTTAATTGATCCTAGTCTCTGCTCTGCCCTTTTGCCAATCCAAAACCTTCCGAACGTGGCTGCTTTCTGTGGTTTTGAAGCTAATTTATTTCCCTCAACAGCCTCGTCCCCTTCTAGGTTCCCTTTCTCATCTAAAGGGTTGAGAGAAAGAAGCCGAGCAGACACGCATTCTTGTGAGTAGCGAGTGCGCGCATACGGCATAGGCAAGTTTTTGACGCGCACTCACTCTCGACAATCACAGCAAGCTCCTTGCCATTTTATTTTTACTGAGTCGCGCTCCTAACATAAAACATGATCTTATTCAATAACGGGGAAATAAACCTATCAATATTTAAAAAATAAGCCTACACGCTAGGACTTGAAGTGGGGAGAAACAAGCCCACTCAATACAGGCTCAGATATTTATTATATGCATGGGTGATCAGCGATCTCTTCCTGATTTACAAATTGGATCAACTGCTTTGCTCAATCTGTTCGTCTCCCCAGTCTACCGTGTCGGAGAGGCCCATGCCACCTGGCGGATAACTATTGGCAGTGGGTCTCACGAGGCAAAACATTGTTCATGACTATGTATTGTGTTGTGTTTAAATCTAGAATGTATCGTTCAAGTAATTTACTGACTCGTGTTTTTTAGTCCAGGGCATAAAGAGCCACCCAGAGACATATCCCATGAGTGAAGCCTGCAAATCCCGAGGTATAATTATATTTAATGAGAAATTATGACATTACCACGAAAAGATAGACTTATAAGCCTATTGCTTTTTGTACTTCAGAGCCAACTGAATGACATTAGGACAATAAATAAAGAGAACAACTATTGCCAACAACACAGTACAAATTCCAAGCATGCAGATTACTTGTTAAATTCTTTAATTATTGGATTGTATATTAACATCATTAATAACAAGCAATAAAAGTTAGCAAAGATTTGCCTCAGAAATATATATCTGAGAGGGAAAGTAGGTGGCGTCAGTTTACCATAACAGCACATCATCCCTCTGTTTGTTGCCTTGGAGACAACAACTGCCCTTGTATAAGCACTCAAACAGTAGTCCTATAGGAATTATGACTAGCCAGGCATTTACATATATAAAAAGAACGGTGTAAAAAAAGTCAACAAAAGAACCTTGCTCAAGTCATATTTATTCAGAACACAACACCGTTTAACTTCCACTGACCTGTGTTTCCAGCACTGACACCATTGTGTGGTAGGCTGTGATTTGTCAGAATTCACAGATGCTGCACTTGCTAATATGGGGAGTTACATCAGTGGCTTGCCCTGCACTGACAGAGGTGGAGAGACTTGACACACCTTCAAAGCTCTGACTGTCTTGTTTATAGACATCAAACACCAGTATTATCCTTGACCTCAGAACAATTTCTGATGACAAAAAAAAAAACGCTCATTGAATTGAACACACCACATAGACCACACAATTCAGTAGTGCCTCGTAGGGCCAATAGAACTATTAGTGTTCTTGTGCCAACCTCATCCCTTAAATGACAGGACGTTAACTTCATCCCCCCCAAAATAAACATAAAATCTCTGAAATAGTCTAAGGGGATTCCATATCAGAGCTGAGCTGGTTTATTCACAGAGACAGGTGGCTCAATTCTGCAAACTTAAGCATCAAACCATTTTGAAGGTGAGAGAAGAAAAACAAAACAAAACAGCACAAATGCTTATATGAGAGGAGGAACATGCATGTTTGTTGGGATCCTGAGAAACCACTTCACATAATAGTATCAACTCGGTAAATCAAAACATGGCAAGTAATCAAGCCTTAAAAAGAGACTTTCAAGGGTCATTCACATACATTTGAATGGAGAAATGGGGGAGAGAGAGAGAGAGAGAGAGAGTGAGAGCAGTGACAGTGTTGTTATCAATTAAAACATGTGGGTTTACAACATGGATTGTGACAATACAGGTTTGAAATCAAGAGGACCATTGCTGTGCATCTTAGGCAAGGTCCTAAACCTGATTTGCTTTATGCCGTGCTGTATATTAGTCCACAAGGCAACGTGATAGAACTTCAACTGGACTTTATGAACCTGATTAGCGAGTGCTTGGCTTGATTGCCTTCAAATGACCCCTGATCATGAAGGCTGAGTGCTGTTTGTTTAAATCAAAGTCGATTAGCTAACGATAGCTTGACATTGTGTATGACTCAATATCATAACCTGAAAATAATGAGCAAAACTTGTTACAGAGTATGTGTTAAACCCCCTGTTTAGCCAGTACAATGGTTGTTACTGCTGGGTTTACATACCGATGCCTTGAATCCAAGCCATTATTTTCTTATGCTAAATTGAAGGCACTTAAAAGACTAATTGCTTGCTGTGATTTGTTGGACATGAACATTTTTAGGTCTGAGAAAACCTGGATGGATTCCTGTCTTATTGATCTGAAGGCTAATAATTAGATGTTTTGAGAAGATGCGCCAGTGGAGATGACTGGCAATCCAATATAGCACAGTTTCTGGGAACATTAGGTCATTGTGATTTCCACTCAGTCAACTCAGTGTCTTTTCCTTTCACAACATCTTTTAAGTTTGCAATAATACCCAATTATTCTGTTTTTTTAAGCTTTTTACATGTCTGTATCATCCAATCCATGTCTGACTATAAATTGATATTGCAACAAAAGGTACAGACTTGTAATGCTAAGCTAACAACAATGTTCTGGCAAATGTTTCTGTGATACTCGTAACTTGTTTCCAGCTATGCTGCATAATGAACATTTCAAATCATTTTGTCAGGTAAATGCTTCCATTGGTGTTAATGTTACAAGTCAGCAGGTTAGCAAAGCAAGAAAAAAATATGACTGTAACATATTCTGTCAGTAAGGAAAATGACAACCAAAACGGTTGGCATTATTCTCCAGGCTTCAGTGATAGTAACGTGGAGGTGGTTTTCTGCCATTAAGGATGTTTTACAGTACAAAATGAAACAACAACATCATTGTAAACCCTGGGTTTTAGGACTTACTTATTAGGATTTCACAATCAAAACAGCAACCTTTTTTCCAATGTATAATACATCGATCTGTCTCCTCAATGACATTAAGTACCACTCAGTCATAAAAAGAAGGCCATCTGATCTGTAAAAAAAACAAGAGTAAAGAGTGAAACAAAAATACTAATTAATTCCACTATGTCCATCAGTTCTGGCCAGACGGTCTTGATTTTCCACAGGAATCAAATGTTTCTGTTTGGCCAGCTGACGTCTCCCAAAAGGTCTGTAAAAATTACTTGAGGTTAATGCTAAGGTAACAGGAAAATCTGATAGGTAACGTTTCCAAGGAATTCTACTAACAGCACAGTGGAGAAAAACATGGTTGAGCATTTCTCAAGAATCTCAGAATACCAACCAGTCAGAGGAACTTTCCCACACGTTCCTGTGGGCAAACAAACACCACCCACATGCTTAGGGATCATGATTTTGGAAATAAATACATCCGCAGCCGTGTGAAACTTCTAGAGATACGGATATAGCTACTGGTCTCAGTGACATTTTTAGAGATGCAGATATAGCTACTGAGCTCAGTGATGACTACAAGCAAAAGTGGGATTACAAAACACCTGGTCCTTTCACAATTCATGTGACAATTGTGTTTGTTTGATTTCCTTTCTCACTTCATAATCTCTTTCGCACACGTCTTTCTCTTTGTACTCCAAGACAGACCTCTCACATTATCTGCTCATCTTTCTTATTCCTGGCGTTCGTTGACACAGTGGTTCTTCTCCCCCTGTTCTCTTGTAGCTCAATGTTCCCTGAGAGCCCTAGGTCTACCTTACTTCCATACCATGAGGGGTCTCTCCTCGCGCTTCTGCCAGGGACTCTTCTTGTTCCCCTCCTCGTCTTTATCATCGGCATCCTCTCCATCCTCGGGGCTGGTGGCTGAGTCCCTGCGTGTCACCTCGCTGGTGGAGGTAGTGGTGGTACTGCTCCGGGCGCTGTTATCCCGGCTGCGGCCCTTCCGGGGGAACGTGCCACCGCGGGGGGTCGTCTCTGGGGCCTCGTCCAGCAGAGGTGCCAGAGAATTGTCCTCTGGAGAGTACATGGCAGTGTGGCTCTCGCTGCTGCTGCTGGGGGGGTCTGTGGTGTCGATGCAAGGGAGTTTAGTATAGGTCTTCCCTGCGTGACCCTTCCTCTCAGCCGCCGCTGCAGCCTCTTTTGCTTCCTTGGCCTTCCTCTCCTCCTTTCCCTTCCGCTGCTTTATGTTGGCTTCACGAGCGACGTCTACCCTGTTGTCATGATGACTCCCCGTGGCTCCTCCACCTCCCCCTCCTCCAGGGATGCTGAGAGATTCTCCCCCCAGCTCGATGTAGGAGTGACGAACCAGGGAATTGGAGCGACCATCCAGGGAGACGAACCAGGCCCGGGGATGCGGCTTCACCCCCAGCTCAAGAAGCTTCTTCTCCGTCAGCGCCTGCAGCTCTCCGTTCATCTGAGATATGGTGTTGTCATTGAACAGGACCGGGATGCGGACTGGAGCCGCGTTAGGGTCCGAGGCCCAGTTAGAGTGTCCCTCTGAGTCCTTCCTCTGCTGGCCTGGTTCTTCCCCATCCTCATCCTCCTGTTGATGATTCTGTTGTTGCTGGTTCTGTTGTTTCTGCTGCTGGTTCTGGTGTACCTGTCCCTGCTGCCTGGGAAGGGTCATGCTAACCTGTATTCCCTCCATGTCATGCTGCATCTGTTGCTGCCTCTCCAGGGCCTGCTCCACAGCCGACAGGTCCGACGACAGGCGCATGTAGTGGGCCGGGATGACCAGCGTGGGCACCACACTCCGGTACATGCTCTCCTTCATCTGATCCATGGAGTGGCAGAAAATGAGCTGGCCGGGCTGGGTGTTTAGAGAGTTGGGCCTGGCTAGGAGGTCCCCGGTCTGGGATGCTGAGTACTCTGGGGGCAGGCCAGAGTACTCCTGGTAGTGTCCAGCGAAGGGAGGCAGTAAAGGTGGTGGAGATGGTGGATCTGAGGAGTAACCCTGGTTGTCGTTGGCGTTGTGATTTTGGTGGTTGTGGCGATGTCGAGGATCATGGGTATTATCCTCCGCTGAGCTGAAGTTGCGGGTGTCGTTGCGGAGCAGCTGCTGAGGATCCAAGTTGTTAGTGTTAGTAGAGCGTGTTGTCACCTTCATGGGAAAACTCTCACCACCGCCACGCCTGGTGATATTGTCCGTGTTCACCTTGGAGTGTCGCCGGGCCTTTCCTGGGGGCGTGTGCCGGAACAAATCCTCCCTGGAGCTGTGAAGATCCCGGGTGGAGGACAGGTCTGATTTGAGGGTGTCTGGGTCACCCCTGGTGGAGGAAGCTGTATCGATGTGGTCTGAACTGATGAGGTTGATGTGGGACATGGAGGTGCATTGATCTCTCTTGGAACCGTCCAGGCCGGAGGAGACATGCATCTTGCCGTGACGGTACTGTTGCCGCGGTTTCAGACATCTCCGCCTTAAACAAAACATAACAGAGAAGGGTAAAGGGAGAATGCAACCAAACACACATTTTAACACCCTGTAAGACAGGAAATTAAACAACAAATAGAGTCCTGGAGTATCCCGGATTGGTTATTATAATTTTTTTTTACCCAGCCCAGTAATAACACCACTGATTCACCTAAGCACGTGCTTGACAGGGTTGGGGTCAATTCCATTTAAATACCAGTCAATTCAGAAAGTAGTTCCAAAATGTCCTTGTTGAAAAGCATTGAAGAGAATTGGCATTGGAATGACGTTTCGTTGAGTAGCTAGTTCAAAACTAACGCTGGGTTGGAACAAAAATGTGCTACACTGGGATTGACTACTCCAGGACCTGAGTTGAGACATGCTGAGCCTGATACCAACCTGCAGTAGTAGAGCAGCAGACAGAGCAGCACCAGAACCAGCAGAGCCATGGAGCCCAGGATGGTCAGGAGGAAGACGGTGTGGTAGGTGGTGATGTCTCGCAGGCCCGTGGGGTTTAAAGCTGAGCCTGCAACATAGGGGTACACTGTAAAACATTTCCTGTCATTTTTATAGTAAATTACTGGCAGCACATTAGCCTGTAGGTTACTGTAAATCTACAGTAAACTACAGGCTGCACACAAGCCAGTAAATTACTGTAGATTTCCAGGACCTTTACTGAAACACAAATTTACAAAATATTACTGTAACACCTGACTACAGCTACATGCTGTATTTCTCGAATTTACAGTGCATTACTGGAAGCATAGTAGTTAGTAAACTGTTGCACATTTACAGCGCAGGCTAGCGCCAACAAGTGAGTGCATTAACTAAGTTTGATTAAAAAAAACACATATCACAGTCATAGCAAATAAAACGTTTCTGTAACTGTTACTGAGAATGTTGTTGTAGTTAAGGATACATTGGTCTTCTATTTGTAACAAGATACCTTTTGATGTATCTTTGCCCACCTCTGGTTACTGCCAATATTACGTTACTGTAATATTCACAGTAATTTGCTACCAGATTCTTGTGAGTTACTGTAATATCAGTGCAACAGTACAATATTGTAAGAAAGTAAATGCTACTATAATCGTAAAATTGGTATTTTACTGTAATTACATGGGATTGGTGCAAGCAGGTTGGCTGCTAGGTGTGTGTATATTACAGCTTAATTTATGAATATTTTGTGTTTTATATCACTTGCACTTCTTGAGGCGTAAACAAAGGCTTCCAAACGGGCTGTGATTAAAGTATTGATGGGGATACTAAGCTTCTTGAAGTATTGAGGCTTTCCAGACAATTCTGTCAAAAACAGGTTCATTGTTCAAGGCTTTGATCAACACAGCGTACTAGTGGCACCTGCTGGTCCAAATAATTCAGAACAGCCAAATTATATAGACGACGTCTTCTACCAAAACAGGTGGTTGTTCGACAAAATGAAGTTTCGGACGTCATTGATCACGTGCTTCTGATAAAGAGATACAGGCACACTGCTTAGAAGTAAACTGCTTAGTGATTTCAACGCACGTATTGGAGCGTTGGTATCAAGCATAACATCGCTAGATTACAGGGCAAAACAGACTTGGCAAAACACTCAACAGTAAAGGTTTAAGACTTACTGCCGCTCTGACCTGTCCCTATACACATTCAATTGTTGGGGCACTACTACCATGTTCAATTGGTACAGCAGTCTTACAAACAGGTGCAAAAATATAGCTACTTACAAGGCATGCCTCGAAATATGTTAATGAGCCAAATATTCTTCCCCTCCCACAGCATTTTTCCACAGTGCACCATAATTTACAGAATGTTGCAGTAAATACATATTAAAATAGCAGAAGTTACAGAAACAGTGAATATGTAATTATATATTACAGCATACCAATGAATATTTGGTGTTTCATATCACTTGCAAAGGCCTTAACAAAGACTTCTAAAACTAGCAGTGACTACAGAGCAAAACCGATCAAAAGGATATAGCTAAACAATCAACCATTAAAGGTTTGAGACTTGCTGCCACTGATTTGTCCCTTACAAACATTAAATTGTTAGGGAACTAAATTATATATATGTATTATTATTTAACTAGGCAAGTCAGTTAAGAACAAATTCTTATTTACAATGACGGCCTACCGGGGAACAGTAGGTTAACTGCCTTGTTCAGGGGCAGAATGACTGATTTTTACTTTGTCAGCTCGGGGATTTGATCCGGCAACTGTCCCAATGCGCTAACCAACCCATGCTACCACATATCAGTTAAATTGGCACAGCACTCTCACTGACATTTGGAACAAATAGCCTCTTACAATGCACACTTCAAAATATGTTTATGACCCAGAAACAACAATAACACTAGAGTTCAAAAGGTGATTGGCAGTATGGTACTGTAACTATTTTTTTTTGCAGTAAATTTACAGCAATTTGTTACAGTGATAAATAAGATACTAAGACGGGCCACGTCTGCAACAGGACTTCCTACAAAAAGCTTTGTAAGATTGACCGACCACAACTCCTAGCTATACAGTTTCATCGCAAAAGTGCATAAACAAGTGTTCGTGACTCAATTTGTATCTCATATTGATATGGTCTTAAAACTTCTTAGGGCTGAAATCCCTTTAACGGGATTGATATGACAACAGCCAGTGAAAGTGCAGGGTGCCAAATTCAAAACAACAGAAATCTCATAATTAAAATTCCTCAAACATTTTTATTTATTTCACCTTTATTTAACCAGGTAGGCAAGTTGAGAACAAGTTCTCATTTACAATTGCGACCTGGCCAAGATAAAGCAAAGCAGTTCGACACATACAACAACACAGAGTTACACATGGAGTAAAACAAACATACAGTCAATAATACAGTAGAAAAATAAGTCTATATACAATGTGAGCAAATGAGGTGAGATAAGGGAGGTAAAGGCAAAAAAAGGCCATGGTGGCGAAGTAAATACAATATAGCAAGTAAAACACTGGAATGGTAGATTTGCAGTGGAAGAAAGTGCAAAGTAGAGATAGAAATAATGGGGTGCAAAGGAGCAAAATCAATAAATAAATACAGTAGGGGGAGAGGTAGTTGTTTGGGCTAAATTATAGATGGTCTATGTACAGGTGCAGTAATCTGTGAGCTGCTCTGACAGCTGGTGCTTAAAGCTAGTGAGGGAGATAAGTGTTTCCAGTTTCAGAGATTTTTGTAGTTCGTTCCAGTCATTGGCAGCAGAGAACTGGAGAGGCGGCCAAAGGAAGAATTGGTTTTGGGGGTGACCAGAGAGATATACCTGCTGGAGCACGTGCTACAGGTGGGTGCAAGTATCTTAGACCATTTTAAAGGTAATCTTGTTGTTAATCCCACCACAGTGTCCGATTTCAAATAGGCTTTACAGCGAAAGCACCACAAGCGATTATGTTAGGTCAGAGCCAAGCCACAGAAAAACACAGCCATTTTTCCAGCCAAAGAGTCGCAAAAGCAGGAAGAGATTAAATTAATCACTAATCTTTGATGATCTTCATCAGATGACACTCATAGGACTTCATGTTACATAATACATGTATGTTTTGTTTGAAAAAGTTCATATTTATATCAAAAATCTCAGGAGACATTGGGAACGTTATGTTCAGTAGTTCCAAAAACATCCAGTGATTTTACAGAGAGCCACATCAATTTACAGAAATACTCATTATAAATGTTGATGAAAATACAAGTGTTATACATGGAACTTTAGATACACTTCTTCTTAATGCAACCGCTGTGTCAGATTTCAAAAAAGCTTTATGGAAAAAGCAAACCATGCAATAATCTGAGTACGGCGCTCAGAGAACAAATACATATATCCGCCATGTTGGAGTCAACAGAAGTCAGAAATAACATAATAAATATTCACTTACCTTTGATGATCTTCATCAAAATGCACTCCCAGGAATCCCAGTTCCACAATAAATGTTAGTTCCGTGACAGTCCGTAGAAACTTGTCAAACGATGTATGGAATCAATCTTTAGGATGTTTTTAACATAAATCTTCAATAATATTCCAACCGGAGAATTCCAACGGGAGATACCTCTCATGTGAAATGCGCGTTACCAGCGAGTGACTGCTGGCAGACTCATTCCTCTCTCATTCAGCCCCCCGTCATAGTAGAAGCCTCAAACAAGTTTCTAAAGACGGTTGACATCAAGTGGAAGCCTTTAGGAAGTACAACATGACCAATATCCCACTGTGTATTCGATAGGGGCTGAGATAAAAAACTACAAACCTCAGATTTCCCACTTCCTGGTTGGATTTGTTCTCAGGTTTTTGCCTGCTATATGAGTTCTGTTATACTCACAGACATCATTCAAACAGTTTTAGAAACTTCAGAGTGTTTCCCATCCAAATATACTAATAATATGCATATATTAAAAACTGCGACTGAGGAGCAGGCAGTTTACTCTGGGCACCTTATTCATCCAAGCTACTCAATACTGCCCCCCAGCCATAAAAGACAGGGATCGTCAACTAGATTCAGCTGCGGGCTGTTTTTTATTTATTGAGCGGATGGTCAGGGGGCTGTAACATATTAGAAATAATCAGTAGACTGCAAATTGACCTCAAAAAGTTCAAACAGATATCATATTTGACTAAGGCATAATAATGTGAAACCTTGCTGACAAATGTATACAATCACATATCTTGCTCTATTATCTGTGGGAATACTTTGGAACAGATTCTCAAAATGAAAAAGTTATTTATTTTTGCTCAGAAAACATTTTCATGTTATTGTTCTTCACCCAGTGTTCGCGGGTCTGTTGGACCCACACCATTATTGGGTTTTTAAAACAATAAAGCCATAACAATCTACATCAAAATATTTCATACTTACATGTTGACTTATATCAATTGCAAGCACTATAGACAGCATACATGGTTAATATTTGCCACTTACCTCTGCTAGATCACATTTATCAATAAAAGCTCTGCTTTGCAAACAAAAATCAATTATAATCAAGAAATGGGTGGAATACATCATGTTAATCTTTAACAAATGATAAAACAAGGTTTTCATCACTATTGATGTTTATTGCTTTGAAATGAACAAATTGAAAGCACACATTTTACGGAAATGATAAATGATCCCCATTGAACACAAATTAAGGCACACCACATGAGGGACAGAGTTTTACTGTGTGTGTGTGTGTGTTGCAAATGTATTTCTTGGACTTCATGCATTTGTACTGTGTCTTCTTGTCCTTCTTGGGTCCACACATATCGCAGCGCTTCTTCTTGTGTGCTTCCCTCTCTGCAAAAATGATTTCTAAGGCCTTTTGTGCAGAGATTATTTTTGCCATACTGATTGATTGTGGTAAGGAGCCACATGTGCAAAATTATTTATTTGTTGTGTCCCTCCCCCAATTTGCACCTGGCTGTGATAAGAGTGTGGGAAAATACAGATTTCTTTACAATGTATCGAAATAATGTATTGTAATAACATTGTGCAGGTTCCCAGAATATTTCACACACTACAAAGAGTAAGGAGTGCAAGAAAAGTGGGACACAGGCAGACAGGTTTTTGGTGCTATGTTGAAACAGCAGGCCCAGGGAGGAGGAAGACAAAGTGAAGGCACACAGCAAATCTTATGTTGAATTTGTACTTCTTTTCGAACACCACACAAGGGTTAAGGGAACCAAGATGACAGTGGGGCTATAGAACAAATGTCAGACTGATGCAGTCCCGAGTCTGGGATGGCCAAAAATGACAAAATACAATTACAAAACACCATAAAAATCAAAGTATCAAAATCAATTATGAAATACTCGTATTTTGTCATCTATTTCATTAAAATATTATGCATATTATGTATATAATATGATGTATTTTAAAATAAGAAATGGAATTTGGAAGTAGCTGGCCCGAACAGCAACAACATTCTCAGTAACGGTTACAGAAACGTCTTACTTGCTATGACTGTGATATGTTGTTGTTCATCTACCTCAGTTGAATGCATTGACTGTAAGTCACTCCGGATAAGAGTGTCTGCTAAATGACCAAAATGTATATGTGATCATAGTATAATGAAATGCAAAGCACACTGGGTATTATTATTGGCCTTGTTTCGGGACGGAGTTTATTAGAATAACGCTCAGCATGCTTCGCATGTCATTTTTACATGTACATTTATATTTAGTTCATTTAGCACACATATGTCAGAGTCAAGGCCCGCGGGCCACATCCGGCCCGCAAGAAGGTTTTTTACGGCCCCTGGGATGATCTTGATTTATTATTAGAACCGGCCCGCAGCAAGCCGGCAGCCCGCAGATCTTTTACACGCACCAATACTACATTTCCCACAATGCAAAGGTGACGCACCGAGCAGTAGGCTGCTTCATTTCAATATTTATTGGCACAGCAGTCGTCAGCATCACAGTAAAATTAACTTTCAGATACCCATCAAAAATGGCAAAACGGAAGGTGGATACTGAGAACCGGGGTTTCAAACAAGGTGGGAGTCGGAGTATATGTTCACGAAGGTAGCTGGAAAACCTGTGTGTCTTCTGTGTGGAGAAAGTGTGGCGGTACTGAAAGAGTATAATCTGAGACGACATTATGAAACGAAACACGCGGACAAAAACAAGAATATGGACATGGAACAAAGGCTACAAAAGGCAGAGGAATTAAAACGAGGCCTCAAATCTCGACAGGCTCTGTTCAAAAAAGCCAAATCACAAGGCCAGGCTGCTGTCAAGGCCAGTTTTATTTTGGCAGAAGAGATCGCTAAATCAGCCCGGCCATTTACGGAGGGGATTTCATCAAAAACTGCATGATTAAAGTTTGTGACGAAGTTTGCCCAGAAAAAGGCAACTCTTTTAAATGTGAGTCTGAGCAGAAACACCATTGCCGAGAGAGTAGACCAGTTGTCCATCAATCTAAAAGAGCAGCTTGTGAAAAAGGAAAAGATTTTATTGCATATTCCTTGGCTGTGGATGAGAGCACCGACATTTCTGACATTGCCCAGTTGTCAATTTTCATCCGCGGAGTGGACTCCAACCTAAGCGTGACAGAGGAGTTTTTGGCTTTACGTCCTATGCATGGCACAACTACGGGGCATGATTTGTATGAAGAGGTGTCAAGATGTGTAAATGAGATGGAGCTGCCTTGGGAAAAACTCGTGGGTTTGACAACCGACGGAGCACCTGCGATGTGTGGACACAGGAGCGGACTGGTGGCGAAGATACGGGAAAAGATGCAAGAGGAAAACGCGACAGGTGAGCTGACAGCTTATCATTGTATCATACACCAGGAAGCGTTGTGCGGTAAAGCCTTGAAAATGGAGCATGTAATGAGCATCATCACGCGCACAGTTAACTTTATCAGAGCCAAAGGTTTGAATCACCGCCAGTTCAAGGCATTTCTGACGGAGTTAGAAACGGAGCATGGTGATTTGCCTTATCACACAGAGGTGCGATGGCTAAGCCAGGGAAAGGTGCTTCAAAGATGTTTCGAGCTTCGTGAGGAGATTTGTCTGTTCTTGGACAGCAAAGGGAAAGACACAACACAACTCCGAGACGAAATGTTTCTGTGTGAAATGGCTTTTCTGTGTGACATTACGAGTCATCTGAATGCAATAAACTTGCAGCTGCAGGGTCGGGATCGTGTCATCTCTGATATGTACAGTACAGTGAAGGCATTTAAAACCAAACTGACTCTGTGGGAGACGCAGATGCGGAAAGAAAATTTGAGCCACTTTCCCAGCTGCCAGACCATGAAAGAGAAGCTCTCTACCAGTGCGTTCCCGAGCACACAGTTGGCTGATAAAATAGGTATGCTTGCCGCTGACTTTCGACGCCGATTTGCTGACTTTGAAGCACAAAAAGCAGGTTGGAACTGCTCGGTAACCCATTTGCTGTTGACGTGGAAAGCTCACCACCAAACCTCCAAATGGAGTTGATTGACCTCCAATGCAATGATGCACTGAGGGCAAAATATGCGGCAGTGGGTGCTGCGGAGTTCGCCCGTTTCCTCCCGGCACAATGCCCCAGCTGCGCATCCAGGCTGCTCAAACGTTGTCTATGTTTGGCAGCACATACCTGTGTGAACAACTGTTTTCTTTGATGAACCTGAACAAAACATCACATAGAAGTCGACTTACTGCTGAACACCTCCACTCAATTCTGAGGATTTCTTCAGCTCAGAGCCTTACCCCGAACATTGATGAACTTGTGGAAAAGATGGGACACCACCAAGTATCACCCTCAACCTCAAACAAGTGAACATTACTGTGCAATCACATATTTAGAGTTTTTACTCAGTTCAAGTTTAAAAGTTAAAATTTAATATTTGTTTTCACTGCATGTTACTTCTCCTTAAACAAAGTGTTGTTTTTGATTAATAGATTTTTGCACTTTATTTTTTTGTATTTCAATCCAATTATATTTTAAAAATATTTCAGTTGAGTGGATGATAGAAAATTGCTATTATTGTTTTTTCTTTGAAGTAAATTTAGCCCACTTTTGCTAAAATAGAAAATATAGTCTACTGATGGTGCCTTGAATACCGGTTTCTTTCATTTAATGTTCATGTTATGGGGATATTTATATAAAGGAAATTTGTCTTTTGTGTCTGTTGAAAATTAAAGATTACTGACAGAGCCATAAGAAAATATTGCTTTATTTATCTGATCATATTGTAATATATTTGTTAGGTTTTCAGTAGGTTCAATTAGGTTCACTAGACTATATGCGTCATTTAAAATTTTTTCAATGAACATTCGAACAGTCCGGCCCTCGTCTTGTAGCTGATTTTTTTATTTGGCCCTCCGTCCATTTGACTTTGACACCCCTGATTTAGCAGATGCTCTTATCACACTTACAGTGCCATCAGACTTCCGATACCAATGTAGGGCGAAAGGGAGCCACAGAATTGTGAACAGCTATTACAAAATGGTATAGAAAAGTATTTTTGAAAATAGAAATTACAGCTCTCGAAAGTATCTTGTTACAAAATATATTGGGGGTCTAATTCATCCCAGTGTAATACAAATGTCAAAATACTCAGAAGTCATTTAAATACATATTTCAAATACATGTAACGGAAATACTGCCCATCTCTGGACATAGTTACCGTACCTGTGGTTGAGGGAAAGGCAGCCAGCCAGTATCCTAGCTGGTTGGCCACAAAACTCCATGTCAGCTGTGCTCCTCCTTTCTTGATGTATCCGGTTCCTTTCCTAACCCAGAGTCCTGTTGAAGTACAAGTCAACATGAGTACAGAATTAGTTAGAGGAGAGTTATAATTACAGTAAACACTGTATGTCAACTTCCTTAACAATTTCAGAGATGTGTGTGTAGATGTCCCTTAAGATCCTTATCAATCCAAAATATATTTTTAAAAACTGTATAGTGATTTCCAACCTATTTTTTTGCCTATGTTTTGCCAATGCTTGCTCATAATCCCTGTACACAGTCATTTCATGGATAATCAGTATATTATTTTTAATCCCGGAGTGAGCAGATGGAAGAGCTCCATAGTTACTGTACTGAACGTGTGCTGTGAATCTATTGCTCTACGTGATAAGGCCAGGCGGTGTTATGCATTCATATCCAGTGATGTCTAGCTTGTCGGGATAGAACACACACATGATGAGCGAATAACGTGATTCGGGGAAGGGAGACATCTTTGAGTCCAGGCAGATGCTTTTCCGACCCGAACCACAATAATGAAAGAGGAGCAATAAAAAAATAACGAAAAAAAGAAGAGAACGAAAAATGACAAAACAAATAAAAACTTGGCCACAAAAAAAAAGAAACAAAAAAAATACATTTCCCATGATGCCAGGTGCCCTGAGGAGAGGGTCAGGATTCGGTAGCGTAATGTGTTTTGACAGGGTGACCTCGGCCCACAGTACACCCTTCTACATCATCCTCCATCTCCTAAAATAGTTTTCATTTCTGTCATTCTCGTTAGCATTTTCAGTTTGCAGAAAACATAAACACAGAGGCAGGTTCTGATTAGGCCTACATGTGTCCTGAATGATTTTAACACAATGTCGGAGAGAATGGAAACAGTGGCCTAAAATAAAAAATGTCAAGCTTACAGTAAGATATAGCTTATGATTAATAACATATTTGAAAAAATAAACATAACAATTCCTTTCAATTCGAATAAGCAATATAACTGTTACTTTAAATAGCTATTAGATCAATATCATCTGTTTCCCTTAGACTACATACATTTGTTGGACCCCTCTTTTAGTGCTAATACCCCAGGGCAAGGGAAGTCTGTGAATATACTGGCTTTTGTCATCATAGCAGCAATACAACCAGGGCCTGCATTAATCAAACGTGCTTATCTAGGATCAGGTCATCTTATTCATTATGATCTAAAAGTCCAAACTGATCCTAAATCTCGGCACTTCCACTGACACTTTGTGAATACAGGCCCAGGCATGAAAATCCATTAGGGCTCTATTTATTAGTCATGTCTGACATCTCTACTGCCCATTGGCTACAGCTATTATTAGATGATCTGGCATCCACAACCTCAAACATTGAACCACCTGAGAAGTCAACCTAGGACTTCTAGGCTACACTTTGAGTCAAGCTCTAATTAACACATCCTAAGTGGTGTGAATATAAACACACTTGGCTAAAATGGTATAGTCAAAAATCCTCTAAACTAGGGGTAGAAGGGAGGTGAGAGTGAATTGAAGTGTGATGTGTGTCATGCCAGGTCACTGATCTAGGAAGTGCCCGACCATGGATGTAGTGTTACATGTCGACCACTAGGGGTCAGCATGCACACAGACGAACAGTAGCAGGGGCTTTTGTTAATCTCCTCATCATAAGGCAGGGGGATTTCCAAACCACCCCCACACTATCCCCTGAAAGAGTATGCGCATTATACAGACCCTGCTTGTCTTTCTGCCGAGTCCATGTGTGTGTGTGTGTCATCCGTCTCCAAAACAAACACAGACTCATATCCTTTCCTCTGTCACAGCTGAGTCAGGAGAGATAATGGAGCCTCTGATCAAGAGTCTCCTGGGCTATACGGAACAAGAAACATTCCTTTCTCTTTTAAAGATGCCTTGAAGGAGGAGGATGGGAGGAGATCACATAGGAGGGGTCATCAAGGACAGAGAGACTGAAAGAGGGAGTGTTCCTCTTGACTGACGAAAGGGGTCATGTTCAACTTTGATTCAACTTTTTGGACTCATCATCACACTGTTCTCTTGTACTCATTTGTCATGCAAATGGTTATGCAGACTATATGCACACCCACATATGCACAAACTTGTGATTCAGTCCAAAACAAATCAATTTCTCTCTTCAGTGGCAATATCCACCCACGCTCCATATTTCCTCTCAGTGGCAATCCTGACTGACAGTCAGCAGCCTTGTATTACAGCCCACTTAGCTCTCCCTTGATAGTCCTGTCATAGTGCCACAGCGTTCCACAGTGTTCCACAGCACCCACCAATTAAAGGCTTCCGCTGCAGCACCTGATTCTATTTGCTAGAGTGTTCCGAGTGCTCCTGGCAGGTGTCCCCAACCTCCCCAAACATCTACAAAACTCATGGTGGATTTAAAGTCTTGCAAGTGTAACCTGGCACGCTGGAGGAGTGGAGTGTGTGTGTGTGAGAGAGAGAGAGAGAGCGAGAGCGAGAGAGCGAGAGAGAGAGAGAGAGAGAAAGAAAGAAGAATCTGGTGTCAAAGCTGACTCTGGAAGAGAGGCCCGTGCATCCAGACTTACAGTAACTCGTAAATCTAGAGGAGCCCCTGGGGATACTAGACTCGAGGCCCATTTTTCTACTCAACACTGATCTTAAGCTGCACAGGAGTATATTTCATTGCTCCGTGTGGGATTCTACATATCTAGTACTTGTTGACATTGGGTGAACCTGCGATGTTACTTGATTTGTTTTGAGTAGAAACTTCCAGGTTTACTGCTTCTGCATAGGTCGGGGAAAAGAAAAAGGTTACTTTGTTGGACGTAAGTTAAACCACGATGGATACAAAAAATGATTTATGCCTAAATGCTGTCACCCAGAAGTTAACCAGCCTTTATGTATACAATATATACTGAAACAAGTACAATATACACTGTACTTGCTGCAGTACTACATGAGGGTCAGTGTGGGGCATTCTTCCCTCTTAAGCAAATAAAAACCCACACCCCCAGAGCTCTCTCACTGTGTGTGTGTGTGTGTGTGTGTGTGTGTGTGTGTGTGTGTGTGCGTGCGTGGTGGGATTAGAGGCGAAACATTTAGAGATGACACAGTTAACAACACATCCACCATGGTGTCCACATTATAATCAGTAAGCTTCTCACCACCTGGCTGACTGTTCATTCTTTACTGCAGATAATGAGATGTGAGCTCTGCGCTGGCTGAGCCTCCCACTTAGTGGACGGTTGAATAAAAACCCACAGAGTTAAATAATGCATGAACCTAACGCTGCAACGCTCTGTTTGACTAATCCGTTTGCTTAAATCCTGTGCTCTATTGTAAAGATTTGATTTTACTCTCAGCTACTGTACAGAGTAAAACATTTTCATACATTGAATTTTTAGCAAACTGCTAAATTCAACACCCACGAAAACCCGCAATATAAGCCATGTAGTGGAGCGAGAGAGTGAGAAATGTTTTTTTTTTTTCGTGGGGGGTGCCTAGTCAATTGGCAGTAACCTATTTTGGCTCAATACTGAATGTTAGGGTCAGCACTTAGTACAGAGAGTCACAAACATTAATCCTCACATCATCTAAGCCATCCTAACATGAGGTGAGCAATAGCGTACAGCTAACTCCAACAGACAAGCTCATCACACTATTCAAAATCTCAGCGTCCACGACAGCTTTGTTGTCCCCTTTCTCCTGTACTCAAAAACACTGACCCTCCACATCCTCTCCTCCTCCCCTCCTCCCATCCATCCATCTGTGTCTCTGTTTGCATCTCATAACATGTTACCGTGGCAACATGAGGCCAGAGAGGCGGGGAACATTGCCTCCTCTGTCCCAGGGTTCCTAGAGCTACATAACAGGACTAATCACATCATCAGGCTTCAGGACAACAACACTCTACAGCTGCAGTTTTACACAAGGTGTTAAAAAGGGGTGTTTACACAAAGTCTGTTTTTCATGTTTTCTGCACATTGAACCCACCACTACGGTATCCGAATGACACACCCATCTTTTGTGCATTGGGATCCACCGATCAATACATGTCCATGAGTTCTAAATGCGATAGTTCCCGAGTTGCGCACGCATATTGCTCTCCGTATTTGAGATACCACCGCGGAAGGATGCTGGGAATCCAAATAGAGCCTGCCAGATAGGTGCTTCATCATCTACCCTTGGGAAGACATAACCAGACCGGTTGGCTATTACTTTTTATTCATTAGGCTTGCTCTTCTCAGTTCCTTGTGCACTGTACCATCCTTGAAATCCCACTTCAAGAAGTTGAGGTTATCGTGGAGATCTGTAGAAATAGGCTTGGGGCTGCGTTAATACTTCCTATGAATACCCTCTTCATAATGCATTATAAACACATTTAGAACGCCTGAGCTATGAATCATGCATACTGATGCACAACACGGGCACTAATAACTGCTCATAAACTTCTATGACTAAATACATAATGCGTTATGAAGAGGGTATTCATAGGAAGCGTTTTACCAGGGCTTCTTCAGCATAGTTATGGTATTGTGAATCTCGGTAGGGAAATGCCAGGCATGTCAATGAGATCTGTAGTGATCTGCATGTCCCAGTTCAGACACACTGGAATGATAGTTACCATGGGAGGTCCGGAACGTTTGTCAAGACAAGAAACAACCCTGGCCTGGCGTTTTTAGGCATCGGTTCCATAAAGCAAGGGAAAGTGAATGTATGAGAGAGAGTGAGAGAAGGAAAGAGAGAGAGGCAGAGAGAGAGAGAGAGAGAAAGAAAGAGAGAGAGAGGGAGGCAGAGCAAGAGAGAGGCAAAGAGAGTGTGTATGTGAGAGAAAGAGAGCGAGAGAGAGAGTGAGAGGGGGAGACAGAATGACAGAGAACAAGAGAGAAAGAGAGGGAGAGTGTGTGTGTGTGTGTGTGAGAGAGAGACAGAAATAAATGTTTGAGAGAGAGAGAAAGAGAGAGAGAGAGAGAAAGAGAGAGATGGAGAGAGTTGTGTGGCTCCCTCCCTGTGAAAGCATGCACAGCAGTTGTATAACAGTTCTGTCAGCCAAGTGAGCTGCAATATTCCAGACACCGAGGAGCAGCGAGGAGGAAGATTAACCCCATGTGAGTCTGGATCAGCTAGCCTGGGTATACCACATTGAACTGAGGAAAACACTGCTGAGCACAGTGTTCAGGCTGGTTGAACCAGGCTAGCTGTGACCAGCTGGGAGTCCAGGCAGCCATAGTTAGAGCAGATGGACTGGAGGTTCCTCTTATTTCCTCTTAACCATTTTCAACTGACAGCACTCAAGAGTCGGCACTCTATCAAACAGATTGATGACACTTGTACATGGAGGGCTCTCAGTATTTGGTCAGCTATGATGGTGGGCGTTTCCCCCTTACCTGTCTTGTCGTCGAACCTCCACACGGGGACACTGGTGGCTGTCTGCAGGGGTGTGTCTAAGGGCAGGGGGATGCAGATATGGACGGGGTCCCACACCTGAATACCGGTTCCGTTACGACTGAAGAGCTGGGCATTGACCGCCGCCACCGGCGTCAGCTCCACCCAGCTACTATTAGCCCCTGGGGAGAGACAGCACAAAGGTCTTTAGACCACCGACCAGTGTGGTGTACAACCCAACAGTAGAAAATCCCCAAACAAGGCTCGCTACCATGCTAATGCTACCATCATCGTGCAAACATCACAATGTTCATCATCATCGTCATGGTTGACCTGGTTCCCACTAGGTCAGAAGAGTCTTTCCAGCAGACACTATTCATCGGCTTCTCATCATTCATGACACATTCAGACATAAGACTATGTAATCAAACTTTCCCCCTGGTTTCCTGCCATCACTTCTCATCATTTGGGACTTTTTGACAGAAATCTATTTCGGTCAAAATCTCTGGATTTTCCACTTGAGCAATTCTACTTTTTTCAGCCAGTCTTTTACCCATGTACTTTCCCTTCATCCTTTCTTCTCTTCCTATCTCATCTCCTGTTTCCCTCCTACCCTCTCCTTTTCAACCCTCGCTGTTCGCCTCCCTCCTTCTCTCTCCCCGCCTCCCTCTGTCCGCCCTCTCTTCTCCCTCCTCTCCCTCCCTCCCTCCCTCCCTCCATGTCTCACCTGTGGCATTGCTCTCCAGGCCCAGTGGGTAGGGGAAACCGCCTATCTCATACTGACTCTGTGCGGAGGTCAGCACAGCAGAGAGCTCTGGGTTGGTAGAGTTGAGGGCCAGAGACACTGCTTTCCTCTGGAGCTGTATCCAAGGCTGGTTTTTGACACCTGGAGGGGGAAGGGGTGAGAGAGGGAAAAGTGGGGGAAGGAGGGGAAAGAAAGAGGGAGTCTGTGAGATTGGGGGTGCAACTGAAGATGAAGCATAAAGGTTACAGCATTGCCGTGGCAATCATATGGCCTATGAAAGTTGATCACCCAAAGTGAAGAGCTGAAGACAGTACTGTTCATAATCCTAGTAATAATAGAATACAAATATTTCCTCCCCACAAATCAGCTTAAGACAGACACCAAATCATTTATCTCTAATTTATTCAGATTATACAGAAACAATCACGGGATCAACCCAACCCTCAAATTGAAATGACAACCAATCTCACATACAGTACAGTAGAAGCATCCAGGAATAGTGGCAGCTAGCAGGATTTGCTGGTCTATAGTAAGACAACAGAGACTAACCCTGCAGGTTGGACAACGGTCCCCTAGTCTCCCTGCCTGTCAAACTATAATCCCATTCTCCCTGTTTGATTTGGCTTGCCACAAAGGAAAAAAGGGGCCTAAAAATACACTGGCACCTCGTAACGGTGCCACATGTCTGACATGATTAGTATTTGGTGAGCAATGGGGCCTGATCTGTGCAGACAGTCAGGCAAGCGTGTCCATGCAGCGGGTCTATATACTATACTGAACACCCCAGGCCGGCTGTATTGTAGCATCCATCTCTATCTCATCTCTCTTTCTCTAATGAACTGTGTGTATCCATTCCATTCCTGTGCTCATTCCATTCCACCTCATCGCTCCATTCCACCTCATCGCTAGAGTAGCTTGTTGCCACTTCTTTTCTCAGGTTCTCTTTGTCAATCTCAGTGAAACATGTGACACTTTCCCTGTCCCTGAATTGGACATTACATCTCTCACTTATCTTTTTTCTACTCTCATTACGGGTTCACAGCATAGTTGTTGTTGTTGACATTGTCAAATAACTCAAGCATAGATTGGTCACTATTTTTCTAATTTGGCACACAGAAACTAGATGCCATAAGTAACTTGGTCAAAAAGAATGCCACCGATTGCTATAAGCGGTCTCACTTAAACCCTCATATCTAAAGACTTGAAACTTTGTATGTAGGTGTCTTTCCTCATCCTGAACAAATTTGCCTCAAAGACCCATTAGGTCTGTCAGGATGGATTTTCCTCCATCTTGGAACTCCTTCTCATGAAGCATAAGTCCAAATAACACAACATTTGGTATGTAGGCCCATGGAACATCTCTTTACTTAATTTGAGAAAAGCTTGGTTAAGATATGGCTGAGTTATTGAAAAATCTGGAAATCTTATTTTACGTGTCCATTTATACTGAACAAAAATATAAATGCAACATGTGAAGTGTTGGTCCCATCTGAAATAAAATATCCCAGAAATGTTCCAAACGCACAAAAAGCTTATTCCTCCAAAATATTGTGCACAATTTTTTTTACATCCCTGTTAGTGAGCATTTCAACTCTCACTATCGTTACGCGCACCTGCGCATCATCAGACTCACTTGACTCTATCACTTCCCTGATTACCTTCCCTATATATGTCACCCCCTTTGGTTCCTTCCCCAGGCGTTATTGTTTCTGTTCCTGTGTCAGTTCTGTGCGTTGTTCGTGTTTTATATTATGTTACGTTTATTTATTAAAACACTCACTCCCTGAACTTGCTTTTTTTTTGTTTCGGTGGGAATGACGTCAGGTCCGTGAGCTGCTACAGGCTCTCATGCCTCAGCCGGATCGCTAGGCTCTCATGCCTCAGCCGGATCGCTAGGCTCTCATGCCTCAGACGGCTCGTCGGGCTTTCATGCCTTTTCCAGATCGCCAGGCTCCCCTGCATCAGACGGTCTCTCAGGTTCCCGTGCCCCTGCCGGAGACAGGCTCCCACGTCTCAGCCGGACTGAAAGGTTTCCCGTGCCTTAGCAGAGGTGACTAGTCCGCTCCTAATCCCAGGGATTGTCATTTTTGTTGGCGTCCTGCGGCTGGAGCTGCGTGTTCGTGAGGGGGTACTGTCACGTGTGCTCCTTCTCCGGTCTCTAGGTCACCAGGCTGCTCGTTAGAGTGCACCCCTGCCACCATCGTTACGTGCACCTGCACATCATCAGACTCACATGGACTCCATCACTTCCCTGATTAACTTCCCGATATACAGTTGAAGTCGGAAGTTTACATACATGTGTCAGAATAATTGTAGAGAGAATGATGTATTTCAGATTTGATTTCTTTCATCACATTCCCAGTGGGTCAGAAGTTTACATACACACAAATAGTATTTTGTAGCATTGCCTTTAAATTGTTTAACTTGGGTCATGTGCTCGGGTAGCCTTCCACAAGCTTCCCACAATAACTTGGGTGAATTTTGGCCCATTCCTCCTGACAGAGCTGGTGTAACTGAGTCAAGTTTGTAGGCCTCCTTGCTCGCACACACGTTTTCAGTTCTGCCCACAAATTTTCTATGGGATTGAGGTCAGGACATACGCTAACATACGCTAATATGTAAAAATATATAAATCCTTCCTCTCATGAACCATATAGCCAAATGATACTAAATGGTACATTTCTTAACATAGTTTGAGAAAAAAAAGCTAAGGGATTTGGCCAAAAGATGGCTGAGTTATTGACAAATAAAAAAATGAATTTTACGTGTCCATTTAAACCACTGTAAATCCACCCCATAGTGGTCTATGATCTTGAAACTTGTCATCGCTATCATGGACATCCCTACAGTGAACCACACCGATGTCGGTATTGATATCTCAAAACACAATTAACAACTCATTCTTGGCATGTGTAACACTAATGCTCCAAATCATCTGCAATCATCTTCTCATGAACCATATGTCAGATTCACTACAGATTTTGTATATAGACTCATTACATCCGTCTTTATTGTTCTTGAGAAAAAATAGTTTCAGGACCATGGACATCCATCGCAGAGAAAGGTGCTCACCTCGATCCAGCACCATGGGTGGAAAGCACCACTCACTGGGCCGCACCCAGCACGGTGCAGCTTAGTGGGCTAATCAGCCTACATGTTTAAGATGAGTGGCGCAGGCCTGCAAGCCAAGGGCATGAGAATGCCATGTTCCTAATTTGATATTGTGCCCATTCCCCGGTCGCCAAGTTTAGAATTGTAAACTAACAGAAAAAAGTCAGACTATAGCGACCACTGCTCCAGATCACTTGATATCCACCACAAGGGGAAGAGAAGGGAGAGAGGGGAGAGGAACAGAGAGGGAGACAGAGAGACTTGACTCAACTCAAACTAAACTGTCTATCGTACAGCAGAATGTGTGTGTCCGACTCCAACCCCCACAACTGAATAGATAAGAGCATTAATCATGAGCGCACCGCTTACAAAACAGAGCTCCGAGCTCTCCATGCAGAATACGGCCTGTGCCACCCAACTAAATCCAGCAAAGTGGACTCACCTCCCACCAAAGCACACAAGCATTAGAAATAATACATTGCAGCACACGATACATTATGTTTTGCACGTGTTGTCTATGTGTGTCATTTATTTAATTAAATTGTATTTTAATACAAACCTTGGTTGCCATCTCCTCCATGACGCTGTCATCTCTCCGTGTCCTGACCCATTCCCTCAGCACATTGGCAAATTTGAGGGTGCTCTGTATGGTCCTGGATACTGCCTCACGTGGCCCGAAGAGTGCTTCCCAACACAGTGTGCAAAAGTACATTCTTTCCTTGATCGCCTGCTTGTGCAGTCCCCCGATGATTTTTGCACTCGTTTCCCCCTTGACACTCTTGTCACTCTTGTCATCCTTCAGAATGTCAAGTGTGAAGAGGAAAGTGCTGTATGCGGAGAAGACATTCAAGATTGGCTTTCGTGCGCTTGCACCACCTGGTTGGACACAGGCCACGGATGTTGGTCAATACTTCTTCCACACCAAATAGTGACTCGTACAACTGTTGGCGCTTGTGTGACTCCCGTATGACAACTGCCACAGCCTGCACAAAGTTCACGGTGTCAGCCACAAGGCTCACCTCGCGTGTAGACTCAACTCGCATGCAACTTCTTGCTAAACCAGATCCAGGGAACGCAGTTCACATAGGGTCGAGCATAGGGTCGAGCCTGCACTCCTGATCACACTAAAGAACTGAGTTTTGGCAGTAGAGTCGGGGGCATTATGGATCCCCCAAAAGCTGGTGTGACTCCAGGTTCTGGTCGACGTACTGGAGATTGCATGAAAATTGTTCAGTGGTGCCATTCAGTTCATAGAAGGGACACTCTGGTACGCACGGCACAATCTCCCTCTGCATGGCGTGAGACAGTTGAATGATCTTATTCTGAATGGTATCCAACATCCAGCTGTCTTTTCTCATAACTCATTCCGGTTCCTTGGGTAGATTGTATGTGTGTTCTATGATCAACTTGTAAAGCACACCATTACGAGTTGTGTTTCGTCTCTGAACACGACTCCCTTGTAGGCTTGGGCGGTATCCAAATGTTCATATTGTCATAACGCCCTTCTCTCATCCCGGGATTTACATTATTTACCATTATTGCATACAAAAACGTAAGAAACGCCCATTGGGCCTCTATTACCAGAATGCTAACAAAACTTATAGAGAAATCACATAGATGCTGTTAGCTAAATGCTAACATAAACGAATTGCAAAGACAGGCAAATCCAGCTCATGAAGTTATACATGCATAGCTAGTAGCTAAGATGGAAGAGAAGAACGTGTACACAAAGCAGAGGGGAGATGATTGGAGGAGAGAAACAAAGCACAGGGAAAAAATGGCAACTGTACATATAACTCATCTAGCGCTCTTTTGACTTCTGGCAGAAAACCACTGTAAGATATCTGATGTCAAACCTTTAGAACAGAATTGCATACAAGTGCAACTTCAACACCTCATGTGCGCCGCACAACAGACTCGCCGATAGATATACAACGCTATGGACCAGATCCCGCTTTCTCCCATTGTGCTATTTACAAACAAACGTGTCTGGCTCAACTGTTCTGGGGAACTATGGTAAACTTCATAGTGTAAAATAATGTGACAGGTGAAATGAAGAACGGAATCTGCTTCCTCTCCTAACACATGGCACAAGTTGACTGCAGGTATTTATTAAAAAGTAGCTACAAATATTCAAATGTAAAGAAAAACTTATAAGAAATTGTTTAGATGGTATTGACAGTATTGCAAAACCATCCTGTGGCTTTTTGCAAATACCATGGTATATGCTCAAGGCTACTACTCGCTTGCGGCCCAAGAAATCGAATCGATCGAAATAATATCCCCGTTAAGAGTGAGCTGTGCACATATTAACTCTTTATCATTGGGTCAGTGCCACTTGAAACTTTGTTTTTGGACAATCATTTGTTCTTCCAGGTTAGATGGATGTCACATTGTACAATTTGTGTCTCCCCTTTTCTTAGGCCTAGATTAGATGGTTGCAGACGAGGTCGTTTTTTATTGATCTGTAGCCTATAGGCCTATACTAACCTGCCATTTTTGTTGTATTAAAAAGGATTCTGCTAATGTCCCCAGTCATATAAAGTGCAGTAGAATTGCATTAAATGTGTTTATATACACAAAAAGAAAGTACACTCAGTCACGCATTGAACATTGCAGTCTTTTTTTGAGAACAATGATCGAGATATACTATGATCTTAAATTATGACTATCTAATCTACATTAAGAATAATAGGCTATTTTACATAAATCTGCAAATGTGACCATGACAGATAGATGTATGAAACACTTTATTTATTATAATATTCCCTAATACACCAATACACGTACACTGAAAATGTTTCACTCATCTTAAAGGGATACTTTGGTATGTTGGCCATGATGCATATTTAGTATGCTAGCAGATACCCATAGAATTCCAGCCATTAGCACAACTACATTTAACTTAAAATCATTGAAGCCAGCAGCATATCACCCTTGCATACCACTGCTGGCTTGCTTCTGAAGCTAAGCAGGGTTGGTCCTGGTCAGTTCCTGGATGGGAGACCAGATGCTGCTGGAAGTGGTGTTGGAGGGCCAGTAGGAGGCACTCTTTCCTCTGGTCTAAAAAATATCCCAATGCCCCAAGGCAGTGATTGGGGACACTGCCCTGTGTAGGGTGCCGTCTTTCAGATGGGACATTAAACGGGTGTCCTGACTCTCTGATGTCATTAAAGATCCCATCGCACTTATCCTAAGAGTAGGGGTGTTAACCCCGGTGTCCTTGCTAAATTCCCAATCTGGCCCTCAAACCATCATGGTCACCTAATAATCCCCAGTTTACAATTGGCTCATTCATCCCCCTCCTCTCCCCTGTAACTATTCCCCAGGTTGTTGCCGCAAATGAGAACGTGTTCTCAGTCAATTTACCTGATAAAATAACAGATGAATAAATCAAATACAAATGTTATCTACAAGTTCATCTGACTCTGTGGAAGTAGATAAAGGGCTCCTCACTGCCAAAATGTAAACATAAACCATTAGGCAAATTGACCCAGAATTGGTATATGTGACTCACCACCTGGATTCGGTCTTATGTAGCAAAATTTTAAATGGTGTTTTTAACATTGGATAAAAGTAGAGATTCAGAGTTACAAAATGGAATATAATACATTGCATTTTCTTTAGGAACAATGGGAAAGTAATTCTGCTTTGAAAGTTCATAAACTTGTAAACTCACTTTTGAGAAAATGGCCTTTGAATGTTTTGGTATCTAGTGAAGAGCTCTTTGTCTACACCCATTCAACATCGTTCACACCCTCTTAACCTCTAGCGTCGAGCAATCCCGTATCCGGGAGCGTAATTAAACACTCTGATGTTTCCAAAACTGCAAAGAATATTGTCTGTGAGTGCCACAGAACTAATGCTACAGGCGAAACCAAGATGAAATTTCATACAGGAAGTGCCCCAGATTTTGAATGCGCTGTGTTCCAATGTCTCCTTATATGGCTGTGAATGCGCAAGGAATGAGCCTACACTTTCTGTCGTTTCCCCAAGGTGTCTGCAGCATTGTGACGTATTTGTAGGCATATCATTGGAAAATTGACCATAAGAGACTACATTTACCAGGTGTCCGCTCGGTGTCCTCCGTCGAAACTATTGCGTAATCTCCAGGTGCATGCATTTTTCCATTTTGTTCAGAGGAGAAACCAAACTGCCACGAGTGATTTATCATCGAATAGATATGTGAAAAACACCTTGAGGATTGATTCTAAACAACGTTTTCAATCTTTCTGTCGATATTATGGAGTTAATTTGGAAAAAAGTTTGCCGTTGTAATGACTGAATTTTCGGGTTTTATTCTTAGCCAAACGTGATGAACAAAACGGAGCGATTTCTCCTACACAAATAATATTTTTGGAAAAACTGAACATTTGCTATCTAACCGAGAGTCTCCTCATTGAAAACATCCGAAGTTCTTCAAAGGTAAATTATTTTATTTGAATGCTTTTCTTGTTTTTGTGAAAATGTTGCCTGCTGAATGCTAGGCTTAATGCTATGCTAGCTATCAATACTCTTACACAAATGCTTGTGTAGCTATGGTTGAAAAGCATTTTTTGAAAATCTGAGATGACAGTGTTGTTAACAAAAGGCTAACCTTGTGAGCCAATATATTTATTTCATTTCATTTGCGATTTTCATGAATAGTTAACGTTGCGTTATGGTAATGAGCTTGAGGCTATAATTACGCTCCCGGATACAGGATTGCTCGTCGCAACAGGTTAAGTAATGGCTTTAAGAATGATTATCTTCTGAATTCAGACCTACAGCACTAAACTAAACTTCACTTGTGTCATCATTTTGATTTCATTGATAACGCATAAAGGAAGATAGTTTCTCCATGATAGAGTACTTGCTTTGTTATCCTACATGTTTTTGTGTCCTTTCTGTCATCCTGTGAACCCCGTTCATTGCTGCTCATAGCATTATTTTGTATTTACCTCTCCACCAACACTAGTCATTGCTCTATGTCACTCATCTTCTGTGAACTTCTGTAAACTTCGACAGAGGATCACATTACCGCATGGTGGGATGACAGTCACATGCTGGAGAGTTCATTAGCTGATTGGAAACAGCATGTTAAGTAATAATTAGGTTAAGGTGTGCATGTATGACTGTTTTCACTCATATATAATATACTCATGATACAACCCATGCTCAAATGTGAAACTACCTCAAAAGAGCAGCCGCCAAGGGCTAATGTTTAATCACAATGTCTTTAATTTCCCCTATACAACCATTCTTTACATTGCATAGCAATACTCATCATGTTTGCAACCAAGCACAATCATTTTCGCTCTATATAGTATCAGTGTGAATGCCAATGAAATAAGTAACCAGAATAGATAACCCTATCCACCCAAACAAACTGTTACTCAGCTCAGATCAAGTGAAGAACAGACAAACAAACCAGCGATACTACTGGACAACGTAGGGACTGCCAATTCACACCAAATGACTCAATTAGGTTGTCATGGGCAACCAGGGGTAAGATTCCACAGCTCTGAGATTTCTGACACGCTCAAGTCTCTTTAGTTCACTTTTCCTGATCCAAATTGGCTCTCATTTACGTTGGCACTCCAATAAAGTCTTGAGCATTTTCTTAAATAGGGTGTGGGAGGTGTACTCAGCACCCTACTCAATACAAATGTAATGTCATTCAGTCCTTTGAAACATTTATTCTACTAAATTCTGTAATTTAGTAGGATTGTTTGACAGAAATGGATTCTATGTGTATACTGAACAAAAATATAATTGCAACATGGAACAATTGTACTGAGTTACTGTTCATATAAAGAAATCAGTTAATGGAAATAATGTCTTTACGCCCTAAAATATGGAGTTCACATGACTGGGCAGAGGCACGTGGGAACCAGGCCCAGCCAATCAGAATGAGTTTTTCCTCATAAAGGGGCTTTATTATGGACAGAAATACTCAGTTTCATCAGCTGTCCGTGTGGCTGGTCTCAGAAGATCAGTTGTCCGTGTGGCTGGTCTCAGAAGATCAGTCGGATGTAGAGGTCCTGGGCTGGTGTGGTTACACTTGGTCTGCGGTTCTAAAACGCTTATGGTAAAGAAATTAACATTCAATTCTCTGGTAACAGCTCTGGTGGACATTCCTGCTGTCAGCATGCCAATTGCACGCTCCTTCAAAACTTGAGACATCTGTGACATTGTGTTGTGTGACAAAACTTCCTTTTATTGTCCCCAGCACAAGGTACACCTGTGTAATGATCATGCTTCTTCTTTATATTTTTGTTCAGTATAATTATACGGTCCTGTGACTAGTGGACTTCCTCACAGAGGCCAGACCACTCCGTATCAGACTATGTCGCTTTAGAGCTGTGCTTTAACGTGTTCTTCTCCACCATTTATTTCCTGCCTCTCTGCTCCCTCCTTTCCGTAGCCCCCCTCCATCTGAGAGGCCAAGCCGCTGCCCTTCCTTCACTGAAGCCAGCCCAGAACAGCGACGTGATCTGGGGCATGGCTCTAGAAAACACAGAGCTGATTGGTTGGTACAGGGGGTGCTCTCTGGGTACTTTCTGAGCCCTGAACAGTGCCTGTCTGTTAAGCAGAGCAGGATCCCAGACATACTAAGGAGGAAGCTATGGCATAAAGCAAAGATGGAGAGAGAAGATGACTGAGGAGAGGGGAGTATGAAGACTCTCACAAACAAACCTCAAAGGACTCTGCAATGGCCCTGAAAGGCAGGCAGACTGGGTCACTCCTTGGGTTTTGCTCTGAGAGAAGGGGAAGGGCCAAGGAGGGAGTGGTGGGGTGGTTGCAGGGGCCTAAGGGGGAGAGTGGCAGTGGGGGTCCCAAGGGAGAACATGAGCCATCCATCACCAAAATGTCCCCCCGCTGAAAGCCTGGTTGAGTGAGATTAAGAAGAGACCCCCAGAGGGAATAGGACACTGATTCATCCCACCCAGCCATTCATCAGTTAAAAGTACTGCACTCCATTTCACAAAGCGTGTTGGAGTTTCATTGGGCCATTTATTCACCAAAAGTAAGGACATGCAAAGAAGACCGAAGACTGCCTTAAAGGTGCAGGCATACAACCGAGTGCCTTTGACCTTGAGGGGGTACCGCCATCAGAGGTGACAAATTAATGGAGGTGCCCTGCATTGTGTGATCTTATCTTATTAATGCCGCCCAGAGCCAGTTGTTGGCTGTGGGTGAAAGTTCAGCTAAAGCGTGCCATCTGTCAACTAGGCTGGAAAAGACACGGGAGTGAGGACTGGGCTATGTGTTCTGCGCTGTAAAGCCAATGCTAACGCTAACCCCATTGAGATTAGAGTTCGGTGGCTGGCTGAAGTGCCTGTGATCTGGGATGGTTTGGCAGCTTCCCAGTGTCTGTCTGGAGGCACTCTTTCTAGGTATTTTATCATGCTGGACACACCGTGTCCAAGTTCCAATGGCATGGGAAGATTAACAGTCTAGCAATTCTGACAAATATCAGGACCATCTTCTATTACGGTGATGCCCATAGACTTTCACCCCCTAACAAAAAAAATACAAAAAAAAAATATATATACATATACAAGTACCAGTCAAATGTTTGGGGACACCTACACATTAAACAGTTTTTCTTTATGTTTACTATTTTCCACATTGTAGAATTGAAGACATCAAAACTAAAAAATAACACATTTGGAATCACGTAGTAACCAAAAAGGTGTTAAACAAATCAAAATATATTTAATATTTGAGATTCTTCAAAGAAGCCACCCTTTGACTTGATGATGACAGCTTTGCACACTCTTGGCATTCTCTCAACCAGCTTACATTTACATTTAAGTCATTTAGCAGACGCTCTTATCCAGAGCGACTTACAAATTGGTGCGTTCACCTTAAGACATCCAGTGGAACAGCCACTTTACAATAGTGCATCTAAATCTTTTAAGGGGGGGGGTGAGAAGGATTACTTTATCCTATCCTAGGTATTCCTGAAAGAGGTGGGGTTTCAGGTGTCTCCGGAAGGTGGTGATTGACTCCGCTGTCCTGGCGTCGTGAGGGAGTTTGTTCCACCATTGGGGGGCCAGAGCAGCGAACAGTTTTGACTGGGCTGCGCGGGAACTGTACTTCCTCAGTGGTAGGGAGGCGAGCAGGCCAGAGGTGGATGAACGCAGTGCCCTTGTTTGGGTGTAGGGCCTGATCAGAGCCTGGAGGTACTGAGGTGCCGTTCCCTCACAGCTCCGTAGGCAAGCACCATGGTCTTGTAGCGGATGCGAGCTTCAACTGGAAGCCAGTGGAGAGAGCGGAGGAGCGGGGTGACGTGAGAGAACTTGGGAAGGTTGAACACCAGACGGGCTGCGGCGTTCTGGATGAGTTGTAGGGGTTTAATGGCACAGGCAGGCAGCCCAGCCAACAGCGAGTTGCAGTAATCCAGACGGGAGATGACAAGTGCCTGGATTAGGACCTGCGCTGCTTCCTGTGTGAGGCAGGGTCGTACTCTGCGGATGTTGTAGAGCATGAACCTACAAGAACGGGCCACCGCCTTGATGTTAGTTGAGAACGACAGGGTGTTGTCCAGGATCACGCCAAGGTTCTTAGCGCTCTGGGAGGAGGACACAATGGAGTTGTCAACCGTGATGGCGAGATCATGGAACGGGCAGTCCTTCCCGGGAGGAAGAGCAGCTCCGTCTTGCCGAGGTTCAGCTTGAGGTGGTGATCCGTCATCCACACTGATATGTCTGCCAGACATGCAGAGATGCGATTCGCCACCTGGTCATCAGAAGGGGGAAAGGAGAAGATTAATTGTGTGTCGTCTGCATAGCAATGATAGGAGAGACCATGTGAGGTTACGACAGAGCCAAGTGACTTGGTGTATAGCGAGAATAGGAGAGGGCCTAGAACAGAGCCCTGGGGGACGCCAGTGGTGAGAGCGCGTGGTGAGGAGACAGATTCTCGCCACGCCACCTGGTAGGAGCGACCTGTCAGGTAGGACGCTATCCAAGCGTGGGCCGCGCCGGAGATGCCCAACTCGGAGAGGGTGGAGAGGAGGATCTGATGGTTCACAGTATCGAAGGCAGCCGATAGGTCTAGAAGGATGAGAGCAGAGGAGAGAGAGTTAGCTTTAGCAGTGCGGAGGGCCTCCGTGATACAGAGAAGAGCAGTCTCAGTTGAATGACTAGTCTTGAAACCTGACTGATTTGGATCAAGAAGGTCATTCTGAGAGAGATAGCGGGAGAGCTGGCCAAGGACGGCACGTTCAAGAGTTTTGGAGAGAAAAGAAAGAAGGGATACTGGTCTGTAGTTGTTGACATCGGAGGGATCGAGTGTAGGTTTTTTCAGAAGGGGTGCAACTCTCGCTCTCTTGAAGACAGAAGGGACGTAGCCAGCGGTCAGGGATGAGTTGATGAGCGAGGTGAGGTAAGGGAGAAGGTCTCCGGAAATGGTCTGGAGAAGAGAGGAGGGAATAGGGTCAAGCGGGCAGGTTGTTGGGCGGCCGGCCGTTACAAGACGCGAGATTTCATCTGGAGAGAGAGGGGAGAAAGAGGTCAGAGCACAGGGTAGGGCAGTGTGAGCAGAACCAGCGGTGTCGTTTGACTTAGCAAACGAGGATCGGATGTCGTCGACCTTCTTACTTCTTAGCTTCATGAGGTAATCACCTGGAATGCATTTCAAATAACAGGTGTGCCTGGTTAAAAGTTAATTTGTGGAATTTATTTCCTTCTTAACACTTGTGTTTTCTTAATAATAAAAAATGACCCGCCACTATGTTTTTACAGCAGAGAAAACCCCCTAAATTATATTTTTTCAACTTGAAATTTGATGACTTTTCCTAGAGTGACCCCAACATTGGCAAAAGTGAAACATCGCTTTATTTGAGAGGTTTTTACCCTTAGGACAAGGGGAATATACAGAATGTTAAGACTACACAAAGGTTAATGCATTTGAGCTAATCAGTTGTGTTGTGACAAGTTAGGGGTGGTTATCAACTTCAGAAATTGCAGCCAAAATAAATGAATGAGTAGATGTGTCCAAACTTTTGACTGGTACTGTATACAGTTGAAGTCGGAAGTTTACATACACTTAGATTTTTTATGGCCATTATAATAACATCAAATTGATCAGACATGCAGTGCAGACATTGTTAATGTTGTAAATGATGATTGAGCTGTAAACGGCTGATTTTTTATGGAATATCTACATAGGCGTACAGAGGCCCATTATCAGCAAACATCACTCCTGTGTTCCAATGGCACGTTGTGTTAGCTAATCCAAGTTTATCATTTAAAAAGGATCAATGATCATTAGAAAACCCTTTTGCAATTATGTTAGTACAGCTGAAAACTGTTGTTCTGATTAAAGAAGCAATAAAACTGGCCTTCATTAGACCGGTTAAGTATCTGGAGCATCAGCATTTGTGGGTTCGATTACAAAGAACTTTCTTCTGAAAATCGTCAGAATATTCTTGTTCTGAGAAATGAAGGCTATTCAATGCGAGAAATGGCCAAGAAACTGAATATCTCGTACAAGCTGTGTACTACTCCCTTCACAGAACAGCGCAAACTGGCCCTAACCAGAATAGAAAGAGGAGTGGGAGAACCCAGTGCACAACTGAATAAGAGTCTTTAGTTTGAGAAACAGACACCTCACAAGTCCAAAACTGTCAGCTTCATTAAATAGTACCCGCAAAACACCAGTTTCAACGTCAACAGTGAAGAGGCGACTCCGGGATGCTGGCCTTCTAGGCAGAGTTCCTCTGTCCAGTGTCTGTGTTCTTTTGCCCATCTTAATCATTTCTAACTTTTCAACGGTAGTGAATATACAGATGAAATTGGAAGTTTACATACACCTTAGCCAAATACATTTAAACTAAGTTTTACACAATTCCTGACATTTAATCCTTGCAAAAATTCCCTGTTATAGGTTAGGGTCACCACTTTATTTTAAGAATGTGAAATGTCAAAGTAATAGTAGAAATAATTATTTATTTCAGCTATTATTTCTTTCATCACATTCCCAGTGGGTCAGAAGTTTACATGCACTCAATTAGTATTTGGTAGCATTGCCTTGAATTGTTTAACTTGGATCAAACATTTCAGATAGCCTTCCACAAGCTTCCCAAAATAAATTGGGTGAATTTTGGCCAATTCATTCTGAAAGAGCTGGTGTAACTGAACCAGATTTGTAGGCCTTCTTGCTCACACACCCTTTTTCAGTTCTGCCCACAAATTATTCATATGATTGAGGTCAGGGTTTTGTGATGGCCACTCCAATAAGCCATTTTTCCACAACTTTGGAAGTATGCTTGGGGTCATTGTCCATTTGGAATTTGCGACCAAGCTTTAAAATTCCTGGCTGATGTCTTGAGATGTTGCTTCAATATATCCACAAAATGTCCCTCCTCATGATGCCATCTATTTTGTGAAGTGCACCAGTCCCTCCTGCAGCAAAGAACCCTACAACATTATGCTGGCACCCCTGTGCTTCACGGTTGGGATGGTGTTCTTCAGCTTGCAAGCCTCCCCCTTTTTCCTGCAAACGTAATGATGGTCAGTATGGTCAAACAGTTCTATTTTTTTTTCATCAGACCAGAGGACATTTCTCCAAAAAGTACAATCTTTGTCCCCATGTGCAGTTGCAAACCGTAGTCTGGCTTTTTTAATGGCAGTTTTGGAACAGTGGCTTCTTCCTTGCTGAGTGGCCTTTCAGGTTATGTCGATATAGGACTTGTTTTACTGTGGATATAGATACTTATGTACCTGTTTCCTCCAGCATCTTCACAAGGTCCTTTGCTGTTGTTATGGGATTGATTTGCACTTCTCACACCAAGGTACGTTCATCTCTAGGAGACAGAACGCGTCTCCTTGCTAAGGGGTATGACGGCTGTGTGGTCCCATGGTGTTTATACTTGCGTACTATTGTTTGTACAGATGAACGTGGTACCTTCAGGCGTTTAGAAATTGCTCCCAAGGATGAACCAGACTTGTGGAGGTCTACCATTTTCTGAGGTCTTGGCTGATTTCTTTTGATTTTCCCATGATGTCAATCAAAGAGGCACTGAGTTTGAAGGTAGGCCTTGAAATACATCCACAGGTACACCTCCAATTGACTCAAATGATGTCAATTAGCCTATCAGAAGCTTCTAAAGCCATGACATCATTTTGTGTAATTTGTCAAGCTGTTTAAAGGCACAGTCAACTTAGTGTATGTAAACTTTTGACCCACTGGAAAAGTGATGCAGTGAATTATAAGTGAAATAATCTGTCTGTAAACAATTGTTGAAAAAATTACTTGTGTCATGCACAAAGTAGATGTCCTAACCGACTTGCCAAAACTATAGTTTGTTAACCTCTTACCTCTACCTGGGACGCTTGCGTCCCAACTAGAGCTCTGGAAATGCAAATGCGCTACGCTAAATGCTAATAGTATTAGTTAAAACTCAAAAGTTCATTAAAATACACATGCAGGGTATCAAATTAAAGCTACACTCGTTGTGAATCCAGGCAACAAGTCAGATTTTTTAAATGCTTTTCGGCGACAGCATGAGAAGCTATTATCTGATAGCATGCACCAATACACTACAACAGAAAAGCACAGCAGGGGACGTAAACAAAATAATTAGCATTTCGGCGTTACACAAACCGCACAATAAAATAGAAAACAGTCATTACCTTTCACCATCTTCTTTGTTGGCACTCCTAGATGTCCCATAAACACTATTGGGTCTTTATTTCGATTAAATCGGGCCATATAAAGCCAAGATATCGTTATATGTAGACTGTGTGATAAACGAAAAAAACTGCGATTTCACAACGTAACGTCATTTTTTAAAATTCAAAAAGTAGACGATAAACTTTCACAAAACACTTCGAAATACGTTTGTAATGCTACTTTAGGTATTAGTAAACGTTAATAAGCGATAAAAATCATCCGTAGGCGATGTACATATCATTAGCTGTCGTCTTGGAAAAAATTTCAGGAGAGAGCTCTTCCGGAATGATCTGGGCGGAGACCGGAGGTACGTCGTGCCCCTCTTTCGGTTCAACCAAGAATCAAAGAGGATTAAATTCACAAGATACTCGACAACATGGGGATGCTGTGGGAGTTGAATGCTCGGTCTTATCTAATTCGGCTCACTGTTAACAATTGCGGTAGTGGCGCAAGGATATTTATTTCCATTTTCTGTGATCAGGTTTTCCTGCGCTTTCCGATGTAACGCACATTATGTAATAGCCACAGTCGTGATTTAACCAGTTTTAAAAACGTCCGAGGGTTTCCTATACACACATTCTAACCATATGAACGTACTATATTCCTGGCATGAGTAGCAGGGCGCTGAAATGTTGCGCGATTTTTAACAAAATGTTCAAAAAAGTAGAGGGTCGACTGAAGAGGTTAACAAGAAATTTGTGGAGTGGTTGAAAACGAGTTTTAATGACTCCAACCTAAGTGTATGTAAACTTCCGACTTCAACTGTACAGTCGTGGCCAAAAGTTTTGAGAAAGACACAAATATTAATGTTCACAAAGTCAGCTGCCTCAGTTCGTATGATGGCAATTTACATACACCACAGAACGTTATGAAGAGTGATTAGATGAATTGCAATTTATTGCAAGTCCCTCTTTGCCATGCAAATGAACTGAATCCCCCCAAAACATGTCCACTGCATTTCAGCCCTGCCACAAAAGGACCAGCCGTCATCATGTCATTGATTCTCATGTTAACACAGGTGTGAGTGTTGACGAGGACAAGGCTGGAGATCACTCTGTCATGCTGATTGAGTTCGAATAACAGACTGGAAGCTTCAAAAGGAAGGTGGTGCTTGGAATCATTGTTCTTCCACTGTCAACCATGGTTACCTGCAAGGACACACGTGCCGTCATCATTGCTTTGCACCAAAAGGGCTTCACAGACAAGGATATTGCTGCCAGTAAGATTGCATCTAAAACAACCATTTATCGGATCATCAAGAACTTCAAAGAGAGCGGTTCAAATGTTGTGAAGAAGGCTTCAGGGTGCCCAAGAAAGTCCAGCAAGTGCCAGGACCATCTCCTAAAGTTGATTCGGCTGCGGGATGGAAGCAGGCAGGTGTGACATCTGCACACACAGTGAGGCGAATACTTTTGGAGGATGGCCTGGTGTCAAGAAGGGCAGCAAAGAAACCACTTCTCTCCAGGAAAAACATCAGGGACAGACTGATATTCTGCAAAAGGTACAGGGATTGGACTGCTGAGGACTGGGGTAAACTCATTTTCTCTGATGAATCCCCTTTCCGATTGTTTGGGGCATCCGGAAAAAAAGCTTGTCCGGAGAAGACAAGGTGAGCGCTACCATCAGTCCTGTGTCATGCCAACAGTAAAGCATCCTGAGACCATTCATGTGTGGGGTTGCTTCTCAGCCAAGGGAGCGGGCTCACTCACAATTTTGCCTAAGAACACAGCCATGAATAAAGAATGGTACCAACACATCCTCTGAGAGTAACTTCTCCCAACCATCCAGGAACAGTTTGGTGATGAACAATGCCTTTTCCAGCATGATGGAGCACCTTGCCATAAGGCAAAAGTGATAACTAAATGGCTCAGGGAACAAAACATCAATATTTTGGGTCCATGGCCAGGAAACTCCCCAGACCTTAATCCCATTGAGAACTTGTGGTCAATCCTCAAGAGGAGGGTGGACAAACAAAACCCCACAAATTCTGACAAACTCCAAGCGTTGATTATGCAAGAATGGGCTGCCATCAGTCAGGATGTGGCCCAGAAGTTAATTGACAGCATGCCAGGGCGGATTGCAGAGGTCTTGAAAAACTCTTTGCATCAACTTCATGTAATTATCAATAAAAGCCTTGACACTTGTGAAATGCTTGTAATTATACTGCAGTATTCCATAGAAACATCCGACAAAAATATCCAAAGACACTGAAGCAGCAAACTTTGTGGAAATTAATATTTGTGTCATTCTCAAATCTTTTGGCCACGACTGTATAGACTCAATAAAAATATAAACGCAACATGTAAAGTGCTGGTCCCATGTTTCGTGAGCTGAAATAAAAGATCCCAGAAATGTTCCATACGCATGACAATGCATGCCCCTTACCTCATCCAGAAACAAAGACAGGGCTTCGTACTAAATTGGTGCTGCTGAATAATTGTGCTATACGCCACAGCACTAATCAACATATAAAGTGGCTTGATGCTGGGACATGGCTTGGCTTAGAGACAGCGGAATGAGATAGGACAAGTGTGCTTTCTGTGAACGCTCTGTACCCTTTGTTCCCTCATTTCCATACCAACGGACAAGGCCCAGGTGTTCAGTCCGACATCACAGAGCAACAACAGAAACAATGGAGGGGGCAGAGCATATGGAGGGAGGCATGATGGGAGAGCGTGACCATCGAGTGTAGCCACTAAAGAGCAGCATATGCCAGAGGCGGAGGCTGCTGTAAATAATGTGATGTGTGTGTGTGTGTGTGTGTGTGTGTTGTAAAGGCTTGACATTTGAGTTAGAAGTGCAGCTGGGATGCGATGATTGAATCACAGCATGATTCATGTTAGCTAGGTTGCAGTCACTTACGGCTGACACTGTATGTGTTTCCCCATTTTTTGAGACAACCAATTGACTTCCCTGGAGGTTTTTCTGTAGCTGTGGACACATCAGGCTCAATGCCATAGCTGAGAAATAACCTTGTCGATATCCCTGCTATGGTCTCTATCGTGAAGCACACAGATAAGACACACAACCAGATGAGTAAAGGTTTAGACACACTTCTAGGGCCTATGACTGGCTAACAACCACTCATAGCAAAGTACCTTCAGAGCCTGAATATGCCTTCACCAAAGGACTGTCGAGGGGATAACTAAGCCTCCCGTGTTGCTCCAATTAATTGTGTGTAACACTGATTCATCCCCAGTAACGCATTAGTATGATGTCTGAGCCAAGAGACTTAACACACGCTATGCAACACAAAATATAGGAGAGTCAACTCAAACATGGCCTGTTTCAGTAGCTTTCTGAGGGAAAGAGAAATGTAGGCTTTATGGGCACGCATAGAGTGAGTGTTATTTTTTATTTATTTCACCTTTATTTAACCAGTTAGGCCCGTTGAGAACAAGATCTCATTTACAACTGCGACCTGGCCAAGATAAAGCGACAAAAAGCAACGACACAGAGTTACACATGGGATAAACAAAAGTACAGTCAATAACACAATCAAAAAATCTTTACACAGTGTGTGCAAATGGAGTAAGGAGGTAAGGCAATAAATATGCCATAGTAGTGAAGTAATGACAATTTAGCAAATTAACATTAGATTGATAGATGTGCAGATGATGATGTGCAAGAAGAAATAATGGTGTGCAAAAGAGCAAAAAAGTAAAGTAAATAAAAACAATATGGGGATGAAGTAGGTATTTGGATGGGCTATTTACAGATGGGCTATGTACAACTGCAGCGATCGGTAAGCTGTGCAGATAGCTGATGCTTAAAGTTAGTGAGGGAGATGTAAGTCTCCAACCTCAGCGATTTTTGCAATTCGTTCCAGTCATTAGCAGCAGAGAACTGGAAGGAAAGGCAGCCAAAGTAGGAATTGGCTTTGGGGATGACCAGTGAGATATACCTGCTGGGGCGCGTGCTATGGATGGGTGTTGTTATGGTGACCAGTGAGCTGAGATAAGGCGGAGCATTACCTAGCAAAGACTTATAGTTTATCTGGAGCCAGTGGGTCTGAAGACGAGTATGTAGCGAGGGCCAGTAGATGAGAGCATACAGGTCGCAGTGGTAGTATAATGGGTAGTATTTGGTGACAAAACGGATGGCTCTGTGATAGACTGCATCCAGTTTGCTGAGTAGAGTGTTGGAGGCTATTTTGTAAATGACATTGCCGAAGTCGAGGATCGGTAGGATAGTCAGTTTTACGAAGGTATCTTAATATGAGTCTGGAAAGAGAGTTTACAGTCTAGCCAGACACCTAGGTATTTGTATTTGTAGTCCACATATTCTAAGTCAGAACCGTCCAGAGTAGTGATGCTAGTCGGGCAGGCGGGTGCGGGCAGCGATCGGTTGAAGAGCGTTTAAGAGCCGTTGGAGGCCACGGAAGGAGTGTTGTATGACATTGAAGCTTGATAACACAGTGTCCAAAGAAGGGCCAGATGTATACAGAATGGTGTCGTCTGCGTAGAGGTGGATGTGTTTGGTGGATGTGTTGTGTGGTTAACGTATATTGAATCATCTTTAAAAACAATGTAACAAAAGAGGTAAACATATCAAGGTTGTACAATGATGCCTTTATTGCAGGCTGTCCTTGAATGATATCAAGTAGCTGCTACTACTTGTGCAATGACGTTTCAACCATAATGTCAATAACACAGAGTGGAATAACAATTAAACAGGCTACAATGTTGACCAAATACCTAACATACCTTGTGATTACAGAGCTTAATTACACCAATCATGTGCTGCATGCTTTCAAGTACACAGCCACACTAACAATCCCATTCTACCAAAGACAGCATTTTGGGTGTTGTCAAACACAGCTTGAAAAGCTCCTCTCCCCCCTCATTGGCACTCCTCCACCTCTTCAAAACTCTTTCGTTTTTTGCCACCGGTTGTCTCCATGGTGACCAGCCTTAGCACTGAGAGCTGCACTTTCAGATGGCCTCTCATCAGTTCCAATCCATCAGCACAGGGATCTACTGTCTTTCTTCTCCCTGTTACTAGGGCCCTCGCTGTGGTACACTGCCGTGCTTCGTCCTTCTGAGCGACTCGGCTCTACCGCTTAGAGAGACAGCAGAGAAAACGTGCTGAACTGCTGCTTAACTGACTGAGCGAGAATACTCTGGAGGCATTGAGAGAGAGCGGGAGAGAGTGAGAGAGAGTGTATGTGTAAGTGTGTACGTGTAAGTGTGTCAGCAAAACGACCACATCCTCCATTCATGTCCCCCTATAAAAAGTTGCCAGATGCTCCAACGGGTAACTAACAAGAGAGTTGTGTAACTGTATCTCACCCTGATATAATTAAGTAGTATTCCAACCTGACTAACTAACTAAGAACACAGGGGTAGCTGGTCATTGGAGCCGGTTTGGTATTTTTTTGCATTTTATTAGTATCCCCATTAGCTTTCGCGAAAGTAGCAGCTACTATTCCTAGGGTCCACACAAAACACAAAACACGAAACATAATACAGAACATTAATAGAGAAAAACAGCTCAAGGACAAGAACTACATAAATAAATAAAAAATGGCATACATAGCCTACATATCAATACATACAGTACACAAAAATATCTAGGTGAAATAGGGGAGAGGCGTGCCGTGAGGTGTTGCTTTATCTGGTTTTTGAAACCAGCTTGGCTGTTCATTTCAGCAATATGAGACGAGAAGGGAGTTTTATCTGGATTTGGCGGTGGCATGTCTGGTGGGGTAAGTTTGTACAACAGTTGTACATACAACTACCTCAGGTAGACCCAAATCAATTGAACAAGTAAAGGATGCCACATAAATCTCCAACACACTACTAAAACCCCACGGGGGGGGGGGGGGGGGAGTAATATGTAGTCAATTATGTCATGAAAGGCCCTCTTGACAGAAGGAAGAGCAGAGGAAGAGAGAAAGCTGTCTGGGGCATAATTAAAGGGAACAGACAGGGCTCTCATTGAGGCTGTTGGTACAGAAATCAATGTGTTGCAGTCACAATAAATGCTTCTCATCCTGTCATGCACACATACTGTACAGTCAAGTCAGTCCCAGATTCTGGGATCATTAAGGAGATAAGGGAAAACTGCTGGGTCAGGAGCCCTGGGCATGACAGTTCAGAGAGGGGGGGGGGGGGGAGCGAGAGAGAGGAGGTTGGGGAGGTATGGAGATTCAGTTGATAGACAGTAGAGAGAATGTGTGTTGTGTGGGTCTGAGACAGAGAGCGAGAGAGAAAGGAAGAGAGAGAGAGAAATAGAGAGAGCATGAACTACAGAGAAAGTGTGAGCGTGTCACGTGTACAGCTTTCCTGAGGGGCCTTGGTTGGAGCGGATTACATCATTCTGGCTCCCCCATTGGACTGCAAAGGTGACAGGACGTTGAGGGATGACGCCATGATTGTATATTTAATTCACTCGGCTGTGGCACCACGTACAGCACTGTACTGTCGGCGTAAACAGAGAAACTGACAGAGATGAAGAGAATGAGGAAGAAGGGCGAGAAGACAGGGAGGTGTACACTGATTATTACTAACACCTCATACTGAATATTTAAGAGGAATATAGAGGTAAAGACAGAACATTATTTTCTGAAATTATCGGGTATTGTTTCTACCCAGCATTACCCGAAACACATCCCCCACATCCCCATGATTGTTTCCCTAGCCACTGTGCATCTGCCTCTGCATTGCTTGCTCTTTTTGGGTTCATGCTGGGCATCTGTAAAGCACTAGATGACAACTGCTGATGTAAAAAGGGCTTTAAAAATACACATGATTGAATTAGATTTTCACCCCCAGAGGCAATCATTAAACAGAGACTTATCTATCACATCCCATGACGTGGGCTATAACAACACAACAATAGTACGCACTGCTGCCACTGTGAAAGCAATTATTAAAATCATACGGAAATATGACTGGTGAATCTACAGGTCTTTCTTTAATTGGGGTCATAGAGATGAACAAAGCAGGCACTTTACACCCAGCCCATTCCTAAACAGGTGTAAATCCTGGAAGACATTTATAGCCTGTTTGGTTTGCCTAGAAATGCCTTGAGGCAGATACAGTGTTGTATCTAGGTCGATTTAATTTGGGTGCTTCGTCTTCTGTATTGCTGGTTTATTGGCCCTATCAATAATGTGAAAAGCTACAAGTGTATTTTATTGGATTTGAGTAATAAACACACACACACACACACAAAAGCATGAATGCATGTACACACACACCATCCACACAGGCAGGCACGCACGCACGGACGGCCGGACGCACACACGCACGCACACACACACGACTAAGAGCTGCGATTACCTGATTTGGCAATAAAAGCATGTTTCTCTTTTGCTGTAGTTTAGCGGCCGGGTGATGTACTAGTGATGAAACTGTCTTTGAACACAGAGAGGCTTGCGTTGTTAGAGGACAGCAAGCTCCATTTGTTCTGCCACTTACTCTTCAGCTCCACTATACACGTGTTGCTGTTGCATTTTACCTGCTACACAGAGCTTTGTTTTGAGAGTGGAGAGGAGCAGAGGGGGAGAGCATCTATATTCTATTTTGCCTACTGTTGATTGTGCATGAATACAATAGCTTTGGTCCAGTTTTTCACGGGTACTCATTAAATCTACAATATGTAACTTTTTGGGCGACCTGACCAAATTCTCAAGAGTTATAGATCGGTCATTCTCTTTGAAAACAAGTCTAAGAAGTGGTAGATCTGCTCTACAGTATGTGCTCTATTTCTATGCTTCCCATTCTTAAGTTTTGTTTTTGCGTCTTTTTCTTTCGGTTTTGTACGCCAAGCTTCAAAAAGCTGAAAATGCAATATTTTGAATTATTGAAAATATATTTCACAACAGTTTAGATGGTACAATGATTCTCTGGGCTTGTTTTGTCACATAAACTGAAGTCTAGCAACCAGGAAATGGCGGAGTGATTTCTGCATAATGCACTTTTAAATTGTTGCTAGTGGTTGTCCTGAACCTAGCTAGTCAATGTAGCTAGCTAGCTAGTAGAAGTAGCATCTTCTGACATCATTATTTCAATTCACATGATAAAATGAACGCACGCGTCAGCCATCAAGATTTTTTATTTAAAAAAATGACCCCGGGCTGTAGCAACGCCACAACACTGCGATGCAGTGCCTTTAGACCACCGTGACACTCAGGAGGCCAGACATCGAACATTTTACCTTGCCGATCTTTGAACTTGAATGCGGTCATTGGACGTGACGCAACGTGAAAGCAACACGGGCAGTGAAGCAGCTTTCATTGATTTCAAAGGAAGCATTTCCTCAGCGGCTGATTGCAATGCCGGACACCCGATGGCCATAGTAGGGCCATACTACAGTATCTGTTCTGTCTGTGCACTGAACTTAATGCTATGCTTTATGTGTTATACGGGGGGCCGTGAAACAAACCCACAATCCCGGTGCTGCAAGTGCCATGCTCTACCAACTGAGCCATACAGAACCACATACAGGACCAGGCAGGTACAGGTAGGTATAGTATGTAGAGACTCACCTGGGGATCCCAGCAGGATCTGGACTACATCATCATACAGGATCAGGGTCGCAGGCCGCTGGGGGAGCAAGTAGAGGCTGACTGAAGCATACACTGAGAGAAAGAGAGAGGTGAGAGAGAGAGATAGAGAGGAAAAAGGAGAGAGGAAGGAAAAGTGAGGAGGAAAAGGGAAAGAGAGAGGAGAAAGAGAGAAACAAAACCAACATGAGTTAGTTATGACAGATCAGTCATCAATCAGACAGACACCTGTCTCTGTTGACTTCTGTTCTATGGTCCTCACCACCCCAGTCATAACAAAACAATGTTTATCAAACCCAGAGCGACAGTCATGACCTACATTTCTCTCTTCACAAAGTGTTTCCAGCTATGCAGCAAGACAACACTGCACCTGGCGTGGGGTTACATAAAGAAACCAGGCCACCTCATTCCTCAGCTGTCCACAGAGTATACTCTTTATGTATAGTGAGGTGAGGAAATCCTGGTGCATCCCACCTGAGAGTTCCCTCTCTGACAGTCAGATTGTAAGGAGTGTGTGCTCGTGTGTGTGTGTTTGCAACCCGAGTCCACTAGAGTTAATGAGCAATAACAGTCTCTGTTCGTTAACATCTGAGCTTCTTTTTGAAAAGAGGATTGTGACGAGGCATTGAAATCCACCCAGAGGGAAAGCGCTCAGGATGGATTCAAAACACTCTTGACATTGACAAGCCTCTCTATCCTTTCGCCTGTGTTCAGGAGGTGTGGAAGGATGTGTGCCGTCTTTACACTCCTGACATGTGTATGCTTTGCTGGTCAAGAGAGTTACATGTATTGGATTATATCTCGAAAGGGTGTAGACCAGTGGTTCCCAAACTTTTTATAGTTCTGTACCCCTTCAAACATTCAACCTCCAGCTGCATACCCCCTCTAGCACCAGGGTCAGCACACTCTCAAATGTTTTTGTTGTTGTTGCCATCCTTGTAATCACATTTGACCTTGTCCATAAGCTTGAGTTCATTTGCACACAGAAAAATCATTCAATGATGGAAAGACCTGTGTGTTGTCCTTGTTAATGCAGACAGAAAAGATTACAGGGACTCTCCAACTTCTTAATCATAGTCTCAATTTTGTCCCACACATTGAATATAGTTGTGGAGAGTCCCTGTAATCCTAGATTCAGATCATTCAGGGGAGAAGAAACATCACCCAGACAGGCCAGTCGTGTGAGAAACTCGTCATCATGCAAGCGGTCAGACAAGTGAAAATGATGGTCAGTAAAGAAAACTTTAAGCTTGTCTCTCAATTTAAAAAAGTGTCACTACTTTGCCCCTTGATAACCAGCACACTTCTGTATGTGGTAAAAGCGTTACAAGGTCGCTGCCCATTTCATTGCATAATGCAGAAAATACACTAGAGTTCAGGGGCCTTGCTTTAACAAAGTTAACCATTTTCACTGTAGTGTCCAAAACATCTTTCAAGCTGTCCGGCATTCCCTTGGCAGCAAGAGCCTCTCGGTGGATGCTGCAGTGTACCCAAGTGTCGTCGGGAGCAACTGCTTGCACGCGCGTTACCACTCCACTATATCTTCCTGTCATGGCTTGTGTGCCATCAGTACAGATACCAACACATTTTGACCACCAAAGTCCATTTGATGTCACAATGCTGTCCAGTCCTTTAAAAATATCATCTCCTGTTGTCCTGGTTGCCAGTGGTTTGCAGAATAGGATATCTTCCTTAATTGAACCCCCCATAAACGTAACGGACATATACCCGGAGCTATGCCAGGCCCGCCACGTCTGTTGACTCGTCCAGCTGTAACAGACATATACCCGGAGCTGTGCCAGGCTCGCCACGTCTGTTAACTCATCCAGCTGTAACACACATATATAGTTGACTTGTCCAGCTGTAACAGACATATACCCAGAGCTGTGCCAGGCTCGCCACGTCTGTTGACTCGTCCAGCTGTAACAGACATATACCCGGAGCTGTGCCAGGCCCGCTACGTCTGTTGACTCTTGGCTAGCAACAAAAGTAGAACTACTGATGATAGCATTGGATGAGCTCGTGGAACCAGAACAACTTGTGTCATTGACAGGTGCAGGTGTAGTACTGCAGGTAGTAGCAGTACTAGTATCAGTACTACCAGTAGAGCTGGTATGTGTCTCTATGGACGCGAGCCTTACTTTTTTTGACCCATTTATCAATTTTCAAACAAACGGAATGAGCAGCAGCTACATTTGGCTACATACCGACAGATAGTGGAATTCACGCAAGAGAGTAACGGTTAATGTGATTGGATGTTAATTATTTGATTGTGTTACCTGTATTTGACATTGTGTTGTTATTTCACTGAACACTAGATGGTTTAATTTGATTTATGGCAGTGAAACGAGGCTACTCAGGCGAGAGAAAAACATCTCCCAAATGTATAGCCCCGTTGGAAAATCTAAATGGACTATTTGGCGCACCCCCGACGGCATTGCGCGTAACTCTGGGGGGTTTGGGAATAGCCGTACTATCACAACTTGTAATAGGAAGTTGAAAGCAGGACTGAGTTTTGGGGTGCCCGACGAGCCCCACAGTTTGGGAAATACTGAAGTAGAGTAAGGTTATTGAATGGCATTCATTACTTGGCTCAGCATCATCAGGAATGACAACTCAACTGTGTGGCATTTGGACAGCATTTTCTCCAGAATGTGGGATCTGACTATACCCACTGACCAGTATAATCTTGGGCTGTCTGGACCATCTGAAGCTGTAGCAAGTGCTTGCTACTCTCCAGGACACATGAGTAAGCTGCAGCGCCCAGTGCCTATCTAGCCTGGTTTAACCAGACTGAACCCTGAATGTACCATTAAGAACAATGTTCAGTCTGGGTTAATCAGGCTAATGCCCATCTGTTATTGAGAAGAAGCAGGGTTTTGCTGCTACTGATGTACCCCCTGAGCTACAGTGGGGAGAACAAGTATTTGATACACTGCCCGTTTTGCAGGTTTTCCTACTTACAAAGCATGTAGAGGTCTGTAATTTTTTATCATAGGTACATTTCAACTGTGAGAGACGGAATGTAAAACAAAAATCCAGAAAATCACATTGTATGATTTTTAAGTAATTCATTTGCATTTCATTGCATGACAGCTCTCCCGCTATCTCTCTCAGAATGACCTTCTTGATCCAAATCAGTCAGGTTTCAAGACTAGTCATTCAACTGAGACTGCTCTTCTCTGTATCACGGAGGCCCTCCGCACTGCTAAAGCTAACTCTCTCTCCTCTGCTCTCATCCTTCTAGACCTATCGGCTGCCTTCGATACTGTGAACCATCAGATCCTCCTCTCCACCCTCTCCGAGTTGGGCATCTCCGGCGCGGCCCACGCTTGGATAGCGTCCTACCTGACAGGTCGCTCCTACCAGGTGGCGTGGCGAGAATCTGTCTCCTCACCACGCGCTCTCACCACTGGCGTCCCCCAGGGCTCTGTTCTAGGCCCTCTCCTATTCTCGCTATACACCAAGTCACTTGGCTCTGTCATAACCTCACATGGTCTCTCCTATCATTGCTATGCAGACGACACACAATTAATCTTCTCCTTTCCCCCTTCTGATGACCAGGTGGCGAATCGCATCTCTGCATGTCTGGCAGACATATCAGTGTGGATGACGGATCACCACCTCAAGCTGAACCTCGGCAAGACGGAGCTGCTCTTCCTCCCGGGGAAGGACTGCCCGTTCCATGATCTCGCCATCACGGTTGACAACTCCATTGTGTCCTCCTCCCAGAGCGCTAAGAACCTTGGCGTGATCCTGGACAACACCCTGTCGTTCTCAACTAACATCAAGGCGGTGGCCCGTTCTTGTAGGTTCATGCTCTACAACATCCGCAGAGTACGACCCTGCCTCACACAGGAAGCAGCGCAGGTCCTAATCCAGGCACTTGTCATCTCCCGTCTGGATTACTGCAACTCGCTGTTGGCTGGGCTCCCTGCCTGTGCCATTAAACCCCTACAACTCATCCAGAACGCCGCAGCCCGTCTGGTGTTCAACCTTCCCAAGTTCTCTCACGTCACCCCGCTCCTCCGCTCTCTCCACTGGCTTCCAGTTGAAGCTCGCATCCGCTACAAGACCATGGTGCTTGCCTACGGAGCTGTGAGGGGAACGGCACCTCAGTACCTCCAGGCTCTGATCAGGCCCTACACCCAAACAAGGGCACTGCGTTCATCCACCTCTGGCCTGCTCGCCTCCCTACCACTGAGGAAGTACAGTTCCCGCGCAGCCCAGTCAAAACTGTTCGCTGCTCTGGCCCCCCAATGGTGGAACAAACTCCCTCACGACGCCAGGACAGCGGAGTCAATCACCACCTTCCGGAGACACCTGAAACCCCACCTCTTTCAGGAATACCTAGGATAGGATAAAGTAATCCTTCTCACCCCCCCCCCTTAAAAGATTTAGATGCACTATTGTAAAGTGGCTGTTCCACTGGATGTCTTAAGGTGAACTCACCAATTTGTAAGTCGCTCTGGATAAGAGCGTCTGCTAAATGACTTAAATGTAAATGTATTTTTTTTTTTACCTTTATTTAGTAAAGTCAGTTAAGAACAAATTCTTATTTTCAATGATGGCCTAGGAACAGTGGGTTAACTGCCTGTTCAGGGGCAGAACGGCAGATTTGTACCTTGTCAGCTCGGGATTCGAACTTGCAACCTTTCGGTTACTAGTCCAACGCTCTAACCACCAGGCTACCCTGCCGCCCAATGACACAAGTATTTGATACATCAGAAAAGCAGAACTTAATATTTGGTACAGAAACCTTTGTTTGCAATTACAGAGATCATACGTTTCCTGTAGTTCTTGACCAGGTTTGCACACACTGCGGCAGGGATTTTGGGCCACTCCTCCATACAGACCTTCTCCAGATCCTTCAGGTTTCGGGGCTGTCGCTGAGCAATACGGACTTTCAGCTCCCTCCAAAGATGTTCTATTGGGTTCAGGTCTGCAGACTGGTTAGGCCACTCCAGGACCTTGAGATGCGTCTTAAGGAGCCACTCCTCAGTTGCTCTGGCTGTGGGTTTCAGGTCGTTGTCATGCTGGAAGACCCAGGCACGATCCATCTTCAATGCTCTTACTGAGGGAAGGAGGTTGTTGGCCAAGATCTCGCGATACATGGCCCCATCCATCCTCCCCTCAATACGGTGCAGTCGTCCTGTCCCCTTTGCAGAAAAGCATCCCCAAAGAATGATGTTTCCACCTCCATGCTTCACGGTTGGGATGGTGTTCTTGGGGTTGTACTCATCCTTCTTCTTCCTCCAAACACGGCGAGTGGATTTTAGACCAAAAAGCTCTATTTTTGTCTCATCAGACCACATGGCCTTCTCCCATTCCTCCTCTGGATCATCCAGATGGTCATTGGCAAACTTCAGACGGGCCTGGACATGGCGCTGGCTTGAGCAGGGGGACCTTGCGTGCGCTGCAGGATTTTAATCAATGACGGCGTAGTGTGTTACTAATGGTTTTCTTTGAGACTGTGCTCCCAGCTCTCTTCAGGTCATTGACCAGGTCCTGCCGTGTAGTTCTGGCCTGATCCTTCACCTTCCTCATGATCATTGATGCCCCACGAGGTGAGATCTTGCATGGAGCCCCAGACCGAGGGTGATTGACCGTCATCTTGAACTTCTTCCATTTTCGAATAATTGCGCCAACAGTTGTTGTCTTCTCACCAAGCTGCTTGCCTATTGTCCTGTAGCCCATCCCAGCCTTGTGCAGGTCTACAATTCTATCCCTGATGTCATTACACAGCTTTCTGGTCTTGGCCATTGTGGAGAGGTTGGAGTCTCTTTGATTGAGTGTGTGGACAGGTGTCTTTTATACAGGTAACGATTTCAAACAGGTGCAGTTAATACAGGTAATGAGTGGAGAACAGGAGGGATTCTTAAAGAAAAACTAACCGGTCTGTGAGAGCCGGAATTCTTACTGGTTGGTAGGTGATCGAATACTTATGTCATGCAATAAAATGCAAATGAATTACTTAAAAATCATAAAATGTGATTTTCTGGATTTTTATTTATTTTTTAGATTCCGTCTCTCACAGTTGAAGTGTACCTATGATAACAATAACAGACCTCTACATGCTTTGTAAGTAGGAAAACCTGCCAAATCGGCAGTGTATCAAATACTTGTTCTCCCCACTGTGTAAGTCTGTGTGCATAAGGCAGCAGCAGAGACATCATGTACTCAAGGACTCAAAACATTTTTCACCCTTTTTGTGAATTTTGTTATTGCACAGATCCTCACAGTAAAACCAAGTGCACACTCATCTGCATTGGTCAATTGGTCTACAGTTGTCATTTGCTTGATAAATTCTGCAATGATCATTGTTTATTTTATTTTATTGGATGCACGATATGTCTACAGCTTGGAAAGATATAGACTGTGTCCTGTACGTTAAATGCTGACTGATCATTCGATAAAGGGAACGCTTTGTGTGCAGATGTCTGTATTGCAGTCACTGTGGTTTAGAAAGAAAGTCGATGCAGCATGCAGTTTACACCGTTTCCTGCAGCTTGAATTATTAGGCTGTATGAGTATGCCCTTTGAGTGGGTGGATGCTTTCCAACAGCTAGGAGCTACTGTTAGAGTGAGTCGGGCAGGTTACACCACCCCAGGTTCACAGTTGCTGCTTTAACTGAGAGAACTGGGACATTCACCCCTTTCTCTCACGCACACACAGACACGCACACACACAGATTGCAAACGGACACACGCACACCACACACACACACTCAGAGATCACACACGCACACACACAGATCCCAAAGTGCTTAATATTCTCCACCATGGGAAGCAGAAAAAAAGGAAAGGTGACTGCTTGTCAGAGCAGAGCATATACAGCATTGGGCCTGAGGCACAGATGGGGGGAGAGACAAGAGCCAGAAAAGACTGTGACAGAGGGATAAAAGAAACGGGTGCATTTGACACAGGGGAGAAGGAAAGGGGGGTGGGGAGGAAAGACAGATGGAGATGGAAAAGTGAGAGAGAGCGAGAATCCACATTAGGGGACAGAGAGTGAACATTACAATAAAACAATGCTAAAATGCCTCCGATACATCAGTTGTATCATGTTCAGGTTTGGCCCCCTGACTTCAGCTGAGTCGATCAGAGCTGTAAGCAAGAGGCACCTCGTCTCGTTGCACAATAAAACATACGGTGCCTTGCGAAAGTATTCACCGCCCTTGGCATTTTTCCTATTTTGTTGCCTTACAACCTGAAATTAAAATAGATTTTGGGGGGGTTTGTATCACTCGATTTACACAACATGCCTACCACTTTGAAGATGCAAAATATGTTTTATTGTGAAACAAACAAGAAATAAGACACAAAAACAGAAAACTTGAGCGTGCATAACTATTCACCCCCCCAAAGTCAATACATTTACATTTAAGTCATTTAGCAGACGCTCTTATCCAGAGTGACAATACTTGGTAGAGCCACCTTTTGCAGCAATTACAGCTGAAAGTCTCTTGGGATATGTCTCTATACGCTTGGCACATCTAGCCACTGGGATTTTTGCTCATTCTTCAAGGCAAAACTGCTCCAGCTCCTTCAAATTGGATGGGTTCCTGCTGGTGTACTGCCTTCTTTAAGTCATACCACAGATACTTTTGCAAGACACTGTATCAGTGATTGCAGTGAGTTATCCATCCCTGGGACTTGCATGACAACCACAGATTATGGAAGGGCTGGAGGGGATGGCCTAGCCGGGCTTTTTCTCTTAGACCGATGGAAATAAAATATGCAAGGAGAATAGTCAGTGATGAACAGAACACTACTGACGGAGACTGTTGAAGAGACATCTCTCAAAGGGGGAAGGCGTTTTGGGTTTGAAAGCATAAGGGACAAAGGATGCAGGGCCGACCCACATCCTCTCTGATTGTTGAGTCATGGTTATAGTACATTAACAGTTTACACATAGTTATTGTTTAACTTGTGTTTTAAACATATATGGTAGTTATTGTGATAGGGACAAAACGGCTGTATATCTCCAGCTTGGTCCCAGATACGTTTGTATCTGTTTTGCTAAATCCTACCCTATGATAACGATCATATGAGTTGACTATATAAACAGATCTGGGACCAGGATAGCATCTCTTTTCAGATTTCTGCAATATCAAAATGGCTTAAAAAGTGTCTATAAAGTTTGTGAAATGCAAACAGACCCTCATTATCACAATCATCAAAGACATTATTCTGTTCTGTTGTCAGCACTCTGCAGCCCTCTCCAATTTCCATACAGTGCCTTATTAAAATGGCTCAGGAATTTAAATGGATATACTGTAATTAAATAGAATGGGATTATAGTACTGACCTATAGAGAATAAATATATTATGAAATATATTCCAAATGAAGATCATTTAATCAATCCAGTTCACTTCAGAATGATTCCAGAATCCGTGGGAACTTAATTGGGGTAATAGGCAGGGCCCAGGGGGATAACTTGGGAACATTGAAGTTTGTATACCCATAATTACAATGTTAAGTCTGCTGACAGTGTGTGTGCTCTGTGGAGAGAACTTGTTGACAGAGAGGAAGAGCAATTAAAAAGGTTTGTGAAAAGGAGAAACACAAAAAGAAACACAAAAACAGAAAACCAAAAAATCAAACCAAAAATACAAGAAAGAGGTTTACCACTTGGATGAACATTGTTTCTCATTCAATCATTATGACCATATGTCATTGAATGTAGGCTACCGTATCAGAGAGAGCTGGTAAAAAAAAGCGTTGGAACAAAAAGGTGCTGTGCTGCGGTTGGTATAATGGAGGAAAAAGCTCCAGTAACACTCCATCCCTTCTGAAGCAGCTCTCCGCCCGCAAATGAATGGCAGTTAAAAGCTTATTGGCCTTTTAAAAGCTTGGAGGTCGCAGAGAGACTATCAACAAGAAATGTGTGCTGGATCAATCCGCCTGGCTGTTCGAGTGACAACAGATGCTTTCAGAACTCAAATGGCATGGGGTATGAATTACGACGAAACAAGAGGAAATATTCCCACCACCGTCTAAGGTAAGTAGCCAGATCAGTGAAGGGATCAAACATGGTTTGGGAGTATTATTTTTCAATTCAGTTAATTCAGGAAGGAAACTTATATTCCAACACCAACTTTTTATTCCAATACTAACTTAAACTTCCTGAATTAACTGAATTTATAATGTAATTGTACCCAACCCTGGGATCAGAGGTTGGGGTGCACTAACAATGTACTCTGCTTAATTTGTAGATCGGGAGGTCCCGGAGCACATAGTGAGTGCGAGAGAGGGCGTTATCCGGGGGGCTCTGAGGTACCGGAGTCACGTTTACTCCCGCTCTTCCCCTCCAGCATTCGAAGTCACCTGACATCACGCTGACTGGGTGGGCGTTGGAATGGGCCACGGCCATCTGGCAGAGAGGAGAGGAGGGGCTAGATTCTTATGAGGGGTTCATGGCTTTGTTTAAATGTGTCTTCCATCATCCCCTGGAGGGCAGAGAGGGGGGTGAGCCCCTACTCCAATTAAAACAGGGGGACCAGACGGCTGCCGAGTACACGCTCACCTTCCGGACAGTAGCAGCATCCAGCGGATGGAATGAGCCAGCTATTCAGAAGAGGTCTGCACGAAGAGGTCCAGACGGAAATTACCTGTCGAGATGACAAGCTCTCCTTGGACGCACTCATTGCGATGGTCATCCGTCTGGATAACCTTCTTCGGGAGCGTCGGTACTCTCGTCGCTTCTCTCCCTCCCTTAGTGAACACTCGATCAGAGCCTGAACCCATGGAGGAAGGGGTCACAAGCATCCCCGCAGCGGAGCGGCGAAGACAGCTGGGGCTCTGTCTGTGTTGTGGTCAAGGAGGGCACCAGCTCCAGCGATGTCCGGCACTTCCTAATCCGGGATCCACAAGAGCAGAGGGATGGTCACGTGATCTTCCACCTCCTGGGGAAAGAGTGAGTACTCCATCTTCATCATCCTCGGCCTCCCTTGGCTTCAACACCATAACCCCAAAATCTCATGGTCGAGGATGAGAATCAGACTGGCCACCCGAATCCCATTCCCTGTGGTTTCACGTCAGTTGAGAGTCCTGCGGTTGCACTTCAGCCCAGCATCCCGGAGGTATACCAGGACCTGCGCGGGGTATTCTTCAAGACCCGCGCCACCTATCTTCCTCCTCATCGCCCCTGGGACTGTGCCATTGACCTGTTTGCGGGTTCAGCGTCTCCACGCAGACGCATCTATCCTCTGTCGGTGGCTGAGGCCCAGGCCATGGAGGATTACATCCAAGAGTCAGAGGACTCAATGAAATCACCACGAAGTATGAAGTGCATATTCAGATTAACTTCACAGTACAGAATAAGTTTGTGAAGGAAAAATGTGTTTCTACCTTAGTTTTCAAAATCTCCCACAGTGACTCTACCCATGTCATATCCATTTAACTCCTAACAGTCAGTTTCTTGCTCAAAGCCATGATGTTCAGACTCCTTGTAAAGGCTGTTCGAAAGATTCTGTCTGTCGCGTCTATTTTTCTATTTTGAATGTTAACTATAAGCTGGGTACCCTCTTTAGCCTTGTCTACAATGCTTGCTACCACCAAATGCACCTTGGTTCAGCTATGTTCAAAAACATGTATTTTTTTTTACGTCGGTGGCAGAGGATGTTACTGTACATTCCACCTAATCTTTTGCTAATTTAATCCCTCCAGTCTTTTCTAGACCCAAGTTCCCTACTGTACCTTTTTGCATGTTGTACAGCCCAGCTTTGAATTTATTTTGCATGAAAAGCCAGGGGTTATGTTCTTGAACTGAGCTTCCATCCAAACTGCACCTGCTCTGAGCACTTCATCAGTAGATCCACTGTCCAGCTCCCCGTCCCCCTCTCCCACCGAGTCTGACTCGCTAGTAGGCCTACTAGCTAGTGGAGGTGCCAGTGGTGGTGCTGAACTGGCAGGATTAGCAGCGCTGCTAGCTAAGGCATCGCAATCAGGAGCAGTTTGCCCCTCACTTCTCTCCTCTGACACTGACAGTTCTCCGGGTGGTTTTGGGTTCGATTCACCATCCTTCTCTTGATTTTTTTACTTTAAAATTTCATGAAACTTCATATGTCTTTTTTTAATCCATTTTTTTGTTTCATATTCAGTAGGAAGATGACTAGCCTAGGCTAAGTGACGAGATTACATAGGGACCTCTTCACTAGCTGATCATCACTACCAAGACCTGTGTCAAGATCTAGTGCCGACAGGACAGCTCTTTCCCTTACGGTTGAATTTGCAGCTCAGAGGGTGGGATATAACTACAGCAACAACTGGGTTAGATGGGGTGGGCTGGTGGAGACAGATATACTGCAGACGGTGGGAGTCATCTGGGGTGTGCCAACGCAGGGGTAACACCCTGGCAGTGGCCCCAGAGAGGAGGAGGCAATGGAGGGGAAATGGGGTGGGGAATTTGACAACTGGATAGGACTGTCCACACCCCACAGAGGACAGATCGGCAGAGACGGCTTGTTGGACATTCCTTTATGATGACATCCTGGCTTCTGATTCCATCAAATGTCCCAAAGGATTCTGGTAATTAGTATTGTAATTCATCCATTACTTGCATAGCTTAGCCATCAGTATTTAAAATATAACTTTGTGAGGAGTAAGTTCTCATAACGTGACCTCACAAAGTAGTACGAATAAGACTGATGGAATGGTGGTAAACCACAACAACACTACATTCTTTCCATTCCTGAGGTGAAAAGGTGATAGTTAGGGATGAAACACAATACTCACGGGGGATGCGGCTGGCATGCCAGGGGGCGGAGTTAGTGACAAAGCCCTGTTTTGTTGCCGTGACAATGACCCAGGTGCCAGGGCGGTACAGGAAGGTGACCATGACGACGCCATCTTTGTCAGCCTTGCTGGATGCCAAGGTAGACTGGTTCCCATAAACATCTACTGCAGCCTCTGCCAGAGGTGAAAGGTCACTGTTGTCGAACACCTGGACTCTGATGAGCACCTCTGTGGAGAGACAGGAACGAGAATTATTAAATTATTCAAACTAAATCAGAAACCTACAGGATCATTTGCAATGAATGCACAAAAGTATTGTTTGGTTTTGATTAAAAGTTGGAGGCTAAACTTGTAAGCCATCATACAAGTTCCACAATTGAACTCTTATTTCAATCTGAGAGCACACAGATTGTTCTGCTTTTTCACATATAGTTGGGTTGTAGTTTCTAAGTTCCCTTGTAGCTAACGATAGGAAATGTGTTGTTCTTAAATAACAAATTCAAGTGTCATCTTGCCCTAAATAAAGCAAATGACAAGGCAAGCTTGTCTCTGTTCAGGTGTTCTAGTTCTCAGCTGACAAGTCATGATGACTCATTGTTGTTAACCATGAGATCAAAAAGCATTTAATAGAGTTTAGTGGTCTAGTGCCCGACCCTATTAGGACATGCTGGGACTTCTGCCATCAGAATCGATTGATCCTCCAAACCCCAGCCAAATTGTCTGGAGGGGCAGAATGGCTGGCTGATTCCACTGCAATGACCATGTGCTTTCTAGTACCCATGGTGATGACCTGGATCATACAGGCATACTCCTCAAAACTGTTCAGAACAATTCCAGTTATTGAGTTCCATGGAAAACATCCTCTCTCATGATCATAAGATCACACACACACAGTCCAAGGTCTATTGACAGAAATGTTGCAATTAACAGTTGCTTTTATTGGCTGTGATAGACTCTCAACATACCGTGATACAGACACTAACACTATATGCTTCTCAGAATCGTGTGTGTATGTGTGTGTGCGTGCGTACGCTAGCCCATTCAAAAGACCATTGAATGGCCCAGTTCACATTTTCACATGCTGCAGAGAGTCCTTCAGAAAACCCAGTTCACATTTTCACATGCTGCAGAGAGTCCTTCAGAAAACCCAGTTCACATTTTCACATGCTGCAGACAGAGTCCTTCAGAAAACCCAGTTCACATTTCCACATGCTCCAGAGAGAGTCCTTCAGAAAACCCAGTTCACATTTCCACATGCTCCAGAGAGTCCTTCAGAAAATCCAGTTCACATTTTCACATGCTCCAGAGAGAGTCCTTCAGAAAACCATGTTCACATTTTCACATGCTCCAGAGAGTCCTTCAGAAAACTACTTTGATTCTAAATGGGTCAATGGCTCAATTGATACACGTTGCCATGGATACTATGAGGTGTCCCCAGAAAATAATGTTGGGAAAATGGGTCACTTGGCAGCTCCATCTAGCATGGAGGACAAGGCCCAGTGATTCCATGGTGCCATACAGAGAAGATGATATCATCTCCATAATTAACATATAACATGTATCAACAAACACAACAACCCACATGAAGCTATAAGGGAAATCACACTGCATGAACTGGTACTCAATAGGGGTACTCAAATCCTATTCTACGTGCCCACATAACAAAAACGTTTCCTCTGTGACTTCAGTAGGTTGTTGGTGGTCCACCATATAGTGTGAGGCATAATATTACTTATTGTGCCAATGCAGCAAGCTGGGGTTCTTGAGAGTTCATTGATATTTGGGGATACAAAGTCAAGAACTAAAAGGCTGAAATCATGGCAGGAAATACAATGAGATGCAAATTAAATTAAATATTAAACCTGACACTGAACTGGCTTACAGGTATCTATCACGTTGGTCCTTTTTACATTGATGAAAGTTGAAGGAGATTCTCGAGAGGTATCAAACAAAATCATGAGAATGGACTTATTACTGTAATGTAAACTTGCAAACTTGTCACGTCTCGACCGCAACCTCCTGAAGTTGTGCACAACACTCGCCCCTCTCCAAGCAGGGCAATGTAAACAGAATTGTCTCGTTGAACCCAACACAGGTGCAGTAAAAATAGCAATAGCACAAACAATGTTTATGAAACAACTGAAATGTATAGAGATGTTCATTATATTTAAGACTTGTTTTATTGCAATTTCACACGAGATTGCAGTAGCTGCCTGTTACATTCTGAAATTCTCACTGTATAAGAATCGCAATGTGTTTTCGTCCCTTTGGCTGCACTGAGCCACCACCCAGGCAATATATTATCTAGCTAGCTATGCAAGCATGAAGCTCATCAACTCCCCAGGGAATGATCAATGTTTTCAGTCGCAATTAGCTTTTTGCATCATATAATGACTTCCTTGATATTGTAGCGACCCGCACAGACAGCTGTGTGTTATGTGCTAGGCTAGGAGGTGGTTGTGTTGTACTGACCAGTACCCGGTGTTCGCGGGGTCCGACATGTCAATCAACCTGCTATCTGCCAATCACGGGAATGCCTGGAATGTTCTCATGCCGGGCATCCTGGTGGTTGGCGGAGTGGAGTGGAGGGGGGTTGGGCATTGGAAGTTAAGACCAGGTTCAGCCTTTGTTCTCTCTCTCTTACGTCTGGGCTTCACAAGAGAAGGTCATGATTGGCTTGTGGGTTATCTGTCATCTATTTGGCGTGTGCTACGGCCCAAACAGTAGCCTGTGTAAAGTTGGTTCAATAAACCGTCAATTCGCAAACTCAAGCCTCTGTCTGGACAATTGTTCATTTATGATCTAGTCAGGTCATTACAATATTTATAAAACAATTAAGCCTGGTTTGTAAGGTAACTTAAAGGAAAAATCCACCCAAAACCAGCCAATTCCTTTAATTTACAGTGTAAAATAACACTAACGTGAGAACAATCTTTTTTGTGACAAAAATATATATAATTTCGGCGTTATAATAAGGTTGTCTAGCTAGCTGGTAAAATCAGCTACACACAATACCAAAACAATATCAGCATGTAAAGTAGCTAGTTAGTGCAGTTTGTTTAGGCAATTTTTACAGCTATCAAATTAAGAGTCAACAATCTCAACATGTTCAACCTGCAGAGTGGAGTCCAACATTCGCTACGGCAGATAAACTATTGAGGAGATCGGAAACGTTGCCCACGCTACGCCAAAGGGCTGCGCGTTGCATTCTGTACTATTCTGGGACAATGAGCGCTCTCCTTCGAGTAGGGAATGGGAGTCTATTGGGCGCTAGCTCAAACCCAACACTAACTTCCAGTGTAGTGACAGCGACTTTATCACAGTGCTACATTATACCAGTGTGATTTCTGCCAGCTTTGAACGCCCAAAAAATCAGATACACGTGAAAACAGGAAATGACCTAGGGAATCAATAGAATATCACTCAGAGATGCACAAAAACAATATAACACTCAAAATGGGTGAACATTTCATGTAACACGCTGAAATAGTAGGCCTAAGAGCTATCTAGCTATGCTTCAGCTAATGTTAGATAATGTCAACATTCAGCTAACTAGGTAATGCAGCTATTATGATGTAGTGGAGGAGAATGCAGAAATAATTTTGTTTAGTTTTCTACCTAGCAAGCTCTGTAGATATTATACTATGAACGACACTATATGATAAAGTTACTGTACCTTTATATTCCTACGAGAGGCGTCGACATTCATGTTTGATACGCAAACGTTATTAGCTAGCAGTAGCAAGCCAGCTGTGCAAGCTAATTTAATGTGTGTACGAACAAGAAATAAAACCTTTAATTGTTGCAACATTCAAGAGTTTAATAGCGTTATGTTTTAGATGAAAAGTTGCTTGCGGGCATCGGTTTGCTTAGCTTCCTCCACTGTCCAATTGCCCCATACTGGGCTCGAAACAGTGATCCTATGCTTCGCAACACACGTGACCGCCCTCCTTGACAACGTACCAACAGTTTGATGGCTCCACCCGCGACATTTCCAGCTAGCTCTGGAGTGAGTTTATGGCACATTCTTAACTCTATTATACTTAGTTACTGGCTAGTGGCTACTGTGATGTTTACAGTAAATTGGATCAGCAGAAGCAAGAATGTCATGTTGCCAGCTACAACGAAAGGTAAGGCAAAGACGTGATGTATAAATTGAAAAGTGTATGTACCTATTATGCCAATTAAAATCTCGTTGCGGTGCCTCTCCTTCAACTTTCATCAATGAGAATTAGCCCCCGCCCTCTCTCCCCCCTGTCCTTCCTTTCTGGTACCTCTCTCTCTCTCCCTCCTTCCTTTCCTCCCTCTGCAGATGGGCATTCAGGAAAGGCTGAGGGAAGCTGAGCAGCAGGGTGGCCTTGGAATAGGAAGATAAGTATTCCTCCATTCCAATAACGTCCCATTTCCATGTTTGCTCACAGCCAGCCCTTCCTGTATGTACAGTAGGCTCATTTCCATTCCATTGCTTAACACACACATCACCCACCACGATCTGATCTGAGCCATCTCATTCTGGCAACGGGCCAAATCTCATCCAGTCACTTCACACCTCTCTCACACTACACAACTCAATTTAAATGGGTGATATTGCCAATTGAAGTACTGTAGGCTATTTGAATAGAAATCAGCTGTTATTCAATGTTCACACACATTCTTTCTTTAGCCTCCCCAGACATGATGCACAAACATATTCAAGCATACGTGTGGGTTACTAATGATGAGGTTTAGGGGGTGTGAATGAGTGATAGTGGCGGTAGGTGACGTTTAAAATGAGCATGGCCTTATTTCTATTACAGAATATGACTGTCATTCATATTCCATTCACCCAGCTCAATGTGACATCGATAGGTTTAGGCTACTACATGATACTCAAATTTCCCTAAAACCATCATGAGGTTGCTACAACCTAACTTAGCCTATGAATGAAAGTGTACAACATATTGTCGAGATAAATCATTTGAGTTATCAAGGTGACAGACAGTGACACATTCAATACCGCCTTGCACACTCTTGCCTGCATCTAGCTGATCTAGGGTGTAATCATTAGTCCAATAGTTGCAAACGACAATTTATACTGGACAAATTCCAGTATGTATATCCCAGTTTCCTTCCATCTAAGAAACGTTTTTCAATAGAATCGGCGGAATGAATACACATTTGATCACACGCAAACACAGTTCACTTTCATAGCAGCCACATACAAACAGCATGATCATTTTTGTTCGCTGTATAACTGCTTCTCGCATCTACGCACTCTCCTTCTCTCACCTGCCCTTCGCTTGTGGACTTCAGTGCACAACACATCCGCTGTCTCAAATCAGGCAAAAAAAACTTTCCAAGCCAAACCTTCATATCATAATTACAAGCAATGTTTGTAAATAAAATCAACTGATGAGAGAATAGTCAGATTAACTGATTATATTCACCTTTATTTAACTAGGCAATGTTGGTGGGGCATATTATTCTGTTTTAATGTTACAGTACTACTGAATCACTATGATAAATATAATAACTTTTTGAGTGTATTATACAAAGCTGAGATTTCCTTTGAAGTCCAAAGTGTAGGAATATAGGTGAAATCAGTCATTGACACAGACATGGTGGTGTAGCAGAATGTTCAGAATGCTGTGAGCCAAGAGGTTGTGAGTGTAAACCCCAAGTGAGGACGTTGAATAATAATTACGGTGTAAATAAACATACACATTGTTAAAATGTGTCATATGTAAGTGCGAAACACTACAGCTATTTTATGACTTTCCCTGGGACTTCCTAACAACTTTTTGTTTGTAGGGCTTCATGTTCACATTTTTATACATGAATCCAAATTGTGTGATCATGTGAAAATCCACATGTGAAACTTCATGTGAAATAGCATCACAAGTAAAGTTTTCCAAAGCCACACGGTTTTTGAATTATTTACAATAATAATAACATTATGAAATAAATTGTTGCATGTGCAAAACATGTGGAAATTTCACTCGTGAAATCTGGTGATTTTCCACATGTGAAATCATATGTTTTTTTCCATAAGGGCTTTCTCAATCTGGACAGCCTTGTAAAGCTGGTTGGGGGAGTTTCCTGAGAGAGCAGATAGGATGGAAGATTGACGTGTTACAATCCCAGTCTATCCTTCTCCTATGAGCAAGGTCAAACCTCCTTGGAAACATTTTTGATCTAAGGAGACTCACTCGTAACCCAAATGAAACACAAAGGGTTTGAGGTAGAGGCGTCAAGGGCGAGGATTGAGTTAAGAGGAGATAAATCTAACCAAATCAGATCCACCTCCTTCCTATAGACTAGTATATACCAGCTGGAAGTCATCATGAGGGACTTCCTCAGGCTGCACATAGAGGGGAGAGGAGAGACAGAGAGAAAGAGAGAGAGTGCAGAGAGGGAAAGAGAGGGGGATCCACAGCTGGAGCACGTCAGTTGAGAGGGTCTCTCTCAGGCCTCTGTTGTCTACTCGGGCCCAGAGGGAGAGTTATATGGGCTGTGAAGGTTTTTAGGGGTCCTTAAAGTTGGTTTACAGCTTTGGATGAGTTTCAGCTTGAACCCTACCACCTACAAGGCGAAAAAAAAGCTACCTTTGGTTACACACAAGAAGGGCCCCGAAAGCACTTAATGTGTAACATTGGGATCTTTACCAAGACATTTCAGAATAACGACAGATCCACTATCCACTAATAGCCAGCATGAATTGTTAGCTTAGAAAGTGAATGGTTTGGTGCTTTTGTCGTAACATGCATGGAAGTTTCTGACTAACCCAGCAAGCGATGATAGCATGTTGTTACTTAGTTTGTCATTACACGTGTAAAGGTTTCGATTAAATCAAAAAGATTTCAGCTTCCTCAGCAGCAGGTTGACAGTACAGTACACCCAGGTTGATATGTTAATATGGATGATTCCCAAGTGTTATAAACTACTGCTGAGTGTCCCCAGAGAGGAAACCCATCCACCATTTAGAGTGTGTTGGCCCTGGTGCAGGGCATTGTTCCACGTGGAATCACGGCCTCACGGGACACATCAAGGCTGTTCTAACAGGAAAACGCAGTTCCAAGTTTCAAGCCAAAGTCCACAAACAGTTCCCCCCACTGTGATCTCCTTGAGAGGCAGGATCCCAGTGGACAAGAGGCTAGTCCCCTTGATTATCACAGAGGAGAAAGGAGAGGACACTACATACACTTGATATGAGTAAACAGGATAAGACACACCAACAAACAGACAACACAATTTCTGATTGATAAAGTAGAAAAATAACTGTTACAATCAACTCAGAGTTAACACAAAGTCCCTGCTTTTTTTTACCGGTGTCATCCTTTTCCATTTGAAACCAATAGTAAATTCTGATCTGTAATTATCAACAGTGATTCATATCATTAAGGTGTCATTACTTTTCATTCCTGGGTAACAGTAATTGTTTCTACTCATTTGCACAAGGAAGTGGTGAACAATCGAATAAAATCACAAGATTTCACCACAACTGAGTGGCGTGTAAATTACCGATATTTCCATAGTTTACAGTCACGATTCCACAGAACCTAACGTCAACACAACAGGCTGAATGCGGAAATGTGTTACCATGGCAATCATCCAAGAACACGTTCACCCGCACCCGCACCCACACAAAACACTGGCTAGTACATATTAATGGTATCAAACGTTTTTGTGTTAGATTCAACAATCTTCTGTGACTAATGTATGTATGTGGTGTTCAGGCACTCATAGCACTCTGAGCAAAAGAGTGGTATCTGAATCAAACAGCTGCTGGAAGGGAAAAACCACAAATGCATGGTCTGGTTTAGAGGTCGACCAATTATGATTTTTCAACACCGATACCGATTATTGGAGGACAAAAAAGGCCAATACCGATTAATCGGCCGATTTTTAAAATGTATTTGTAATAATGACAATTGCAACAATACTGAATGAACACTTATTTTAACTTAATATAATAAATCAATTTAGTCTCAAATAAATAATGAAACATGTTCAATTTGGTTTAAATAATGCAAAAACAAAGTGTTGAAGAAAGTAAAAGTGCAATATGTGCCATGTAAGAAAGCTAACTTTTCAGTTCCTTGCTCAGAACATGAGAACATATGAAAGCTGGTGGTTCCTTTTAACATGAGTCTTCAACATTCCCAGGTAAGAAGTTTTAGGTTGTAGGAATTCTAGGACTATTTCTCTCTATACCATTTGTATTTCATATACCTTTGACTATTGGATGTTCTTATAGGCACTTTAGTATTGCCAGTGGAACAGTATAGCTTCCGTCCCTCTCCTCGCTCCTACCTGGGCTCGAACCAGGAACACATCGACAACAGCCACCCTCGAAGCAGCGTTACCCATGCAGAGCAAGGGGAACAACTACTCCAAGTCTCAGAGCGAGTGATGTTTGAAATGCTATTAGCGCGCACCCCGCTAACTAGCTAGCCATTTCACATCACATAGTTACACCAGCCTAATCTCGGGAGTTGATAGGCTTGAATTCATAAACAGCAGAGCTGCTGGCAAAACGCACAAAAGTGCTGTTTGAATGAATGCTTATGAGCCTGCTGGTGCACACCATCGCTCAGTCAGACTGCTCTATCAAATCATAGACTTAATTATAACATAATAACACACAGAAATACGAGCCTTAGTTCATTAATATGGTCGAATCCGGAAACTATCATCTCGAAAACAAAACATTTATTATTTCAATGAAATATGGAACTGTTTCATATTTTATCTAACGGGTGGCATCCATCAGTCTAAATATTCCTGTTACATTGCACAACCTTCAATGTTATGTCATAATTACGTAAAATTGGCAAATTAGTTCGCAATGAGCCAGGCGGCCCAAACTGTTGCATATACTCTGACTCTGCGTGCAATGAACGCAAGAGAAGTGACACAATTTCACCTGGTTAATATTGCCCGCTAACCTGGATTTCTTTTAGCTAAATATGCAGGTTTAAAAATATATACTTCTGTGTATTGATTTTAAGAAAGGCATTGATGTTTATGGTTAAGGTACACGTTGGAGCAACGACAGTCCTTTTTCGAGAAAGCGTACTGCATCGATTATATGCAACGCAGGACACGCTAGATAAGGCCACGGGCAGGTTGCTGGGATGCAGTAATACAACTTGGTCATCATGTCCAGATGTTTTAGATCTCTGCAGCCTAGCCAAGATGTTTAAAGCTGGCCTGGGACATCACATTCGCTTGTACTGCATGTGGTCAGTGAGAGGATTAAGAGGAGTAGCTAGAGAAACTATCATGTGGAGGTGAATTACATACACAGAGCCTTTCATACAGTGTCTCCATACAGTATATGGCACTGACATACAGCTGAAGTCGGAAGTTTACATACACTTAGGTTGGAGTCATTAAAACTCATTTTTCAACCACCCATTTGCGACCAAGCTACAACTTTCTTACTGATGTCTTGAGATGTTGCTTTAATAGATCCACATCATTTTCCTGCCTCATGATGCCATCTATTTTGCGAAGTGCACCAGTCCCTCCTGCAGCAAAGCACCCCCACAACATGATGCTGGCACCACCGTGCTTCACGGTTGGGATGGTGTTCTTTGGCTTGCAAGCCTCCCCCTTTTTCCTCCAAACATAACTATGGTCATTATGGCCAAACAGTTCTATTTTTGGTTCATCAGACCAGAGGACATTTCTCCAAAAAGTACGATCTTTGTCCTCATGTGCAGTTGTAAACCGTAGTCTGGCTTTTTTTTTTATGGCGGTTTGGAGCAGTGGCTTCTTCCTTGCTGAGCGTCCTTTCAGGTTATGTCGATATAGGACTCGTTTTTATTGTGGATATAGATACTTTTGTACCTGTTGCCTCCAGCATCTGCACAATGTCCTTTGCTGTTTCCCTGGATTTGGCTAAGGTGTATGTAAACTTCCGACTTCAACTGTAAATACAACAACATTGTACAGTGTCAGTATCTCAGGATTTAATTATAGCTGATCATGCGTTAACCTAACAACATAATAAATCAAGGTTAAGATATCATGATGGTTATACGACAATGTAGCTTACCCAACCTCACACCGAGAAAGGGTAGTTGAGAAACTTACAACATTATTGTGTCCATAATTTCCTGCCACTGTTTTGTATTTTCACTGCAATGTCATAAGGCGGCATGTAAGAGTCTTGGGCCCAGTAACAGATAGGTCGCCGTTTTGAATCCCTGAGCCAACTTGGTGAAAAACCTTTAGATGTAGCCTTGAACAAGGCACTTAACCCTCCCTCGTTGCTCCTGTAAATCGCTCTGGATAAGAGCGTTGACTAAAATGGGTTATTCGCGCACCAGTCTTTTTGTGTCATTCTTTCTTTACAAAATATGTTGTGCTCCAACTGTATTTTGGGAATATGCAAGAAAAGTATCTTCGGACATTTTCTAAAATGGGTATGTGTGGCAAATAGGCTTACATGCCAAATTAGTCAACTGTTCTCAAACATAATCCAGATTAAAATGTGGAAGCCCATTTAACAGATGTGAGATAATACAGCACAAACAGAAAATACTGAGGGGACTGAGTGTTAAATGCCAGTCGACAAAGGATTTGATATAGTTTCTTACTGAAAGCCTTTCAAAACATCCAATTTCCCAAGGAGCAGAATTTCATCCATTACTAAGGGCAGGAAAGTTGTATATGAACTGTGAGTATCCTAGCCAAATTGAATACTATATAGCAAGTCAATCGATATATTTAAGTATTGTTTGCTGGCAGTCCTTGTTTAGAGACACGGCAGACTGTTGAGATTTTTTCAGGCTCACTTTTTATGTGAATGCAGAAATAATTTTGTTTAATTTTCTACCTAGCAAGCTCTGTAGATATTATACTATGAACGACACTATATGATAAAGTTACTGTACCTACGAGTTCCTACGAGAGGCGTCGACATTCATGTTTGATACGCAAACGTTATTAGCTAGCAGTAGCAAGCAAGCTGTGCAAGCTAATTTCATGTGTGTACGAACAAGAAATAAAACCTTTAATTGTTGCAACATTCAAGAGTGTAATATAGTTTGGTTGCATTATTCAAGAGTTTAATAGCGTTATGTTTTAGATGAAAAGTTGCTTGCGGGCATCAGTTTGCTTAGCTTCCTCCACTGTCCAATTGCCCCATACTGGGCTCGAAACAGTGATCCTATGCTTCGCAACACACGTGACCGCCCTCCTTGACAAGGTACCAAAAGTTTGATGGCTCCACCCGCGACATTTCCAGCTAGCTCTGGAGTGAGTTTATGGCACATTCTTAACTCTATTACACTTAGTTACTGGCTAGTGGCTACTGTGATGTTTACAGTAAATTGGATCAGCAGAAGCAAGAATGTCATGTTGCCAGCTACAACGAAAGGTAAGGCAAAGACGTGATGTATAAATTGAAAAGTGTATGTACCTATTATGCCAATTAAAATCTCGTTGCGGTGCCTCTCCTTCAACTTTCGTCAATGAGAATAGCCCCCCCCCTCTCCTTCCTTTCTGGTACCTCTCTCTCTCTCCCTCCTTCCTTTCCTCCCTCTGCAGATGGGCATTCAGGAAAGGCTGAGGGAAGCTGAGCAGCAGGGTGACCTTGGAATAGGAAGATAAGTATTCCTCCATTCCAATAACGTCCCATTTGCATGTTTGCTCACAGCCAGCTCTTCCTGTATGTACAGTAGGCTCATTTCCATTCCATTGCTTAACACACACATCACCCACCACGATCTGATCTGAGCCATCTCATTCTGGCAACGGGCCAAATCTCATCCAGTCACTTCACACCTCTCTCACACTACACAACTCAATTTAAATGGGTGATATTGCCAATTGAGGTACTGTAGGCTATTTGAATAGAAATCAGCTGTTATTCAATGTTCACACACATTCTTTCTTTAGCCTCCCCAGACATGATGCACAAACATATTCAAGCATACGTGTGGGTTACTAATGATGAGGTTTAGGGGGTGTGAATGAGTGATAGTGGCGGTAGGTGACGTTTAAAATGAGCATGGCCTTATTTCTATTACAGAATATGACTGTCATTCATATTCCATTCACCCAGCTCAATGTGACATCGATAGGTTTAGGCTACTACATGATACTCAAATTTCCCTAAAACCATCATGAGGTTGCTACAACCTAACTTAGCCTATGAATGAAAGTGTACAACATATTGTCGAGATAAATCATTTGAGTTATCAAGGTGACAGACAGTGACACATTCAATACCGCCTTGCACACTCTTGCCTGCATCTAGCTGATCTAGGGTGTAATCATTAGTCCAATAGTTGCAAACGACAATTTCTACTGGACAAATTCCAGTATGTAGGACAGGAAAGTTGTATATGAACTGTGAGTATCCTAGCCAAACTGAATACTATATAGCAAGTCAATCGATATATTTAAGTATTGTTTGCTGGCAGTCCTTGTTTAGAGACACGGCAGACTGTTGAGATTTTTTCAGGCTCACTTTTGATGTGAATGAATCTCATTCCAGAATAACTTGTCATTAGGAGGAAAATAAATTCACAAGGCAAGAATTCGAGGAAAGAGCCTTGGTTCAGGGATCCACCCATTGTGCAGAAACAAGAAACAGGTGATGGTTTTAAAAGATTAAAAAAAGAAATGCAACCAGTGCCAACAAAATGTCCAGTATGAATTATATGTGTTCAAATATGCTAACATCAGCCTAGGAAGAATATGTGTATGTGTGTATAACCTGAATGACAGTCCACCTACTGTATATATACAGTATTGTATAGTCTAATAAATAAGGAGCACCATTAACCTGTGCCCTGCACACAAAAGCCATTGAAAACTTTTGCTGTGAAGTAATCCATTTATGGACATGACTTTTGTTGTGCTTAAGAACAACCAATAAAGACATTCTATTGAGTAAATCAAAGATTGAGTACTCAATGAGTAGGGCGGGTCCCTGTCTTAGCAGGACTGCGGCGGGTGTGTTAGGCTGTCTATATTTCCAAAGGGGTGCTCTGCTGTGCCACTATGCTGTGTCTAGACAGCTCTACTAGTATCCTCTGAGAGGAGAGAGGGTGTTAGGTGTCAACAGTCTGATTCCTCCCACTGTACAGCTGCCTGAGCAAAAATACCTCGGCAGACAGCCAGCCCACCTTCAATAGGCTACCACTACAGCAAAACAGCCTGGTTAGTCCTGGTCCACGGTGCTCTGAATCCTAATACAGGATGTCAGTCAGAGCAAAAGTCTGTGAGTCAGACAGAACCGCTCTTCTAGTCTGGTACTAGATCTGTTTGTGCTGTCTTGCCAACTCCTATGGTCATTGTGACCCTATGATTTGGCAAGACAGCACAAACAGATCTGGATCCAGGCTACCATTCTTCAGTAGAAACCAACTAATTTGCACAGGCCTCAGCTCCACTCCCAGCAGTAGAATGCATAATTAAAAAGAAATGATTGAATGGCTAATTAGGACTGACCTCGTCTTGACATTGCTTCCATATTTAACATAACCATATATCTACTCTACACTGCCTGCTACTTCCCCTGGATGGTTTAGTGAGACAGCATTTTTTTTTATATATATATTTTTTAATTTGACCCATTTTTCTCCCCAATTTCGTGGTATCCAATTGTTTTTTAGTAGCTACTATCTTGTCTCATCGCTACAACTCCCGTATGGGCTCGGGAGAGACGAAGGTTGAAAGTCATGCGTCCTCCGATACACAACCCAACCAAGCCGCACTGCTTCTTAACACAGCGCACATCCATCCCGGAAGCCAGCCGCACCAATGTGTTGGAGGAAACACCGTGCACCTGGCAACCTTGGTTAGCGTGCACTGCGCCCGGCCCGCCACAGGAGTCGCTGGTGCGCGGTGAGACAAGGACATCCCTACCAGCCAAGCCCTCCCTAACCCGAACGACGCTAGGCCAATTGTGCGTCGCTGATCGTAACCGATCGCAGCCGGTTACGACAGAGCCTGGGCGCGAACCCAGAGTCTCTGATGGCACAGCTGGCGCTGCAGTACAGCGCCCTTAACCACTGCCACTGAGGCCCTAGACAGCATTTTCACATCACAATATAGCCAGCCATTTTTGAGATTCTCAAAAGATCCACAATCCAGATTTGTAGTGGCTAAATATCAAATAATATGACCTGGAGACATTGTAGTCCTAATCCATAAGAAAAAGGGGTCCCCAATTGTATTTTTTATTTTACCTTTATTTAACTAGGCAAGTCAGTTAAGAGGGCTGGCCCACATAGCCTGGTTCCTCTCTAGGTTTCTTCCTAGGTTTTGGCCTTTCTAGGGAGTTTTTCCTAGCCACCGTGCTTCTACACCTGCATTGCTTGCTGTTTGGGGTTTTAGGCTGGGTTTCTGTACAGCACTTTGAGATACCAGCTGATGTACGAAGGGCTATATAAATACATTTGATTTGATTTAACCTCTTGAGACTAGGGGGCAGTATTTTCATTTTTGGAAAAATAACATTCCCAAAGTAAACGGGCTATTTCTCAGGACAAGATGCTAGAATATGCATACAGTGGGGCAAAATAGTATTTAGTTAGCCTCCAATTGTGCAAGTTCTCCCACTTAAAAAGGTGAGAGAGGCCTGTAATTTTCATCATAGGTACACTTCAACTATGACAGATCTGGAGACTAGCTAGACCACTCCAGGACCTTGAAATGCTTCTTACGAAGCCACTCCTTCATTGCCCGGGTGGTGTGGTTGGGATCATTGTCATGCTGAAAGACCCAGCCATGTTTCATCTTCAATGCCCTTGCTGATGGAAGGAGGTTTTCACTCAAAATCTCACGATACATGGCCCCATTCATTCTTTCCTTTACACAGATCAGTCGTCCTGGTCCCTTTGCCGAAAAACAGCCCCAAAGCATGATGTTTCCACCCCCATGCTTCACAGTAGGTATGGTGTTCTTTGCAACTCAGCATTCTTTGTCCTCCAAACACGACGAGTTGAGTTTTTACCAAAAAGTTATATTTTGGTTTCATCTGACCATATGACATTCTCCCAATCTTCTTCTGGATCATCCAAATGCTCTCTAGCAAACTTCAGATGGGCCTGGACATGTACTGGCTTTAGCAGGGGGACACGTGTGGCACTGCAGGATTTGAGTCCCTGGCGGCGTAGTGTGTTACTGATGGTAGGCTTTGTTACTTTGGTTCCAGCTCTCTGCAGGTCATTCACTAGGTCCCCCCGTGTGGTTCTGGGATTTTTGCTCACCGTTCTTGTGATAATTTTGACCCCACGGGGTGAGATCTTGCGTGGAGCCCCAGATCGAGTGAGATTATCAGTGGTCTTGTATGTCTGCAATTTCCTAATAATTGCTCCCACAGTTGATTTCTTCAAACCAAGCTGCTTACCTATTGCAGATTCAGTCTTCCCAGCCTGGTGCAGGTTTTGTTTCTGGTGTCCTTTGACAGCTCTTTGGTCTTGGCCATAGTGGAGTTTGGAGTGTGACTGTTTGAGGTTGTGGACAGGCGTCTTTTATACTGATAACAAGTTCAAACAGGTGCCATTAATACAGGTAACAAGAGGCATTAATACAGGTAACGAGTGGAGGACAGAGGAGCTTCTTAAAGAAGGTCTGTGAGAGCCAGAAATCTTGCTTGTTTGTAGGTGACCAAATACTTATTTTCCACAATAATTTGCAAATAAATTCATTAAAAATCCTACAATGTGATTTTCTGGATTTTTTTCCTCATTTTTTCTGTCATAGTTGAAATGTACCTATGATGGAAATTACAGGCCTCTCTCATCTTTTTAAGTGGAAGAACTTGCACAATTGGTGGCTGACTAAATACTTTTTTGCCCCACTGTATAATTGACAGCTTAGGATAGAAAACACTCTAAAGTTTCCAAAACTGTAAAAATATTATTTGTGAGTATAACAGAACTGATATTGCAGGCGAAAGCCTGAGAAAAATCCAATCAGGAAATGATTCTTATTTTGATACCTCTGCATTCCTATGCCTCCCTATTGAGCATTGGCTGCATGGCTTCCCTAATGTGTCTACAGTCACAAGACATAGTTTCAGGCTTTTATTTTGAAAAATGAGCGTGAACGACAACATTGCGTCAGTGGTCAGCTGGTGGCTCTTGGAGTGATTTGTGCGTAATAGACAAAGGCGGCCATTGCTCCTCTCGCTCCTACTAAGAAGCCAATTGTCCCTGTTGATATATTATCTAATAGATATTTGAAAAACACCTTGAGGATTGATTATAAAAAACGTTTGCCATGTTTCTGTCGATATTCTGGATCTAATTTTGAATATTTTTCGGCGTTGTCGTGACCGCAGTTTCCAGTGGATTCCTCAACAAAACGTGAAGAACAAACGGAGGTATTTCGGCTATAAAAATAATCTTTATGGAACAAAATGAATATTTGCTGTCTAACTGGGAGTCTCGTGAGTGAAAACATCCGAAGCTCATCAAAGGTAAAAGATTTAATTTGATTCCTTTTCTGATTTTCTTGACCAAGCTGCCTGCTGCTAGCTGGACATAATGCTATGCTATCGATAAACTTACACAAATGCTTGTCTTACTTTGGCTGTAAAGCATAATTTCAAAATCTGAGATGACAGGGTGATTAACAAAAGGCTAACCTGTGTTTCACTATATTTCACTTGTGATTTCATGAATATGAATATTTTCTCGTAAGATTTTTTGTCCGTTGCATTATGCTAATAAGTGTAGTTGATGACAATTATCCCGGATCCGGGAGGGGTAGTTCTATTAAGAACAAATTCTTATTTTCAATGACGGCCTAGGAACAGTGGGTTAACTGCCTGTTCAGGGGCAGAACGACAGATTTGTCAGCTCGGGAATTTGAACTTGCAACCTTCCGGTTACTAGTCCAACGCTCTAACCACTATGACCACAATGAAAAACTCCAGAATAACTGCATATGGATGCTGGACGCATAAAAAGATAAAACACCAACCGATAGAGCAGGGGTAGGCAACTAGATTCAGCTGAAGGACGATTTTTGTTGGAGCGTATGGTCCAGGGGCCAAATTATAAATAATTTCTACACTGCAAATTTACCACAACTAAGGACAAAAATAGATTGTATTTGAAAATAACTATCAATTCATCCCTTGATCACATCTTTTTACTTTTTATTCATGGAAACGGTTTTTCTAAATTAACTTCTTAGAGATAGGGGGCAGCATTTCCACTTTTGGATAAATAGCGTGCACAATTTCAACTTCCTGCTACTCATGCCAAGAATATATTATATGCATATGATTAGTAGGTGTGGATAGAAAACACTCTGAAGTCTCTAAAACTGGTTCAATCATGTCTGTGACTATAACAGAACTTATGTAGCAGGCAAAACCCCAAGGAAAAACATTTCAGAATAAAACATGTTTTTTCCTCTGACAGTTCCCTCAGTTGTCTTTGCCAAGGGAAATTAGATAGCGCCCATTTTACAGTTCCTACGACTTCCACAGGATGTCAACAGTCTTTGGAATTAGGTTGAAGTTAATCATTGGTGAAACAAAGAAAAGGCACATCCTGGAACAACGTTACACTGTTGATAGTTACGCAAGAGGGAAAATGGTGCATGTTTTGTTTACTTTCTCTATCGAATACAGATTGCCCCGTCTACAATTTGATCGATTATTAACGTTTAAAAATACCTAAAGTTGTATTACAAAAGTAGTTTGAAATATTTTGGCAAAGTTTATAGGCAACTTTTGAAATGTTTTGTAGTGACGTTGTGTTTTGGAAAGCTGTTTTTTTCCGGATCAAATCTGCTTTATAAATGGACATTTTGGGTATACATGGACGGAATTAATTTAAAAAAAGGACCAAGTGTGATGTTTATGGGACATATTGGAGTGCCAACAAAGAAGCTCGTCAAAGGTAATGCAAGTTTTATATTTTATTTCAGCGTTTTGTGTAGCGCCGGCTACGCTAATTATTTTGTTTACAACTCGTTCGGGTGGTTCAGGGGGGGTGCATGCTATCAGATAATAGCTTCTCATGCTTTCGCCGAAAAGCATTTAAAAAATATGTCATGTTGGCTGGATTCACAACGAGTGTAGCTATAATTGAGTACCCTGCATGTGTGATTTAATGAAAGTTTGAGTTTTATCGCGTTTTATTTGAATTTGGCGCTATGCATTTCCCGAGGCTATTGGCCACTTGAGACGCTAGCGTCTCACTATCCCTAAGAGGTTTACACAAACTTTAGTTAAATTACTGGTGACTGTAAAGCTTTTTTTGGACCAAAAACAAACAAAAATGTTTGGGCCCACTTGCCGCCTGTTGCCGACCCCTGCCATAGGGGCTCAAAGTGCAGCAGTGTATAGATATGGACAGACTACCCCTGAAGTGCAGCTATACAGAACAACCACCCTGTGACTGAACTACTGTCACGACTTCCGCCTTCTAGCCATCGCAGATACACTTTTCATTTTCCATTTGTTTTTGTCTTTGTTGTTTTACACACTTGGTTTCAATTCCCCAATTACATGTTCATTATTTAACCCTCTGTTTTCCCCATGGTTTTTATGCGTAATTGTTTAATGTATGTTCGGTCCATTATTGTGGGCTGGGTATTACGTCATGTTATTGGAATATTTGAGTAAAGTTGTGTTACTCATCTCTGCTGTCCTGCGCCTGACTCCTCTGCACCAGCTACACCCAGACCACCACAACTACCCCATGACATCAATAGAAAACAAACAAGAAAATTGATAATTTGGCGTAATAAAAATACAATAATACCTAGATCTCAGAGTACAGAAGGTACAGAAGGGACTGTACTGCCAAACAATTACGAATCTGAACAATTATGAATTTGAGATTGTACTGTATGGTTCACCTGCCCAGCGGCAGTGGAGAGAAAGATGGGAGGGTACAGACAACACAAAGCAATGGCAGTCAGCTCACATTAGACTCATGCCTGGCCAGGCCTCAGGCGGCTATTGTCCGCACACCGGGGCAGGCTGCACAGGTTATCAGACGATTAGGACAGTGAGGTGTTGCTCATGCAGAAACAGCCCAAGAATAACACATTTTTCATACTTTGGTTGTTGCTTTGGGCAGTGGGCACAGTCAGTCAGCAAGTATACACATCTGATGCTTTTACATAAACCTCTGATCTCAACAACAGCAACACTGCCTCCATCTTCACAAAATAGTTTTTTTAATCAACCTCAGGCTCTAAGTGGCCAGCAATACACCATAGATGTTTGATAATTCAAGGAGACGTACCATAGAAGGATCTGCGATCGCATGAGTATCTCAGTTGTGATGGCACATGTCATTATTAGGCTTTCTTTCAGCCTTGAATGACAGACAGCACCTGGATCTTGTAAGACAGATAAACATGACCTTCAAAAGAATGCCACAAATGGACATGTGACAAACCGCCTCAATTGGGTAGGAGGCAACATAGAGGTCACTGAGAGGGGAAGGGGCAGGATTCACCATGGACAGATTACCATGGCAATAGCATAATGTGACAGAGAGAGGACAAAGAGAAGACACCTTCCACTCAGCCACTCCGATCTGCAGAATTCAGCATGAAATAATGTTAAGATAACCAAGATCAGTTTACATCAAACTGAAGATGGCCTTGTATCAAAAGTTCCTTTTCAGGACAATAATTCAGATATGAGGATTTCTGATGTTTTCCTATATAGTATTCATATATAGTATTTCAAAGTACCCTTAACTCCTCTAACATACAAACCTTCTCTCTGGGGATGTCAGGCTTACATTGAATTTTGCGCTATTAGACTAAATTATGTTATTCATTGAATAAATAACATCCCCATGGTTGGGTTCAATCCATTCTGAATTAATTTCAACAGTATATCATTAATATGTATGCCTTGATTACTGATGCTGCAGAGAGTGTGTACCGAAAAACTGCATCCCAAATGGCACCCTATTCCCTATGAAGTGCACTACTTTTAACCAGGCCATATCGGAAATAGGGTGCCATTAGTTGGGCCATTTGCCCAACATCTACCTGTAACTAAATATGCATCTTCAAAAGGAGCTGAGCTGATACAAGAAGAGAGTCTGGCACAATTTGAATATGTCCACAGCATCACCCTCCACTGATCTCTGAAATAGTTTCCTTTTTCTTCCTAGACCAAGCATTTAATTGGTAATAGCATACTTTTTTTTGATAGGTTGTGGTGATTCATCTCATTCTTGCTGAGCTACTGAGCCGAAAGAACATTGCATGTCACTGTGCTGTTAAAAGAAAGGAATTTCAACTATGACAAAAAAGAAAGACACTCAAGCTTTTTAACAAGCTTCTCAGCCTCAACTCAATCCACAAGCGCCAAATTCTTTCAGGGACTCGACTCAGTTTACCATCCAAGCTCTCTGACTTCAAAGGGACCTTTACTTCTGAGCACCTTCAAATGAATGAATCAACATTTCCTGTCTCTCCAGTTGGGATACTTTTTATCAACACATGGTGTAAAAGCATGGTATAATGACAAAGTGTTAGAGACTTTGATGTGATTTCCCATTTGAAAGTGTTTCAAGAAAGTTTAATCTATACAGCTAAACTGCAAGGCAGTGGCCATTTTAGCATGTACATCTTGGTGGGGCAAAACAAAAAGTGGGAGGTATGCCAGCAAAGCCATTACACATAAAAACATAGTTGATATGCAGACTTGCTTTAAAAAATGTGGATTCTACTGATAATTGAGATGTACAAACTATGGCATAAGGGGACGACAAGTGGATAAGAGGCAATCCGTCATTTCGATTAAGACATTAATGAGCAAGAGACGACGGACGTAGTCAATATAACTATTTGTTCAGCACTGTTGAAATGTACAACGACAGAATTCAGAACATGGGCCGTTCTTACAGTGTTCTCCCTGTACAAGTCAGAACCGTAGGATAAATAAAGGGGGCATATAAACAGACTATGAAAGCTCTTACAATATTCTATGATTACATTTCTCTAAAACAGGTTATAGGCTATTTGTGCACCACAAAGTTAGAACAGTAGGCGAAATTAAGAGGTGAAAATAGACCAAATTATTAGGATGAGGCATATTGAACGCCATTTGGGTCTTTGCGTGCCAAAAAATATGCACGTCATATAACATTATTTGACGCGTTAAATAAGCTTTTAATTTGACATGTCAAAAAGCACAATTATATTATAGAATGTTGTGTGTAATGAATTTGCACGCGCAAGCCAAGCACCACAACTACTATCAGTAGCACTGTCAAAGCTGTATAAAAAAGTAGCCAAACAATCACATAAGAGGGCCACGAACGATGTGTTTACAATACCGCGTTGGTGAAAATAGACCAAACTATTAGGGTGAGGCACATGGGCTAGCAACAGCTTACTACACAATATACACTTAGTATTACTTTCTTAGCTACAGTATACATTTCTCCCTTGCGTATTACATCATTTATGCAGCAGCATACAAGACATTTTTGGATTCACCTTGTGAAGGTGGAGCAGCCGTCCTCTGTTGGCAAATTTTGTCATCAAACTTTGTCATCAAAGTCTGCCATTCCCTGGATTTATGGTGGGAACTTGGGGGAAAAAACACAGCCACTCCATTGAATAGCAGGCTAATGTTAATGGTTTCTTTGCAACATTTGCAGTTAGCCACTGATTCCTTCCAATCGACTCATTGTTGAATTTGCAATTTAAAAAAATATATTATTTCTCTTCAAGGATTAAAAAGGATTTGCCAGTAGATTGTCGACTTGATGACAACTGATGATGACTGCTACCTAAAACTTTGAAAGTAAGATGTTGACATGTTGTCCAATCAAAACTACTGTAGATATAACATGATTTTATGTCATTCTATCTGTGGCCAATTACCTTGACCCTTCTTGGATGGGCACTTCTATTATAACTCTATGACAGAACCCAAGCACCTAAAAAATGTTGAGCTCTAACCTTAGAATTGGAGATGATGTACTGTCCCACTAGTGACAGAAAACGGAGCCAATCATGACAGAAAACTGAGCCAATCAGGCGCAACGCTTTGTATTTTCTGCTGGCTAGCCCCAACACCACAGAAAACACTGAGCTAGGCTGAAACACCAGCATTGTTGAGCTGCCTTACTCAAAAAAGAGACCATGTTTGTATGCGGCTTTATTAACTCGATGACATTTTTTTTTTAAAACATTGTCTGCAAACTGATGTGACAAGCAAAACAGGCAAGCCACCCCCCCCCCAAAATACATTTATTTTTATTTTTTTATAATGTATTTTCTACCTAAAAGTGTGGTTCTCAAAACCCCACCTGCCCTGATTGACGAGTCGCCACTGTTGCAGGACAAACTATTAGACCAACCACAACCAGTTTGCTCAGTCGGTGAAACTAGTGGAATTCACATGGATAATCTATGATTATTCATAGATAATATTAGAGAAGCTAAAAGATTAAATTACACAGAATTTGACATGTGTGGGTTAAGAAGCTCTTCCCATCTTGACAAGCTTGTCCAAAGCACTAAGAAATAAGCACATCTTCCAGAAATAGGCTTCTTTGGTCGCAAAAAAACGTAGCTAATGAAATATAGATAATGGACACGACTTCTTAAAAGCCTGCTTAGCTATATAAAAAAAAGAGGCATCTACAAGGAATTGCAACATATTGAAGGCATCGGAACTAAACCGTGCTTGGCCCAGTTGAAGGATAGGGGACTGACTGTATGGGAGAGGCAGGTTAAAGCACTACCAAGCATTGACACTAGCATCCACGTCAAGCACCATAGTCTACTGTTTCAGGGCAGCCTATTTAATAATAATAATATAAATAATATGGGTATAAAATTGTGAAAATACTCCTGCAGAGAAACTGAATTGAAATAGGATATATGAAATGTATCAAACGTCCTGGGAACCCAAAACAAACATTGTTCAAATTATAATGTCCTTTGGCCATTCATGAGGACTCTTGGGACATAACAACAACAACAACAATGTCAACAACGGGTGCGTGCAGTTGACAGTAACCAAAACAAGCTTGTCGTCCATCTGGCATTCACAAATGCACACTAGCTCGTGCTATACTCTTATTGGCCTATTTTTCTAGCATGGAATTATTTGATTGATTTTGATTTTTTTTTTTAAATAGTTCTACTAACCATTGGTGTCTGACAATTGACCATTTTCTAATTGAAAATATCTAGTTGGCATCTTCCAGAGTTACATGGATAGAAGTTGGAACTTAAACTGACGCCTCATCATAGCTTAATTGCTATCGCACAACTCAGCTCGCACATGGAAACGGAATAATGCAACTGCTATTGATAGGCTATATAGCCTCGCGTTAGGTTAGATTTACCTACAGATTGAACCTACAGATGGCCCATCAGGGAAGGGGGCTACAGTTCAGGGTCCTTTGTTTCAAAACTGGAGCCCCATTCCATTCTCGAATGCAAAGAAGTAGCCACAAGACTAGAGCATGCGGCGACTAAATTGTATCCATTCGTGCCTAGCCTATTATAGCTGAATAAATGCGACGGTTACATAATAACTCATCCTCATCACTGACAAGGGACACAAATAATAACAACAGACAATGCGTTAGCTGTAGCAGCCAATTCACCACCACAGACTTTCCCCTCAAAACTCGAATCTTGCCGAATCTCTACGAATAACTCACCAAGTGCTCCCTGGTCCGAAATGGATTTAGCAAGTCCTTCCCAAAGATTGCCGAGAAAAAGAAAGAGAAAAAGAAGACGAGATGTGTGCGGCGGTGGCATTCTTACTGCGACATCATCAATTCCACTTAGGTGGCCATTCTACCATACTGCTTTTGAGGTTGGCATTGACTGCTCCCTTTTCGCGCTGCCTCGGATGTCCACTCCTTGCTCGGCTCACGAACCGGAGTGGCTTCACAATTCCATTGTCCTACGTGGGAGGGGACGCTTGCTCTGCCTTGTTGGTGGTAGTGATCGCCCCCTAACGGTACCAAAGTAGAGTGTGCACAGATGGGCCCCCATGAAGGTCTATGGGCCCTTATAAATCCATCTCGAACTCCCATTAGGAGGACAGTGTAATTACAATGTAAGTACACAGTGTTCCATTTCACTTAAAAGTAGGCTACCTATCGGTTTGTCTGCAAAATAGCCACTATTCATTCACATGTGTTTTGAAATGCATATAAAATGTCGGTGTAACAGAAAATCACCAATAGGTATAAGTACTGTACCCTTCTTGCCATATCTGGGTATTTATTATTTTTCCATGAGCTGCATAAACACAGGATTGCCTGGTCTATGCATAGTCACTTCACCCCTACCTACATGTACAAATTATACAGATATAAATTATACAGATATATATATATATATATATATATATGTATATATATATATCTCTATATATATATAGATTCCTTATTGTTATTTTATTGTGTTACTTTTTATAATTTTCACTTTACTTTATTTGGTGAATATTTTCTTAACACTTCTTGAACTGCACTGCTGGTTAAGGGCTTGTAAGTAGACATTCCATGGTAAGGTTGTATTCGGCGCATGTGAAAAATAACATTTGATTTGATTTGAGTGTTATTGTCACTCTAGGGTCTCCACTCTCCCCTCTACAATAACAGGAAGCTGGCTCAGCCTTCAGTGAGTCATGATGGTCTCCCCAACACAATGGTTGCTTATAGAGCAGGCCGTTGCCATCACACTAACAAGGATATCCCCTCTGTGAACATTGGAAGGCCAGTTTGGCTTCAAAAGGACACAACGTGCTAAATCAAGTTGGTAAAGATGATATGTTTATTTCAATACAAAATAGAATAGCTACAAGATACCCTTTTTTAAATGATGCATCTTTAGAAAGTGTGCAGTTATAGGGAGTAGAATAGTACTACCTCAATCATCCTGACTAACCAGTGTCTCGCTACTTTTATAGCCTCGCTACTGTATATAGTCTAGTCTTTTTTTACTGTTGTTTTATTTCTTTACCTACCTATTGTTCACCTAATACCCTTTTTGCACTATTGGTTAGAGCCTGTAAGTAAGCATTTCACTGTAAGGTCTACCTACACCTGTTGAATTCGTCGCACGTGACACATAAACGTTGATTTGATTTGAACAAGAAGCCCATTGCAACATTTACAAACCGTGTGAAACAGTTTAAAACTCATAAAAAGGGTGGGCATCTGTGTCAAAAAAAAAAAAATACATAAAACACCAGGGTTTCCAGGGTGATACAGTAGTTGTTTATTCTTGCTTGTCCTCTGTGTTTGGGGGCATCTCAGCGTATTCAGACTGTCCAGCCCCAGCTAGCTGTTCTGCATTATCATTATCATCACATGGGGGTCGATTGCAATTAAAAGAACCCCACCTGAAGCACAAACACAAATATTTAAATTTCCACATATTATTTTCTGATTCAGGTTTCCTTTGTGTGTAATTGAGGTCATTCTCCTTTATGTCCCTTCCTTTTTTTGTCTCCATACCAACCAATAGTTACAGGTTTGAGAAAAACATATAATTCAAAAAGACTGAGTGATCAATACTTAGATGATAGCTGTGTAGCACCATCTAAATGCTACCCAGTTATGGGGCCCAATCTTGCACCATCTGCTGTTTTAACTATGTCAGTACATTACCTTCCAGAAGATCAGAGCTAGCAGGGCGAGGAGGAAAAGGCCAGAGACCACAGCCACAATGATCCACCACACCGGCACCTCCTTCTCTCCATCAGGAGCCCTCCACACCACACTGGTCTGGGTCTTCACACATATACACACATGGTCAACTGGCTCCAATTCAATTTGTCCAATGACTACTGAAGAAATGGTTACTTTGTGAGATATGCTTGTGTGTACATGCCTCAAGTAAGTCATTTACGTCATTAGTGAATAAATGTTGTCTACACACAAGCAGAAGTGGAAATGGGAAACTTTGGTTCATTCAGCCTGTCCACTTGGCAGCTCTTCAGGCTGGATCTTAGAGGGCATATCTATAACCGCATAGCGTGCTGTAGAGTGGAGGACATAATTCTCATAAGGCCTCTAGGGGAAACAGAATGAGGGTTTCATAATCATTATGGAATAATGTCAAAGAAGTAAGATCCTACAAAATGCTATCTCAATTTGATGCAGAGCTGTCTTGGAGCACTTTTCCTTTCTGCCTATGATTGTAGCTATGGTGAAATATTGTGTGGAAAAATATGTCACTGTGATATGGTATAGGCTCCCGTATTAGTCTCTCTCTCTCTCTCTCTCTCTCTCTCTCTCTCTCTCTCTCTCTTTTTCTCACCTCCAGGAAGGTTTGTACCCAGAGTCGGGACATCACCTTCACCACAGCGCTCCAGTCTCTTTCCAGACCTTTGGCCTCACACACAAAGCTCAGACAGGTATCTCCACTGGTGCAGTTCTGTGGAGAAATCGAGAGAGCACCACACCGAAGTGTCAACGTTTTCCCCCATGACACATCAATGGAATGTCCCCATCCACTTGAGAGATGCAATATTTTGTTGTACAACCCCCTCTTGTGGCATGTATAGAATATTGCAAGTTGTCTCTGAAATTGCAGTAAAGTGGAACTAGCCTACTGTACAGCATCAACTAAAGACAAGACAGTTTGATTGTACCCGGATGCATGCCATTATGTTAATCGCATGAAGCGACACTTGTTTACCACGTGAACGGTGTCTTTGCGCTGAGGCTCCGGCTGTTCCACCTCATTCTGTTTAACCTTGTATACTCTACCAACAGTAGCATTCCCGGTCTTAACCAACTGCCAAAACAAAAGAGTGTTCCACAATTTCATATAACCAAAACATCATCAAAAGAACAATAGAAAATATGGTTTTGCTTAACCTTTAATTAAAACATAATAAACGGAAAAAACAACGTGGTTTTTCCGTTACAGAAAGATTTGCTGTCTGGCACACTGCAGGGCCACAACATGGCTACCTCTCGCACCTGATATGGGTCGATGTCAGGGGAGTCAGTGTGACAGATGAGGAAATCCTCTGAGGCGTTAGCGAACACATCGAGCAGTAAGTCTCCATGGTGATGGGTGGGGATCTCTACTACCACCCTGGCGTTGACCATGCTCGGACCCAGGTTTCTCAACGGAGTGTTTCAACACAAAAACACGTGCTTTCAGATTTCACTCACTAAGTTGTATCTCATTGTCGTTGTATAAATATCAAATAACGTACACAAACGTACTCTATAACGACCTTTTCAACTCTTCAAATAGATTGCATTTTGGCCTAAAACTGCACCAACCTCAGAGAGACCGATGTCTTTAAACGCTTTGTTTCTTTTCTGAGTGAACCATATAAGGTTACCTCATAGACGTGTTCCACTAGCGGGCCAACCTCCTCCAGGTCAGCAGGCTGCTCCTTCTGTTCCCACTTGGCAATGGGCAGGACACACTCAGGTGGAGAGGAGCCCCTGTCCAAAAAACAGCAGGCTACAAAGGTGGACCAAACGCTGAGGACAACACTGAGAACATTAGCCTGGTCCTAGATAGGTTTATACTGTCTTAACAACACTTATATGTTTGTTGTCATGCATGGCAGTGCAGACAGTAGATCCGGCATCCAATAGATTGCCTCATTTCTCACTGATCTTAGTGGGATATAGGGATCAGACTGCTTCAGGATGCTTCGTTTGCACCTCTTAGTCATATAGTTAAATAGTCCTGGTGATAATTAGTAACTACATGTCCTGGGAAAGCCAATAACTACAAGGACAAGAGGAAACCATGCTGTTACTGTACCGTAATACGCTCACATTAGGACAACATCTTCCAATGGCAAACATCACTAATCCCTTTTGGATGTTAGATATTCAGTCTGCTACTAGTCTGGCAAGGCAGCTCTGAATTGTCACACAGAAAGTGTGTCTCAGGAGTCAGGAGGAGTGCTCATTTCCATGGTAGAACAAAACAGCACAGTCTATGGCTCTGAGGATAATTGGAGGACAATAAGGAAGGCCCACCCACCCCCGCATCTCCAGAGCTGCCTCAGCGCTGACATCGATCCTCAGATGGGCCACATTACTGTCAGGATTCTGGCTGTTCTTGCTAGAGATTATAAAGGAAGGAAGAAGCTGAACGAATGTTGAACATTTCCCTTGTGTCATTAGAAAAGCCACGAATCTTCAGGTGACACCTTGAATGTCTAAAATACAGACAACTGGATTAACAAGCATGTCAACTATATGTATTCCAGAGACTCTAAATATGCCTTATATTGTGTTGATTTCCCCATTAAAATGTTGTATTACAAACAGAAAAACAATGCCTTGGTAGCATCGAGGGCATTAAAGTCACAAGACGGGACGAAAGTGTTGTTCTCAACCTTTTGATCTGTAATGTGAATGACACGTGGCTCTCCACCTTCTCCAGGTTCCCCACGCTGAATAACAGACCAGCCTGGAGCTACAACAGACAGAGAGAAAAACATACTGTACAGTATCATTCAGACTGACAACAGAGCTATTGCAAACACATAGTCACATGTCATCCACGTCCGTTGACAGTAAAGACCCAGAACGGCCGGAAGCCTCTTTGATGCTTTCACACATTCACAGGAACCCAGAGCACACAGTGACATGTCTGGGTAACACATTCACACCTCTCCCCTTGCACTAGCTATGGTTAGTGGTTACCACAGAAATCCTATTGAATTACTATTATTCTATGTGTAATTCTATGCCAATGGGTCTCCATCGGTCTCTGCTTGGCACTCAGATAGCATTAAGGAGATTAGATTACTGTCCTGTCTTTCAAGCTGCCTCACACTACAGAAACAGGAGATAGGCTCCTGCTCCAATGAGCTGTTCTGGTTCATGCAAGGCACGTGCAAGGGTTTTTACTTTCACTATATTTAATTACATGGTGGTTACCTTCTGGCCCTGCTTCATTGGGTTCCCCAGCTCACAGACCACCACCACTGTCTGGTTCTCCTTCTTCTGAGCACAGATCAACCTGCTGAAGCCCCGGGAGAGTTGGAAAACTCATTTTATAGTACACTATTTTTGACCAGGGCCCATGAGGCTCTTGTCAAAAGTAGTGCACTACTGTATATAGGGAATAGGGTGCCATTTCAGATTCAGACAGTGTGTTTTACATAGGGCCAATAGGTAATGCTGACCATGTAACCTGACCAGCAAAACTCTGGGCTCATAGTTTTTCCTGCAGGTCACATGCGTGGGCCAGTTGATGTCACTCTGTAAACAATTCCCTTTTATTATGAACAGGAGAGTCACAGTCACCTCTCTGTCAGTCACCATACTCTGATAGTGTGTGTTGGCTGGTGGGCGTATCTCCAGCTCGGTCTCGTAGGCCCGCTCTCCTCTGTTCTCTGCTGTGATGACCAGCAGGGCAGGGTGGTCATCCCCTATCAGAAGACGGTCCGTACCTCTGAGGATGGGTCAAAGGTAGAGGCGTAAAGGGTTGTATAGTAGACAGGAATAAAATGCTCTAACTAGACAATCATTTCCCTGATATTCAGTTACCTGCATTGTTCGTAGTACAAATAAAAAGTGAAATGTAACCCTATTTTCCCTCACACTGATCTCATGAGATCTCCCTTGGCCAATGTCTTGAAAATGTAGAGTGACCAAGAAAACAGATGACACTACTGAGTGATGTGGAACTCAGGGGAGTTTGACACTCACGCTTCAGAAGTCAGCCTCAGGTCAGGGACACAGACATTGTCCTCTCCGCAGTCCAGAATGATCCTGGTCTGCACAACACTCAGACACATACACACATTTTTATACCCAAAGAAACAAACACATTTGCTAATTCATAGGTTGCAACTATGTAATTACCGCTTATAAAATGTTATTCCTTTGCAAACTAAAATGTATCAATACATTAAGAATGTAATGTGTGATGTCACCTGTGCGACCACAGCTCTCTGGCCATGCAGTAAATCAAATCAAATCAAATTTATTTATATAGCCCTTCGTACATCAGCTGATATCTCAAAGTGCTGTACAGAAACAGACCAGTATGGTCTCCTGGGAGTTGGAGTTGGACAGGCTGTAGTTCAGGGAACTCTGACTCATGCTGGAAAGAGAGACAGGATGCAGTACTGACATTGATGCAATTTAAATTCAGTAAAGATCTACTGCAGTTTAGTGGATCATGTAGTGTTAAGACAATATCAATCTACTCCCCTTTCAAGTTTTTCAATTGCCACTGACAATGGCAACATTTCTGTGAGGTTACTAATTATATTGTGATTGGAGCCTGTTCTAGTGTCACGTCAGTGAATGGCCACTTGGGAGCATCAGCCTGATAAGAACACTGCTGCAACATGATGGTTTTATTTCAGGTTTTGAGCTCTGACCATTGTAATACAAAATACAGGCCTATAAATTGGCTAAATTGGCACAAGCAACCCACCCTTAGGTAAGCGGTTTGGTTCCTGCAGACCACTCCCACATCTCTCTGAATGGTTAGCTGGAAATACTCTCGGGGCAGATTTGTGTGCAGAAACAGGGCCCTCCTGGCCATTGGCTGTGTAATCGCATCTAGAACTACAAGAGTGGATTTAGAGTATCTTGAACAAACAGAAAACTCAAACTCAAGGAGAATATGTATGTTTCCTCAGGAACAAATGACTTCAGTATGCGTCTCCTACCTATCTCCTCTGGAATGCTGTGGCCAGACACACTAATGCACATCATGACTGTGAAGCTGTAAGGAGAGAGACAGACTACATCAGTCATAATGTTATTCTGATTTTACAACAACAAATTCACACTACACCACAGGAAAGACCAGTCTCACACAACCAGGAACTGTCCAGGCATGTCACACATCTCAGTAATATGTTAGGCACCTAGAGGAACACTACAGGAATTCTACATAGTGCCAATACGTGCATTCTTGCTGTGCCCACCAACATTTGTCCATCAGAAATGTTCTTCCCAGTTGGCCAAAAATATTCCTGCAGCAGTGAGTTTGGTTAATGACATAGTCACGGGAGGTAGGGGTGCTGATGGTGCTGCAGCACCCCCTGAAAAATCTGAATAAAAAATAATATTGATAAAAAAACAAAATGAATGGTCACAAATGTATTGCACTGGACCTTTAATAGGGCTGTATTAGCAGGCCAATATAGTGTCTGTAGTGAAGGGCACCACCCCTCAAATAAAAAAAACAATATCAAATATACATCATAATTAACGCAACACCCCCACCCCCAAACAACTTCACGAGGCTATGGTTAATGCCGACACTAGCGGTATGATACTCTGATATGAGAATAATCTTTACCAGGCCACAGGCTCGTTGGTGGTGGTGCGCTCACACTCCTTCACATCTGGGTTCAGGAAGTCAGGGTAGAGGGAGAGTTGGGTCTTTGCCATCACCACGGCTTGAGCCCTGGTACCACCCCACACAGACAGAGAACAGACATCCTGGGTACATTGTGAATGCAAATGTCAAACTTCGACAGATAACATTTCTCAAGTTAATTTAAAGTAACAAATAAGGTGTTTGTTTACCTCACACTACTGTACCTGTACACAGCAATCTTATTGACTCCCCATGCACCAACAATTAGATCTGTGAGGCCACAAAGATTGATAGTAATAAGAAATATAGGGTCATGAAACAGCTTTGGAATGTACATTATCGATAGCACTTTCTCATGAAAGGGTACCAAAAAATAGTCAATGGGATTGATCGCCCTTTGGTAACAGCCAGGACCTCTGCTTTCATATCACAGTGACTCCTAAGAAACTCAATGTAGGAAACAAAACTATTTTCAAGGAAAGAGGTCAGCTGAAAAACAAACAAAAAAATAGTTTTCACAGTGACCAGTTTGTCTCAAAGAGTTGAACTGTAACGGCCTCACTGGGGAGTGAGTGTCTTTAAAAGCCAGAGGTGTTGCACATCAAAAAGCATTGCTGTGTTGAGAGTAGCTCACTAGTCTCCAAGGGACACCAAATGTATCTCCATTAGGTTCTCTCCCCCGGACAAATGTCGGTCCCTCCACTGGATGAGTGACCTTTCTGTTTCTCTCTCGTGTGTCCAAGAAACTTTGCCTTTGCCTCCAGGGGATGTTTTTACTGGGGCTGAAAGGAACGAGGACTTTGTTAAGTCGTGGCAATATGTCCTTGGGTAGTAGTCAGCTACAAAGAAAAGGACAACAGAAATCTTTGCTGTTGCTGTCGTTGAACTGCGCCAGAGGCTGATGGTTGGAGTCGTAAGGGAACAGAGTGACCTCTAAGTGATCTTACAGTTTGACATCTCCAAGTGGTCTTGGCAGGATTGACACTGTGGCTTGACAAAGAGAGGTAGGGACATTGTTGGGAATTGTTGGTGGAGTAAGGTTTGTTGTTCCATAACTTCTCAGATCCTGATGAGATTATTATTTCACGATTGTGGGCTAGAATGAATTAATTCGAATCAAAACACATGTATAACCCAAATATAATCAAATCCACATCTATTTTAAATCAAGGTAAGCAAGCCCACAGTTTCCGAAGAGTTTGTTTTCAGACTAACCTGGGTAGCCATTTAAATCAATGTCAGTGGCTCCTCTTAGGGTGAAGCCAAACTGTGCTGGAGAGCCTGGGGACCGGAAGGGACTCTCAATGACCTGGGTATACTGGGGAGACAGTCCATCGCTAGTCCCCATGGAGATGAAAACCCTTCCTTCAAAGCCTGAGGATGGGGCTCCCACAGCAACATCTGAGAGAGAGGGGGAGAGCGAGAGAGACAGAAACGCTTTATAGTGATGAGTAATCCATGGACAGAGTGCATTGAAACACTGCTATAACAAAAGCATTCCCCACCATCAGAAAATGGAGCATTTCAATCATGAAATTAAAGATTGTTTCAGAAAGGAAATTAAAGTGTTTTCCAGAGGATATTTTCACATTTAATATCATTCCTTGTTTAAGTTACAGAGAAAAGCAGATACTACTGATTCTGCTGCCCCTGAGGCAGTTACTATATTAGAAGGGAAGATACATATATTATAAGTCAAAAGACTGTATATCAGAGCTTCACCATTAAAACCGTCATTGTCCAGGTCAATGAGGGGGGCGTCCATACACCTGGGAACCTGTCAGCTTCTGGTCTGGCTTGGAGTGGAAGGTACCACTCTGTAGCCCAATGTGCTAACATTCCAATCCTCGTCATGGCAAAAATGAACCAATGTTTGGCATGACAATGAGTTGGAATGAAAGTACAAACTGGGACCAGGTTAGTAATTATCTGGTTGTGTGAACACTTTTGACGGAAACTTTCTTTCTCACCTGGTATGGAGTCTCCAGTAAACTCACCAGCGGCCACAGAATAACCTGTTGGTGAACCAGTGTAATGCATCAACCTTTCTGCTTGATTGAACTAATGATAATGTCTCTGAATATCATTGGACCGAATATTTCAAACCTCTTCTTGGGGTAGCACACCTGATTCAACTTGTCAACTAATCATCAAACCCTTGATTCGGTGAATTTGGTTTGCTAGCTCAATCATCAAACCCTTGATTAGGTGAATTTGGTTTGCTAGCTCAGGGCTACAACAAAATTGTGAAACATCTGGGCGTCTCTGAGAAGAGGCATGAAAACCATTGCTTTAGACCAGAAGTCTTGCGTGTAACTCTCTTACCATGGTAACGATCGTATCCACCAGTCTCAGGGGAATGGGTTTGTCCAGCCACATAAGGTTTGGCATTCTGGCTCTTGGCACTGTTGACAATGTCAGGCAGTCCTGCACTGATGATCTGACCTGCAACAGAAAGGTTAAGCACCGCAAACAGCATTTTGAGAAGACACTTTAGTAATGTTTATACATATTTATGCATATGTATTCCATAATATTCCACGGTAATACTAGTAAACTAAAGCAGACAGGTTGCCTCCCACATGAACACTGTTTGACATTGTTTACCAGGACTAGTAATTTGATAATTCATCATGCTCAGTCATCATCAACCTTCCCGGAGACATCCTAACAACAGGGCTGTTAATGTACACGTTTATCCTAGGAGTGTTGATGAAAGCAATAATGGAAGCCACCATAATTATGGAAGCCACCAGCCTAAGAACCATGTATGGTGACATTTTATATTTCTTGTATTTTAGTGTTTGTCCACCCCATTTTTGGTCAATGCTCCAGCAGCAGAAGCATTTCCCAGCAGCTTCAGCAAGTGTGGCATCGAGCTCCAATGACCCAGCAGCAAATGTTATGCCCCAGCAATTTTATGCCCTAGCAGTTTTACATCAGTGTGGTAGGCAATCTAGTTTAACCAGGCTAATCATTTTATTTACACACTCTGAAACACCAGATGGGACATGTTACCTTGAAAGTAGTAGGCTCCAGGGGCACCAATAAGGAGCCTTCCCTCCTAGAATAGTACAGCAAGAAACAAATCAAATCATTGTTATAGATGGTATCATAACACTGGTGGCGTAATTACTACCTGACAGTATCATAAACTATGTGGATCTAACCATTACTGATCTAATCTGCTACATTACTGTGTAATATACAACCTTATATGAATCAAAAGGATCAAGTTTGATGAGATAAATCCCACTTCACAGTGTCGTCTGTCGTTATCTGAGAATCAATATTAGGATCAAAGATGAAAGCACACAGAGTGGAAAAAAAACAGCAGGCAAACTTGTGAACATGAAGTCAACTGCTGTTTTAAGAAGGAATACCCTAGTAGTTCTGTGGCATAGCAGGGACAATAATCCTCATTTTGAGTGGACAACAGAGGAACCTGTTACTGTACTGTACAGGTACTAATGGGATATCTAAGATCTCTTACTGTACTTCAGGACTTTGTAAACCTTCTCAGTAATGATGTCTCAGTAATGAAGTTGACCGTTTCCCCTGTCAGTGTGTTCAACACTAGGCAGTTCCCCATTGGAGTGTTCTGGGCCTCATCATGTTCACCCACGTCTATCACGTTCCAGTGGAACAGGGGGGCACAGGCCTGGCGCAGGGGGATGGAGGGAGAGAGAGAAGGGAGGAGAGAGAGAAAGAGAAAGAGGGGGAGAATGAAAGTGATATAGAGAAAAAGAGAAGGGTAAATCAAAGTGATGTAGAGAATGACAAGTGATGCAAGAGAAAGAAAGTAAATTAAGAAGGACCAGAGGCATACAAACATTGGTATAAAAAGAGAGGGGGGTCGGTGGTCGGGAGAAACAAAATGTTAGAAGGAGAATGACAGTGCGAGAGGAAAGAAAATACATTAACGCTACAGAACATTCTAGACGATTCTGTGCTTCCAACTTTGTGGCAACAGTTTGTGGAAGGCCCTTTCCTGTTTCAGCATGACAATGTCCCATTGACAAAGCGAGGTCCATACAGAAATGGTTTATCGAGATCGGTGTTGAAGAACTCTCCTGCACAGAGCCCTGACCTCAACACCATCAAACACATTTGGTATGAATTGGAATGCCGACTGCGAGCTAAGCCTAATTGCCAAACATCAGTGCACAATCTCACTAATGTTCTTGTGGATGAATGGAAGAAAGTCCCTGCAGCAATGTTACAGCATCTAGTGGAAAGCCTTCCCAGAAGAGTGGAGTATGTTATAGCAGCACAGGGGAGAACAAATCCATAATAATGCCCATGATTTTGGATATGAGATGTTTGACGAACAGGTGTCCACATACACTTGGTCATGTAGTGTATATGCTGGTATTACTCATATTAAATTGGGCAAGGTATGTGGAGCTGGAATGGCTTTTCATCAGATGCTTGTCTGAAATCCCAAAGAGGTTAAGATTTCCCTTCACTGGAACTAAGGGGCCTAACCCGAACCATGAAAAACAGCCCCAGAACATTATTCCTCCTCCACCAAACTTTACAATTGGCACAATGCATTTGGGCAGGAAGCGTTCTCCTGGCATCCGCCAAACACAGATTAGTCTGATGGACTGCCAGATGGTAAAAAGTCACTCATCACTCAAAAAAAAACGCATTTCCACTGCTCCAGAGTCCAACGGCGGCGAGCTTTACACCACTTCAGCTGACGCTTGGCATTCATGGTGAGCTTAGGCTTATGTGTGGCTGCTCAGCCATGGAAACCCATTTCATGAAGCTGCTGATGTTGCTTCCAGAGGCAGTTTGGAACTCGGTAGTGAGTGTTGCAACCGCGGACAGACGATTTTTACATACTACGCACTTCAGCACTCAACAGTCCCATTCTGTCAGCTTGTGTGGCCTAGCACTAGCACTTGTTGCTCATAGACTTTTCCACTACACAATAACAGAACTCACAGTTGACCGGGGCAGCTCTAGGAGGGCGGAAGTTTGACAAACTGACTCGTTGGAAAGGTGGCCTCCTATGACAGTGCCACATTGAAAGTCACTGAGCGCTTCAGTAAGTCCATTTGACCATGAATGTTTGTCTATGGAGATTGCATGGCAGTGTGCTCAATTATATACACCTGTCAGAAACGGGTGTGGCTGAAATAGCCGAATCCACATGTTTTTACTTACTTTCATGTATACAGTGTAGTTTAACAGATACCATAAAAACGATGCAACGCCTACTGAATGATGCAAAGTCAAAACTTAACAAATAGTACACTGCAATATTTACGTTTTGTTGCTAAACTGATAGAAATCTTCAGAGAAGCCAAAGAAGCTTCCCTCAGGGCCAGAGAACTCAGTGAAGTTAACCAGGTTTAGATTTAAGGTGTCAGAGTAATGTGGGAGAGCAAATAGCAGGAGACCCATCATTTGTATTCATGTATGAATGCAGTGTTCCTCCATCTTTTTCAGCTCTAACGCTTCTCTATCTCTGTCAACTCCCTCACCTAAAGGAAAGTACCCTCACTGCAAGTGAAACTGTAATCCACATTTCTTGCCAAATGTGTTCTTCCTATGTGAGTAATTCTTATCATCTTCGTCTGTTTCCGCAAGGCAGGGAACTTACACAGTAATGTCGAGAGGGCTGTCATAGGTAGTGCAGAGTTGTTGATGTGAGTTGAAGGATTTTTTTCTTGCTAAGCGAAATTTATTTGCGGCTCTCATTGCATTGTAGTGAGTGGAGTGTAACCAACTGCTTCCTGTAGATAGGACTTTGCAGAGAATATTTTGCACAATGAAGTGAAGATATGGGAGTCTGTCAGAACAGAACTGCAGCTCTCACACACATTAGCACATACATTTACAGTGTTATATTAACTTGTAAACAATGTCTCTCATAGTACATAAATTAATTTTAAAAAATTGCATTAAGTACACGATTCAAGAGTGTGTATAACCAACGTATAAAACTATTGTGATATTGATCCAAATACAATGTTTTCTATTTCTTCTCTCAGTTGGGAGTGAGAAAGCGAGAGAGAGAGAGAGAGGGAGAGAGAATGACAGAAGCACACATCGACACAGACACAGATACAGACACACAGACACATGCACAGTTCAGGGTTGCTGGGTTTGAGAGATTAAGGAGTCAATGGTCAATTACACCCAACCCTTTCCTTCCCATTCATGGAAACAGATTGACAATTTAAGTGGACCTGACACAAAATGACTCCTGTAGCTTCACACTCATTTAACAACCCCCTACCCTGTACACATGGTAGGACGACTCATAAGTTTGGTATGTTCAGCTTTAATAAACTCTTGCACATAGGACATGAAAAACATTACAGTATGTTCATTTCAATATAGTGAAAAACAAATGTAAAATTAATTATATAATAAAGAACATTTTACTGAGTCATACAGTTATGCATTAGGGGGCGCTATTAAAATTTTGGGATGAAAAACGTTCCCGTTTTAAACAAGATATTTTGTCACGAAAAGATGCTCGACTATGCATATAATTGACAGCTTTGGAAAGAAAACACTCTGACGTTTCCAAATCTGCAAAGATATTATCTGTGAGTGCCCCAGAACTGATGCTACAGGCGAAACCAAGATGAAATTTCAAACAGGAAATGCACCAGATTTTGAATGCGCTTTGTTCCAATGTCTCCTTATATGGCTGTGAATGCGCAAGGAATGAGCCTACACTTTCTGTCGTTTCCCCAAGGTGTCTGCAGCATTATGACGTATTTGTAGGCATATCATTGGAAGATTGACCATAAGAGACTACATTTACCAGGTGTCCGCTTGGTGTCCCCCATCGAAATTATTGCGTAATCTCCAGCTGCATGCATTTTTCCATGTGGTGTAGAGGAGAAACCAAACTTCCACAAATTATATATCATCGAATAGATATGTGAAAAACACCTTGAGGATTGATTCTAAACAACGTTTGCCATGTTTCTGTCGATATTATGGAGTTAATTTGGAAAAAAGTTCGGCGTTATAATGACTGAATTTTCTTCTTTTTTTTCTTAGCCAAACGTGATGAACAAAACGGGGCGATTTCTCCTACACAAATAATCTTTTTGGAAAAACTGAATATTTGCTATCTAACTGAGAGTCTCCTCATTGAAAACATCTGAAGTTCTTCAAAGGTAAATTATTTTATTTTAATGCTTTTCTTGTTTTTGTGAAAATGTTGCCTGCTGAATGCTAGGCTTAATGCTATGCTAGCTATCAATACTCTTACACAAATGCTTGTTTAGCTATGGTTGAAAAGCATATTTTGAAAATCTGAGATGACAGTGTTATTAACAAAAGGCTAAGCTTGAGAGCCAATATATTTATTTCATTTCATTTGCGATTTTCATAAATAGTTAATTTGGAAAAAAGTTTGGCGTTATAATGACTGAATTTTCTTCTTTTTTTTCTTAGCCAAACGTGATGAACAAAACGGAGCGATTTCTCCTACACAAATAATATTTTTGGAAAAACTGAACATTTGCTATCTAACTGAGAGTCTCCTCACTGAAAACATCTGAAGTTCTTCAAAGGTAAATTATTTTATTTGAATGCTTTTCTTGTTTTTGTGAAAATGTTGCCTGCTGAATGCTAGGCTTAATGCTATGCTAGCTATCAATACTCGTACACAAATGCTTGTTTAGCTATGGTTGAAAAGCATATTTTGAAAATCTGAGATGACAGTGTTATTAACAAAAGGCTAAGCTTGAGAGCCAATATATTTATTTCATTTCATTTGCGATTTTCATAAATAGTTAATTTGGAAAAATGTTCGGCGTTATAATGACAGAATTTTCGGGTTTTTTTCTTAGCCAAACGTGATGAACAAAACGGAGCGATTTCTCCTACACAAATAATATTTTTGGAAAAACTGAACATTTGCTATCTAACTGAGAGTCTCCTCATTGAAAACATCTGAAGTTCTTCAAAGGTAAATTATTTTATTTGAATGCTTTTCTTGTTTTTGTGAAAATGTTGCCTGCTGAATGCTAGGCTTAATGCTATGCTAGCTATCAATACTCTTACACAAATGCTTGTTTAGCTATGGTTGAAAAGCATATTTTGAAAATCTGAGATGACAGTGTTGTTAACAAAAGGCTAAGCTTGAGAGCCAATATTTTCATGAATAGTTAACGTTGCGTTATGCTAATGAGCTTGAGGCTATATATACCCGGATACGGGATTGCTCGTAGCAAGAGGTTAAATATGTATTACAGGACAAACCCCATGATAGTGTTATATAAAAACAGATTTCATAGTGATCTGTCCCATAATGTGAATGACTACACAGCTGGTACCCCTACTTTAACAGACCTGAATGAAATCACCTTGGACACTCATTAACATTTCTAGGCTTTGGTCTGAATATAAATTATCTGCTTCTATAGATGGTTCAACACCTCCGAGGTACAAAGATGCACAAAATGAAGTCAAACGGACAAACAACATGATTGTGAAGAACCTGAGATGGTTCTTAAATGTATCAGAACTAGCCGGAAAGGAAAAAAACAGTGGACAAATACAAAAGAGAGGGGAGAGCTGTCTCCCAGAAAATATAGCAGAATATATTATTATAGCTTAATTGTAGATATCGGATAATGGTTTGTGGTTCACTGGTCAACTGTGGTCAATGGTTGGAGAATGGTTAGAAAATGACTTCCATCTCTACTACTCCACGGTGTGTTCCAAGGTTTGTTTGGGTCCTTCGGAAACAGTTCTTTAAACTCTGGAAACCAGTACCCCAGGGCAACCCCATCGTGGGTGGAGCACGAGATCATGTGGTAGGCCAGCTAGTAACGCACACGGCCCCACCCAATACACCTGCAGAGGAGAGAGATACATACAGTAGGTCAATTTTGTGAGTAGATTTGAATGTGTGGACTCTTTGGTGCAATGTTAGTTTATAGCATCAATATACTTTTGTAATATGTTTGAATATTTTCATGCAGCTCTCACACACTATCATGTGAATGATTACACAGCTGGTACCCCAACTTTAACAGACCTGAATGAAATCACCTTGGACACTCATTAACATTTCTAGGCTTTGGTCTGAAGACGGTTCAGCAAATGAAGTTAAACTGACAAACAACATGATTGTGAAGAACCTGAGATGGTGAATACGTGTGTTGGTCAGTTCTGAAATATCACAGAACTATCCAGAAAGGAGACGAGTCAGTACATTCAGGAAAAGAGAGGAGAGAGCAGTCTCCCAGAGAATACAGCAGAGTATATTTTCCCAGCAACATTGAAGATGTGCATGAATACTGAAGATGTGTACAAATGTTGAGTTTCTTACATTTACATTTAAGTCATTTAGCAGACGCTCTTATCCAGAGCGACTTACAAATTGGTGCTTTCACCTTATGACATCCAGTGGAACAGCCACTTTACAATAGTGCATCTAGGTCTTTTAAGGGGGTGAGAAGGATTACTTTATCCTATCCTAGGTATTCCTTAAAGAGGTGGGGTTTCAGGTGTCTCCGGAAGGTGGTGATTGACTCCGCTGTCCTGGCGTCACTCAGTGGTACTCAATGATGGACCCAGCTAGCACGATCACTTGTGTAAACCAGGGGCAAGTGGTCAGATATCAGAGAATGGTGTGTTGTCACCTTTGCTGAATGGTTAAAGAATGGTAAGAGAACTGCTTCCATCTCTACTCCAACGTGTGTTCCAAGGTGGTGGGCTGTGTGAGTGGATCCTTGGGAAACAGTTCCTTAAACTCAGCCAACCAGTCACCAGGGCAGCCCCATCTTGGGAAGAGCACAAGGTCATGTAGTAGGCCAGCTAGTAACGCCCCCACAAACAGCCCCACCCAATACACCTGCAGAGAGAGATACTTTTTTGTAAGTAGATTTGTATGTGTGCACTGTTGTGTGATCTTAGTAAACAGCGTCAATATACTTTTGTAATTTCATGCAGCACAATGAGAGATAGTCAGCTTGTGTTTGGCCAGACTCACCCAATGGTTATTATCTAGCTGGATTCAAGCCACAGCCAGTGTACCATATCTGGTCAGAGGTAGAAGGTAAAGAGAGCGAGAGTGTGAGGGGCATGAAATCAAAAGATAAGTCATAGGACAAATGAAAAGATCTACAAAATGTTTTAATTGGCAAAATCCATCAAATTACCCTTATAAACTCTATTATGGTCAGACAGAATTAGAACTAACACAAATAGGATCTGGCATCTTCCTTACCGCTACTAGATTTCCCAAAGTGACAGACAAGCCTGCCACTACAGGACCCAGGAGGTGGGTCTACCAGCTGAAAGGTGATGGCTGTTTCCACTGAGAAGGCTTGGCATGGGTGGACACCCAAGGCTACCTGGAAAAAGAAACATTTTACAGATATCAGACCTGTACTCATTGAGTAATCTTTTTTTATTTTTATTAACAACCATAATCAATTAAGCCCACACAAAAATACAAAGATATTATTGGCAAAACATTTCTAATAATGACTTTTCGGAAGCTATAATAACACAGAAACACAATACTTCACTATAACCTGGAATCAAATAAAAATGAATTAGACGTGACTCACCTTGTTCAGCCCCAGATGCGCTCTGAGCGGGGCAGGCACCATTCCCATGAGAAGGGCACAGGCACAGAAAGCACCCCACTTAGAGGACAGCTCTCCAGGGGCTCACCCTCAGTCCTGCAGCCAGAGTCAGGGTCACAGCCGGGTTCAAGTGGACCCCTCCTCCAGAGGTAGCAGGACCCACGCACACAGTCACCAAATCCACAGAGGCCCCAAACGCCAGGGCCACATGCAGGGGGTCAGGGTGGCACTCGGAGAGGGGCTGGGCGTCCGAATGAAAGGATGGGTCTGACTCGGAAGACAAGGCATGGAGTTGATGATCACTGGTGGGACTGGAGAGGCTCCCATCCCAGGCTGGAAGCTGGGGCCATAGCACCACCGAGGCCAGACTGGCGAAGAGGAAGATGGCAATGCCCACAAATTCACACAGGAGGTCCCAGAGGAAGGAGAGTGTCCAAACGTTTTTCAGAACCAGCACCAGACTGGAAAGGACTTGCATGATGGATGAATGAATCCCTGTTTCTCTGTTGTCCTGTTTCTCTGTTTGTTTGTTGCTCTGCCATGAAACACATCCAGGAGTCAGCAGCAGCAGAACCAAACAACCACAAGGGACTGCAATGGGAACCTACACCTACCGCTGTGTCACGCATAAATCAGAAAGGCGGTCTCTTTCTTTTCCCGCTGAGATTATTCACCTGTCCCCTCAGTATACTGCTTGTATTGTGATGTGTACTGTAGGTGGGTAAGGCTGGAGGGGAGGTGAGGAGGCTTACATTAGCTTAGCCAATGCATATTTTGGCTTTCTGCTTTTCCATACTCTCATCTCAGATGGCTGCCGGTAAATGTCGAGTGGTGTCTTCTTTCCGGGGGGCCATAGATTTACCCATAGGTAATGAGGGGCCACTAGCTAGGGGCCGCTAGCTTCTGGTCTCTCTTTGCAGCTGGGGGTCTCCCCTCTTCAACCAGAGTTTAGGATCAATTTATGTCATTTTAAATAAACTGATCAAGATACTGTATATTCTGTCCACCCCAAAACAAGCCAAATACAGCATTTTAAGCCAGCGTAGTTGGTAAAGGGTGCCAAGAGAGGGAGCTCTCTCATCACAGAAAGTGGCCAGGGAAGTTTTACTGTAACAGGGTGACTAAGAGAGGGTGGGGGGAATTAAAAACGACCACAGTAAAGCATGTAAAGGTCAGTTAGGGCCAATGGCAGTACAGTTATACTGAGATTCCCCTGCAGAGATAGCTTCCTACCAAGGTCATGGAAATTGATATAGTAGCTGAGACAGGTTGAGGAAGGACAGGGATAACTGTGTAAAATATGGTAAGGCGAGATTGTGTTTCAACAAAATGTGGGGGATGAATGTAGATGACAGGGAATGTCATAGTAGAAGACTACAGAATGAGCCTTTAGACTACAAAGTATAAGTTGGTGTGTGTGTGTGTGTTAATTAACAAGGGGAAGCTATTGAGGCATGCATATATGAAAGGGTCTTCATATAAAAACATGAGGTGGGCATCTTCAAAAGTTAGCCGGCAGTCTTTTCTTCCTTATAATTAGAACAAAATTTAAGAATGGCTAGGTGGGATTCATTGTACCCTACTGTGAAGATACTGAGCAATGAAATACAGTATGTAGATGAATTGAGTTAGTGTAGAATCTGCTATCCTTCAGTTATTAATCATTTCTCCATCATCTATACCGATTCCTGCCTCCTTGTCTCCCCATTCTCTTGCTTTCCTGTCTTAGTTCCTTAGTTTCGACCAGACGTCATCGCGCACATGCACTGCCACTGAGTTCATCTCTTTTTTTACCGATGCAGATCTTTTCAGCTTGTTCAGTCAAACGACTGAATCAGACAGAATTATAACAGGCAATATCTGCTCTACTCTGTTCAGAATCACTGGAAGAAGCAGATAAGGCGATCCAATTTCGGACCCCTGGACCAGGCAATTCATCAATATAAGGAACAAAAACATTTCCGCTAATATCGACCTGCCTCTTGCCGCCTCAAACTATCTGCCTCCTGTGTCTGCATCTGGGTCTCGCCCCGTGTAGTTATAGTACGAACTGGCGATGACAGACCCAGCAGCCTCGGACCAGCTCCACAACACTGTGTCCATGCACAGAGTCACTATTGGAAGACATGAGGAGCTTCTTCTGAACCTAATGGAGGGGTTCCATTCACTCGCGGAATGCCATGACCAGGGGTTCAAGATGTTACTGGAGTAATTCGGTGGATTTTGTCACAGGCAGCATGCCACAACAGAGACTTCCCAGTCGCTCAGTAACTCCCCTACCAGTGGTGGGTTTGTACAGCTTACCCCGGATCCCAGAGAACCCCACTTACCTCCTCTGGAGTGATATTCCGGGGATCCTGGAATCTACCTGCGTTTCTTTCTCAGTGCCCTGTCATTTTTGAGCTGCAGCCATCTTCGTTCCCTTCGGATCGGTCGCAGATAGCGTATCTGATAATGCAAATGGACGGAAGGGCGCTCTCCTGGGCTATGTAAGTTTGGGAGCAACAATCTGCCATTTTTCGTCATCTTGAAGATTTCATGGCGGAGGTGAGGAAGGTGTTCGATTCTACGGTATCCAGGAGAGAGGCGGCCCGAAAACTACTTCCATTACGTCAAGGCTCCCGTAGCGTGGCAGACTACACAGTAGGTTTTCGCACGTTGGCCGCAGAGAGTACCTATTCAATACCTTCCTTCACGGATTGTCAGAGGAGAAAAAAGATGAGCTTGCAACTCGGGAATTACCTTTAGACCTTGATTCCCTCATTGTCTATGGGAACACAGGAGGGAGAGGGGGTCTGTTCTCGGTCACACACGGTCCTTCGCTGTTGCTTGCGCCCCTCCCGAAGAAACCCAGAAGTCCCCGACGTCTGGATTTCCGAGAGGAGCCGATGGGGGACTCGTGTACTCCGGAGCGTATGGAACAGAGCAGAGCTAGATTATCGCATAAGGACAGTTCACGAAGGCTAAGCTCCAACTGTTGTCTGTATTGTGGTGCCACAGGGCATTACACAGCCACCTGCCCAGTAAAGAGACCAGGCTCCCTAGTGGTTAGAGCGTTGGACTAGTAACCGGAAGGTTGCGAGTTCAAACCCCCGAGCTGACAAGGTACAAATCTGTCGTTCTGCCCCTGAACAGGCAGTTAACCCACTGTTCCCAGGCCGTCATTGAAAATAAGAATGTGTTCTTAACTGACTTGCCTGGTTAAATAAAGGTTAAAAAAAATATATTAAAAAAAATTAGGAACGAGTACACTGGGGCCCCAGACTGGGAGTTCTCTAACTAGCTCAGCGACTAGTATCTGAGTTAGGTACAGTATCCCCACTCAACTCCTCTCCGTTCCCATGAACGGAGCTCTGGACGGCCGCTCCATTGGCAGGGTCATGCACAGCACAGTTCCCCTTAATCTGCGGGTATCTGGCAATCACAGTGAGTCAATTCAGTTTCCCCTCATTGAATCTCCCCACGTTCCTGATGTTTTGGGATTTTCTTGGCTCCATTCAGCACAACCCTGATATTGACTGGACAATGGGTTCAATTCTGGGTTGGAGCCCATTCTGTCACTCACGTTGCCTTAACTTCCTTGCGTCGAGCCATCCCGGATCCGGTATCGTGACTACAGCCTCAAGCTCATTACCATAACGCAACGTTAACTATTCATGAAAATCGCAAATGAAATGAAATTAATCTATTTGCTCTCAAGCTTAGCCTTTTGTTAACAACACTGTCATCTCAGATTTTCAAAATATGCTTTTGAACCATAGCTAAACAAGCATTTGTGTAAGAGTATTGATAGCCTAGCATACGATTATGCCTGTCTTTCAGCATGCAACATTTTCACAAAAAACAGAAAAGGATTCAAATAAAATCATTTACCTTTGAAGAACTTCAGATGTTTTCAATGAGGAGACTCTCAGTTAGATAGCAAATGTTCAGTTTTTACAAAAAAATATTATTTGTGTCGACTAATCGCTCCGTTTTGTTCATCACGTTTGGGTAAAAAAATTAAAAATAAAAAATAAAGTCATTAAAACGCGAACTTTTTTCCAAATTAACTCCATAATATCGACAGAAACATGGCAAACCGATGTTTAGAATCAATCCTCAAGGTGTTTTTCACATATCTATCGACGATAAAATCATTCGTGGCAGTTGACTTTCTCTTCTGAAGAAATGGAACGCGCATGGACCTACAGATTACGGCAATAATTTCGACACAGGACACCGGGCGGGACACCAGGTAAATGTAGTCTCTTATGGTCAATCTTCCAATGATATGCCTACAAACTCGTCACAATGCTGCAGACACCTTGGAGAAACGACACAAAGGGCAGGCTCATTCCTGGCGCATTGACAGCCATATAAGGAGACATTGGAACACAGCGCCTTCAGAATCTGGGGCATTTCCAGTATGAAACTTCATCTTGGTTTCGCCTGTAGCATTAGTTCTGGGGCACTCACAGATAATATCTTTGCAGTTTTGGAAACGTCAGAGTTTTGTCTTTCCAAGGCTGTCAATTCCATGCATAGTCGAGCATCTTTTCGTGACAAAATATTGCGCTTAAAACGGGCACGTCTTTTTATCCAATAATGACATAGCGCACATCATCCCTACGATTGTGCTATTGACCTCTTGACCTCTTGCCGAACCAACAGTTCCACAAACGATGCAATCTCTATTGCACTCCACACTGCCCTTTCACATCTGGACAAAAGGAACATCTATGTGAGAATGCTATTCACTGACTACAGCTCAGCGTTCAACACCATGGTGCCCTCAAAGCTCATCACTAAGCTAAGGACCCTGGGACTAAACACCTCCCTCTGCAACTGGATCCTGGACTTTGTGACAGGCCGTCCCCAGGTGGTAAGGGTAAGTAACAACACATCCACCAATGCTGATCCTCAACACGGGGGCCCCACGGGGGTGCGTGCACAGTGCCCTCCTGTACTCCCTGTTCACTCATGACTGCACACCATCATTAAGTTTGCTGATGACACAACAGGCCTAATCCCCGACAACGATGAGACAGCCTATAGGGAGATGGTCAGAGGCCTGTGGTGCAAGGAGAACAACCTCTCCCTCAACGTGATCAATACAAAGGAGATGATTATAGACTACAGGAAAAGGAGGACCGAGCACGCCCCCGTTCTCATCGACGGGGCTGTAGTGGAGCAGGTTGAGAGCTTCAAGTTCCTTGGCGTCCACATCACCAACAAAGTAACATGGTCCAAGCACACCAAGACAGTCGTGAAGAGGGCATGACAAAACCTATTTCCCCTCAGGAGACTGAAAATATTTGGCATGGGTCCTCAGATCCTTAAAAGGTTTTACAACTGCACCGTCGAGAGCATCCTGACGGGTTGCATCACTGCCTGGTATGGAAACCGCTCGGCCTCCGACCGCAAGGCACTATAGAAGGTAGTGCGTACTGCCCAGTACATCACCAGGGGCAAAGCTTCCTGCCATCCAGGACCTCTATACCAGGCAGTGTCAGAGGAAGGCCCTAAAAATTGTCAAGACTCCAGCCACTGTCACGAGTGGCGCTCGGCGGTCGTCATCACCGGCCTATTAGCTGCCACTGATTGTCTTTCCTCCCCCTCCTTGTATGTTTATTGGTAGCACCTGTTTAGGTATGATTAGTTTGTCTTTATTAGACAGCCGGCCCGCCTGGTTGTTGTGCGGGATTATTTCAGTGTAACCTTCGGCTCTGTTGTAGAGGTACGTGTTAGTGCCTGGTCGTGACTTTTCCGTTGTACATTTTCATTCCCTGTGTTTGGGGTCGTTACTATTGTGAGTACCCTGTGGTGCGTTGGTGCAATTAAAGACGCACAGCATTGCACTCTCTGTCTCCTGCGTCTGACTCCACACCCACGACACCCGCAGCATTACAGCCACCTTAGTCATAGACTGTACTCTCTGCTACCGCAGAGCACATTGACTCTGTACTGGTACCCCATTTATTTTTCCCCGATTCTGTTAATTACTGCTGCTCTTTAAATATTTGGTATTCTTATCTCTTACTTAAAAAAAATGTGTTTTCTTAAAACTGCATTGTTGGATTAAGGGCTTGTATGTAAGCATTTCACTGTAAAGTCTACACCTGTTCTATTTGGCGCATGTGACAAATACAATTTGATTTGATTTGGTGAAATGCCTGAGCGGTTTCCATCCTCTCCGGCAACTGAGTTAGGAAGAATGCCTGTATATGTGTATTGACTGGGTGTATTGACACCATCTAAAGTGTAATTTATACCATGCTCAAAGGGATATTCAATGTTCGCTTTTTACATTTTCACCCATCTACCAATACTGTAGGTGCCCTTCTTTGCAAGACATTGGAAAACCTCCCTGGTCTTTGTGGTCGAATCTAGCATGTTTCCCATGCTTGTTCAATGAACCATAAACAATTAATGAACCTGCACCTTTGGAACGTTCGTTAACTTCTTATGGCTTGGGGGTAGTATTTCGACGTCTGGATGAGAACCATGCCCAAAGTAAACTGTCTGTTACTCAGGCCCAGAAGCTAGGATATGCATATGATATATGGTAGATTTGGATATAAACCACTCTAAAGTTTCCAAAACTGTTAGAATAATGTCTGTGAGTATAACAGAACTGATATGGCAGGCAAAAACCAGAGGAAGATCCATCCAGTAAGTGGGATTTTTTTTGATGTGGGTAGTTTTCAATTGAATGCCTATTGAGTATCTAATGGGTTAGGACCCAGATTGCAGCTCCTATGGCTTCCACTAGATGTCAATAGTCTTTAGACATTGTTTCAGGCTTGTTTTCTGAAAAATGTAGAAGAATGAGACCTTTCTGTCAGTGGACTAAGGAAGCTTGCAGTGCTGGTTTGCGCGTGATTTGCACCCTTCGTTGTATTTCCGTTCTATTGAATACGCTATTGTCCGGTTTAAATTTTATTATAGTTCATGTGTCAGTTGTTGAATCTTGTTATGTTCATTCAAATCTTTACAAATTAAGTTTGCTGAAAATAAACGCAGTTGATAGTGAGAGTTTATTTTATGTGTAGGGTACAGAAAAAATTATGTTAAACACTATTATTGCACACAAAGGGAGTCCATGCAACTTATTGTGACTTGTTAAGCAGATTTTTACTCCTGAACTTTTTAGGCTTGCCATAACAAAGTGGTTGAATACTTATTGACTCAAGACATTTCAGCTTGAAATGTTTTATCAATTTGTAAACATTTAGAAAAACATAATTCCGCTTTGACATTATGGGGTATTATGTGTAGGTCAGTGACAAAAAAATCTCAATTTAATACATCTTGAATTCAGGCTGTAACACAACAAAATGTGGAACAAGTCAAATGGTGTGAATACTTTCTGAAGGAACCGTAAACATCAAATAGGCTGATATTTATTCCTGACCAGCGTTGTCACTAGTGTATGAATGCCCATTCCTGCCACCCATTGTTTAAAATATAAACGTCAATACTCTCTCAAAATGTCGAGGTGGGAGGTTATTCTCATGGGGCCCAGAGTTTTTCCTGATCTGGTAGGCTAAAACTCTGGACCCTAGTAATAAATCAATGGTGAAATGTTTTTACATGGGCTATGACGGGCCCAGATATATTCTAATCAGGTCATATGGTTTCTATAATTCAACACCCAGCAATAGTTTTAAGTCCTGTTGAGCTGACATATATTTTGAATTGTTTATCTATGGTTTTAGTCATCAATCTAGCAAGAGGGCAATATTGTATTAATCCTAACTCAGTTGCTGGAGTGGAAGGAAAGCCCTCAGGGATTTCACCATGAGGCCAATGGGAACTTTGAAGGCCATGATCGTCACGCCCTGGCCATAGAGAGGCTTTTTTCTCTCTCTATTTTGGTTAGGCTAGGGTGTGACTAGGGTGGGCATTCTAGTTTCTTTATTTCTATGTTTTCTATTTTTAGTTTTTGGCCGAGTGTGGTTCCCAATCAGAGGCAGCTGTCTATCATTGTCTCTGATTGGGAATCATACTTAGGCAGCCTTTTTTCCCACCTGTGTTTTGTGGATAGTTGTTTTCTGTATAGTTTATTTGCCTTACAGAACTGTTCGTTTTCCACTTTGTTATTTTATTTATGAGTAATAAAGAATTATGAACACTTACCATGCTGCGCTTTGGTCCATGCCGTCCGACGAGAGCCGTAACAATGATAGAATAAAACTGAGGATGGATCAACAACACTGTAGTTACTTCAAAAAACTAATCTACATGACATAGTGAAAAGAGTGAAGTCAAAACATGCATCCTGTTTGCAATAAGGCACTGAAGTAAAACTGCAAAAAATGTGACAAAGAAATGTACTTTCCCTGAATACAAAGTGTTATGTTTGGGGCAAATCCAACACAACACATCACTGAGTACCACTCTTTATATTTTCAAGCATAGTGGTGGCTGCATCATGTTATGGGTATGCTTGTCATCCGCAAGGACTAGGAAGTATTTTAGGATAAAAATAAACGGAATAGAGCACAGACACTGGGAGATAAATTCACCTTTCAGCAGGACAATAACGTAAAATACAAAGTCAAATACACACTGGAGTTGCTTACCAAGATGATAGTGAATGTTCCTGCAATGTTCCCTCCTCCTGTGATTGGAGCATCCCCTAAAATACTGTCTCTTTCATTGCAGTTCACGCCCTCTGCCACCTATATAAGCTGGGGTGAACATCTGTGAGGGCAGTTTGGGGAGCGGGAGTGTGCTGGAGTACAAGCTGGCAGGCAAAACTACAAAGGTCTGAGCAGGGGAGCTCTGGCTGGAGCTAGCTCATAGTGGCATCCGTCCTAAACATAGCTCACCCTGTGTTCAGGGTTGCAGGTTATCGTTTGTAGTTCTTGCTACAAGCACCACTCCCTGTGCTCCCCCGTACTTGTGATGATGGTGGCTTCACTATGTAGATTTGTCATGAAATCTACTATGTAGATTTGTCAATGACCATGTAAGTTATTGCTTTAAAAGGGAGAGTAATGTGATTGTAGTCTTATTTATGATTGTCGGACTAGTTATTTTTAGATTTTTTTGCACATTTATGAACAATAAATAGATTGGATATATATATTTATATATACAATATACACACACACCTAATTTACATAAGTATTCCGACCATTTACTAATGGACTCGAATTTGAGCTCAGGTGCATCCTGTTTCCAATGACCATCCTTGAGATGTTTCTACAACTTGATTGGAGTTCACTTGTGGTAAATTCAGTTGATTGGACATCATTTGGAAAGGCAGACACCTGTCTATATAAGGTCCCACAGTTGACCGTGAATGTCAGAGCAAAACCTAAGCCATGAGGTTGAAGGAATTGACCGTAGAGCTCCAAGACAGGATTGTGTCGAGGCACACATCTGGGGAAAGGTACCAAAACATGTCTGTAGCATTGAAGGTCCCCAAGAACAAAGTGGCCTCCATCCATTTTAAACGGAAGAAGTTTGGAATCACCTAGACCCTTCCTAGAGCTAAGTACAAATAGATCCCTGATGAAAACCGGCTCCAGAGCGCTCAGGACCTCAGACTGGGGCGAAAGTTCACATTCCAACAGGGCAATGACCCTAAGCACCCAGCCAGACAATGCAGGAGCGGCTTCGGGACAGGTCTCTGTACTCCCCAAATACAGGTGTGTCAAGCTTACAGTGGGGCAAAAAAGTATTTAGTCAGCCACCAATTGTGCATGTTCTCCCACTTAAAAAGATGAGAGAGGCCTGTAATTTTCATCATAGGTACACTTCAACTATGACAGTCAAAATGTGAGAAAAAAAATCCAGAAAATCACATTGTAGGATTTTTAATGAATTTATTTGCAAATTATGGTGGAAAATAAGTATTTGGTCACCTACAAACAAACAAGATTTCTGGCTCTCACAGACCTTCTTCTTTAATAGGCTCCTCTGTCCTCCACTCGTTACCTGTATTAATGGCACCTGTTTGAACTTGTTATCAGTATAAAATACCCCTGTCCTCAACCTCAAACAGTCACACTCCAAACTCCACTATAGCCAAGACCAAAGAGCTGTCAAAGGACACCAGAAACAAAATTGTAGACCTGCACCAGGCTGGGAAGACTGAATCTGCAATAGGTACGCAGCTGGGTTTAAAGAAATCAACTGTGGGAGCAATTATTAGGAAATGGAAGACATACAAGACCACTGATAATCTCCCTCGATCTGGGGCTCCACGCAAGATCTTACCCCGTGGGGTCAAAATGATCACGAGAACAGTGAGCAAAAATCCCAGAACCACACGGGGGGACCTAGTGAATGACCTGCAGAGAGCTGGGACCAAAGTAACAAAGCCTACCATCAGTAACACACTACGCCGCTAGGGACTCAAATCCTGCAGTGCCAGATGTGTCCCCCTGCTTAAGCCAGTACATGTCCAGGCCTGTCTGAAGTTTGCTAGAGAGCATTTGGATGATCCAGAAGAAGATTGGGAGAATGTCATATGGTCAGATGAAACCAAAATATAACTTTTTGGTAAAAACTCAACTTGTTGTGTTTGGAGGACAAAGAATGCTGAGTTGCATCCAAAGAACACCATACCTACTGTGAAGCATGGGGTGGAAACATGTTTTGGGGCTGTTTTTCTGCAAAGGGACCAGGACGACTGATCCGTGTAAAGGAAAGAATGAATGGGGGCATGTATCGTGAGATTTTGAGTGAAAACCTCCTTCCATCAGCAAGGGCATTGAAGATGAAATGTGGCTGGGTCTTTCAGCATGACAATGATCCCAAACACACCTTACGGGCAACGAAGGAGTGACTTCGTAAGAAGCATTTCAAGGTCCTGGAGTGGCCTAGCCAGTCTCCAGATCTCAAGCCCATAGAAAATCTTTGAAGGGAGTTGAAAGTCTGTGTTGCCCAGCAACAGCCCCAAAACATCACTGCTCTAGAGGAGATCTGCATGGAGGAATGGGCCAAAATACCAGCGACAGTGTGTGAAAAACTTGTGAAGACTTACAGAAAACGTTTGACCTCTGTCATTGCCAACAAAGGGTATATAACAAAGTATTGAGATAAACTTCTATTATTGACCAAATACTTATTTTCCACTGTAATTTGCAAATAAATTCATTATAAATCCTACAATCTGATTTTCTGGATTTTTTTCTCTCATTTTGTCTGACATAGTTGAAGTGTACATATGATGAAAATTACAGGCCTTTCTCATCTTTTTAAGTGGGAGAACTTGCACAATTGGTGGCTGACTAAATACTATTTTGCCCCACTGTATAGCGTCATACCCAAGAAGATTGTGTGTAGATTGATGAGGAAAAAAAGCTATTTAATACATTTTACAACAAGGTTGTAAACTAACAATGTGGAAAAAGTCAAGGGGAATACTTTCCGAAGGCACTGTAGCGGTGTAGGAGTCCACCTTGGAGCCCTTCAAACAATCACAATAATTTCATTGATACAGGCCTAGTTCGGGGCCCCTGGTCTGTTTATGCCAAATGCAAACGGCTTGTAAATTGTGATCAGTCCCAATGACCCCTGTTCCAATGTGCGCTTTTTGGTCTGATCGTCTCTGACTACTGAGTCACAGGTTTGCATCTCAAATGACACCCTATATAGTGTACTCCATTTGACCAGAGCCCATTGGTCACTCCTACCTTTGACCAAGGGCTAAGGGTGCCATTTGCGACGCATCCAACATCATGTAGCAGCTAAGTTGTATTTTGGTGATGGCTTTATGACCTTGGCAGCAGAGTCAGAAGTCGTAATGCACACTGCCAGAACCATTTGAAGAAGGAAATGGTCAGACCTAAGCGGAGCTTTTATTATTGAGCTTCTCTGGCTGTTTTATTGCAGTTTAAATAATCTAATGAAGGAATCATAAACACTTTATTGCACGACTGGAAAGCTTTTTTTGAAAGGGCCTCTGTGCTGTAGTAAGCCCATCATAAATGTGGTAAAATGTCAATGTGGTTTCATGGACTTGTTTTCATGCAATGTTTGGTACACTGAACAATCATTGAAATCATTAGCTATGCGTCAGTCATGTACCCTTGATATTATCAATATGGAAACAAGGGATGGAAATGGATGACTGCTTAAAGTGTTAGTTTTCTTAGTCCTTTTCTTTTCTAATGTAATCAGATGTCTTTCAGACAGCCAGTAAACCAGCTTAAAAGGACACGTTGAACAGCATGCCTTTAAAGATTATTTTCACTAGAGGGCAACGTTGTTTCTTTGAAACAGACCAGCTCAGTCAGATGTACTGTAGTAGTATTCACCAAAACTTGTCCCGGGGGAACTACAGTAAGCAGGCTTATGCTCATCCACTCATCAGGTCCTCTCTCAAAATACAACGTAGTTCATTAATCTGTTCAGTGCTTTGATATAGTTGTAACGGCTTTCTTGTGGAGAAGGAGAAGCGGACCAAAATGCAGCGTGGTGGTTACTCATGTTCTTTAATGAAAAAATGAACTATACATGAAATAACTTAAATATACAAAACAACAAACGGAACGTGAAAACCTATACAGCCTATCTTGTGACAACAAACACTGAGACAGGAACAAGGACACTAAGGACACTCAAAGAATATGGCTGCCTAAATATGGTTCCCAATCAGAGACAACGATACACACCTGCCTCTGATTGAGGCAGGTGTGTAAGAATTTGTTCTTAACTGACTTGCCTAGTAAAATAAAGGTAAAATAAAAAATAAATTGAGAACCACTCCAGACAGCCATAGACTTTGCTAGATAACCCCACGAAGCCACACACCCAACACCCCACAAAACCCCAAGACAAAACACACCACAATAAACCCATGTCACACCCTGGCCTGACCAAATAAATGAAGACAAACACAATATATTATGACCAGGGCGTGACAATAGTGCTCCAGGTTTGCTTTGCAAATAAGCAGTGCTAAAAACATGACATCCCTCTCCTACTGTAAGTCTGCACGTAATTGATATCACCTTGGTAACATCTGCACTCGTTTAAAACAGCTTCATTGCCCCCACCAACACGTTAAAACAGCTTCATTGCCCCCACCAACACGAAGCAGTGAGCCTAATCAAACAACTCAGGATATCCATGATCTTGTTTAAGTGTACATGTCAATTTATAAAGATGACATGAAAAGCCAATTAATTGCACAATGTGTTAGTTCACATTTCTGACATGTTACTTACTATACAAGAGTGGGGAATAGAGATTGAGACAGGAAGAATCCAAGAGAGGCAGGCTGTTGAATAGAGAAAAGGCAGTGGTCCAGCGGAACACCAACACCAACAACCTCATGGCGCCTCACATACTATTGTATTCTGACATGACATTGAAATAAGAGCTGATGGGGGGAGAAGCTTATGTTGGCAGGCAAGTGGCATGTGATCGAGGCTCGAGGCGCCAGGCTCCAAGGTCTCCTGTTTGTCCGGCTCTGGGATGATTAGTGATAGCCAGGAGTGCTCACTGGAACCTAATAGCTGAATAAATAGTAGTGTCGCTAAGGGGTGTTGTTCAACTGGTCAATTGCTTGATAAAGAGTGATTCCCATGGCTAAATGGTAGACGGTGATCATCAGCAGGAGCCCTAGAGAGGTTTTACAGTGAACTGTGGCAGACTATTAGGGCTTCTATCAGTCACTCCTCTCCATTCAGTTGCTTTAGTTACAGGGGCTGTGCTTGTCTTTGCTATCTATAAAATCCCTGATTTGGAACAGAGTGCTCAATAGTTCTTGAATAATACATCAAATCAAAATCAAATCAAATCAAATGTATTTATATCGCCCTTCTTACATCTGCTGATATATCAAAGTGCTGTACAGAAACCCAGCCTAAAACCCCAAACAGCAAGCAATGCAGGTGTAGAAGCACGGTGGCTAGGAAAAACTCTCTAGAAAGGCCAAAACCTAGGAAGAAACCTAGAGAGGAACCAGGGTACAGTTTTTTCAAACTGTTCAAAACACTTACGTTCAATTTGCATGAGCTAAATACGGTCTGAAATTTCCAACTTAAATGGACATTTTCAGCACCAGAAGAACCGTTATGTCCGTATTTGTAAAATGTCATATTCATCATTAAGACAAAAGTAGATACATTTGCACAATTATTCACAAGTATTCTGGTAGCCTTTGTCAAAATTGACATGTAACATGACAAAGTGATAAAAAAACAAACATTTTTTCACGTTATTCTCTATGGTCAAAAATACTAACCATAACACATCCCATTAACCAACCACAATGTGCTCGCTGAGATACTTTATGGTGATACTTGGAATCCTCGCTGAAGCTTCATATCACCGTGAAGAGTCCAAGTTGAAATACAGTATATGACACATACTCCTTGTCTCATCGTGTTGGACGGATATTCTAAAATGATGGAATATTTAGCTAGACTCTCTCCCCGTAGTATGCTGTACCTGCTGAGTTCCAGGTATGTACTGTATGCATACTATGCAATGATACTCCACTCGAGCCTCGATTTCATTATTATTTCAAGATTGAGGACCTTTCTCTGATGGGGAACCAATAAATGGAGCAGGGACTCAATAAACCGCTCAGCTGGTCTCCAGATTGTTTATACTGGAGAGAGACGTATCTTCACCCTGTCTGTACAGGAGAATAGGTTAGTGTTGGGACACCGGACACAGAGGATACGCCAGTCCAGACCAGTCTTCTAGATCATTCTTCATCATCTGGCTCTTCATGACCAGAATGACATTTAATCAGAAGGGATATTCAGGGCTTATTTCCAAAATGTCCTCTCGAGAGGCTACCTCAAAAAGTGAGGGCTGGAAATTTCAGCCGACCATGTTTATGTGGAAAAACTGGGAGGTGGGACCTTTTTTGACAAAATGCTTTCAGGACTGGACTGGTCATAGCAGTACATTTACCTCCTATGCACAGGGGTGCTCATGGGAATGGAAAATGTCTTTAATCACTGAGTTTGACCTTTTTGACCTGAAGATCACAAATGCATCCAAGCCCTCCCTTTACCCGGCCTCCCTACGGCCTTACAAACTGCAGAGGCCCTGTTTACACACGTTTTCCGGCACTATGGGGTGCCTGAGGATATAGTGTCTGATCGGGGTCCCCAGTTCACATCAAGGGTCTGGAAGGCGTTCATGGAGCGTCTGGGGATCTCGGTTAGTCTTACCTCAGGTTTTAACCCCGAGTGTAATGGGCAGGTGGAGAGAGTTAACCAGGATGTGGGTAGGTTTCTGCGGTCTTATTGCCAGGATCGGCCGGGGGAGTGGGCGAAGTTCGTGCCCTGGGCAGAGATGGCTCAGAACTCGCTACGTCACTCCTCCACTAACCTTACTCCCTTTCAAAGTGTATTAGGGTATCAGCAGGTTCTGGCTCCTTGGCATCAGAGCCAGACCGAGGCCCCTGTGGTGGACAATTGGTTTCGGCACGCTGAGGAGACCTGGGAGGCAGCCCACGTCCACCTTCAGCATGCCATAAGGCGCCAGAAAATTGGCGCAGACTGTCGCCGCAGTGAGGCCCCAGTGTTCGCACCAGGGGACAGGGTCTGGCTCTCGACCCGAAACCTACCCCTTCGCCTGCTCTGCCGGAAGCTGGGTCCGCGGTTTGTGGGGCCGTTTAAAGTCCTGAGGAGAGTGAACGAGGTATGTTATAGGTTACAACTACCCACTCATTACCGTATTAACCCCTCGTTCCATGTGTCTCTCCTCAGGCCGATGGTGGCTGGCCCGCTCCAGGAGGCTGAAGTGCGTAATGTTCCTCCGCCTCCTCTAGACATCGAGGGGGTTCCGGCGTACTCTGTTCGATCCATTTTGGATTCGAGACGTCGGGCGAGGGGCCTTCAGTACCTCGTGGACTGGGAGGGGTACGGGCCGGAGGAGAGATGCTGGGTTCCGGTGGAGGACGTGTTAGATCCTTCCATGTTATCAGAATTCCACCGTCTCCATCCGGATCGCCCTGCACCTCGCCCTCCGGGTCATCCCCGAGGCCGGTGTCGACGCGCAGCTGGACCCGCGCATCAGGGGGGGGGGGGGGGGGGGTACTGTCACGACCATCATTGATCCTTTTTTCATTTTCCATTGGTTTTGTCTTGTCTTCCCACACACCTGTTTTCAATCCCATTCATTACCTGTTGTGTATTTAACCCTTTGTTTCCCCTCATGTCTTTGTCAGAGATTGTTTTATTGTCAGTGTAGTGTGATTGTTGTATAGGTGCGCGTCGGGTCCTCGTACCCCTGTTTGTTTGTTGATGTACATTTAGTGTTATGGAGCATACTCCGTGGACTTTATTAAAAGACTCCATTTGACTCTCCTGCGCCTGACTTCCCTGCCACCTATTACACCTATGCATGACACATAGTTAGTGGCTAGTGATACATGTATTACATAAAGATGCAGTAGATGATATAGAGTACAGTATATACGTATACATATGAGATGAATAATGTAGGGTATGTAAACATTATATTAGGTAGCATTGTTTAAAGTGGCTAGTGATATATTTTACATAATTTCCCATCAATTCCCATTATTAAAGTGGCTGGAGTTGAGTCAGTGTGTTGGCAGCAGCCACTCAATGTTAGTGGTGGCTGTTTAACAGTCTGCTGGCCTTGAGATAGAAGCTGTTTTTCAGTCTCTCGGTCCCAGCTTTGATGCACCTGTACTGACCTCGCCTTCTGGATGATAGCGGGGTGAACAGGCAGTGGCTCGGGTGGTTGCTGTCCTTGATGATCTTTATGGCCTTCCTGTGACATCGGGTGGTGTAGGTGTCCTGGAGGGCAGGTAGTTTGCCCCCGGTGATGCGTTGTGCAGACCTCACTACCCTCTGGAGAGCCTTACGGTTGTGGGCGGAGCAGTTGCCGTACCAGGCAGTGATACAGCCCGCCAGGATGCTCTCGATTGTGCATCTGTAGAAGTTTGTGAGTGCTTTTGGTGACAAGCCGAATTTCTTCAGCCTCCTGAGGTTGAAGAGGCGCTGCTGCGCCTTCTTCACGACGCTGTCAGTGTGAGTGGACCAATTCAGTTTGTCTGTGATGTGTACGCCGAGGAACTTAAAACTTACTACCCTCTCCACTACTGTTCCATCAATGTGGATAGGGGGGTGTTCCCTCTGCTGTTTCCTGAAGTCCACAATCATCTGCTTAGTTTTGTTGACGTTGAGTGTGAGGTTATTTTCCTGACACCACACTCCGAGGGCCCTCACCTCCTCCCTGTAGGCCGTCTCGTCGTTGTTGGTAATCAAGCCTACCACTGTTGTGTCGTCCGCAAACTTGATGATTGAGCTGTAGTCGATGAACAGCATTCTCACATAGGTATTCCTCTTGTCCAGATGGGTTAGGGCAGTGTGCAGTGTGGTTGAGATTGCATCGTCTGTGGACCTATTTGGGCGTTAAGCGAATTGGAGTGGGTCTAGGGTGTCAGGTAGGGTGGAGGTGATATGGTCCTTGACTAGTCTCTCAAAGCACTTCATGATGACGGAAGTGAGTGCTACAGGCGGTAGTCGTTTAGCTCAGTTACCTTAGCTTTCTTGGGAACAGGAACAATGGTGGCCCTCTTGAAGCATGTGGGAACAACAGACTGGGATAGGGATTGATTGAATATGTCCGTAAACACACCAGCCAGCTGGTCTGCGCATGCTCTGAGGGCGCGGCTGGGGATGCCGTCTGGGCCTGCAGCCTTGCAAGGGTTGACACGTTTAAATGTTTTCCTCACGTCGGCTGCAGTGAAGGAGAGTCCGCATGTTTTAGTTGCGGGCCATGTCAGTGGCACTGTATTGTCCTCAAAGCGGGCAAAAAAAGTTATTTAGTCTGCCTGGGAGCAAGACATCCTGGTCCGTGACTGGGCTGGTTTTCTTTTTGTAATCCGTGATTGACTGTAGACCCTGCCACATACCTCTTGTGTCTGAGCCGTTGAATTGAGATTCTACTTTGTCTCTATACTGACGCTTAGCTTGTTTGATTGCCTTGCGGAGGGAATAGTTACACTATTTGTATTCGGTTATGTTTCCGGTCACCTTGCCCTGATTAAAAGCAGTGGTTCGGGCTTTCAGTTTAAAAAAATAAATAATAATAATTTTATTTCACCTTTATTTAACCAGGTAGGCTAGTTGAGAACAAGTTCTCATTTGCAACTGCGACCTGGCCAAGATAAAGCATAGCAGTGTGAACAGACAACACAGAGTTACACATGGAGTAAACAATTAACAAGTCAATAACACAGTAGAAAAAAGGGTAGTCTATATACATTGTGTGCAAAAGGCATGAGAAGGTAGGCGAATAATTACAATTATGCAGATTAACACTGGAGTGATAAATGATCAGATGGTTATGTACAGGTAGAGATATTGGTGTGCAAAAGAGCAGAAAAGTAAATAAATAAAAACAGTATGGGGATGAGGTAGGTGAAAATGGGTGGGCTATTTACCAATAGACTATGTACAGCTGCAGCGATCGGTTAGCTGCTCAGATAGCAGTGGTGGGTGGTATAAGGTGCTTTAGTGACAAAACGGATGGCACTGTGATAAACTGCATCCAGTTTGCTGAGTTGAGTGTTGGAAGCAATTTTGTAGATGACATCGTCGAAGTCGAGGATCGGTAGGATAGTCAGTTTGGTGGCGTGAGTGAAGGAGGCTTTGTTGCGGAATAGAAAGCCGACTCTTGATTTGATTTTCGATTGGAGATGTTTGATATGGGTCTGGAAGGAGAGTTTAGTCTAGTCAGACACCTAGGTACTTATAGATGTCCACATATTCAAGGTCGGAACCATCCAGGGTGGTGATGCTGGTCAGCGTGCGGGTGCAGGCAGCGAACGGATGAAAAGCATGCATTTGGTTTTACTAGCGTTTAAGAGCAGTTGGAGGCCACGGAAGGAGTGTTGTATGGCATTGAAGCTCGTTTGGAGGTTAGATAGCACAGTGTCCAAGGACGGGCCGGATGTATATAGAATGGTGTCGTCTGCGTAGAGGTGGATCAGGGAATCGCC